>NC_140592.1:1004934589-1005604608 GCF_964204655.1 Triturus cristatus
CCTCTTACATATCACCCGAATATGCCCATGTTACAAGAGAAGTTGTTTCACCAGTTCAGAAAACGAGCGCATGTTGAGACATGGGGGGGGATTTATATCATGAGGGGCAGTTCTGTTCAGCAGAACAAATGTTACAGGGTCAGCAACAGACACCGCTTGATGTTTTTCTGTATGTTAGACTGAGACAGCGGATACGTAAACTCACTCCGAATTTCCCAGAGGAGCCGCGGGCACTAGCCCCTCTGCAAGTAATGCTTAAATGCAAAACAGCCACACGACTTGTATCACTAATTTATAGAACAGTGCACACACAGAGGGAACTAGCTGACCCAGCCTCCCGGGCGCGTTGGGATGAGGAGCTGGACATGACGCTTTCGGGTGAGCAATGGGAATATTGTTGCTTACAGACTGAGAGGGTGGCGGCCAGCAGCAGACTCCGAATGATACATTATAAATACCTACATAGATTATACTATACGCCAGCTAAGATGTTTAGATTTCAATTGAGAGACACAGACAGATGTGCCCGTTGTGGAACGCCTGGAGCGGATTTTTTGCATCTGGCGTGGGAGTGGGTGAATGACTACTGGCGACAGGTCTTTGAAGCACTCTCCCATTTGACACATACACATATTGAGCCCACACCGCTGACGGCATTATTGGGGTATGTCAAACCGATGCAGGCGACACATCGGAAATATATTGCAATGGTGCTCCTAATAGCGAAGCGTAGGGTGGCCTGTAGGTGGGGTAGGAGGCGAGCCCCGAAGTTCAAGGACTGGATTCCTGATCTGGTGACATGCCAGAAGCAGCTAGCTTTGTATTCGGAACTGTTGCCCAGTGCTTCTAGGCCGCGGAATATTTGGTCCCCCTTGACCTGCTATTTGCTCGAGCATCCACTGGAGGACTCAAACCCGGAAAGCAGGGGGAGCACTCATGGGTGGGAAGGAGGAGCGGAAACTGGGACGGTGAATGACTAATAACGTAAAATTGGGATATTGCTGTGCTTTTGATGTACTTTGCTACCCAATGTTGACAGGCAAATGAACTGTTTAGTTAATGCGACACTGGGGAATAGTAATAGACTACTCCCGCGAAGGAGGTGTGCAACGGAGGGGGGGTCTCTCGAAGCAATGGATGTCCTAACTGGCCCTGGATGTTCTTTTGCTGACTAACTACGATGAAGTGATGCGGTAGAATGCGATGGGGTGTACCACTCAAAATGTAAATGCAGATATAATGCCAGTACTGTTTGTATATTATGTGACACGACTGATGATGCTACTGTTTGTATAAAACTAATAAAAAGATGTTTAAAAAATAAAAGTGTTCTGAAAGCCCGGCCCTGTGTTGTGTAGTGCTTTGAATGTGTGAGTGAGGAGCTTTAACAGGACACATTTGTGTATTGGGAGCAGGGGGAGCTCTCTGAGGTGAAGTGAGATGTGAGCCCTGACAGTTATGCTTCATCCAGGTGGTGACGTCGGTCATGCATGTGGTGAACCTGCTCCTGGTGTTGGGGTTTTGTCCGAAAAGGAATGTATGATCTGTGTGCCTTCAGCGTTTGAAAGGACGTTGCTGTTGTGGGTGCGAATGACGTTGATAAGGGGAGTCAAATACATTTTGAAGAATGTGTGGTTGAAGGATGAGCCTTGAGGTACTCTGCAGATGAGTTTACGTGCTTCTGAGGTGTATGGTGTGAGCAGGGCCGGACTGGCCGTAGCGGGCACCGGGAATTTCCCCAGTGGGCATCCAGGGTTGGGGGCAGGTTTTGGGCCCCTGGGGGCTGATTTTGTTACAGGGTGTTTTTGCAGCATAGTACCAATATCGGCCGCTGTAACGAAATCGGCCGAAACCGGCCGTGGCAAACAGCTCGGCCGCACCCCCTACCCGCGGGGGGCCTGCCGAGCACTTTGCCAGGGCCGCTTTGGTTCCCAGTCCGGCCCTGGGTGTGAGGATAACTTTTTGGGTCTGTTCCGTCAGGAAAGAGCAGATCCAGCAGAGATCCGGTCCTTGAATGCCGATTTCGTGGAGGTGCTTGATGAGGGTGCTGATTGAGACTTTGTCGAAGACCGCTGAAAGGTCCAGGAGGATGAGGACCATGGTCTTTCCTTTGTCCAGGATCGTGTGGATGTCCTCTGTTGTTGCCATGAGAGCTGTCTTATTGCTGTGGTTAGGTCTTAATTTGGACTGTGTGGCATCTATGGCCTGGTGGTTGACAAGGTAGTTGTTGAGGCTTTTGATGATGCGTTTCTCTAATACTTTTGCTCGATAAGGAAGGAGGGAGATAGGGTTGTTGTTGGTGACCTTGCTTGCATTTGTCAAGTGTTTATTGAGGTGGGTGTTGACTGTGGTGCGTTTCCAGGATTCTGGGAAAGTGCGTGGTTGGATGGATTATTGAACTAAGTTGTTTCAACTAAGAAGGTTGGTGGAGCTTTTACTGAGGAATCATTTTCATCATTCCAGTGGACATTTAAGTAGCCAAGCAGTAGGTAGTTGACATACGACAGTAGTGTAATGTTGGTGAAATCAATCAGTTTTTTGGTAAAGGCTGTTTTTTGGAGGGCTGTTTATTAGTATGGCTTTTATTAAGCAAATGTTTGAGCTCTGGATGGTAAATTCTAGGCATTTGAGGACTATCATGCACAGTGGATACAAGCATAATACAGATAGCATAGTGCAGCTATATGAATTATGGCTTCTTTATCTGGTCTGTTTCCTTTATCTTTCTGGAACATGCCAGGCCTGATGCACAGAAATACAAGCATAATCGTTAAAAAAGCGATTTTGCTCTGTTCACTCCATGACAGTTTTGTAACATATGAACTGAGGTATATATTGCAGGGTAGGTGAGCCAACAGATTAACAGGGAAAGCCAAACCAAAGATCCACTCTGACTCTGGGAGCCCATACACGAGTCAAGCCCTGAACATTTTTGGCATGTAAATTATGCAGTGAAGATAATGTTAAAAAATGATAAGATGTCTTCAAATTAGAAAAAAAGTGTACTTAACATGTGGAAGAGTTTCACATTATTATATATTTCTTGATAATTATTGGAGGATAGGATTAGTGTGGGTGACAGGCAGAATCCACACTTTATTTTTGGCAGTTTTTAGGTCTCGCCTACGTAGTGTGCATGCGCTGCTTAGGAGGGCCTTTAGCCGTCGCTCTGCTCCTTTTCAAGCACACATTCGTGCTTGTGGCGGCATCCACCTTGCGGGAGCGAGCAGGGGCGCGCCACAAGCACGAGTGGAGTGCTTGAAAATGAGCAGACTGCTCTCCCAAGCGCGCACGTGTGCCTCTCTCCTCGCCCACACGTCCTCTCCGTCTCCTTTTTGCTCGCGCTCCCTGCTGCTGCACGACTTTGGTAACTGCTTACTGTCCCGAACTCAACTAGTGCTTTCCAGTTTTCAGTCTGCTTCGGCCTACGACCCAATGTCTAGCCAGCTTCACTTTGGACTGCTGCGGTTGCAGCCTCTACAACGTACTATACAGCCTCATCTCAGGGCCTCCGCTGCAGAGTCCGGGCTTTGCAGCACCTCTGGCTTCCCAACTCGTGACACCTCACATGGGTGTGTCCGAAAATCTATGCTGCGCCGCCACTCTGTGCAGCCCAGGCCGCTCGATGGATGCTGCTGATTTGCGCGTCCCTCAGATTGTCTGCACCGCTACAGAGCCAAGCTCTGGTACCGGCAGCCCGCCTCCCGGCATCACAGCCCCCCGAAGTCAGGTGAACAGTGCAACTGTTTCCGTCCTTTAATGCCGCGCGCTCGCTCCACATATTTAAGCGACTTTTCCTCTTCAGTATATTCTATTCACTGTTCCCGAAACTTCGTTCCTGAAAGTCCATCGCAATGTTCATGTTATTCGGTGTTATGCGCCATGCCCTCTCCCATTGTCTTGGTGCGGGTGGAGGCCCCACTTTAAACCTCGTGCCTCGCCCAGAAGTCTCCCCACTCTAATACAACATCCCTATTGTCCCTTTTATTTAAAAAGAAAAAAAAGAGAACAAATCGTGCAATCAGTGTCTACAAAGAAAACACTCCCGCTGCCTCCCCCAATAGTGTATTCAAGATCATGAACATCTTCTCACAATGTTGCAGACAGGATTGATTGAGCATATATTTAACGTTTATTTATGATATTCCGGCTTACATTACATCGACAGTGTCTGTTAGCTGTACATGCTCATGCTCTCAAAACCTTTGAATTGTTTTTTTAAAATTGATGATGAGTTAGTTTTTCCCTTTCCGCAGCTGCTAACCATTATTTTAACCCCTTCAGCGCGGCGCGGAGTTCCGCGCCACGCTGAAGGTTCCGTGCGCGGGCGGGCCATGACGGAACGGTTCCGTCATGCGCACAGCGCAACCGACGTGCATGACAGAACCGTTCCGTCATGCGCGTTGAAGGGGTTAATTAAATGTATATATTCATTGTTTTTGTAAGAAGGCACAGTGTCACAAACACAAACATAAAATATCGTTCCTATCCAACCTTCTATTCTCATTAGTACTAGCCAACACAAATGTTAGTTTCCCGCATGCTACTACTGTGAAGGGGGTGTGAACACAGAGACGCGGCGGCAATACCGTATATTGACAATGGAATCTTAATAATAACGTACCAATTAAAACAATAGCAGCAGCATGAGAAGGAGAGGGAAGCAACCAGACATTACACAACTCCACTATCCTAGTGGACCTTTACACTATCCGACTTAACTCTGCAGTCCCATTCACTCTGCACCATTCACTCTGCAGACACCATTTATTAAGCACTCTGCAGTGACCACTCACTCTGCAGTCACGAATTGCTCTGCAGTTGCCATTTACTCTGCAGTCACACTTCACTATTTACTCTGCAGTCACAATTCACTCCTCAGTCACCCATCAACATTCTCTCTGTAGTCACCAATTACTAATAGTCACCATGCACCTTCCAGTCATGATTTACTCACCAGCCAACATTCACTGCGTGTTTACCATTAATCCTGTAGACTCTATTAACTCTACAGTCACCATTCACCCTCCTGAAACCATTCACCACCCATTGAGTCACCATTCTCTCACTAGACATCATTCACTCCACAGTCACTATTTTCTCTCCAGTCACATTCACTCTAGTCATCATTCACCATCATACAACCATTCACCACCCAGTGAGTCACCATTCTCTCTCTAGACACCATTCACTCCACAGTCACTGTTCTCTCTTCAGTCGCCATTCACTCTACAGTCACCTTTCACCCTCATGCAACCACGCACCATTCAGTCACCATTCTCTTCAGTCATAATACACTCCACAGTCACCATTCTCTCTCTAGTCACCATTCTCTCTACAGAGACCATTCACTCTGCAGGTGCCATTCGCTTTCCATTCTCCAATCATGTATTCACTATATTCAGCATCCTTTATTCATTGCCTTAGATGGCTTACTGTACTGGGTGCACCTGTGACTCACTTGTTCAACATGTACCTTCTTGTTGAACAGTCACGAGCCGTCCATTCAGAATTTCTCATGCCTGGATCCATCCCTTTACCCATCCACCATGTTACCTGCTCATTCATCATCATGCACTTTACCCATTCATTCATACACTCCATCTCTAATCACTACCCAGAGCTGTGGCTTCTCAATCGACATACAATACTTCTCATGATACTCCCAGAACTGGACACAGCGCTCCAGTGAAGCCTCCAGACTGCACACAATTAAAGAGAAGTGTTGTCCATAGTACTTCAGAGACCTTCTATTAAGCTGCACACAGTATGAGCAGGGTCCTTGCATTTATATGGCAGGATAGGACCAAATTATGCAGCAGGGTTGAGTAAATTATGGCCAAGAAAAGGCACATTTTGCAGCTTAACGATGCAAATTTTGTAATAGTATTACTTCTTTATATTATAATTTATAGGTCGAGCATTTGAGAACTCTTGTATATACTTTAGTATATACTTATATGTGTATGTACTTTGTGGGCTCTGGAGATCAGCACTAGGACTTGTCTGCTTCCCTTTAGGGACTTTTTTTTCTGTTCAACTGCCTCTATTTAACTGTCTTGATAGAAAACGACCAGTAGAGGTCAGTAAAATACCAGAATGGATTTCGGCTTGTTCAACTGCCTCTATTTAACTTTCTTGATAGAAAACGACCAGCAGTGGTCAGTAAAATACCAGAATCACTTAAGCATTCTCTAGATTCCGGTCCATAGAAATTGTCTTCCACGAGCACCCGTAGACAATAATAATTTTTTAAAATCTTGTATTTCAGTGATATGGCCACCGAAGGCCCTGATATATTAAAAACAGAGATTTTACTGTACCATTTCTCGCTGAAAGGCGCTATTTCTCTCCATATATTGCCATACCTGGCGTGGCACGCAGTTTGGTGCTTACTTTTCCTCTATTTTATAGAATGGTAGATGTTTCAGCACCCAGGCTAATGTGCTGCATAGCTAAATACATATAAGGTCCCAAAGGCGAGACCACTTGAATTGCAAATGCTTGTTCATATTGTGAACCTCACTCAGGGACAGAGTAACGCTTCACAACAGACAAAGACTATGTTACACGTTTTTTTTGTTGGGCATAGGTAGATGACAAGATGCTGACCTGGGACCTGGATTTGAACCTGCTTGCCAATGCTATATGGTCTGCAGCTGTAAAAGCTTGGCTCTTTCTGGGCGCTAGGTCCCAAGAGGACCTCAAGCTGAGCCAGAGCCAGTCCTCTGGCCCGAGCTTGAGGTCGCACGCCCACCTCTGCTGCAAAGTAGCAGATCACATCAACTATCAACAAACACTAGTGAGGAATCGATATGAATCAAAGTACAAAATATGCTGTTTTCACAATTATACTAGTGTGTCACTAGTTTTCCAAGTTGTATAAAAAAGAAAGGTGATTCTTTTTTTTTTAGAACTGCAATTAAATCATATGGGAAAAGGCCATGTCAATTTCTGGAGGTTTTAGTTACGTAGAGACATTTAGATTCATAGGTTAAATTCATATAACTTAAACCTGTGGCTTTGGAATTATACGGATAGGAACTAAACTGTTGATGAATAAAATGTTTTTGCGGATACCTGCACATTGTAATTTTCACCAGTCTTGTCCTTACAAACAGGCCTTAACATCAATGGGTGTGACGGTGTGTTAGCAAAGTGCAACAATGCACTGCTCGTCCTCTCACTCTCAGCGGACCCCCACTATGACGAAAACCAACTCTCGCAACTGCTTGAAGAACGTCTCTGCCTGGATGCAGGACAACTGCCTGAAACTCAACATGAACAACACTGAAGCACTGATTTTCGGCATCCATACCTCCCTCTGGAATGACTCCTGTTGGCCATCGGAACTCAGTCCCACCCCCACACTGAAAGATCATGCCCACCACCTTGTCACCATCCTGGACAGCAAACTCTCCACGTAATGACAGGTCAACGCCATCTCCTCAGCCTGCTTTCACAGATTTATTTATATGGCTACCCACCGGCACCAGGAAAACAGTGACGCAAGCGCTCATCACCCCAGCTGCCTGGACTACGGCAACACACTATATGAAGGCACCACCGGCAAACTCATGAGAAGACTCCAGACAATCCAGAACGCAGCAGCCAGACTGATCCTCAACCTGACCAAAAGGACCCACGTTTGCCAGCACCTGAGAGACCTCCATTGGCTCCCCATCCAGAAGAGATGCCATTTTAAGCTACTGACCTACGCCTGCAAAGCCATCCCTGATCAAGGACCCATAGATAAAGCACTGTCTGAACTTCCACCAGCCACCCAGAAACCTATGCTCCGCTCACCTCACCCTCGGACAGACACCGTGCATCTGCCACTGCCATTACTGGAGGATAATTCTTCTTCCACCTCGCCGCCAAATCCTGGAACGCCCTTCCCCTCCACCTTAGAACAGCACCCTCATTGTCTGACTTCATGAAGGGACTCAATACCTGGCTTTCGACTGAGACTCACAGCCCAGCATCTGGATACCCTCACGGGTGGTAAGCAGCGCCATATAAGAACAGTTTGATTGATTGGCTGAAAGTCACCTAATGCATAGACTAGGCACGCGCCCGCTCCTTCATACTCATTGGTTGCGCTGTGCCATCTGGTGCTGTTAGAGGGGGTTCCCGGGTGCCACATTTGCATCTTCCTTGGAGGGAGGGAACTAAATCCTCAGTATAGCAATTAAGACTCGTTTCCAGAAATTGACTGCTGACAGTTAAATTGGCTTTCAGCCCAAGAAAACAAGGTGCAACAGCACTCTGCAATTCATGAGCATGTGTGCACTTTCAGCATCAGGAACAAAGCTACAGAATCTTCAGGCCTAATGCTGTGAAGCTTCTGCTCCCTGTGCTCCAAGCAGGAGTTGAGACAAAGGAAGGAATTCGCTTAGTGTGCTGAGTAAACAACATCACTTAATGAATCAGGCATGCACTGCCATTGAAGCAGACAGCTCCCACGGGCGCGCAACCCAATTTGCATAAATGTGCTAATATCAATTGGAAAGGGAAATGTCTTTGACAACCAGTTGACTTTTGCAAATGGCCAAATGACAACTTGCAAAAGGTATAAATTACAAAGTAAGCACATATTTTCTTCGTGAACTAAAGTTAGGATTTCTGAAACAGAGAAGACTTTGTATAAAGAGGCCCTTCAGCCTTATTCACTCAATAAACATTGACAAAGCCAAGAAGTCTTGCCTTTGAGACCTATTGGCGTTGCCAATGCTTTTTGGCAACGCTGCACAACATGGCCTAATTTTTCTTCTTTTTTTAAAATGATGTGGCACATCATTTTGTATTTACGCACATATACTTCATTGAGCATGTGCACCTACAAAATGACTGGGGCATCATGTTACTTTTATTTATCGAACAGTAAATAAGAAAAAATGAACAAGTGTGAAAGAGCTATTTTTTTCATGTAAAGGCAGAGGCCCGGCAGCAGTTTGCTCCCTAGGCCTTCTCAACGTAATAAATAAACAAATACATAAAAAAGAGACGTGGCAGAGGAGCGATGGGAGAAGGGGAAAAGAAGCACCGAAACTCGGGGTGTGGGGGCGGGGGGGGGGGGCGGGAACAGGGCGAGGGAGAATCACACAAGTGAAAAAACAACATGGGGCACGGGGAGGCAGGGAGTTTGTTGGGGGAGAAGCACACGAGAGGAAATACAAGGGAGATTGCAACGCGGAGTGCGGGGGAGTTGAAGCACACGAGGCAGTTAGATGAAACAAGCATTGGCATAGCCAATAGGTCTCGCTTTTGGGACCTTATAAGTATTTAGTTATGCAACTGTTGCATGGCTAAACACTTATAAGGTCCCAAAGGCGAGACCTATTGGCTATGCCAATGCTTGTTACAACTTCTGGTCTGTGCACATTGCTTAAGGCTACAGGAGTTTAAAAACTGAAAACTGGAACATCCCATAAACACAGCCGCAGCACTGCAGTTTTGAATAGAACCAAGGTGCACAGAATAACGTAAAAGGTGGTGCGCATGAACATAGAAAAAAGACAACGATGCACAAAGGGGTTATAAGCGCAATACAATCTGGGGTAACTACATTTCTTTCTACTTGGCCCATAGTGCAGAAGAAAACAAATCCATGCATCCACTTAATTTACGTGATTGTTATAAGGGAAGGGGAAGTGGTCCGTCGGCTAGACTGCCCACTTTGGTGCTGGAAACCAGGTTAAGAAGAGCCTCGGGGTCGCGTCCACATCCTGTGATTCTGGGCAAATCACTTAATCTCCCAGTGCCTGGATGTGTAATGTAAATACGGTGTTCGTGTAAAGCGCTCCAATACCTTCGGATCGAGTTCGCGCTATATAAATATGAAACAACAAAAAAAAAAGCCAGCGACATCACCTGCACGTCCATTCTTTGCAGAGATGTCACGCGCATGTAATGTGGTGTTATGTTGCGCTACGTGTTTTAACGCATAATCAGCTCGTGATTCGGGCCGCAGGCAGCGTCACGGACGCGAGTCCGAACCTATCCGGGTTGCTTTCCCGTCTGATGAAATTAGACAGCTCCTTACGCGGGGTGACCGCGGTCAGTCAGTAGCATTTGTCAGCAGTGTCTGACTGATGCAAGCCTGAGGGAGCTTTGCATAGAGGAAAGAGGCGGGGGGAGTGGGTGGGGTTGGTGAGGATCAGGGGCGGGAGAAAGTGCTCAGAGACTCCCACAAGAGCGGACATGTTTGTCTCCCCTTTTCTGCTACGTGCCGAAACTGCAGTCGCTCCGCATTCCCATGGACACCCCCGCCACCCATGAAAAGTTAGGGGGTGGTGCACTAAACCTAAAACCGGTTAGAACAGGGGAGGGGAGCTGCATCAGTACATTTGTTGAACCGGAGTTTCTCACCACCACCTCACAAAGAGAAGAAAAATACAAATAGACTAAAACAATGTGTCTGCCTCCCCGGGGTCAAGCGTTGATCCCTCGCCTGTGTCGAAATGGCCAATTGTAACAATAAACGAACATAGATTGTGCAGCCTCCAGGTGCACAAAAAGTGTGTGACTGCGAGCCCCCTTCGCCAGCTCCAGACCGTCGGACGTGACTTGGTATCAGCCCGCAGCCTGTCCGCAGGCAACGGGGTCACCAGAATGATTGTCTTGTGCATTCAGCATCAATGAGAACAAACATCGAATATGGGCTGCCGCTGGCTCCCTGAGCTGCACACGTCTTTTCGTCCACAGATGATTTCGCGAATGTAGAGAGGTTGGGACATCTTAGCACTGTCTTTCGCCGGGGACCCCAGCCCCAGTGATTATATTTACGTGACCCACTTGAAATAGAAGAGAATGTTGTTGCCTTACGGCCAGAGCTGCCAACTTTAGAGCTGGGGAACCAGGTTCAAGCCTCGGCGTAGGCTCAACCTTCTGTGATTCTGGGCAAATCACTTACTCCCCCGTGCCTACCAAAACATGAATGTATCCTTCTGTAATGTAAAACTGGTGCTCGTGTAAAGTGCTCTGATACCTTTGGGTGAGTTCGCACTATATAAAACTGCAACAAACCAAAACAAGCCCGGCGGAGCGTGGCGCGCGTGCCTGGCGGGGGCGGGGGAGCGCATTCCAGGCGGGGGAGTGGACCCTTTGAAGTGCTCCGAAAAGCGGATTGCATGGCGGCACGATGCGCGGGATTGTGCGCGTGCTCGCCATGCAATCCGCTTTTCGGAGCACTTTTAAATGCCCCTTACTATAGTCTCACTTCGCGATCGCTTACGCGATAGCAAGGCGAGACATAAAAAATGCATACACTCTCCTGGAGTGATTAAGTAGAAAGACCAGCATTGGCATAGCCAATAGGTCTCGCTTTTGGCCCCTTATAAGTGTTTAGGCAGAGCTATTGACTTTGCCAATGTGTTTAAGCTGTGCTGTAGAGAAGTGTGGCTGCTGTGCAGTATGCTGAAAAGTTGTAATAAAGTGCCAGAAGCATTTTTGTTACCTTATATATGATCAAGAAGGCATTATGTGCGACAGAACGACCATATGAAAAGATGTATGTACAATAAAAAATGTCCACATTTTTCTTTTGTTCTTGCAATGCTGGCGACTTGTTTTTGCCTATTCCAATGGTTGTTAAAGTTTTTTTTTGAGGGGACATAAACAATTGGAGGTTGAAGGTTGTGAACTAGTACCTGTATAATAACACTAGCAGCGGCCAGACGCTAGGGGAGAATCAACAGATGGCAGATTCCAAGAGCAGGCTGAGGTGGTGTTGAGTGATGTTGAGGTGGTAGTGGTGGTGGTGGTGACTGGTGCTGAGACGATGCTGAGGTGATGCTGAATGATACTTAGGTTTTGCTGAGTGATGATGTGGTGGTGTACTATTGGAAAGGCGATGCTGAGTGATACTGATGTGGTGCTGAGTGATGCTGTGGTGGTGCTGAGTGATGCTGTGGTGGTGCTGAGTGATGCTGTGGTGACGCAGAGTGATGCTGTGGTGGCGCTGAGTGTTGCTGTGGTGGCGCTGAGTGTTGCTGTGGTGGCGCTGAGTGTTGCTGTGGTGGCGCTGAGTGATGCTGTGCTGTCCCTGAGTGATGCTGTGCTGTCCCTGAGTGATGCTGTGTTGTCCCTGAGTGATGCTGTGGTGGCGCTGAGTGATGCTGTGGTGACGCTGAGTGATACTGTGGTCGCGCTGAGTGATGCTGTTGTGGTGCTGAGTGATGCTGTTGAGGTGCTGAGTGATGCTGTGGTGGCCTTGAGTGATGCTGTGGTGGTGCTGAGTGGTTCTGAGTGGTGCTTTGGTGGTGCTGAGTGATGCTGTGGTGCTGCTGACTGATGCTGTGGTGGTGCTGACTGATGCTGTGGTGGTGCTGACTGATGCTGTGGTTGCGCTGATTGATATTGTTGTGGCCCTGAGTAGTAGAGGGGCAGGAGAGGGGTAGTAGAGGGGTAGAAGGGGGGTAGAAGGGTAGCAGTATACAAATCTTTGTTAAATGCCCGTTGTCCCTGGCATCAGCTCCCCAAACTCATTAGAATCAAAGTCGAGTGACTTAAGGGGATATTGCTCGTAAAGTAAAGTCTCGCCTTTATTCCTGAGTGGTAGGCCTCGCCAAAGCGCGCCCCTCCACCCCTTGCACTCCCGCCGCATTCATTACTCCACCCACTCCGCTTATGGAAGGGGGTCCCAGACGGATGGGGCGTGGGGAGGACTTTAGGCAAAGAGTACAGTCGACTCTACAGAAAGCAATACGTACCGCTTTGGTTTATGTGCGGCAATGATAATTTATAATAACTATATTTAATTCTGTGCAGTTACAAGCGACAGGATGGTCGTGCGCATTTATCTGTTGCTAAAATGATTTTTCTGCACATTTGTCTGCTGCGTCAACCATTGGAGTGCACATGTATCTCCTGTATTAACGATGCGGCTGCACATTCATCTGCAACAATTATTTTGCTGTTCACGTGTTCTGTAAAACAGATGGTTGTTTGTCTGTTTATTTATCTGCTGTGCCAATAGTGATTTAATTGCACATTTATCTGCTATTAGAGTAATTGAGCTATTCATGTATCTGTGAAAGTAATCTTTTATGTGCACATTTATAGGTCACAGTAGTCTGTATTCGTAGTATTCTTATTTGCGGCTCACTGTCTCAACAGTACAACTCTGCATATTTGAATTGAAACAGATCATACCAGCATGTGTACGTGGATGGCGCAACACATGAACAAAAGAATGTCGTATGGATGTACACAAGATGCTAAACGGGACGGAAGTGTCACTGAGTCGCGCTTTCATCAACAGTCCGAGTAGTGAGCGGGGGTGGAGAACAGTGCATTTGAGAGCGTGTTTACCTCAAAGTCCGTGACCTGGAGCTGCCTCGGGCTGTGTTTAGTAGTAATGAAAGGCCTTGTGGGTGTTGTTGTTGTAAGGGGAGATGTCTGGTGGTCAGGAGGGGATAACACGCCATGGACAGAGCGGGACACCAAGGTGAGGAATTCAGACGACACTGCGTTTTGGATGAAGAACCCTTAGCCTGCTGATAACACAGAGGCTGCTTAGGGAGGCAGCCCAGCAGATGGACTAGCATGCAGTGGAGGCGGTATTTATGGTCTTGTTGAGCACGAGTGAGGGTTGGTTATGCAGGCCCTCAGCACTAGTGCGTTTACCCAGGCATTGGCTGGTGGGGGACGAGATTTGGTCGTATCCTAGGAAGTTGGAATGGCAGCAATGAGGTGGAAAGGTGGTTGAGTAGCCCCGTAGATAATATTCATATGGGCTCAGTCAGCATTCAATAGCACGCGGCCACTAAGTAACATTAATTTTTGCATGCAAGTGGGAGGAGGTGCTCGTGCTGGGGAAAGAGATGAGGCATCGTCATCACTCAGCAAAGAGCTGATTCGAGAACCCAAAAGAGGAGATCGTTCATGCCTGCAGCCTCCCCTACCGTAAAGGGCTGTAAGGAGATCCGTGCACCCCTGAGGTTTTGGTATTCATGCGCCTGGCCGTATTGGGTCTACCATACAAGCCCTAAATTCATGCTCAATCGCGGCATCCGCGCTTTACTTTAACATTGTTAAAGGTAAAGCGCCGGTGCCGCGATTATAGCAAAAGTAAAGAAATAGATGTTTTTTTCTATTTCTTTAGTTTTGCAGCAATCGTGGCACCGGCGCTTTACCTTTAGCCATATTAAAGTAAAGCGCGGATGCCGCGATTGAGCAAAAGTAAAGAAATAGAAAAAAACATCTATTTCTTTACTTTTGCTACAACCGCGGCACCCGCGCTTTACTTTTAACATGGTTAAAGGTAAAGCGTAAAGCGCTGGTGCCGCGATTATAGCAAAAGTAAAGATGAAAGTGATGGCGCGGCCTGCTGCAGTATAGAGAGGCGTGGGGGAGGGAGCAGAAGCAAGGCAGAGAGAGGCACGCAAGGGTTAATGAGCCTTGACAGAAACCCACATTACGGCTGCGCGCGTATGGTAACGCAAGCTTGAGGTCAGCAAAAGCCTCTGGTGGCACTTTTAAAAGCCACTTACTAAATGTCTTGCACTGTTTCAGGCGAGACCTAAAAAAAGTAGTTCCTGAAAGTGCGCTGTGGAAGGATAAAAGCCAGCCAGAGAGATGGTAAAGAGACTACGTTTCAGGGGATGGACAGACACATGATAGACAAAGGGTGACAAGGAATTCCATTAAGTAAGAAGTAAGCAAATTAGAGTGACAATAAAGCCAACCAATAGTAAGCAATGGGCAGTCTGTAAGCCCTTGTACGTTCTTGGTTATCCCACAATAGGTCTTTTGCAGCCAGTAGGCTCAATCTAAAACAGTTTAGCAGCACAATAGGGTTCTTCTCAGTGGCTACCCTCACAGCTATGTACCTCTGTAAAGCCTTGTGGCCACCTAGCTTGAAAGATGAACCCCAGGATAGACTCTTATTCACATTGTATCTATTTAGCTGCAGAAAAAAAACATTAGACATGCATGTTCCACAAGACGTAGTGATGTTATGTACCTGCCTGTCTAATTGAAGCAAATGGCAATATATGTTTTGCAGTTTCTTGAGTATGGGAAAAATAACACTGCTGTGCATTGTGTTTTCCAGCTGTTTCTCTTGTGTACTTCTCTTCCCCTGGTCGCCTGTGTGCTTTTTCCCATGCCCCACCATGTTGGCTCACTATACTCTCCTCCCGCTATTACTTCCGTGCCTGTGTGTGGTGGGGATGGGCATCAGTCATTGGCTCGTTATTCTTGTGGTCCGCGTTAGGCGGGAGCTCCAGTGTCCGGGATGGTTCTGATGGTGGCACTCTGGTTTTCAGTTTTCTAGCTGAGGTGAGTCGGTGTTCAATCGTCGCAGGATGCAATCTAAATTATTATCTTCATGACAATTCAATGAGGTTGAGAGAGGGTAGGGAAATGACCGTAATATCAAAGGGGAGAGGCTAACCGGTTTGTAATCAGGAAATAGTAATGACACATCTAGAACACCAAATCGAAACTGAAGAAGAGGAAAACCAACAATCAGTCGCTGATACCAACTATGTATCCGAGCCCTGCTGCTCGTGATGGACAAATATACATTGGAATGAAGTAAATGATTAGGAGGGAGGTAAAGTGAGATGCAAATACGTATGAATACGTTGAACGTGTTTCTGAAATTTGATGGATACTGATGTGGGCGTTGGACGATAAAAAGAAAGTTGTTAATGGTCGCTAATGTAACTAATGGAAAACAATAAAATAAATATTAAAAAGGTGAGGTCGAGAGGAGGCCCAGGAGATAGGTTTCAACACTAGTAGGCGTAGAGGTACATCTTGGAGGACCGCTATTGAGTTCTGAAGTTGTTCCAGAGGCGTGGGTTCCATGAGGGGAATGGTTTCATGACTGGACAAGTGGTGTGTTGGATATGAAGGGGCTGGTTCATTTCGAAAGGATTGCACCATAAAGTTGACATCAAAACGCAGATGGTGAGTTCACGATGATGGGGCCGCAATACTGACGTAGGAACAGCGCTGAGGTGCATTAGCAGAGCTGTGTTTGGAGGCTACTTCCTAGAGTAGCAAGGGGATGCAGGGCAGAATTGTGAGAGGTCACTGTCTTTGAGTGGGCGGTGGTAATGACGCCATTATTAGAGTGCATACATTTATGATTTACTGAACTGATCTGGGATGTGTTGGAGATGAGGTGGGCTGTGTAATGAATCATGATTAAGGTGTAGGATGTGTGAGTCATGCGCTGTCTCCTTTACTTCCGGTTCTTTTCGGGGTCATTGTTCACTTCATCTCACGTGCACTTCAAGTCACTCTTGAGACAATTTTCTTAAGGGCAGCAGAGATGTAATAATAACACAAAGACCTCTGTGTACTCCTCAAATGCTAATTTTCGATTCTGAGTTTTAGTGAGATGAGCTAAGGTTCCTTCGCCTGCGAGGGTTGACAGTACCTCTGCGGTAGGTGGCAGCCATTTTCAGGCTATGTGAAGGGTAGACCTGCTGCTCAGGAGCTCCATCTCTGGTGAGGAAACAGCAGGGCTGAGCTTTAAGGCACAACCTTTGACATTACTGAAAGTGACAATACAGGAAGTGCGACATCACAGGAAGTAGCGTTGTTGAAAAGGCGTGGTCAAAAGCTTATGGCACCACAGTAAACTTACCACAGCCCTACACACAGCCACTCACAGTGAACATCGGCAGAATGGCTCAATACACGTAGATCTCAAAGCGACTTCAATGAAACCAAATGTAGCACACATTTGCATCCCAGTAAAACAAACATATCCGTGATAACTTGTTTTCGATATAGTGCTCTTTATTACACGTAGTCCATTTCTGGACACAGTAAATTAAATGTTATTTAGGCACTGCATTGGTACTCGATTTGCTGTCCTTGGAAGGATGGAACGCTGTATGTGGCCCTGCCTGAATTTAAACTCATGATCTGCAGATCATAGCAGATGTGAGTCCGTACCAAGTGTTTCAGTAACTCAGTCACCCCCTATACTTTAGAAAAGTCTGTAACATTTGATCGAGGCATCTGAAAAGCTGCTTTTAAGGGCATAGCTTGAGAGATGAGGAGTCCGGCGTCCAACAGCATCCGCGGAAATGCGATAATTACACTGACTTTCAAGCAAAGTTTGCTTAACAAAGTCACATTTTATGTAGATTTCCCAGCTGGCATGCAGGCTGATTTGAGTCGGGGGTACACTCCTTGTGAGTTAACGAGGTGCCCGACAAAAAACTGGTACATTATAGTGCTAAATAATAATATTTACAAAGCGTTTCTTAAGAGTTTTGTCATCTCAATGCCTACATAAAAGGTGTTATTCCAACCGTATTTAACGACACCAAGGCATCAGGCCACGCACAGCCATCGCTAGCCCCTCACACCCGACATAGGACACGTTCAAGGCTCTTTTTTCATGCGACGTCCCAGTTCATTTTATTTCTTGTGGCTCGGACACGTCATTCTTTGGAACAGCGAAAAGCACCCGGATGTATATCATAGAGAGAGACCTCGCCTGTCCCATATCAAGCGAGCGGGCGACCCAATCGTGTTTTTTTCTTGTACCGCTGTGCTTTTGATTCTGCTTTTCCTGGTAAAAGCGCAGAGGAGCGGCACCGGAATGTATAATAAAACAGGTCTTTCCAAAGTCAATAGCACTGGCCTTGTATAGCGTGCACTTTTTTTTGTTTTGTGATCAAGAAAATTACTCCCACTCACAGTGAAACGCTGCCAATGGATGAAATGGGCTGACTCATTTTCCACTGCTGCATGCTGTGCTGGACGGAAGCAAAATGTGAACATTATTTGAACAAACTAAGGGATGAAGAGGGCTGACTGAAAGTCCATGTCTGTATGTATGTATTTTTGTATGAAGGTATGTATGTAGGTATGCATGCATGCATATATGTACATATGTGGTTTTACTACAATAAAAAAAAAACATGAGCTGTCTTCAAGCCAGATATACGAGAAGCAATTATTTATAATATGGTGCAGCTCTTCTATGTGCTTGAAGTATGTATTTCTAAAATATGTGCAACCACAGTAATACATTTATTGTTATATAAGACCACTGTCAAATACATCCCATTACCCCAGTCTAAGCACGATGTAATATTATTTTCCGTTAAACCATTAACATTTATTTATTTAAATTAAGGCATAGTTTAAAGATGTTTAATGTGCACTTTCTCAGTTTCAACAGGCGGTCTCTTTCCCCGGCTACCTCTAGCAGCTACAAACACTGCAAGTGTGCCTGGCGGGGCTGTAGAGATCTGCACCTACTGTATTTTTCCTTTGAGTGGATAGCTACTGAAACCATACGCGGAAACAGTCCGCAGGCCTCTAGTTCCATTCCTGGAGGTGAGGTCAGTCGTTCTAGGCTCTTTTAGTGAGGTCAGACATTCATTTGCCCACCCACGCCCACAGTGGTGCCAGTATCGGTGCTGGTTCTGCAGGATCCATGGCTAGGCGTGCTTCTATGTTCTGTGCAGTTTCTTGGTGATAGTGGTCATGTAGACATGTCCTTCTTCTATGTCTGAGGTGTCTTGGTAATAGTGCTCCTGTAACTGGGCCTTGTTCTGGCTGCATTGCCATCCTGTACTGTGGCCAAGTGTCGGTTCCTTGCCACAAGATAGGTTCTGGTGCTGTCAATTTTCTTCCTGTTGGTGAAAGAATTGCATAATTGCATAATGCCACTCCCTTGTTTTTATGCGCAAAGGCCCGTTGGTGGGTACCCCTGGATGTGGCATGAAACTCGAAAAATGGACAGTGGACCCTAAAAGAGAGTGCAGCACCCGTACCGTAAATTACCAAAGTAAATACCTGAAACTGACAAATTTGTGTGCAAATTACCAAATATGCCCCCTGTCCAGAAGCACCTCCCCTGTCCTTGGGATACAAAACAAACAAACTAAATTGGAACAGCACCACAATTTGTCAGAGAAAAGAGTCCATGAGGAAATATGTCATAGATCTTGAGGAATCCTATTCCAATAAAATGAGTCATTGCTAATACAAGATGTATAATGTTTTTCTTCTTTAGTATTCCAATAACCATCAGCCAAAGGGTTTCGTCCTTTTCAGGGTTCGTGCCTGCGTTGCAGTGCGCAGCACTGCTCGTGCAGCGAGAGCCCTTTTGTATGGGGGTTTGAAAGCTGACCAAACGCCCGTATGTGTGATCAGGCTTTCGCCGGCAGGCATTGGCTTTCGCGTGTTTAAAAAAAAAAAAAAAAAAACGCCCCTGCATGTCCCGCCTTTGCAACGCCCATTCCTAACCGTGTCTAGCACGCGCAGCAGCGCACGTTCGCCTCGCTGCCGCGCTCCCTTCCCCCGCTCCTCTGTGGTGCACGCACCACTAGTTCCCCCACTGCTCGTTGCTTTTTGGCATCCACCAAACGCTTCAAGTTCAACATCCGATTACTTTGTCGGTACACCGAGCAGCCACTGTGTCTGATTTCTGCTAGCTCATGCTTGCTACATCTGTTTAGTTTGCAAGCGCCGAGATAGCTCAGTTGGTGAATGTAATGATATTGGTTTAATGGTTGAGTCATCAACTCTGGAACCTCCCCTTCTATCGCCTCTGCTGGAGAGGAGCTGGGCGCCTCTCCCTCCGGTCGCCTCCTCCTCCTCCACCCCTTCCCCTTCTCAAATTCAAAGGCGCTTCAGTGCCGGACCATCTTCTAAAGGTATATTCCGGGCTCGGGAATTATGCGGCAGAAGAGGCCCAAATTATGCATCAGGATCGAATAAATTATGCGGCAGATTGTTGTATTTGTGCAAGTGGTTTATGGCTTGGCTCTTCCACAGCTCTGAGATCCGAGATAGACCCGTGGCTCTGTTCTCCCTATTAATTTGGATTGCCCACCTATATTCTGCACAAATATTGTTTCAAAAAGAGGCAGGCCATCCGGGGGTGCTCTGGCCGGGTGGACAGGGGGACCCTGAATACACACAGGTGAAAGCACAGAACACGTACAACGAGTTGTGTGTTGCCGTCTTCTCACTTTGCTAGCACGTAAACGGGGCAGTGGAGAGAGACCACCCAAGGCGCTAACCTGCTGTGACGAGCAGATGGCCCCTCCGAGTTACCTTTCTCCCCTCCTCCTCTACCTCCATTACCTCCCCCTTTCTTCTGTTACCTCCCAACCCATCGTTACTTCTCATTCACCTCCCTCTCACCCTTGTCCACCACCCTTGCTTATCCCTCCAGCGCCTGGCCACCCTTCCTTCCACCTCTCTTACTCCTAATAACTCCACCTCCTCATGATGTGCCCCCTCTCCTCAGCTCTGTCTCACCACTATCCACCCCTGCCCTATCCTGCCCCCCTTGTCATTTCCCCTCGTCATCACTTTATCGTCCACCTCCTGCGCCTCCTTCCCCACCGGCACACGGTCCTATCTTTACCTCTGCCCTCTATTACAACCCGGCAGACTGTCCCACCTACTCGTTTACTCATTTGTCTCCCCTCAGGTCTCTCACCACTGCCTGCGGCCGCCTCATACCTGTCCACCCCGTCCCCCCATCATGACCTCTCTCGTCACTGCCCAGAGCTTTCCCTTCGCTAATCTGCCCCGCAGCTCTCTTACTCCTGTAGATTCTTATCTCCCGCTCACCCCCTCAGCAACCCCCGCTCTCTCTCCACTGCCCCATGCTCCCCCCAATCTAATCTGCCCCACAGCTCTCTTACTCCTGTAACTTCTTCTCCCCGCTCTCTCAGCACTCCCCCCATCTCTACCACCCCTTACCTCTCTCCCCCTCTCCGCCGGTCACTGTTAGGGGGCGGGGGCGCCGGGCTTCGACCATAGGACATGGACGAGGAGACGTTGACGGTGAACATCCTGGGGTGGGTCAGGGGTCCGGTGCTCTCGACTCCCCCTTCTATCACCTCTGCTGGAGAGGAGCCGGGCGCCTCTCCCTCCAGTCGCCTCCTCCTCCTCCTCCACCCCATCCCCCTCCCCCTCCCCCTCCACAAATTGAAATTCAAAGGCGCCTCAGTGCCGGACCATCTTCTAAAGTTACATTCCGGGCTCGGAGAATTATGCGGCAGAAGAGGCCCAAATTATGCATCAGTATCAAATAAATTATGCGGCAACAAAAGGCAAATAATGCGGCACATTTTGGGATAGTATTACTTCATTATTTTGTCATTTTTAAACTTGTTAAACTGTTTGGGCATTAGTTGCAACTCATTAGTACTTGTTTAGCCCCAAACACAGCAAAAAAACAACAGTAAGTCAACCTTTGCAAAGGACAACACTTGTTTCTGCTTATTTAGAAACTTTTAAACATTTTGAGCTAAAAACAAATATTTTTTTGTTAAAATCTGCAGATTATGCAGTAGATGATGGATTATGTGGGAAATTCGGCAAATTAATAATTATTCAGAAATCTGCGTGGTCGCATAATTTTGTAATTCCAATGGCCCTGGTTACATTACATGCAACTAGAGCGACACCACCACTATTGTTTTATGGAATATACTAGGGTGACCAGAAATTCAGGCAGGACTCTAAACATGCAGGAACAAGCATTGAAAATGCAATAGATCGTGCCTTTGATTAAGTTAAAGCCATTTGCTTTGCTAATAGTATTGTATAGCATAGCAAATGGCTTTAACTTAATGAAAGGCGAGACCTATTGCATTTTTTTTATTTTTTTTATTTTAAGACCTTTATTTAAACTTTACGGTACACAGCAGAGAGCCTACAACCCTGCGGGCCGGCCGCGGTGAACACATTTGGAATTATGTCGGATCACACAGCCCTGTGCCGTCAACCCGGAGGTACGGCGGCGTTGAGGAATGCAAACGTACCGAGAGGTAGAGAAGAATGTTGCAGGTCTCAGTATTGCAGCAAACAACCACAAATTGAAGGCATGATGCCCTAGGAGGCATAAGGTGCCGAACCGTCCAACTCCCCCCCACCCCCCCTAAACACCGGTCAACACTGCGCTATCGTGTGTGCCCCTGGCTCGGGCCAGCAACCCTCCCCCCCCCCCTCCCAGCTCCCCAAGCAGCAATGGCAGGTGTCTAGACATCTCCGGGTTCTTCCTGCACAATGGAAGGAGGCTCGCAACCTATTGCATTTTTAATGCTTGTTAACCTAGGACTTGTTCAGGGCAATCTCAATCTAGGAAAACAGATCATCCAGTATGTTGTTACCCAAAATACCATATGATATCTGTTTAGGTATCCAAAAGGAAAGTGCAAGTGGAGTTGGTACGACCTTGTGATGTAATTCAATGTCCAATAAGGTTTCCAGTGGCAAAGAGACTTTGTTTTCTTTTGAGCACACTATACTCTTTACGTCAGGGTGGATATTCTCCCCTGTTATGGGCTAGTTCTTAATTGAACTTTCAAATCTATGATATTGTGTCTATGGCTATCGTACCATTTGCCACTGAAAACCTTATTGGACATTGAATATTTTCTCTGACAAATTGTGGCACTGTTCCAATTTAGTTTGTTTACCCCTGGATGTGGCCTAGTGTTACTCTCTTGCCTTCCTCTTCAATGGTTGAGTGGTAGTTCTCGTGGGACAGCGCCTGGTGCTTCTGTGTATTCTGTGCAGTGTTTTGCTGGTATGTCTTCCAATGGTATGACTGGACTGGACTGGACTTGCTTCCCTCTTATTTAGTACAATGTAATTAATGGGGGGGTATTCTAAGGGAGTGGCTTGATGGCGCTCCCATGTGCAGGAGCTCTGTGTTCTATTTCCATGGATGAGCCCTTTTCCAGCTCCCTTCTTCTCTTATGTAATGGCTTAGTGTTTTTTTCTGTGGAGTTGACCCACTGCTTCTCACATGTCCTGCTTTGCTAGGGAAAGTAACCATTAATTTTGGGTTAGGACTGGCTCTTGTGTACTCCTTTTCAGAATGAAGGCATTGGTTTTCTTTGATACCTGTCCATGAGAGGATCCTATATCCTCATATGCTGTTGATTGTTGTTGATTATTCTGGGAACAGTCTTCCTTCTGCGCCCTCTCAAGTGTTTTAGTACTGTAGGCTCTCCTGGGAAAGTTGCTTGATGCCGCTTCCATGTCCTGCTGCTCTCTCACTGTTTTGATTCCCCGTGAACCCGTCCTAGCCCCCATGTCCTCGTGCCAAGTGGTTTGGTGCAGATCTCCTATAGAGCTGGTGCTGCCTTTGTGGTACTCATAGTCGTTGAAGAGAAGGGTATACCCAAAATCACTGGGATCTGGGTGTAGAACAGTATAGAACGTGGTGGTCCCAATACTATTACATCAAAACAGTGTAAATGGAAACAATACAGTTATATCAAAAACAAGGAATCAAAAAGAGAGTTAAATAGTGCTCAAGTGTTATTTAATCACACTGAACACAAGATGCAGATTGATTAAAGAGACACTTTACAGAAGATATTAAAAACCATCATTGGTGTGCCCAACCTAATGAAAGTGGAGGGAGGATAGTGACTTAAGTGAGGTAGTGAGGCAAGTGAAAAACAATACTAGTAGGTATCACAATCAAATTGTTGGGCATGCTATTCTATGCCACACATTCCTAACATAGTCCATATCAGATAGATTACAATCAATTACACAACCATGTAAAGCAGAAAGTCACAGTGCGACATGCGCTGTTGGCGGTACTGACATCAGTAATGTGTCGACGTTTCGACCCCTGAAAGTATGCAGGTTTCTTCGAATCCTTACTGGCGGGGTCTTCCTCAGGACAGACGTGAAAGTGAGAGGGGAGGGGCACCTAAGGGTCCAATGAAAGGACTAATTGTCAAGTCCAAAATTAATAAAGACGAGGACATAAGCAGGTATGAGTCACTATATTTACCGTATCTGATTAAGGGAAAGCCTCGTAGGTATAAAGTTTTGTCGAGGACGATGGGGCTCAAAAGCTCCAAGAAATGAAGGATGGGGGAGAGAGTGATGAGCACCTGTAGAAATAAGGCCTCTGTCAGTAGGCCTTAAATGAATCAAGGGTCATTAGAATGGGGGCCCATAATTGTTAACAGGCAAACTTACTCAGAAAAGGAGATGAACTCCATGCTACTCCTCCATAGCAGTGTGAATACAGCTAGGAAAACCGTGGCCAACACACCATCGATCAAGAAGAGACTACAATCGCGGATTACTTCAACCAATTGAATCAATTATTCTAAAAAGGAAGCGGGGGAGGGAAAACAGAATCAATGCTGGGACCCGGGTTGAGTGTCCATCTGAAGTCAGAACTATGAAATTAAAAAGCGCAAAGCACATAGTGAGACTATCAAAGTGCATGGTTAAGAACGCCTAGTTATCGCATAGTGAGACTATCAAAGTGCATGGTTAAGAACGCCTAGTTATCGCATAGTGAGACTATCAAAGTGCATGGTTAAGAACGCCTAGTTATCGCTGACAGTTTGAGTATAAACATTAGGAGATGCATACCCAGAGAGGCGTGGTCCTCTTGTGAGGTAACACTTTAGACACTGGGAAAACACAGCGCACGGTGTTACCCATCAAGATACCCCAGTAAAGGCGAAATACTCGTGCCTCTAGGGTTAAAGTAAACGAGGTATAGACATCGTGGTAAGATGTATACCTAGGGAAGCCCATTTAATAGTGAAATGTCATGCTGAAGATAGCGCGGTACCCCAGAGGGATAGTTCGTGCCTACAAAAGAGCTCTGGGGGTGGGTCTGGTGAATACTCAAGAACAAACCCTGGGAATGTAAGCGCGGTGCTGCAATGCATTAAAAAAAGGCTGTGCCTTAAGAAAGGAAGTATCAGGATGGAGTAGACAGCACTCACCCTCGTTAATCAACCGTGATCCAAGGGATGGAGAGAACGCGCCGCCTGTGTGTCTGCCATTTAAAGTGCAGCCGGAGACGCCGGGAGCCGTGTGACGCCCAACGTGGTGCAGCTGCTTGATGCCAGTATGCACGCAAGTCTAAACTCGCAGGAAGGGAAGACAGACTCGAAATCTCTAGTCTAGGGATTTGGTGCATCAAAATCATCGCATAGGAAAAACGGCATTAAAGGCATCCAATAGATCAATTGGACATGCCTCCTCAAGAAAACAAACAATTAATATCAAAACATGGTAAATGCGATGACATTGTTGGCATTAAGCATGTGAGACTGATACGGTCAATTTTGCACATGTGTAAGCCCATATAGCAATTCTTACAAAGAGACTAGTCAGTGTTGTAGAATTGTTAGTCCAGGAAACAATGTCCTTTTAGACACTCCTACAAAGTCACATTTCACAATCATAATAGAAGGAAGGTCCTTTCTCTGAAATGAAAGTGAACACAAAGCCATATTCTAACCATTTGGATGAAATGCGAGGCCAAAGCCCAAAGAGACCATTATGTGCAGTAAATAAGGTTAGGCCCTCATGGTTCTTAATGGCATTATTAAGTACTGAGGCATGCCAGTTGAGCATTGCTGGGATCCAGTTCGTTCAGCCCGTTAGCAACGGTGTCCAGACGTACCATCCATTTTGATTCTCGGATATTTAGGATCAAGGCAATGTCGCTCCCTCTTGGTCCCAGTTCAGCTTTCTCTATCACCAGCCACTGCAATTGGTCAGGGTTGTGTCCCATCGTTGCAAAGTGTTCGACTAGTGGTGCCCCTACGACGAAGCACCGGATCCTACTCTGATGTTGCAATTTTCTGGCCTTGATCTTCTGTTGTGTCTGACCCACATGGGCAAATTATACCATAGATCACATTCATAGAGTTACAATTGGTGAATGTATGAAGAGTAATCGTGTGTTGTTTGTAGATAAAGTTCTTAGTTGGAATTGTGGTATGGCACGCTTTGCAGTGTCCACATTTGTAATGACCTTTTACCGGTGGTAGGTATCAAAGTGATTGGATCGTTGATTCTGTCGCGCTTTCCAGAAAGGAGTGGACTGCATGATCTTTGACACTCATCGCTTTCTTGAAAGAGTGCATGGGTAGATTTGGTTGGTCAATGTCATCCGACACTGGGTTCCAATGTTTATTGATTGCCTTTTTTATGGCATTGCTTCTAGTTGAAAAGGTTGTGACGCAGATTATTCTTTGTGACGATGTGTCATTCTTCTCCCTAGGGGTCAGAAGGGTTTCCCGTGGGTTGAACCAGGCCTTTTTCTGAGCTCTCTTCACCAATCTTCTTGGATATCCTCTCGTCATCAAGCGGAGGCTCAAATTTTCAGACTCGGCCATGTAGTCTGCCCTCTTTGTGCAGTTCCTGCGAATCCGTAAAAACTGCCCCACCGGAAGGTTGTCCCTCAAGCCCCGTGGGTGGTGGCTATTGTATCTGAGGAGAGAGTTGCGTTCTGCAGATTTCCGGTACAACGTGGTATAGAGCTTATTTTTATTTGTGGTACTCATAAGCAGTGGCATTGTATTGGTCCTCCAGGGAATGTGCTTTGGCCCTGCTCCTATGTTTCCTGGAGCATCTCCTCTGGGTGTGTTTTCTCCAAATTCACAAACAATCCTTTCTAGGATGTTTCTGTGGCATGGATCGCATTACACTCTGTAGTATGACTTGATTGCCCTTACCCTGTTAAAATCAAATTGTATGTTGGAGAAGGATGAATGCTAGCCTCCGTCTCTTGTTTGATCCTCAATAGTGATTGTTGACTGACTAGGAGAGGTGCTGCAAAAATGACTTTGAAGTTACTCTCCCAATACTCTGACAACTAGATTTGATCAAAGGCCCTCTTTTTAGGTCTCGCCTACGCAGCGTGCATGCACTGCATAGGAGGGGACCTCTTGGAGTCAATTAGCTTTTTGGGCCAAAAACGTGCATGCTTTGCATTGCTTTCAATGGCAACACGTGCACGTTTGGCGATTTCCTTGCGGGAACGAGCTTTGGCGACATCTGTTTGTAAATAACTTGCAAACAGATGGTGCCCCTGCTCGCTCCCGCAAGGGAAACGCTTTGTGGGTCTGTTTTTTTTTTGCACTCTTGTGCCAGCTTTATTTTGGAAATAAACCTGCGTTCCACTTGAGGATTTAGTTCATGTCTGCAGATCTTTTTTGGCAACTGCAAACGCGGGGTGCATTTTTGTCTCCGATTATAAAATGCCTAATTATAGTACGTTGATAGAAGGTTCTTTTTTGACGTCTTTAGATCAGGGGGGGGCGCCCGGAAACAGCTTGCAGTTGTCCTTGCTGCTCGACCAATCCTTTGCAAAGTTCGTTATTTCCTTCCTTCTTATCTTCAAACATTTCACTCAGAAAAAAAAGAGGTCGGGGGACTGGAAAACTGGCAAAAGCCTGGCAGTGGGATTGTTTTATTTAATGCTGCTCAACAGAGGCCTTTCACCCAGACACACCAAGGGGGTGCAGTCCGAGTAGACGCCCGCCCGGGCCTCCTCAGACGGCAGATGAAAAAAGTTATCCCGCTCCGCCGTTCTTTTTTTTTTTGTGCAAAGTTTTATATAGCGCGAACTTGTCCCGAATCCAATCAGGTATCAGAGCGCTTTACATAGCACCAGTTACGTTATATGAGGACACACATTCATTTTTTGTTAGGCATGGGGAGATTAAGTGATTTGCCCAGAATCACAGGATGTTCGGCGTCATTACTGAGACTCGAACCCAGTTCCCCAGGTCCGAGGTCGAGCGTCCTAGCAGTTAGGCCAACTCCTCTCCCCATTCTGTCAAGGGGCCTTAAGAGCTTTCTAATCGCCTCACTGTCAGGCTGCTTCCTCTGATGTTTACTCTTGTCTCGCTTGAAGTTCTCTCCTCCCCCTTCCCTCCGCTTGCTACCTCCGAGCGGAACCTCCCCTCATGGGCAAATTATACCATAGATCACATTCATAGAGTTACAATTGGTGAATGTATGAAGAGTAATCGTGTGTTGTTTGTAGATAAAGTTCTTAGTTGGAATTGTGGTATGGCACGCTTTGCAGTGTCCACATTTGTAATGACCTTTTACCGGTGGTAGGTATCAAAGTGATTGGATCGTTGATTCTGTCGCGCTTTCCAGAAAGGAGTGGACTGCATGATCTTTGACACTCATCGCTTTCTTGAAAGAGTGCATGGGTAGATTTGGTTGGTCAATGTCATCCGACACTGGGTTCCAATGTTTATTGATTGCCTTTTTTATGGCATTGCTTCTAGTTGAAAAGGTTGTGACGCAGATTATTCTTTGTGACGATGTGTCATTCTTCTCCCTAGGGGTCAGAAGGGTTTCCCGTGGGTTGAACCAGGCCTTTTTCTGAGCTCTCTTCACCAATCTTCTTGGATATCCTCTCGTCATCAAGCGGAGGCTCAAATTTTCAGACTCGGCCATGTAGTCTGCCCTCTTTGTGCAGTTCCTGCGAATCCGTAAAAACTGCCCCACCGGAAGGTTGTCCCTCAAGCCCCGTGGGTGGTGGCTATTGTATCTGAGGAGAGAGTTGCGTTCTGCAGATTTCCGGTACAACGTGGTATAGAGCTTATTTTTATTTGTGGTACTCATAAGCAGTGGCATTGTATTGGTCCTCCAGGGAATGTGCTTTGGCCCTGCTCCTATGTTTCCTGGAGCATCTCCTCTGGGTGTGTTTTCTCCAAATTCACAAACAATCCTTTCTAGGATGTTTCTGTGGCATGGATCGCATTACACTCTGTAGTATGACTTGATTGCCCTTACCCTGTTAAAATCAAATTGTATGTTGGAGAAGGATGAATGCTAGCCTCCGTCTCTTGTTTGATCCTCAATAGTGATTGTTGACTGACTAGGAGAGGTGCTGCAAAAATGACTTTGAAGTTACTCTCCCAATACTCTGACAACTAGATTTGATCAAAGGCCCTCTTTTTAGGTCTCGCCTACGCAGCGTGCATGCACTGCATAGGAGGGGACCTCTTGGAGTCAATTAGCTTTTTGGGCCAAAAACGTGCATGCTTTGCATTGCTTTCAATGGCAACACGTGCACGTTTGGCGATTTCCTTGCGGGAACGAGCTTTGGCGACATCTGTTTGTAAATAACTTGCAAACAGATGGTGCCCCTGCTCGCTCCCGCAAGGGAAACGCTTTGTGGGTCTGTTTTTTTTTTTGCACTCTTGTGCCAGCTTTATTTTGGAAATAAACCTGCGTTCCACTTGAGGATTTAGTTCATGTCTGCAGATCTTTTTTGGCAACTGCAAACGCGGGGTGCATTTTTGTCTCCGATTATAAAATGCCTAATTATAGTACGTTGATAGAAGGTTCTTTTTTGACGTCTTTAGATCAGGGGCAGCGCCCGGAAACAGCTTGCAGTTGTCCTTGCTGCTCGACCAATCCTTTGCAAAGTTCGTTATTTCCTTCCTTCTTATCTTCAAACATTTCACTCAGAAAAAAAAGAGGTCGGGGGACTGGAAAACTGGCAAAAGCCTGGCAGTGGGATTGTTTTATTTAATGCTGCCCAACAGAGGCCTTTCACCCAGACACACCAAGGGGGTGCAGTCCGAGTAGACGCCCGCCCGGGCCTCCTCAGACGGCAGATGAAAAAAGTTATCCCGCTCCGCCGTTCTTTTTTTTTTTGTGCAAAGTTTTATATAGCGCGAACTTGTCCCGAATCCAATCAGGTATCAGAGCGCTTTACATAGCACCAGTTACGTTATATGAGGACACACATTCATTTTTTGTTAGGCATGGGGAGATTAAGTGATTTGCCCAGAATCACAGGATGTTCGGCGTCATTACTGAGACTCGAACCCAGTTCCCCAGGTCCGAGGTCGAGCGTCCTAGCAGTTAGGCCAACTCCTCTCCCCATTCTGTCAAGGGGCCTTAAGAGCTTTCTAATCGCCTCACTGTCAGGCTGCTTCCTCTGATGTTTACTCTTGTCTCGCTTGAAGTTCTCTCCTCCCCCTTCCCTCCGCTTGCTACCTCCGAGCGGAACCTCCCCTCCTGGCTCCGGGACGCGGGCTCTGCTCTCCAGGCACCCTGCTCCTCGCAGAGGCGCTCTCCAGAGATCGCGCTGGTGCCAGAGTGCTGCTAGCCTGCATGGAAATCTGGAGGTTTCACGGCAGGCTGGTGGCTCCCAGAGGCAAGTAGGGCTGGGGCAAGGACAGTTGGATGACAGCCGGAGCCTGACGTGTGACTGACTCTGCTTCAGCTCTCCCTGCCTGCCAAATGTTATTAAATCTTACTAAACCCTCATAGCTCACCTCCGTTGTCTCCCAGCACTGCTGTGCCCCCTTGCCCCTCTTTAACAAGCAATAGGGTTACGAGCGAAGCCTGAGCCCTTTCGTCATCAACGGGGACACCTTAATGAAGCCAGGAGCAGTGCATTCCGGGGAGTTTTGACTGCTTTGTTCGACACCATTCAGTGTATTTTTAGCGCTGCATTGCAACTGAAGTTTTTAGGGGAATTTCTGTGGATTTGTATAGCAAGCATCCTTGTCTGTTCTCAGCACTGAACCATCATTTCCCTGTGGATTATTTTTGGGGGATTTTGTAATGAGATGCTCTGCCCACTGGGTTTATCCCCTCTCTGTTGTTTAATACTCGGTGGCAGCTACAGTAAATAAACAAGCATTGGCATAGCCAATAGGTCTCGCCTTTGGGACCTTATAAGTGTTTAGCCATGCAACAGTTGATGTTGTTGCACCAAGGATATTGTGCTGCATAACTAAATACTTATAAGGTCCCAAAAGCGAGACCTATTGGCTATGCCAATGCTTGTTTTTTTAGGGGCTGTTGAACTCTTGACGTACCACTTGTGAAGGTCTGTTCACCAGCATTGCTGTATTGTTGTAACTCCCTGTCCCCCACCGGCTGTGGTTTGAGAAGAACTCCTTTCATCTCCCTGCTGGGAAGTGGTTGGCTGAGTTTTCTGCTTCTGCTATTTTTTTTTTTTTTTTCAAAAACCTTTATTTACGTCAACATGGTACACAGCTATTCAGCCGACATCCCGGAGGTTCGGCAGCACGATGGGAACAATACGTAGGAAGGTCCATATCCGTACATCAGGAGTAACAAAGGTTTAGTTTTAATATAAACCAAAAAATAAAACACGAGCAAGGCAAAGCATATAATAAGCATGCACTAGTTCTCAGCTGGGGCGAGGTCCCACTCCCATCAGCGGAGCGCTACACCACGCCAAAGAAGTGAGGGGAAAGCAGGGGTACGGACTCCAGGTTATGAACAGTTTACGTATATAGTTGGGAGTAGAGCTAGGGGGAAAGTTGCACATCGAGCATCTCAGCAACCGGGGGCACACAAATATCTCCCCTATAATGGTTCCATTGCCCCCATATCTTATGCCACTTCTTAGGGCGACCCCGGGCACTGTACACCGTTTTCTCCCGGAACATGCCCCAGTCCATATTTTCCATCCATGTTACCAAGGTGGGAGGTCTCTGGGATCCCCACAGCTGCGCAATATCTCGCTTCGCCACCATATTCCCCAGAGTCACCCATTGGGTCTGAGCGGCATCATAGTCGGTGGGGCCCCAGACATTCAACAGGCATCGTCTTGCCTCCGGGAAGAGTGCGATACCCGTGACCTCTTCCATCACATCATGAATTTGTTTCCAGAACTCTACGATCTCCCCACACTCCCAAATAATGTGTAGAAAGGTGCCCAACATCCCACAGCCTCTCTTGCATAAGCCATCGTCAGAGAAACCCATATGAATCAGGCGGGGCCCCGTGACATAAACCCTGTGAAGTATCTTAAGCTGCACCAGCCGCAGTCTAGCCGGGATCGCAACCTCCTTCGGAGAGGAGACGGCATATTGCCAGTCCTCATCGTCCAGTTCGAGACCATCCCTAGTCCATTGTTCTCGCACATCAAGGAGGAGGTCGGTCCGGACATTTACAAGCTTCTTGTAAATCAAGGAGATTGTACTCTCCGGCATATGACCATCCAGAATCCGATCCTCCAAAGGAGAAGACTCAGGCACGGCCTCCCCCTCGGCACGAACAGATAGCAGAGCGTGACGCACCTGGGCATATCGAAAGTATTCAGTACCCCCTAATTCGTACTCCGTCTGCAGCGTCTCAAACGATTTCACCTTACCCTTAGTCAGCAAATCCCCAACTCTAGAAATCCCAATTAGGTCCCACTTCTCAAACCCTTTCGTGTGCCATAATTTCCCTAGTATATCGGATTAAAAAAGCGGAGTAGCCTGGGTAAGTCTGTCCTTCCAGCCCAACGAGTTTGTAACCGCCTTCCACACCTGCACTGCCGTCTTGGTCGGTCCTGTGAGGGACCCATCCAATGATTTGGAATACAGCGCCCTAAGGTAATTACCCCCGCGCAACAGCCACCGATCCATAGCAAACCCAGGGTTCAACGCCGGACCGTAAACCCCATGGTTGATCGCTCCCAATTGGGTAGCCCAATAATATCTTCTGATGTCAGGGAGTGCTATCCCCCCGTCATACCATGGAAGGGTCAACTTTGCTATAGCTATACGCTGTCGACCGTCCCATAACAGCGAACGCTGGAGGCTCTCCACCTCGCGAAAATAACAGGCAGGAACTAACTCTAGGGTTTTCTGTAAGGCGTAGAGAAACCGGGGAAGAGACATAATTTTAAACAATGCGGCGCGGCCTAGGAGGGAGAGCGGTAGCCGCCTCCAACCCGCAACATCCCGTCTCAAGCGTGACAGCGGAGGGAGGAGGTTCTTCTCGTATCGGACAGAGGGGTCTGTGGAAATATATATCCCCAAGTACAGAAAGCCCCGCTGGGCGATCTGGATGGAGCAATCCCGCGGGACGGCAGGGGTGTCCCCACTGAGAACATATAGGTGCGACTTTCCCCAATTAATGGCGAGACCCGAGTTACTACCAAAAGACTTCAAAACGTCGCAGACCACTATGAGGGATTTCCGAGGTGAGGTCAAGTATAACAAGATGTCGTCTGCATACAAAGAAATGCGGTCCTCGTGGTCTGGCGACCATCGGATCCCTCTTATGTCTGGCTGCCATCTAATCCATGCCGCCAGCGGCTCAAGGGCGAGAGCGAACAGTAGTGGCGACAGAGGACAACCCTGCCGGGTGCCCCTCCCAAGCTCGAACGGAGATGACGCCCTACCGTTCACCGCGATTTTAGCCAAAGGTTCCTCATAAAGTAGCCTAATCCAGCCTATAAAACCCGGTCCGAAGCCGAATTTTGTGAGCGCTGCCACAGATACGGCCATTCCACAGTGTCGAAAGCCATCGTGGCGTCGAGTGACACCAAAATGGCCGACTCCCGCAGCGTCTCAACCCTCGCGAGCGCGCCATGAAGTCTCCTGAGGTTCAACGCAGTGTTGTGGTGTGGGATAAACCCGGATTGGTCCGGGTGGATCAAGTCCCCAATGACCCTGATCAGACGGTTAGCCAACAGTTTGGCGAGGATTTTGGACTCAGCGTTGAGTAGGGAGATCGGCCTATACGACCCTTATCTGTTCCGGGGCTTGCCATCTTTATGTATAACCACTATTGTCGCCAGACGTTGGTCAAATGGAAGACACCCATGCTCCCGCGCCTCTACAAACATATCTCGCAAATACGGAGCAATCTTATCCGGTCTGAGTTTATACAACTCGACCGGCAAACCATTCGGGCCCGAGGCCTTGCCCGGGCGTAGCGAGCGGATAGCAACTGCAACCTCATCCGCGGTGATGTCACCATCAAGGTCCTCCCTGTCGACGTCGGACAAACAAGGCAGGGCAATGTCTCGCAGCAGTTCATGCGAGTCTTCCTCCGGCCTGTCCGACACAGACGTATAGACCATGCGGAAGTGGTCCGCGAAACACTGGACTATCCCATCGGGTTCAGTGACATTATCCCCGCCATCCGTCAGTATTTCTGGCACAACTCTATTCACTCGTTCTTTCCTGTCTAACCACGCTATTAATTTCCCAGCCTTGTCGCCCACATCATACAATCGCCCTTGTTGGTCCCTGCTAAGAACCTTAGCCGCGTTTGTCACCAGTGCTTTATAATCAGACTGTTTTAGTCTCAATTTATGCTGAGTTTCCGCCGTAACCTCGTCTTCCAGGACAGACTCTAATGCCACTATCTCAGCCTCGATCTGCGCCACCTCCGCATCTCTCCGACGTTTGACATCCGCTATCAAGGAGAGTGCCTCCCCTCTCAGTACTGTTTTAAACGCTTCCCACAAAGACACCGCGGAGGTAACCGAGCCAAGGTTCTCCGAAAAGTAAAGATCAACCGCTTTCAACAACGCTCCACGAGTCTTAGGGTCACGGAAATACCAGGGGTTAATAGGGGCAACCCTACCTGCCGCGCCACGGCCAAAATCCATACTAATCCACACCGGCGAGTGATCGGAGATGCCCCTGGCCATGTGCCTAGCCTCAGACACCAAGGAAGCGTGGGCAGCCAAGGTGAGAACATAATCTATTCTAGAGAGACTGCCGTGCGCCCCAGAGTGAAAAGTATACTGCCGCTGAGCGGGGTGTAGCAGCCTCCAGCAGTCAACCAAACCTAGTGTATCAGTAAAATCTGGGAGCCATCTCTGCGCCCCCCCGGGGTCCCTTGGCGGATGTCTGTCTAGTAATCCGGAACCGACTGCATTAAAGTCACCACCCATTACCAACACTCCCTCGGGGAGATCCAACATGGCCCTCCCCAAGTCGGCAAATGTGGCGGCCTGCAGGCCAGGAGGGACATAAACAGAAACCAAAACCAGTGTCCTGCCCTCCCATCTCCCCGCAGCCGCCGCAAAGCGCCCCCTCTCATCAACAGTAGTAGAATCAATCTCCAACGGCAGCGAGGTCCTAACAAGTATTCCAGCCCCCCGAGATCCCGAGGAAAACCCAGAGTGGGCGATGAATTTATAACCCTTTCTATTGAGAGCATGACACGTGTTGCCTATCAGGTGCGTCTCCTGCAGCAAAACTATGTCAGGAGAGCACCTGTTCAGAAATTGCAGAACAATCCCCCGCTTAATACGATCCCCCAAGCCATTAACATTCCAACTAAGTATATTCAAACCCCTACCCCCCATCACAAAATGGCAAGAGACCCCCGCCCATCCCCGAGAGCAGCACACGAGACTTGCATTGCGATACCTTGCAAAACGAAAAACAACAACAAACACTCCAACAAGCCCAAACCACCCCCCACCCTGCACCCCTGCATAAGCCTAAAAGCCCCCCCAACTTGCAGTGTGCCTGTCGCCCTAGCAGAAGCTAATCTACAAGAAGAAACCCCGTAGGAGGAAAGAGATCCCATTGTGCCCTCGCCACCCCCGGACAATAGCTAGCAATGAAAACAAATCAGCGAACCACTGTCCCGAGCTTGGCCAGAATGGTCGATCACCAGAGTCCTCACTCTTTTGCGACATGGCCTCCTTCCGCTCCGCCAGCATGATCCCCGCTAGTCCGCCGCTGAGGCAATGTATCGAGCCATTCCCCAACCTCGTCAGGCAAGTCAAAGAAAAAGGTTCGTTCTTCGTACTCGACGCGCAACTTGGCTGGGAAGAGCATGGCATACTTCAGGCCCCTCTGACGTAGCCTCCTCTTAACCCCCAGGAAACTCTGCCGTTGCTTCTGCACCGCCTGGGTGAAGTCAGGATAAAAACTCACTGCAGTGTTCTGGAAAGTAACCGGTCCGGACCCCCGTGACGCCTGCAGAATGGCATCGCAGTCCCTGAAGTTGAAGATCCTGGCGATGATCGGTCTCGGGGGGGCTCCCACCTTGGGCCTCACGCCCGGGACTCGGTGGGCCCGCTCGACCGCAAAGAACTTGCTGAGGCCCTTAGGCGCCAAGATGGTTAAGCACCAAGTCCTCGACAAACAGGTCCGCCGATTGCTCCTCCGATTTCTCCGGAACGCCAACTATGCGCACGTTATTGCGCCTCGCCCGGCCTTCAAAATCCTCCATCTTGCGGGCAATGAGGTCGTTGGTAGTCCTCAGCGTGTGGACCTCTATTTGCAGATCAGAGACGTCCCCCGTGAGGCTAGTGGTTTTTTGGTCCAATGATTTTACTCTCTCATTAGTTTTCCCCAGGTCAGCGCGGAGCAAATTAACGTCGACTGAGATGGTGTCCACTTTGTGTGCCAGGGCCTCAAACTGTTGCCCAATAGAGGACTTCATCTCCTCAATGGCGCCCATAATATCTTGCAGTGTCAATTCCGGTGCGGGGACCGAGCCGTCTCCCGATGATTCCTGTAGCTTCCCCGGTCCGCTTGGCGATCCCTTTTGCTGGGCATAGCGATCCATATTGTTGGTTTGGGTGTAGCCCCCCCGCCTGGTATTCTTGGGCTTCTGTTTGTCGGCCTCCGATTTGGTCGACATCCTCAACCCCGGAACAGTCAGCGTCAAAAACAGGCCGCTCAGCCACGCAATTGACACGAGGTCCGCTGGATCCGGGTCTCCGATGCAAGCCCATGCATGTGCAGGCCGAGCTACAGGCAACTGTTGTCCAAGACACTCACGGGCCGAGGCACGTAATTGTGACAGAAAACGAAAGTGAAAGTGGAAACAGCCCCCCTCCGATGATCCGCACCGCACACGGCCGCTGTTGTTCAATTAGTGTCCGGGCCCATGCCAACGCGAGACCCGGGCACCTCCCGGGGGATAGGCCGCAAACTTCAACCTGTCACAAATTCGGTCTCCGGTGTACGATTTCAGTCCGGACAACGACGCTCGCCTCAGCAGTAGTTCATCTCCAGTATTCCGGATATTTGACACAAGATTTTTCCAGGATAATTGCCGGAGGGAACGAGGGTTGCGGGAGCTCTGTGCTCACGCGGCCATCTTGGTCCCGCGCTAGGCTCCTCTGCTTCTGCTATTTTGACAAGACTTGCCATGAGTCGCTTGTTGTCTATGGAATGACTGACCATGTAGTCCATGAAGACCAACTCAATTGGGAGTTTATGATGAGGGATTATTCCTTTGATGAATTAACATAGAATGGATCTGACTGTGGTGGTCATTGGCATATTCACTAATTACAAAGAAAACTGATGTCGCATGAGAGGAACATCAGCGAGTATCCGTGGATTAGTTGTTGGAATAGATGTTGCTCCCTCCTCCATCACTGAATGTGTCTCACCAGTGATGCTTTGTTCTTCTGTGTCGTCGTTGGTTGAACCATCATGCTTTACTTATAATATTGATGGTTTTGTTGCAACTCACTTGTCTTCTAAACTTGAAGACTGTTCTGTCTATCTTTGCGATTTGTTTGGTTGTTTTTCTAGTTTTTTAAAAGGGATTAGTCAGCGATTGACTATTGAATTGACCAGAACATAGATGTGTTTTTTCCAGCCTTTTGCCTGTGATTGAATTAATTCCTTCCACTGAGACATGACTTGACCGAAGGTCTGATCTCCATTTGACAAATAGAGCATTTAGCTATCATTATTTGACAAGCAAACTGATGCGCCGTTGTTATAGGCAACATTCAGCAAGATTGTACGCCATTAAATCCTGCATGATTCCTCATACAGTCGTTGTTGCTTACACATAATGTATATCACAGTTCATATATGTACCATTACCATAATCTGGTATTCACTCTCTTCTTTAAATACCCCAAACCCACCAGACCAAGTTTTAATCATCATTTTGTTTTACTTGCTCAGATTTCCATGTAAACATTGTCTAGTGTCTAATGTCCAAGTTCATTGAGAGGTTGGTCTTGAGGAGTGTTCAGCTCATGTTCGATTCACTTTTCTCTTGACATGTGACTCACTCTGCTGACCTGTATGGGGGGGTGGGGGGCTGGTGTGTTTATTTTTGTGGACAAACCATGCCCATCAGTGGTTAATACACAATGGATATCCACATTGTTGATTGTAAAGAAGTCTCTACAAGCGATCTCCACTTGTAGGGCCATCCATTAGTTGCTTCACCTCTCCTTAAGACGGCACTATTGGGGTTCAACATTGTTCTTTCAGATATGGGTGTCTGGGACGGTATGACATAATTAGCTGTATAGTAAAGTGTACCCCAAATAAATTAGAGTTGGCATTAGCATCAAGTTTTTAAATAAGGTGGTTAACCCATATTCTCTTCTTCGTCATTAGGTCATACGTCCTTCAGATGCAGCTTTTGCACCGGCAGAGGAAATAGCACATTCTAACAAGGTTCAGAGTTCCAGCCAGGGAGGACCGAGGAGCTCAAGTCGGCAGAAACGTCGGTGGTCCCAGCAGGGGGACAGGAGCCAATCGGAGTCCTTCCACACTAGTTCGCCCCAGGAAGAGGCACATACTACACCCTTTGTCCTGGACCTGGCTGGGTTAGCCAACGTAGACCTGACTGCTCAGAACCCAAACATTCAGGTAAGAAACACGTGTTGGCTAGCTAATTTTTTGGGATATCGCCTTCCATTTTTCCAAGCAAGCAGGATTGCTGGAACTGCTGCCTCAGACCTTCTTCTAACCTCTAGAAAAAGTGTCTGAACCATGTTACTGGTTCCACTTCCATCTCAGTACAAACATCGTGCAGGTTGGTATGATAGACAGCAGGACCAGCAGTAGTTTCTAATGATAATATTTAAGTCCCTCTTAACTATTACTTCATTATTTTGTCATTTTTACCAATGTTTACACTGCCCTAGCAAAGGTTTCAGCTTATAAGAACAAACACTCAAATACAGCAATAAGCTATTGAAAAGTGCCTACTCAACTTTCACAAAGGGCCTTCCACTATGTCTCTGCATTTTTATTAACTTTTGAATTTTTAATCTGCAAAATAAACAGCATATGATGTATATGTAGCTAATTGGCCAAATCCATAATCATGCGAAAAATGCAGCACCTGCAGGATCATTAAAATTCCAGTAACCTTTAACATAGTGTACCATGAGGGCAGAGGGGCAGAGTGGACTATGAGGGTTCTATGAAGAATACAGTATATGATTGTGGATATGGTGTCTGACGGCAATATAGTGTATGACAGTGTTGTGCAATGCATGACTTGGTATAGCTGGAGTGTACCCTCACAGATAGCCCTTTGCCAATAGTCCTAGTTATTTGTTCCCTAACTGGTCTCTTTCCATCACAGGTGACCATTGAGGTTGTTGACGACCCTCAGACCGAGTTTGAGATGGACCTGCTGAAGGAACCCAAGAACGACTGGTCAATATCGTCTGCAGAGTGGCTGGCTCACAAGGACCTCTTTTGGCCTCTGTTTTGGGAATACGTGGACCCCGCAGAGGGCGGCGGCCTGGAGTCTGAGGCCAGGAATGTGGATGTGGAACAGGAGGAGGACTATTTTTCCGAGTATGATGGGGAGGACACTGCTTTAAGTGGAGTGGGAGGGGACTGGGAACCCCCACGGACAGGGCAGAGGACCGGGATGTCCCTGGAAAAAGATAACTATGGTAAGCTGTCAAAGTCTTCCCTTGCAAAGAGGACTTCTTGCTGCTTCTAATGATCAAGGTGCAGAATTTGTGCACAGAATACATATACTATGTTTTCTGAAAAAGAGGGATTTCCTAGTGAGAATTTGCATGCCCACACCTTCTGCTTGTTCCTTGACTTTCAGAGTAATGTATCTCAAACTGAAATGCTTTCACCATGACCTATTGTCCAGCAAACTAGCAAAATTGCTCAAGCTGTATTGTGCTGTACTGCAGGACATTGTGGCATGTCTCAATTTAAAGGGTGCACAATTTAAATTAAACTATTATGGTTTACTACAAGAAATTCAGGGGCAGCCTGCTCAGCTCTTCAAAGGTGCATCCATTATCAGCTAATAAGGGAGATGAATGGCCTGATTATGAGGTGTAGCAGCATCCCTGGGTGAGATGCCGCTCAGCCTAACCATGAAAGGGCTGGTGTTCCCACTCCCGGTTTGACGGGTGCGGGAACACGTGACCCAATTTCACCAGCCAGACATTCTGGCCAGCAAAATGGCATGAGTCTTTGGTTTGTGACAATCTTTGGCAAGGGGTGAGCAGGCAGTGCCAACCCTAAGCTTCCCTTTCCCTTATCTAACCTCCTTCACTCCCTCTCAAGCCCTCTCCCGCCACAGCTCTCATTTACCACCTGCTCGAGAACAGGTGCCAAATGGGAGTGTTACATTCCTCGAAATAGGAAATACAGTGCAGAATTCCATGCTGTAATTCCATGTCCACACAGTTATTCACCATTCCGAGGCCCTAACTGTAGTAAGGACGAGCAAGTTGTCGAAGTGTAGTTTAAGATGATTTATTTAGTCTTAGCTGTAGCTTGTGGAGCAGCCCCACAAATGTAAATAGTGGAAATTGGACTTTCACCCACTTAGACATCCCTCATGTAAGGGCACAAAAGCTAACCTAAGAAAATACAGGATACTATACTAACTCCTAAGAGGCTGAATTTAATGCAGAGATATTGGCCACTAACAGTAATTCCGGCCACTGGGAATCCCCAGATGCAATTCCACTCAACTTGTAATGTAAATGTAAATCCAGTATTTGTAAAGCGCGAACAGTTACCCAAAGTCATCCCGGCGCTGGGGGCCATCGGGAAGATTAAGCACGCTATTGCTCAGAGTCACATGGTGCTGGGCTGACCTGCCGCCGGTGCCAGGGATCGAACCGTGAGCCCCAGATTCCAGCGTCAGTAGCCCTGGCCGTGACGCCACACCTCTTCCCTACCACAGCCTATGTGTGTTTCTCACACACAGGCTGTTATACTCAGTGAGTGATTATAATTAGTGTTGACTGAAAAAAGTTGCAGAGATTTAGATTCAGCTAAAGCTTTTGTTTTTATTTCTTCACCTGCAGAGTGAAATATGTTATACAAGCAACCCCCACCAAATCCTGCTCCGTTGGGGCACTAGACAAAATGGTGGCATTTTATGCATGAGCATAGTAAATTTGTTGTGTACTCACCCTTCTTGCACCTTAGGATAGTGTCCAGGAAGGTATGGGCTACTCACAGCATTTTTCATTGCTTGTCAGCAGCCAATTAACATAGTGTTAATACCAAGACAAATTCTTATTGGTTGAAAGGCTTGCCAATAATAATTGGTGAATTAGAATAGCTGTGATGCCAAAATCTTTCGTGTTTTTTCAATACATAGTAAGCAGAACTTAAGTCGAGCCCCCTCAAAAATATGATGCGTCCCGGCATTCGCTTGGACTTACTAATGATTTAAAAACAAATAAATGTCCTACCTAAATGCCAATTTGGCAGAATATAAGGTGTGACGCTTGTAGAAGTGGTGCCGTATGAAAAAGCAGAAAGTGTTGACCAGAGAGTATTAGAGGTTGAGAGCTTTGGGGAAACATTTGCTTTTCAATTGGAATTTAAAAGCAGTGAGTGAAGGATAATTGCAGTACATGAGGGTTTTCAATGGTCCTAGGTGCTATTAGCAGAACTGCACAACTAAGCATGGCATCCTAGGGGCAGTTGGCAACTCTGACTGTACAAAAACAGCTCTGGAGCGTTTAGTGCCAAGGTGCCACTGACCAGCAGAAAGCAGCCTTTTGCAAAGCACAGTTTGAAGGTGCCTTCAATCAGTGTTTCACACTCCAGGGGAACATTTGTCTGAATAATATAAAATAATATTGAATTGTTAAAGTATATTTCAGGTTTAGGATGTTCCATTTTGTGCATGAGTGAATCTTAAGTAATTTTAGTCAAATGATTGAATATTGTGTCCCAGTTTTGGGGAAAATATATCAGCAGTGAGTTCAACTTTCTGTGTCTGGTATCATTGTGTCAATGATATATAAACAGCTATGTGCAGAATACCTCGGCTGGTTATGGGGTGTCAATAAAATAAGTGTATTTATGAAACTATGAGAGATTGCTAAGATTTGAGTTGGGTCTAATAGGAAAGCATTCTAACTTTTAGCTTTGACTGCTTTAAACATTAGATTTTTAGGTCTGTTGTTAGCGAAAACGATTATGCACAATATACGTATTGGGGCAGTCAAGCAGCTTTCTTCAATCACTGGTATTTTGTTGTGTCATTCACTCATTTCTTCTGCCCACAACTGAGTGACATCATTCTGCTTTTTCCGAAGGAGCACATCTACATGCAAAGTAGTTCCTTTAAGTGGCACAGACTACAATGGCAATATGTGATGTTTTAGACCAAAAAATATTTTAGTTTTCAGCCAATTTTTTTAATACATATGTATGCATGATGGTCAGGCAGAAACAAAAAATAACGTTTTATAAAACAGAACAAGTATTGACAAAGCCGAAAGGCTGGCAACCTTCACCAGGCCTTTTTGATTTGCCAGTGATTGTTTGAAATACTCATTGAGTCTAAGAGGCAGCAAGGGTGAAAAACAGGATGGCTGTGTGGGTGAGGTGAGCAAGGCAGTCAACAGAGAGACAAATATTTAACATTTTTATTCGAGTGTAACAGCATCCAGAAAAAAAAGGTGTTAATCTTTTGTTATCCTTTAAACACAACACTAGGGTACTGTTTGTCTTATAACTAAAATATTCCCATTATTCAGAAAAATCACTGGATTATCGACTAAAGAGTCTGACTAGTTTTAGATTTGTCTAAGAACCAACCTGCACTTTGAGTCTCTTTACATTGGAGTTTTCAATGGTACCTCACTGTGCAAAAAAACTTTCTAGTAGCATCAAGTATATAGTTCCCTTGTGGAGTTTGACAACTCAAAGGGCTGTCATGGGTAATAAGGAGCCACAGACTTATCGGACCATTACACTTTCTTTATGAGCACTGTCTTACACATTTATATGCACGATTTGTGTTTATTTCTGCAGTAGCCGTATTTGTCATCGAGGTCCTGAAGAAAGCCGGGTCTATTGACCAACTCGGCTGAAACATGTCGACCACATTAGACGTAGCTAGGAAATAGTCTATATATTTTTTCATGACTATTAGGTTATTTTAGATATGACACTTGGACAATTCCATAATAAATATATTTTGTTGCCCCAGTAGTCATTTTTAATCAGCACATTCACTAGAGCACTGCACGCTATTGGAGTTCACATAGTTGGAACATACATCTGGGCAAGAGTTTTTCCAGGAGCATAAGGGTCAGGTACCCAGCAGGGCCTGGTGGCTCAAGACTGTGGCCCTAGATCCAGCTCTCCTCGAGTTCCAGATGACGAAGCTCCGCCAATAAGGGTGGGCTGATGGACTCTATACCCTTGCCGAGTGATGAGCAAACTATCTGATCTAAAAACTTTTTTTCACTTATATTCTTTCACGAACATTTTTCACGGTATTCAGTAGTTATCTGTTCATTGTAAATAGACTGAGCATCTCGTGCTAGTTGTTAGGTATCAAGAAACGAGCCACCACCAATGGTCTTATTCTGTCCTACAACTTTTAAGGAGACAGTGCCCTTTTTTAGGTCGAGCCTAGGCAGCGCATGCGCTGCTCTGCGAGGCAGGCTGTATTAGAGTATGAACTTGAAGCCCCACCCACTCTCTGCCCATATTTGTATTTGGTTTGTGTCATTGTCCTTCGTAAATGCTGGATTCTGATTCATTTATAGGCTTGTTAGTCCCTCCTTAGTACCGCCTTGTCTTCATTTGTAACCTCCCATGAGGACAGGCCCTTTTACTTTGTTTGTTACACGGTATGTGTTATTTAGTCTGTAAGCACTATTTTCTTTAATGAGTTTCTCCTATGGCAGGCACGACATGTTTTCCAGCAACATTCAGCGCGCCATGCACACTTTCACTTTCCAAGCAGCCAGGGAAAATGGCGGCCGCTTCTTTAAAATGCAATAGGTCTCACATTTACAAGACTTTGAGCTATTGGCATTGTAAATGACAATGCTTTTTATTTATGTGTTAATGATCAAAACAGATAAATAAAAGGCATTGTCATTTACAATGCCAATAACTTAAACTCTCGTAAATGCGAGACATATTGCATTGCAAATGCTGGTTATCCTCGAAATCATACCTGGATCCCCGTGTAACTTGCATCCCAAGTCAACAGGTATTTCTAATACATGGAATTACATTTCTGTTTGATGTTTTCCATTAATTATGCAGATCCAACACTAGGAATTCCTCGGAAACATAGTGTAGCTTTACTACAACAGCCATGAATATGTTTAGTTATGAAATTATTTTTCATTTTTGACATTTGTTTTGCCTTGTCGTGTTTTTGGTGCCTTTGATTGATTGCTAAATTGTTGGGAGAAGAGGGGAGATAGGCTTGTTAGTAAAAAGGTATATATATCATTTTGGAGTTTAAACATTTTGGAATGATTGAGGAAAAATATCATACACTGTTTTCAGTTAAAAATAAAAATAGATACTTAAAGAGGGATTTGAGAATATTTTTCCTAAAAAGTATATCTGTGAACTAAAACTATTTGGACCACTTTTAAGCTGCGGCAATAGATTACCTATTTTCAAAGTGGGTATTTATAATAAGTATCAGACAACGTTTCAAGCATTATTCTATGACAGTGCCCCAAAAAATAATATTTTCGATAATAGCAATTTGACTGAGTGTGGTAAATTTTTGTCTAAGGTTGGGGTTTTTAGATTTCTGCAAACAGTAGCAATTTCAATTAAAGCTTCCTTAATGGAAATTCTATAATTGCACCCCCATAGAATAAGAAAACAACCTCTACTCGATGATCCTTTTACAAAATGTTCTCATAAAAAAGTGACCAGAAATTAATGGTTTGAGCATGGCAAACGATGAGCTAACATTCTCGTCTCATTTCACTCCGATTATTTGGAAAATTGTCTGATTTAATAAAAGGAAAGTGGGCTACGGGGAAATTTAATCTTTGAAGTAAAAAGAGCAACATCTTGAGTAAAATACTCCTCATAGTCAACTCCTAAATTACAATTCCATTGCAGTATCTGATACTGTCAGGCTATATAAAATGTCTGTAACAGCACAGACAAGAGCAGATAGATAGGATTTTCTGTTTGCTGGGTAAGTGTTTCATTGTTGTCCCAAAAACATTGCCTATCTGATTAAAAATATATGTTTTTTAAAGGAAATATTTAAGCTTCAAATTTTGTGTGCGTTACTTACTGCACATTTCTTACTGCTTATAGTGGCAAAGAAATTAATGAATCCCTTCTTAGAAAGCAAAGTAATGCATTCCAGAGACTCTGATAAATCAATCGATGTCTAGAAAAACCTTGGTTTTAATGTAGATTTGGCTAAATAATTTGCCATTCTCAAGCTTAATTTTTAGTCAGGGTTGAGTGAAAATGAGGCGATGGATAAAGAAACACCAATGCCAATTGATAAGTCGATCTTGAGCAATGAGCACTCGAAGTCAAGCAAAAGAAATGTTATCTAGAAGCTAAAATGGCGGCTTTGTTACAGAAGAAAAGGGACTTAGAGTTGTTGAATGGGTTTCAAATCCCAGCAAGGCCACCAGAGTCCAAACCCATTGAAGGAGAGCACCCTGGGCTTGAACCTACAACTACTCCTGAACCACACAAAAGGAACGGGAAGAGTTCTTCTTCTAAGAGAGCAATGTTGAGGACCACCTTCGAAGATCAGAGCGTACACAAGGTTGGCTGGCAAGACCTTGATCGCAACCCTTCAGAGGACTGAGTGGACTCATATCCTTTGAGACTATCACTAGCAGACAAACTTGTTGAGTACAACTCCCTGATAAAGCTGGCAGTAGACACCTACGGTGTGCAAGTTGAGGAGGAACAAGCAGAGTTCCAGTTTCTTGTTCAAACCCTCATGCCATCCCAGAAGAAGAGTTTGTATTTTCCAATACTCCCAAGCATCCTCGACTAAAGGGAGGATGCTTTTCGAGAGCCTCCATTCTCAATGAAAGTGACTCCTGGAGTTGATAAGAAATATAAACACCCCTGCCAGGACCCATTGTTCATCAGCGGCAACACAGTGGCGGACTCAATCTTTTTGACTACCGCCAAGAGGAACTGTAACAATCCTACATCAACAGGACCACCCATGGACAAAGAGAGAAAGAGGATGGAAATGGTAGGCAGGAAACTAGAGAGGACAACTGCCACTCAGTGGAGAATTGTAAACTCCAGCACACTCCTCAACCGCTATAACCACCAGCAGTGGGAGGAGAGTGAAGTTCTAATGCAACATTTCTCCAAACAGCACAAAAAAGGGACAAGACAACCCTACAAGTGGGAAAGATGATTTATAACTCATGCCTCAAGCAGGCAAACGTTTGTGGGGACAACAATAAGGAGACACGCCAGGCTCCGAGTCTTATTGTTCGAATCAGAAGTGCAGGCCTCAATCATAAACATGCCCTAGACGGGGGAACAACTGTTTGGTCCTGTGGTAGATGAGGTGCTGCAGCAGAATAAGAAAGGACAACGAAACAGCAAAAGCACGAGGCCTTGCATCTTGAGGACCCTATAAGAGAGGCACTACATCAACCAGAAGACCATTGGGCAGGTGTGTTTTTCAATCAAAGAATCTCCCAGGCACATTCAACCAACAAGACAGTTCACACAGAGCAGTGCCACAATGGCAGTGCACCTCTACACTGTGACAGCCCTCCAATGGCAGAGAAAGGGAAGAGGTCAGACTCTACAATGCATGGGTTCCTCAGCGAAGTGACTCACTCAACATCTGCCCCAAACATACAGCACCACTGGGGGGCAGAATAGGTGGATTCCTGTACGAATGGGAGCTAATCACCTTGGACAAGTGAATACTGATCATTAGTGAACACGGATATTACGTATAGTTGCTCAAAAAATTCCGAACAGTGCCACAAAGAACAATAAGTCACAGCAGGAAGAGATTATTTTGCCTGCAACACCCAGTATAAGGACGTCTGTTAAAGCTAGCTGTAAGAAAAGGTCCCAAAAAGAGAGATCAACCAGGGGGTATACTTGGGGTGTTTTCTAGTACCAAAAACAGATTAGTCCTTATGCCGAGTATTAGATCTCATACTGCTAAACCTATACATAAAGAAACTGTGTTTTAAAATGACTACTCCTGAAGAAGGGGAACTAAATGGTCACCATAGGCCTCACGGATACCTACCTGCACATACCGATGAACCACTGACACAAAAGGTTCCTCTGATTTGTTGTGTACAAGGTGCATTATCAGTTTAAAGCATTAATGTTCAGGATAAAGTCCACTCCCAGTGTCTTCACAAAGTGTCTAGCTGAAGTTGCTGCACACTTAAAAAAATGTGAATACATGTATACTCCTGTCTGGACGACTGGCTGGTGATGGCAAGCTTGTAAGCACAGTGACAGAAGAACATTGAGACACTGATGCTAACATTACACAGACTAAGGTTCACCATAAATTTAAAGAAATCATCCCCTGCCCAAGAGCAAGAGTAAGTGTTCCTGGGAGTAACATTAAGCTTGAAAGAGGCAAAAACATTCCCACTGTACAAGAGACCCTGGAACAGAGAACACAAGCTCACCTCTAGCAGAAGAGACAGTCTCGACAGTGAGAACTGTAAAAAAATTGATAGGCATGATAGTGAGCTGTAAGCTGCTCATTCTACATGACAGGTTACAAATTTATCCCATCCAAGAATGTTTACTGAACAAATGATCACAGGCCACCAGGCGTTGGGAAGATATAGTGGTTGTTAAACAGGAGATACAGTGGTGTAACATGGAAAGCATCAATCTAGGCAGGCCAATTTAATTCACAACTCCCTCAGTGAACATTACCATGGCAGGGTCTGGTGGCTTAGAGGACTAACGCGTCCACTGTAGGGCCTGCGTTCGACCACATGGTCACAGGTTCGAATCCCGGTGGGTCCACTCAACCTGTCATCCTTCTGAGGTTGATAAAATGAGTACCATTGAGTTGGGTAACAAAAAACATATATTACTCAATGCCAAGGTACCCTTGGGTGAACATGCGCCTTTTACAAACACACGTTATGTTATGTATCCCGTACAGGGTGGGAAGCTTATATAGGAAATCTAAACATCAGGAGGCTGTGGGACCCGATGCAAGTGGTAAAACACATGTGTTCAAATTCAATATAGTCTTCCTGGCACTGATGGCCTTTCACACCCAAGTAAAGGGGAAAACAGTTCAGATCCAGACAGACAACACAACTAGCATGTTCTACCTCAGTGAGCAGAGAAAGGGGTGGGGGATCAAAATCATATGTACTGTCCAGGACATCTGGAGATGGACCATACAAAGACACATCACCCTAGTAGCAGTGCACCTGCCATAAGTACAAAACATAGAGGCAGACAGGCTAAGCAGGCAAAAAAGTGTCTTGCACAAATGTGAGCTAAAGCAGCAAGTACTTCTAGAGATGTTTTGAGAGTGGGGTACACCAGACGTCGACCTGTTTGCAACACCAGAATACACAAATGTCAAGACTTCTCAATAAGTTACCCACACCGCCTGTCATGATGGAATGACCATATCCAAAGAACAAGGGGCACCCCCAAACAGCACAATATGGGTAGAGATATGGGGGAATAAACAGCCAAGCAAAAAACACAAGTAACTCTACCCCTATGCTTAAAAAGTACTACGTATCATATTTTTATTAAATCCCCAAAGGGTATGGCACTCAAGGAAAAGAAAGAGGGTGTTGTGACGAAATAACAAAAGAAAGATAAAGAAACAATACAAGTGCAGCAAAATATAAAGATGATCACAATAAATAGAAAAAAGTTTCCTTTTTATTTAGAAACATATTATCATGAGCATTAGATTGCTTGCTTATGTATTTTTTATATCAAAATCAATAATACATAGGACATACACAAAGTTATTCACAAAACAAAAAAATAATAATGCAAAAATAAGCCACAGAAAACAGGTTCCCAGGCAGGGGGGGGAAAAAAAAGGGAAAATATGAAAAAGGGGGATGATTTTCAATCAGAGGACAAACACTCAACTTCAAACAGCTCACATTCAAACATCATTCCAAAAAATCATTCAACATAGGCCAAACAGCCATTAAAGGGCCCATTCCCAGAGAGGTGATCACAGGGAAGTCTAGCAATAGGACAAGATGGTAACAATGAGCTAGAAATCAAGCTGTATGGAGAGTCTCAAGGGCGGGAATTACAGGCCCAAAGAAAAACGCCGACGCGCGTTTCGGTGAAACACACTCCAAACCAGGAGTACCACCTTCCTCAGGGCGTAGCAAACAAAACCCCCACACACAGGCTGGGACCTGTGTATGTAAAAAGTGATAATCAAAAAAGAAAGATGCAGATCTATGCAAAATGAAGAAACTCTTTGGTATCGCTCTCTAAATTGGGTGTTTTTTGCATGATGGAATGACCAATCAATAGATTGGTCAGGGAAATCTGCATATGCTTTCCCCTCAATACCTCTATTACCATTGGTGATAAACAAGTACAAGCAATCACCGATGACACTAATCTAAAGAGCATCACAGTGGGCAAGACGGACATGGTTCTTTGACCTAATGGAGTTCTCCCAGGGGACAATAATAAAGCTACCACCTGAACGATACCCGATGACAATGCCAGAAAAACAAGTCTGCCACCCAGAGCCAGCCTCAACCTAGTGGCTTGGCTCCTGGACTTCGAATTTGTACCCCTGTGTCTCCCACTGAGAAGCATGGAGATCTTAAGGGAAGCCAGAAGACCAAGTACACAAAAGTGTCGCACAGCAAAGTGGAACAGATGTGTTCACTGGTGCGACAGGGAGAGGATCATTGTTAGAAATGGGGTTTCTGGTTGACTAGGGTATGCACCTGAGCCATGCAGAACCCACCACTCTAGTCAGGGTAAGGGAGCTACAGACCTAAGATAACCCCTGCTCGCCCTCTTGGTAGCTTGGCTAGAACAGTCAGGCTTATCCCAGAGACAATGTGTAAAGCGTTTGTGCAACACACTTACACCAGTGACACAATAAATACACCACAAAAGGGTCTCCTCTCAGGATTATACAAAAATATAAAATATATTCTACATAACACATAGACCAAAATGACATAAATCATAAATACTGTGCATCCCATGCAAATCCTGACTCAGTACTCATTAGCCATATAGGGCAAGAATCAAAATGACATACATGATACTATCAGGGCATGAAATCAACATGTTCTGAACTAAAGAAAACATGAATCATCACATCAGTGCAAGAAAGCCAATCAGGCACATGAATTACTAAGAAAACCATAGGTACTTGGACCAATAAATGAAATCATGAACACCAGTAATTCAGAAATCATGAAATACCACCAGAAACACGAAGGGTGCAATTCTATGAGGTAATTAGGCTCAAAACGTCTGGCATAACAGCACTTGCATGCCTACTACAGGGAATACGGTAATATTCCGTTTCCTTACTCAATGACGCGGGAGCCTCCGTTGATGATTATCCTTGGAATTGCCATCACCAATGAATAAATGCCCCCAAGGTAGGAGCCAATACAGGGGGCACACGCACACTTTGCAGCGCTGCGGGGAGACCTGCCTGCATCCCCCACACAAACCAGTGAAAGGCAATTGCCCGCGACCACAGCTGCTAATGAAGCACAATTTTGTTTAGGTCAAAGAAACGGGGATGGGCTGTCCCAACTATTAGGGGTAACTTCAAAAGAACCTTAGAAGTGTACAACACCCCTATTCAACCCAAGCTCAACAAAATCATGCTTTGGTTCATGAGTTAGTATTTTTGTGGGTTTTTGTGTTTGCACAGCTAGCATCCTGAGACACTTTCTCAATCCTATTTCACTGAAGTGAGAAATCTCTGCAGCTGCAGTACTTTACCTGTGGCGTGGGCACCTTAAAGCTGATCCAATCACACAATGACAGTGCATGTTGCAGCCAAGTGTTGGAGGAAGGAACCATTTCTGAAGTTCCGAGATTTACAAATGTTCAATTTGCTGAACTTTGCCACTCATCAATCAGTGCAGAGAGGAAGGTGTTGGGTGGGACCTGCCTAACCTGCTAAGGAAGGAGATGTCCTTGAGTGCAGGGCAGGCAAACTATTGACCGTCCCGTGCTGTGACTGTGTCTGCCAAGTACACTGACAAGTGCTAAACCAGTGCTAAGCCCTGCTGTGGCTTGCCTTTCTAGCCTCTGGCTAGGAATGCTAGTACTAATCGAAAAGAGCAGCAGGTGGAATGTGCTGACCTCCACCTCGAGGGATTGGACCAGATTAGACTGACCGCATCCCAGCTGCATTTGGGACATGCAGCACCTACTATGTCTGGTAGATAGGTGAGGGAGGGCCATGCAAATGTTCTGGTGTGAGTATGAAGGTGTGAGTGTGTTGTGCATGGGAAAACAATGCTAAAACTTCTCATATTAGGCAGGACCTGAGCTTATGACCATGATCCTTGGCATTTGAAGTTGTGCTTGGTGTATGAGAACATGCATAGGCATGTGATGCTTTACATGAGCAAGGTAAGGCGAACCTGGGCATACGAATCCGTTCCGGGCTGACTCCGGATTACGGGGCTCACGGTTTAATCCCCGGTGCCGCCTGCAGCTCAGCCCAGCACCATGTGACTCTGGGCAATAGCTCATTTATTCTACCCGGCGGCCCCCAGCGCCTTGAGACCCTTAGGGGTGATTAGTTTGTGCTTTACAAATACCGGGTTATTTTACATATAATTCCAGTACATAGTCAGATCAGTTAATACATCTGCATATTGGGCAGAAGAAGGCCATATGACCCCGATCCTGACCCTGTGCATCTGGGACAACCTGACCATATGAAGTGGTTCCTCGGATATAATTATAGAATATAAGAATAAGACAGTATCTGAGCACACAAAACTATTATTGGGTATGTGCAGCTTAACTTCGACATATGATGCTTTCTTCAACATGTGATGGTGTTGAACAGGTATGTGATAGTTGCACCAAGCCATATGAAACTTGACGTTACTTGGGCAAGTGAGACTGAATCTGGTGGATGTAGCAGCTTCTGGAATATTATAGCATTACACGGGCATACAAGACAATGTTTGTACTTTTCGGACTATCATGTGTTAGGATACAAGTGAATATAACAAGCTGTATTTGGGGGTAAAAGGTTTTGCTTTCCGGAATATCACAAGCTGGTACTTGGGGCAAAATAGTGTATTTCCATAAAAAAGAAAGTAATGTTTGGGGGCAGAATGAATTTACTCACTTAAAATGGAGCACTCATGTCTGGGAACAAAACAAGGGTATTTAATTAAAATTACAAAATTACAAATGATATTTGGAGACAAATATCTGAATGCACAGCAAATAACAAGCTAAAATTTTACGATAATGGAAACTATCTGAAATTAGCAAACTGATATTTGAAGATAAAGTTATTTTTTGCTACAATGAAAAAACAGGTGATGGGGAAAAAGTAGATTTTAGGAGGTGCCACACTGGAGTTTGTGGACACAATGAGTCTCACAAATCACAGCACGCAGTAAGCATCAAGATAAACTAAAGAAGCCACAGTCACAGCCGGGGGAGCCATAGCAAAGGAGAACACTGAACTGAGGTAGGAAATAAACTTTGCCTTCAGTGAATCCAATTAAGCAGGCATGTGTGTGCCACTGTTACACTTGTTGTATGCACTCACGTGTGGTAGAGACATGAGGAAAATTACAAACTAACTAATGGGTTGCCATATGAGAATGCCTATCGTCCTCTGCCTATCTTCCACCTTCCATTCTTCTGACAGTCAGCTCAGTGGAATTTACCTAGAGCACCATATGTAGATATGCAGCCTACTCTAAGCTACCTTAAGGTACCAACTCCTCATTTAATAGATCACGACCTCTCCTTTATTGAAAACCAATCCCAACCACCAACAATAACCAATATTCACTGGATTAACCAATAACCACGGGTTCCAGAGCTGCATGCTGCTGAGTGTAAAGTGTTTTAATGCCTCATCAAGGGAAGTAAGCACTCTATAAATGCAATTACAATATAGTGCAATACAACTTGCTCAAATGAAGCAAGTATTGACAAAGCAAATAGATCTGGCTTATTGCGCTAACACACTGAAACAGAATTTGTGCATGCTTGTATTTGCATGTGTTAGTTTATTAAAGCCATACCTGTTGGCTTTAGCGAGGCTTTTTTATGAAAAAACAGGAGAGGAACAACAATGGATATGAGACAGAGAAAACAATGGGGAAATTAATAAAGGGGAAAAGCAATAAGAAAATACACAGAAATGAAAGGAGAATAGGAAAGATAAAGAGGGTTAAGGGAAAGATTAATGGGAAAGGGAAAGACAGACAGGGAAAACATGCATACGATTCCTGAATAAAATATAAAAAACCTTGATACACTAAAAACACAAAACAACAAGCACTGGCATGCGAATTTGTATGGAGTTGGCTGTCAGCCTTTTTGTTTTGTCAGTGCTTGTTTTATTTTGCCCTGGTTTTTTAAAGGCTTTATTGTTGGGTAGGCTTTTGGGCCCTCATCAATCAAAAAAATATATATTGGCTAAAAGCTCAAATATTTTTTCTCAAAAAGCACACATTTCCATAGTAGGCCCTTCCACTAACAGAAACTACTTTGTTAGTGGATGTGCTCTTTGAAAAAGGGCAGAATGCTGCCACTCACCATGAAGTTTGCCAATGGCAGAAGTAGACTGACCTATTGTCCCATGCTCTATGCGGTAGTGGGTGGAAGAGAAATGTGAATGACATGAGAGTAGACCAATGGATGAAGAGGACTGACTTAAAGCCCCTATAAGTAAATATACATATTTTAGTATATAATGTTAATTAAATCAAAAGGTCTTTGCTACTGCCAGACCTAAACGAGCAATGTTTTCTGTATGCAATGCTTGTATGGGATATATAATTGGCTTTGTGATCATTATGTGCTCTTTTGCAATGTATAATTGTCCCCTCATGCATTGCAATGCAAGCACTCCAGACAAGTTAAAATGATACGCCAAATAGCCAATCTCATAAGGTGAAAGGGAAATCGTCCTCTGAATGGAGTCAAAGCCCAGTGTATGTGTATCATAAGGAATAGGTAACAATAGGTCATGTAGAAGCTGTGCAGTCAAGCTAGGTCTAATAAGGTGGTATTGCCGGACAAATAAGTCTAAATGTCAAGTTATCGTTCGTGGATGAATTTTGCTTATTTAATAAAAACATATTTCAGTAGAAAAACAATGTATTACTGAGAATGACAAGGTGATAATCTCGGACAGAATAAGTGCATTTCGAAAATAGTTCAGGCAGATATTTAAGTAATTTTAGTTATTTGTGGATACTTATTTCTAATGTTATGGCATAATTTCTTCAGCACAATTGAAAATATTTTTGTTATGTCAATAATTTTATGACTAATGTTGAGTCATTTTATGCTTTAAACCAATAGTTATTTTTATGAAATATAACTGTGCTGTCTTCAACATAAGCATGTGAAAAAAAGTGTAGTTTAAAGGGTTCATCTGCTGTGCAAAGCTCCAAGGTCTCTCAATAGTAGCTCAGTTGTCTAGGCCTCTAAATTTGATGTAACCTGGGGAATAGCTCTGCCTTTAAGGCCCGAGATTGCCAGCATGGTGTACCCCATAATTTCCCCATTTTGTCAATTCCGCATGGATTCTCTGTTTTGCAGCGTGAATCTTTTCTAGACTCACATGCTGTGCATTATTCCGCCATCTAGTGGTTGCTTTCCAGTTATTTAAAATACCTCCAGAACCTGTGGAAATTAGACATGTTATATTATTACCATTCGCAGATCAGGGATATGTAATATGCGATTCAACCTATGAACTAATAGACAGGGGCATAGCTTAGTCAGCGAGAATCGGGGGTGTCAAGATGGAATTTCCCAACTAAAAAATCAGCAGCCGCGGGGCGAATGGGTGAGTTTGGGATGGACTGTTCCCATGAGGAGCAGGGTCAATACTTATTTTTATTTTGCGTTAGGTGGGCTTCTTGCGTTGACTTAGAGGTTGTCGGACAGGTTACGCTGTCACAACAGCGCTGGAGTACACTGTCCACCAAATTCAAGGTTTGAAGCCCTAATTTTGAATCGGGCAAAGGGCAAGACTTACAGTGACAGAGAAGCATTTACTATGTTGGTGTGAAACTTTCTCTTGTGGCCCAGCAGTTTTGGGGTCATAGAAAGTAAACCATCCGACCACCCACCCTATTTAGAATGGATGTTTGGATGGCTTTTTTTATACTGCCCTACTACCAAGACAAGAATACATTTGTTTTGGAAGGTGTTACACCCCCTCTTCTGAAGCTACGCCCCTACTAATAGGTTGCATTGCAAATTGCCCCGTCATAGGAGCTATGAAAATGATGTGCCTAATAAACATTAATTAGGCAACTCACAACTTGTGACCTCCCTATGATAGGCTGTGAATGCCGCTATGGAGGCCTACAAGGCACAACAAATCTTTGTCCCTGCTTTTGCAAATGTGTTTTTTTTTAAAAAACAGCTGGTGACTATTTAAGGGATAGATGCTGCTTTAAAAAAAAAGGTTTCTTGCTTAAGAACCAATTGATGGGAGCAATGGATGGTCACTGCCTGCTCACTCTGAGGCCTCTGACACGATATCCAAAGGCGAAGCTAACCCACAAGAACTGCTTCCCCTTTGTGAATCAGTTACCACCCTGACTCCAGGGGCGGCTACTCCACTAGGGCGGAGGTGCGTCGCCCCACTGCTTTCTCTCAGTGTGAGAGGCTGAAACATAAAATGGTAATAACTTCCCGTTATTACAATTTCATGTTTAGTTGCGGGCGGGCGGCGCTGCTCTGCGAGCAGGGGAAGAGTGGTGTGCCCACTCCTGAGGGCGCAATGACTGTTTGGTCGGCACTCTGTGGCCTCCGAAACCAGTCATGCGCACTATGCCCTTTCTCCAAGCAAGCTGCAATGCAGCCTGCATGGAGAACATGGCCTCCCCGTAAGCCCCTGGCTGGGCGGCATCCCCACCAATCACAACGCTGCCATTGCAGCTTTGCGATTGGCTTAGGGGAGGGTAGGAGGCTGCCTGCTTCCTGTCCCTGAAGCAGGAGCCAAGAAAACGTGGGACCGGGCCGGCGGAAAGGTACGCTTTTTTATTGTTATTATTAAATTAAAACTCCCCCCTGTCCCCCCCCCCCCCACCCACGAAGCATGCCGGCCGCAACTGGTGGCTCAGGGGTTGGTAATTGATCACTGGTTTGCAGCCACAGTAACAGTCACAAACTATTGCTGCATCCTTTTCCAAATCACAAATAAAAGGGGACGCAAATATCACACATATCACACCTACTCCTATGTTGAAATTCTGAAAGGGTGGCAAAGTCCTTTTATGATTCTGTTTGACTCGGACGACTCCTAAAAAGGCTCAAATATATTGTAGAAAGTCCTTTTGCTCTTGCAAACCCTGCGACTTTGCAAATCGCAGGGTTTGTGCTCACTAAAGAGCTTTGTCCATCCAGTCCTTTTTTGAGAAATGCTGCTCTAAAATGTACAATTTATTCCTGCTTTGAAAAAAAAAATGGTCTCTAGAGATATCTGAGTTGCTTGCTCTGTGCAGCGTGAGATGGCACCTCATTTGTTTGACACATCACCCGCCGCCATTGCTCTTGGTTACGTCTGAGCTGCGTGAGTTCAGATTTGTGCTGTACAGCACAAGCATGCCTGGAACATCCAGCAAGCCAACAAGCAAACGACTTCAGTGTCCCAGTCTTTATTCAGAGGCTTATTCTGGCTGCATAGTGTAAAACGCAGGATCTGCAAGGTCTTTTAGAGACATGTAGCCCGATTAATAAATACACCTATCAATTACTGAGGTGCATAACTAATTAACAGATTCACAAAACTCCCAGGTGTAGTATGCATTACATAAAATTGGCACATGCTATGTGCATAAGTGCTGGTGATGCATATCTTTTCCTCGCATATGCCTAATTTGCTTAACCCCTGTGGAGTCTCCCGTTGCACAGATCCCATAAGCTTAGGGTAAAGAATTTAATGCAATAGTGCACATCATTTTATATTAACTATTTTCTTTACACTGAAAATGTGTTAGAAAAATATTTCTCCATCTAACATTTCAGTGTGAAAATGGAACACTTTGCTGTACTTCCCCACAATGGGGCCAATTCACAAAAGTATGTAGGAGTATACGAAGTAATACTGCTGTTGTACTACTTCACATACTCCTAAATGCCTTTGTGAGTTGGCTCCATAATCTTTAAGCGAAGACTAAATTAATGGTTCAGTTTTTGCTTCTCCCCTTTTTTAATAATCACCTTTTTGGCACATAGTAAAACTCTTTTTCATATGCCTAAATTCTGAACTATAGGGGCAATTCACAAATACATTTATGAATAACTCCAGTAGTACCGCAGGGGTACCCTATGACCGTTTCTCAATTATGCACTAAATTATTGAGCCTTGGGTTACCGGGTAAGTATGTGGAAAGTGCCCAGGACCTGTGCTGGGGAAGGCATTTACTCTGAATTCATTTTCTGAGGAATGGTGGATGGCTGACGTCAGACAGTGGCATTTGAGGATTATTTGTTAAACTCGCTCGTGAAAGATTTGTATGTATGTATATGTTATTTCTGTAGCACAATCCGAAGAAAAAGGCAGCAGAGAGCTGTACATGGTCAAAGACAAGCATAAAGTCAACAAGCAATAGGAGAAGACGCTGAGTTTAGGATGGATAATGTATTGTAATGTGGTGGTCTTTAAAAAGGTGATTCTTCAACCCTTTCTTAAATTGGAGCAGATTTGGTGCTATTTTTCCTGCTAAGTCTTATCTGCAAGTATTGGCTGCACATTGTTCAGACTGTTGGTGGTTCCTGCATAAGGGTGCCAAGAAGGGCCTGGCACATCTGTCATATTAGAGGCTATCCACTCACTCTGTGGTTATATGTAAATTGTGTCTTTCATCTCCTTTGCAGATTATGAAGGTGAGGCGGAATGGAGCTCCTGGGCTGCCTGTAGCGTTACCTGCGGTAGGGGAAACCAGAAAAGGACTCGCTCCTGTGGCTACTCCTGCACTGCCACTGAGGCCAGGACCTGCGATGCTTCCCATTGCCCAGGTACGTGGCACCTCTGGCCTTCACCAGCTCCGTGAGCAGCCTTCAAACCCTGTGTATTTAAATTTCAATAAGTACATGCATGGATTTGCCCTCTTAGGAGTGATGTGTGGCTGACCTTCCCACTTTTTAGGTCTCGCTGAGTCAGCGCGCATGCGTTGCTCTGCGAGACATTTAGAAGGTGAGTTTTAAAAGTGCTACTGGCTGGCCTAGCGCTTGCGTTCACGTGAGCGTGCACGCGCGCAGCCGGCCGCCAACTGTCTTTCACCCTTGCGATCGTGATCACTTTCACTTTTGCAAAAGTAAAGAAATAGAAAAAAACTTCTATTTCTTTAATTTTGCTATACTCGCAGCACCCGCGCTATACTTTGAACATTAAAAGTAAAGCGCGGGTGCCGCGATTATAGCTAAAGAAATAGAAAAAAACATCTATTTCTTTACTTTTACTATAATCGCGGCACCCGGGCTTTACTTTTAATGTTCAAAGTAAAGCTCCGGGGCCGCGATGCTTGTGCTTTTATACCAGGCAAATCAGTCACAAGTACCCTTAGATTGTAGAAATGGGATGTGTGTAGTTATCCATACGCCATGGTAGTGTGACTGCAGCACTGCTACCTTCAAAGCCAACAGGAGACATCCTTATAAGGCATTCGTCTAATGAACTAACCTACCAGCACCATAAACTCATACTTACCCTTCAGGTTGCTCACTTTTGGGGTTGGAGCTGAATTGGGAGCCTTAATGTTAATTTTTAAGTACACTCAAGCTTCACAGCAATCTGTCAATCTGGCACCGTACAAATCAAAAATAAGATACTTAGTAAGGTCCTTCACTCTTCTCTCCTCATTTCACCTTCTTGTGTCCTTGCTTAATTATTGGTCCTATCCAAGCTTAAACGGTTGTGTCCCTCGAAATAACACTTCTCTGTGTCCTATAGAAGAGATACAGGCAGATACTACTTTACGCAACCAGGCTACCCTCACCAGCAGTGGTTTACCGGCGCAGCCATGATGCCAGCACAGAACCAGACTGTGTCCTTTGGATGTTCCGGTGCCCATTCATGACCATCTGCAGTGTGTGAGGCAAAAACAACGGTGCTACTTAGCTGTGTAAATGCCGAGTAACCTATTTTTTGTAATCTACTGCAAAAACATTTTGGAAACCTCATTTGGTATAAAGCTTCAAACGGAGTTTAATGGGTAAATGCTGTTATGTGGCATTAAGAGAAACCTTTAGTTTAATTGCAAGTAACATTAACCGTTTGGTGCGGCGTGCACCACCTATTGAATTGTCATTGGTCTCTGAAAAAAGTTACTTTCTGAATTAAAGGTTCCTATAATAAACCTCCGATGGACTAGACTATGGAACTACATATTACACACTGATTTTAAAAGTACAGCTAACCCCATTGAGCTTGCTCAGTTCGGAAAAAGGAGCACTAACATGGCAAAACATAATTTTTCCTAAGAATCCATAAATCGTTGTACCGGTTTCATGGCCAGCACTTCCAAATTGCACATTAAGACAGTAGTCTTAAGCACAACATAACGATGGCACAAAACTATTGCAAAAGGGAAGAACAAGCATTGACAATGACAGTAGGCCTGGCTTATGATTGAAAGTGCCTTTTGAAGTCATTGATGGGTCTAGGAACTCGATAATTATTCTTATATGCACTCTGCCACTCATCTCCATACTCGTGCATCCATTCATCCATTTCCTGACTCATTCTTGCATTCACCCTCTGACACAATTTCAGTAAAACACACAACGTTAACAACATGTGCAAGATAAAATACAAGTAGAATAAGCATTGGCATAGCCAATAGGTCTCGCTTTTGGGACCGTATAAGTGTTTAGCCATGCAACAGTTGATGTTGTTGCACCAAGCATATTGTGCTGCATAACTAAATACTTATAAGGTCCCAAAAGCGAGACCTATTGGCTATGCCAATGCTTCTTTTCGTTTAGTGGCTGGTTTCCATGACCAGCAGAAGGGAAAACGTAGTACAGCTCTGTTTCTGCATTCTCCTACATGCATGGTGACCTTACAACATGTACAGATTTGGTGTTATGTTCTACTAAGGACCTTAATACAAGCCTAGAGCATAAATATCTCAAGCTGGCAGTGTAGAGAGTGGGGAGAAGGGGTGTGTGAAAGAAACAACTTTGCTAAAAATACTTGCACCCTAGATTAACAGTTGACAGAACACCAGGTCTTAACTGGGTGCTGATCCACACACAGAAATACAGCCCGACCCCTATCCGATTCCAGGGAACACTGTGGGGAAGCACACAACACAACACTCCATCTTGTAATCCAAAAAATGAATAGGGAGCACTACCAAAATTACACTAGGGCAATAAGGAAATTTTGAAAATTCAAAACGAGTGAAAAGTTCTTCAATTTGTCCATAAATACATGAAAGCCTGAAGGTGAGTCTTCAATAAAGTTTATTCTTCAAAATACAAAACATCTAGCCCGACCAACACATTTCGTCCTTCCAAGAGGACTTTATCAGGGCTGTGAAACAAATATATACGAAACCCAATTTTAAAAACACATAAAATATGTAAAAACCAAAACAATGCTCAAGACTCCCTCTCTCTCATCATATTTAACTTTTTTTTTATGAATTAGGACTGTAGGGCCATCTTGACCGAAAATAACCTAAAATAGTCACTAAATTTCCAAACAAATTACATGCTAACTCAAAGCCAAGCTCCACATCATTTGATAGAGCAAACAACTTTTTACAATCCTGCATTAATCATTTACTATTACAATTAATTGTAATAGTAAATGATTAATGTAGGATTGTAAATCTATGTACATGCTTTATGGACCAATTGAAGAACTTTTCACTCATCTTGACGGTCCAATTTTTGTTTATTTTTGGATAGTCTTCCTTTTTGAATTTTAGGAGGCACTGGATGCTTATTGTCTGAATTTAGGCCAGCCGCCCCTCAAGAATGTCTTAAAATTCTTAAGGCTTTAAAATCAGGCTCTCCGTCTGACCCTGGTCCGGCTAGGACGTTGGCAGCGGCGCTGAGGCTGTCAATGTAGAAGTGACCGCCATTATCAATTTTTCCCTGCAGGAAGCGGTGGTTCCCCTGTCCTGGACGGAGGCTAAGATTCGGCCTCTTCTTAAAAAGCAATCGTTAGAGCCCCTTTGCCTAGGGAACTATCAGCCTATTTCTCTCCTCTCTGCATTAGCAAAGGTATGTGAAAAGGTTGTAAATAAACAGCTGTCCGACTTTGTGAAGAAGGAGGCTCTTTTACATCCAGCGCAGTCTGGGTTCCGGTCGTCACATAGCACTGAAACAGTGCTGGTCGAGGTGGCAGAGGCTATACGGGACTGTCTAGATGCGGGCGCAAGGGCGGCGCTCATGTTGCTTGACCTCTCGGCCGGGTTCGATACCGTCCCGCATCCATTGCTTCTGTCTCGTCTGGCCAGGATTGGGCTGTCAGGTGCTGTGTGGGAATGGCTCTGCTTCTTTTTGGAAGCTCGGACCGAGCAGATCTGGATTCCACCCTTTTCCTCCTCCCCTCAGGGGGTTTCAACGGGTGTCCCGCAGGGGTCTGCCCTTAGCCCCCTTCTATTCAACATCTATATGACTCCTCTGATATATTTAGCAGAGGAGTTGGGGGCTAAGGTGATGGCATATGCGGATGACACCCAGCTGCTCTTCACCTGAGATAAAGGGGTGGGCTCTGTATCTCAGGCCCAACATTGCTTAGCCTCAGTTTTCAACTGGATGGCGGATGCACAGCTCAAATGCAATGAAGGGAAAGCGGAGATTCTGCTATTTGGCACTTTTCCTCCAAATTTCCGAGAGCAGCTCTGGCCACCCGACTACCCATGTCCGACCTCCTTGGGGAAGCCGGCAAAAAACCTTGGGGTCTGGTTTGATGAACAGCTTTCTTTTGTGGCCCACATTAAGAAGCTGGCTGGTGGCTGCTTCGGCCTGCTTAAATCTTTTAGAAGCTTTTTTCCCCTTCTGCCAGCAGCAGCGAGCCAAATAATTACATGTGCACTGATTATGTCTCTGCTGGACTATGCCAATGCCCTCTTTGCTGGCATTCCGTACTATCTATTGAAGAAGCTACAGGTGGTCCAGAACACCGCAGCCAGACTGCTGTCGGGGCTGTCAGCCAGGGACAGTGTACAGAACCAGCTGTGTCTATATCACTGGCTGCCGGTAGCAGCCAGAGTGAGATTTAAATTATTGATTATGGCCCATCGCGCTCTTCATGGATGCGGGCCTCTTTACCTACAGAGGCGGGGTTTTTTTTAATGCCCGTGCGCACGCCTGGCGCTCCGCATCTCTATACCTTGCCCAAGACCCACGCTTTAAGCGGCAGAGGATAGGTGGTGGCTCCTTTTCAGTGAAGGCAACTACTGCTTGGAATGCTCTCCCGCTGGCTCTGCGTACTATTCAGGACCCAGTGGCTTTAAAAAAAACCCTGAAAACTCATCTTTTTATCTGAAGTCTACTATGGCACCCCACTAGGCTCACGCCGGGTCACTCCTGAGTAGCTGTGCGCGTAATAAATTCATGTAACATAACACATTTCTTTATTACCCCAGTCTAATTTGGTAGCGCTCCCTATTCTGTTTTTTGTATTGCAAGTTGGGGGCCAATGAGCAGTAGGGCTGTTTGGTAAGTGTACCGCTGAATATTGAAGATATAGAACTCAACACTTGAGTGGTCGTGGAAGGCCTACTCTGTTTGAAGCAACCTCTCTGCCTCCTCGTTCTCGTACATCAAAATGTATTAAAATTCTAGAAGTGTATTGCAAAGGGAATTTCTTCGTGAATAGTTCAAAAAGGGGCTCGTAAAACAATTAAATATTCTACTTAACAAAATAATCTGTCCTCAAATGAGATATCCAGAAGCTTGTTGATCCCTTTAAAAAAGTTAACACGAATTTGATTTTCATTGGCATAGTCTCTTTTTGGTCATTCAGATTAGTTTTCTTAGTCTTGTTTTCCTTTTCCTTTCTGATTGAAATTTGAGAACCAATGCTGAACTGCTCACTTCATCTGTTTCGAAGACTTTATTCAAATTATCCTAGTTTCCCCAATGACCAGTTTTCTTCTATTGGAGCTAGCAGCGATAAGAGCAGGACAGAGCCCCCAACCTCAGAGTGCCAAAGGGATTTCGTTGCTGATCAGCATCATCATTCGGAGGTTAAAAATTACACTTTTAGCCACACCACTCTGCAAATATTTCCAGCACGTCTGTCCACCTAAGCATGATGCACAGTCAATGAATTTAATCCTGTGCCACCTGACCACAAAATCCTCTTTCCTCAGAAATAAATCATTCTGGGAGGGGTTGTATGTCAGAATATCAGAGCAAGAAATATCGACTGACTTATAAATAAAGTCTTAAATATTGTTTATGAAAATATTGTCCCATTATGTGTAGTTTCTAATATGAACTCCAGTGGGGATACAACATTTATGGCAGACAATATTCTGACTACAGTGTTCTGCTGCCAAACACTGGGCGGTGAAGTCTTTCCTCTTTCCAGGGATACTGATACAGCCAGTTTATGGGGAGTCTTTTTGTTATATTCTTTGTAATGTTGTGTGATGCCGTGCTGGTCTTATGTATGAAGTAATGTGCGTTATATTGTGTTTAGTGTTTGTGTCTTAATGTTGTCAGGCTTTATGGACTTTTCCAAATGCACCAGACACAGGATGGACTTCAATGTTGGGTACATTGAGTTTAGCACACAAGACATATTTACTGTCTTCTCAGATAATCTCTTTGCATCAAGACCAATAACCTATCCCACCTTAATCTAGATCTCAAAGAGATGGCCAAGAATTCCAGGTTACAGCTAAGTCTAATTTGGTAGCGCTGCCTATTCTGTTTTTTATATTGCAAGTTGGTTGGCCCATGAGCAGTAGGGCTGTTTGGTAAGTGTACAGCTGAATATTGAAGATATAGAACTCAACACTTGAGTGGTCGTGGAAGGCCTACTCTGTTTGAAGCAACCTCTCTGCCTCCTCGTTCTCGTACATCAAAATGTATTAAAATTCTAGAAGTGTATTGCAAAGGGAATTTCTTTGTGAATAGTTCAAAAAGGGGCTCATAAAACAATTAAATATTCTATTTAACAAATAATCTGTCCTCAAATGAGATATCCAGAAGCTTGTTAATCCCTTTAAAAAAGTTAACACGAATTTGATTTTCATTGGCATAGTCTCCTTTTGGTCATTCAGATTAGTTTTCTTAGTCTTGTTTTCCTTTTCCTTTCTGATTGAAATTTGAGAACCAATGCTGAACTGCTCACTTCATCTGTTTCGAAGACTTTATTCAAATTATCCTAGTTTCCCCAATGGCCAGTTTTCTTCTATTGGAGCTAGCAGCGATAAGAGCAGGACAGAGCCCCCAACCTCAGAGTGCCAAAGGGATTTCGTTGCTGATCAGCATCATCATTCGGAGGTTAAAAATTATACTTTTAGCCACACCACTCTGCAAATATTTCCAGCACGTCTGTCCACCTAAGCATGATGCACAGTCAATGAATTTAATCCTGTGCCACCTGACCACAAAATCCTCTTTCCTCAGAAATAAATCATTCTGGGAGGGGTTGTATGTCAGAATATCAGAGCAAGAAATATCGACTGACTTATAAATAAAGTCTTAAATATTGTTTACGAAAATATTGTCCCATTATGTGTAGTTTCTAATTTGAACTCCAGTGGGGATACAACATTTATGGCAGACAATATTCTGACTACAGTGTTCTGCTGCCAAACACTGGGCGGTGAAGTCTTTCCTCTTTCCAGGGATACTGATACAGCCAGTTTATGGGGAGTCTTTTTGTTATATTCTTTGTAATGTTGTGTGATGCCGTGCTGGTCTTATGTATGAAGTAATGTGCGTTATATTGTGTTTAGTGTTTGTGTCTTAATGTTGTCAGGCTTTATGGACTTTTCCAAATGCACCAGACACAGGATGGACTTCAATGTTGGGTACATTGAGTTTAGCACACAAGACATATTTACTGTCTTCTCAGATAATCTCTTTGCATCAAGACCAATAACCTATCCCACCTTAATCTAGATCCCAAAGAGATGGCCAAGAATTCCAGGTTCCAGCTAAGGCTTCACTGTATTCTTAGGCCTTTTCTCTCAAATCAAGACTTTAAGCTTGCCATCCAAGCCCCTGTCATCACACATATAGGCTATGGAAATGCAGTGCTATTAGGGCTGCTTAAATGTCGTCTAGCTCCCATCTAAACAGACCTCCAGCTTCAAAATGATCTTAGTGCTGTACACCAGCCCTTTCTTCACTGAATTGACTTCCCATGTACAAGACAATACATTTGAGCACATCTGAATACTTATCTCAAAAGCTTCAGCTTTCTAATATATACAAAACTTTAAGAAATCAAGCTCTGCTCCAGCTTGACATCCCCAGATGCAAATGGTTTTCCACCATGAAACTATCATAATTTGGAAATGCTTCAAGGACTTGATTGCTATACTGACTCATCAGTTTTGGATATTAATAGGGACCTATCCATTTTCTAAAAGACTTAATCTGTACCTATCTACTGTTCTTAGTCTTTTCAAACCCTGCACTACAAAGATGACGCCATCTTTTTAAAGACCAAAATTTCCTGTTTTTATACTTGTCTCACTGTTATTCTGTGCCTAGTATTTGTAACATGCTCTGCCGCCCTCAGTCCGTCATCTTTTTGTGCTATATCAAGAAGATGGATGGATGGATAGATATGCTGCCTGGGTGCCCTGGAGCATCCGACGAAACACTCCAGGATAAGATTCATTTGTAAAGTGTACCCCTGGTGTAGCCCTTGTGTGGTCAACCACAAGTAAACCAGGAGTAGTCAGTGTAACAGCTCCTGATAACAACTCAACTTTCCTGTCAACAGTTGAGTAAGTTCAACTCTCTCTCTGTTTTAACCACAGCCTTTTCCACATTCTAACACAACATCCATTCAGAACACTCAGAAATCTGACACTGCTTGTTCTCCATATTCCTAGTCGCTCCAGCTTACCTAAAACCTAAACATAATTGCAACAATCATTCGATACGGCGTTAAAAGATCAGATTTCCAGAATCCGATCCTCCTTTTTTAAAATGTCCTTTCAACATACAGATTAATCACTCTATAGTAGATAGCATGTCATCGGGGCTATAACATGTTGGTTTTTCAGTGCACCCACATGGCATCTTCAGGCAGGTGGTTATAACATGGCTTCCTGTGACCTCTAGCTTTGAAGACTGCTAGTGCACAAGATGCATCATATCTGTTGCATGTGTCCCACCCAGAAGAGACAGTTGGAGAACATGACCTCTCGACCATCTCGCTTTCTCCTTCCAGAATCCTCTGATGAATGAGTAATGTCCTGCTTTTGTAATGTCTGTGGTTTTACTCTAGATGTTTGTGTCTCCTGAAGGGACAGAAGGAGATCTGGACTACGCCACGGAAGAAACACCATTTGGGAATGAGAACACAACAGCTGTATTCAGCTCGGGTGAGTAGACAGTTTCTTCTAGGACTGGCTACAAGGCTCCATCCCAAACCCAAGAAACACCATCTACACAAAGCGAGAGTGTCCGATATTGCACGTTGGCTCAGAGTTCCCTGAGAAATCCAACTGTGTGAGTGAGGAGTCTCTCCACACCAAGACATACAACTTTAGGTGAGAATGACAACTGTTTACGGAGAGCTCCCACCATGCAGGAAAAAGAATACTCCAAACAGAGAGCCGCACAGCCAAAATCAGCAACTCACTCTATGAATGAGAAGAACAGCTCATAAGCCATGACTCACACCATAAAGGGGAAGCCCTGCCATGCGAAACCCATAATCCATAACTAACAATAACTAACACTATGAAGGAGAAGAGTAGCTTGTAACCAGTAAGTAACACTATAAAGGAGAAAAGCAGCTTATAACCAACAACTCATACTATTAAGAAGAGCAGCTCATAACCTTCTACTCAGACTATTAACCAGAGCTGCCTGTAACCAATATCCAAAAGTATCAAGAAGAACAGCGCATAACCAACAACATTACACTATTAAGGAGAAGAACAACCCCTACCAGGGAGCGTCTTCTGCTTGGGTTGGTCTGGCAACTAAATGATGCCCTGGAAAATGTTGTAATACCAGCTCCATTGACTAAATTAATGCAGTGGCCTAATCTGAAACAATCTAGAAATGTTCTGATAAGAGGCCTTCCTCACAAACGTTTGTTTAAAACGGTGCTAAAAAAAGATTCATTTTACAGGACAATTTTCCACTTATAGATGATTAAAAGTCATAGGTGTTAATGGCAGTGCTTCAGAAAGAGCCAAGAAACATCCCAATGCTTCATGCTCTGCCTTACTACACATAAGTATTATTTTGTGCTGCACCAACCCATATATGCTCCTATAAGGAAGCTGTGTGGTCTGCTAATTGAAATGAAGAACCATCAGCTCTCCCAGCGCTAAAGGCAGCACACTGTCCTTCATCTTTTTTTTTTGTGTGTGTTTTTTTAGGTGAGGAGCTATCTCCAAGAGCTCATAGACCAGGCACTGCCTGACAGAACAATGGTTTCCCAAACAAAACCTTCACCAAATGTCAGGAGGAATTTCTAATAGCGAACTTGTGTTTTAACAGAAAACGTCATAGAAGAGAAACAGATTATAACACACACTGTGCAGGCGATGAGACGAACAGCTTTAAATTAGAGCCCTAATACTATAGTCAAAAATAGCCACATCAATAACAATTCTATTCTATTACATAGTGCCACTGCAAGATTTAATTTCTCATTCAGGACAGCACCTTTTTTCTGCTCCCTCTCCTACCAGTTGGTAATCTGGGCCCCCCTGTTGCTCACACTCTAGATGCCTGTCAAGTACCTTTGTGCCATAGACCTGGTCTTGCCACTGTACATGACAGAGACAGCTCTTAACAGATAATGCTGATCTGTACAGAAGAGCAATCCATGCTAGCAAAGCAAATGGTTGGGTCAAATTAGTTCATACTTATATTGTCCCTTAACAGCAAGTTTGCAACATCTTGACATTGGTAGACTCTCCTTATGGCATTCATGCAAGATGAGAGAGAGAATTGGACTTTGGGTGAAATCCCAGATGGATGTAGTTTACTGGTAGGTAAGATATCCACCTTCAGCCTCACAGTTCAAGGTAGATTGAGTGTTAAATCCTGACCAGACCAGTCTAGTTTTTGGTCACAGACCTGTAGAGCAAAGTTTGTTTTAACTTAGGACTCTGCTCCCTCCCTGCTGTCTGTCTTCTTAGCCACATGTACTATGTTTTCTCCCTTGTGCTGTGCTCTTTTTCCATGCTATCTTCTGGATTTTACTCCCACTAGTTCTATCTGCTGGTATTTGTCCCACGTCCTGACTCTGACCCCTAATGGCCCTCTCCTCACAGATGCTGAGAATAGGAAGAACTGTGCTCAGTTTATCATAAAAACTGTGGAAATGTTACATCTTCTGATTTATTCCTGAAAGGTTACAGCCTAGGGGAACCTAGGAGACTCGGTGCCACCAGCATAGACTCTTGGAAGCATCCCTATCCTTTCCAACTATGAAGGTCTTTGAGGTTCCTCACCCGCCTTTTGAATTGAAGATTAGGAAGCTTGCAGGTCTATTGTATGTTTCTCACTCAATGTCTGTGAGTCTTTGCTCAATGTGCTAATTTGGTACGTTATCTATTGTTCATAGACACACTTGTATAGCTCTGTGATTGGTGCTAAATTTAGACTGAATATTAGGAGTTAGTTGATGTACTAGTAGAACATCCTTAATTAGGGAATGTGGTAAGATCATGGAAAACAGGCAGAACATCTGCTGCAGCTGATAGATCGTTTTAGAGTAAGATACTCTATCAGTGACAGAAGTTGGTGGGGAGCACAATAGTGTTATTTTCCTTTAATTTACATATTTTTTGTGTCAACAGATGTGGACAGCTGTGAGAAATGGCTGAGCTGCAAGAGCGAGTTCCTTACCAAATACCTCAGCCAGGTGTTGACGGATCTTCCTGGCTGCCCCTGCTCTTACCCTTTGGAGGCAGTCTACAGCACAGTCACCATCCCGGATGAGAAACAGGGTCGTCCCTTCCGCTGGAGGGATGCCAGTGGTCCCAAGGAGCGCCTAGACATCTACAAACCCAGTGCCCGATTCTGCATTCGCTCCATGCTCTCTTTGGACAGCACCACCTTGGCGGCTCAGCACTGCTGCTATGATGAGCGCTTGAAACTCATTACCAGGGGCAAGGGTGCTGGTGCCCCTAACCTCATTAGCACCGAATTTTCTCCTGAGCTGCACTACAAGGTGGACATGTTGCCGTGGATCCTTTGCAAGGGGGACTGGACACGGTATCACTCGGTGCGGCCTCCGAACAATGGGCTTGGCTGCCCTGAAAGTCCCTCAGGGGATGAGTACCTCTCCCAGTTGGAAGAAGCTAAGGAGTACTGAGCTGCCCGAAGTCTACATTTCAACTGGTGTCACGTGGTAAACCTTAGGACAATAGGTGACAATGGATCTGAGCTGGCAGGTTTTTGGGAGACATTTCAATGGGGCACCAGAGGCAGCAGGCGACTGGTACTGCCAGAGGCATGTCATTTCACAGGAAAGGCATTTGATGTTGAAAGGGAACCCATCAAACCAGAAGTTGTTTGCCTGCCGGACAGTTGAATTGTTTTGCTGTCTTGACAGATTGCGATGCCAGGCAGTCACCAGGTCTTCAGCAACCCTGGTATTAAAAGATTTGTTCGATGGATCTGAATAGGCGCATGTGGCACTGCCACACTATGTGGTGGGGACTTTCACTAGTGCTGTTCAGTGGCTGACCTGATTGATGCTGGATTGACATGGCCTCATCATCCACTGTATGCACCTGCTATGGTTGACTTGTAATCTCATGGTCCACCAGATTCCAGATATCGTCTCTGTAGCTGAGAGAATTTCCAAGGGAGCGCAGTCAAGATGTGGCTGTGACTTTTCTGTGAAGCAGAGATGCTCAGGGGCATTTGGCCACTGGTCCTGGGGGAGGCATGGTTCCAAAGATTCATGAAAGCAGCCGAAAGATCGTTGCTCCTGGTGGGTCTCTGGAGGTTACCTTAAATGAACACCATCCATTCTTGTGAGAAGTCGGAAACATTCAGATTTCAGCCAAAGCATCGCCTGTGCTTTTGTGGTAGCAGAGGGTGCATGGTTGCAGAGAAAGGCAGATAGCATCCACTCTTGTGGTCACTTTTGCAGCCACCCATATTGCGTGGCCCACTGCGGTGGTGCTCGTGTTTGTTGAAGGAGATGTATCCGTGTCAAGCTTTTTGTAATTATTTTTGTACAGTCCCTTGTGTCCCTTTATATAGCTTGAAGAATACAAGTATGTGAAAATGCATTAAACTCTTTGGCACGGTTCTTATAAAGATTTGCACAGTGCAGATGTATGCTTATAAGGCATGATGTACAGGTCCCATATTCATATAGAGGAGCAGCACATTGTGGATGGGATACACAACACAATGCCGCCAGCCTACCTCAACAATACATGCTACAGCGTACACTAGAGACGAGAACAAATTTGGTGGGAGACTTTTATTTGGGTTTAGAATTTTCACCAGAAATTGATGGATTTTCTGTTTCCCTCCAACTCTAAATCAGACTAAAACTGTTTTATTAGCTCAGCCATTCAGAAGAAAGCAGGAGATTGCAGTGAGCGACAAGTCTGATGTGACACCTGTGAAATGAGTCTGTAGCAGTGCTCAGTGGCAGTACATCCATATACAAATTAAAGATATGCTTCCATTGAGGCAGGTCTCCCCCAAAGGAAATCAACACATCCATAGAAGTGGATTCATCTTGCCCATGGGCATATGAACTATTTATTTTGTAAATTGGGCTTTTTGTGTACGTTTGTCTCAATGTGTGTATGTAAGCATGAAAGTCATCAAGTCTTCCTTTCTATGAGTGTGTGTATACTTGTGTCTGTGTCTATTTACACAGTGCAGGCTCCACAGCAGAAAGTGTGTTTTTGTATGTTTGTGTTTTTTAATATATTTATTAAAATGTGCACATGCTATATGTGTTGTGTACATTTGTATGCAAGCGTGTGTTTGTTTCTGTGTATATATGTGGGTATACATATACAAGTGAGTGCATTGGTTCTTTTAGTTTCACAAGTATGCATCTGTGAGTGTAAATCTGTATGCGATTGTGTGTGGGCTTAGCGATTTTGATTAGATGCTGTGTGGTTTATGAGCAGACAATCTCCAAGCACAGGGAAACAATCAAACATTTACCTTACCGACAGAAAAGGGCTGCCAAGCATATTAAGTCTGACCAGTTGCCTGTATTCCTGTAGGCAAAAGTAGCCGTTGAATGTGAATGCTCATGTCTATGTGTTTGGATTGTGATGTTAGTGTGCATTTGAACATAGGATGGCGCAGTAAGGTTGCGCAAAGATCTAAGCACATGTTGCAGACATCTGAGAGCTAACTGCAGGTTACACGTTTCAGTAGCGGTGTAGTGGGCTCATCCCTTCATCTTTTTAGGGGTGCTCGTGAGCACCATCAAAAAGGATAAAGGCAACAGCCACAATTTCAGCACAACAAAATGGTGAACTCGAGGGGGGCAAGAGGTGTATTATTTGAGTGTGAACTTCTACAGGAAGACGCATTTTGGAAGTAGTCCACACATGCACGCTATACTATTTTTAATCTGCAATTGTGCTTTATAATGAGCTTTAAGATGTGTCCTTTAGTGAGTATTTAATGTGTGATAGACCATGTCTTTGAGAATGTTCTAGTGTGAAAATGTTGGTGTCTTAGGTCATTGTTACCAGTGACTCAGGAAGTGTTTTCCCATCATCGGACCAACTGATGCCAATTACGGCGAGGGTCGAGAAAATCCAGCCCATTATGAGTTGGGCACTGAAGGTCCACTATGAAATGAGGAATTTCCAGGGAAATTTGTAATTCCATGTTTTATTCAGTTGGTTAAGTCCTCATTTTGGGACAGGATTTTACTCTGAGGGGCTTAGTTATGAGCCCTTGCGACATAGATGTGATGCATCACTTTTTGTGACGCTGTGGTGGTGTAAATAATGCACCACGTTGCTCCATATTTACGAAGTGATGCATTTAGGCAGATGCGTCACTTTGTAAATCCCTGCCCTAAATTATACCTGCATCAGGTATAATATATGCAGAGTGGGCGTTCACGCGTATCAAAGCCTCATAGACGTGGCGCATTGAAATCTATACGATTTCAGTGCGCTACTTCTAGAATGCCACTGCGTCAAATCCTTACACCTGCCTCGTAGCAGGCATAAGGGTGACTCAGAGCTATAATCATAGCCCACCCCCTGCATTGCTAGATTTACGTCATGCTTCCGACACAACTCCAGCTATGCATCAGTCTTGCGCCGACAGATGCGTCAGTAATACTGACGTATCTGTCATTCCTTGCGACATGATGCATCATACAGTAGATATGCCGCCGCAATGGTGTCGCAAAGAGGGCGCACTGAGAAGTGTTGCCTCGCTGCTTTGCTGCAGCGATGCAACACTTCTCATAAATAAGGCCCAGAGTTTTTAGCTGCTTGTAGGACCTGAAAACTCCAGGTAAAAGTGAAAAGAACTTGTCATTCCAATGCCGTTCCCCACGCCATCAAAATTAGGAGGCCACTCATAATGAGGTCCCTATAGAGCAGCCTCGTTACCCAGATTATGCATTGTTGTGAAATGCTGGTGAGCGACCTGACTGCATCAGTTAGGCATGTCTTTGAATTCCTGTACCTTTGCAGTGTAGCAATGCAGAGCACCCATCATTCCAGGAAGGTGTTTGGGAGCAAGCTTGTTCGTAGTATTCCACGATCTTTGGTCAAAGTACTTGCCTATTTATCAGATCCTTACATTTTACCCGCAGCATTGAATAGGACAGGTGGGCTAAAATTGTAGGCTTCTGAAATTCAAAATCTGTATAATGCGGATTCAGAGGCAAACATTTAAAAATGACCAAGGCCGGTATATTCCAACCATTCGGAAATATTCCGATGTTTGGGTCCAGGTTTTTACATTCCATATTAATTTTCCTCTGCTGAACACAAGGTGTGAAATTTTACCAGAGAAAGTGACATCTCCACAGAAGGAAGAGGTTGTGACGTCACCCATTGTTTCTCTGACATTCACAACCCTGTGTGGAAACCTTATTGCCGTCCAATTAGAACTTTCCCAAAATGGATTGTGACAGAGCACATGTTTTTAAGCATTTGACTGTCATGTCCAAGGGCTATGCAAAATTTACATCTGTTAATCTTTCCAGATATTACTCTGTATGTACTTTGATGGAGGCACTTTATTTAAAAAAATATGTTGATTCTCATGATATTGTTAAGCTGTCTTTAATTATCTATTTGAAAATTTGAAAGGGATCTAAGCACAGATGCTCCATATTTTTGTAATGCTGCATAGGTAGTTTTAAGTATGAAGCATGTTGAATTTCTATTGTTCATTCAAGATACTATGTCAATTTTCTATTTTTTGTTGCTTATATTTGTTCCCTGTTATGTATTTATTGTCTGTGATAAAAATAGCATATGAAATAAATAACATAAAAAACATGATTAGATTAATGTGTTGCAATATGAAATGGATTATGTGAATTTTTGATGTGCTGCTGTTACTACAGAACAGAGGGCCAGTTTTATGACCATTCCGTTTTGCGGGTCGCAAATTGTGATATTTTGCGACTCGCAAAACGGAATGTATAGCAATTTCCAATGAGGCAGCAAATAACCTGCCTCATCATTATTCATAAGGCAGGTCACAATTTGTGACCCAATTGGGAATGGGTTACAATCACAGCAATGGTGGCCAGCTGGGGTCAGCAGACCACCATGCTTGTTTGCTTTTTAAATAAAGCAACTTTTTTTTTCAAATCCTCAAAGGAAAACGGGATGCATTTAAGAGAAGAAAATTAAAAGTTTTCTTTTCATTTTTTTAAGTGTAGGCAGTGGTCCATGGGCCTGCTCTTAAAAAATATTTTCACTCATATTCACAAAGGAGAGGGGGTCTCCTGGGGACCCCTTCCCATTTGTGAATGGGTTACCACCTACTTGAAGTAAGTGGGAAACTGCAATTGTTTTGCGACTGCATTTTCGGTTGCAAAAATGTCGTATATCCCTTAGCAAGTCCCTATTTTCGAGTCGGTAATTGGTTACCGACTCACAAAATAGGTTTGTACATGCAACAACCCTTTTTAGCCTGATTTTCCGTTTTCAACCGCTAAAAACGGTCATACATCTGGCCCCGAATGCTTAATGCTATTCACCAAAAAGTATAGAAGTTGTACAGATGTTCAACCTCTGTGTACTGTATGAAGGTATCAGTCCAGATTCTCACTCTTCAGCTCCGAACAGAGTACTCAGTGCTAAGCCCAGAACTAAGAACATCCACAAATGAAGAAAATCCAAGGTTTGAAGAAAAAACTTTGAAGTGACCTAATCCTACAAATTCCCTTGGAGTGTTGATTAACAGTTTCAAGATTTATTTTGTGCTTTGTAAATTGAGGGTCTCGTTGAAAAAGGAATGGTACTTTCGTGCAATTTTGTTAATCAGAAAAAATATAGTTTTAATTCTCACTCCTGATGCAAACTATAGATTTTACGTGCAGTGTTTGCTGACTAGTACAACTTGTATATCTCAAAAACGAAGTCATTTCACATCTTTGCTTTGAATAAAGGTGGTGTCAAAGGGCGTAATATAAGGGTACATGACGGTGGAAAGTACAAACGTATTATAGTCCCTGTTTTTGTAAGCCCTTTAAATCAATTAAGAGCACTAAACAATTAATTTAAATCAATGACCATGTCTGCTTAGCCTCCTTTGAGGGTCACCATGTTTCTCCGCTTACTATGGGTCACTGGCGTTCCAACAAATTCTTCAGGACCAGCACATTTAATTTAGTGCATAGTCGCAAAATGTTTTTTTTTTAATAGTCGCAAAATTGTTGAGTGTTGGTGATCTGACCACAAATGGCATGGTAGTGTGGAATAGGGTCCTTTGGAAATATGCTATGTCCAAAGAGACCCCAAAAAATGACATCACAGGCATTGATGGTTGCAGGAGGAACATCACTTCCTGCTCTGACTGAGTTAGAATTTTAATGCACCCTGTTGCTGTAGGGAAAGTCTTACCCATGACATTATAAATGTCAATCTCTCTGCTCCATCCAGCTTAGAGATACGTTAGCATTCTCGTTTTTCACCGGGATTTCTGTGAGCTTCATTGTTTTGAGAAATCAAAGGTGAGCTCTTTTCAGAAGACACTTGATCGCACCGGAATACACCAGCACACGTCCCTCCCCACAGGGGCTGTATTCTTTGCCCTACTGGTCCACGGAGATAGCGTACCGTAAAAACACTGTATTTTGTAAGTCTATAGTAACTCATTAAGGTACTGCTACAACATTCCCCAATTGTTTCTTTCTAAATAATCCCCAAACCTCTTTTAACTATCCAGATTTACCCCAGTCAGACATTATACATATGTCTACACACTCATATACATTGAATGCCAAACCTATAATGAAGAGTGAGCAATATAGTATGTCACCCCCTTAAATTGGAAGATATTAGTTTGTAAAACAGTCCCTGAAACTCACTGGCAAATGCACTTTCCATGTCAAGCTCATGTCAAACTTTCCTCTAACATGGCAATGGTGTGGGATAAGTGTTTTGAAATTCCGTGGCCATCTACATCACCAACCTTAAAGCCCTGACCTCTGCCCAGGGTTTTGAATTTTGCACGTTGTTTTCTGTTGTGTCTTATTTGGCTGCCCTAATGGTCTTTGATGTGCAACTGGCATGTGACTCCCAAGTCTCACACTGTAGTGATTGCGACATCAATGACCACTTGGTCAGATTGTTTAACTGGCATACACTAAAAGTCCTGCCTGCTAAGTGGTGCTAGCCATTTCCTGACTTCAGTGAATTGGAATGTCCTGCTAGCATGTGTCTACTTAGCAAGATCTAAACAGGAGTGTAATGTGTCCCCCGTCTTTGGCCAGTGCCTGTGCTAGAACAGAGATGGAACTGGCTAGGATCCGGTTGTTGCAGCTATTCTTGTTTCAGATCCAGGTTCCAGGACTACTTCAGCAACACATCCTCCATATGTTTCAGAGTTATATGCAGACGCTGAGATACACAAGCGGTGCCCAATCGCATTCAGTGTGGTGTGCGGTGGGGAGCTGTAGAGGGCTCTTATTTTCCTTTAGAGCATGACCAAAGTCTAATTCTTTCTGTGTTCAAGTGGTGTCCTAGCTGAGAGCAGTTTTACGGAGACAAAGGAGCATAGATGCAACCTCACAACTAACTACCACACCCTGCAATCCGTCAGAGGGATGAAATAGACATGTTGTGGTGTATTACATCATAAATTGTAAGAGAGATAAAAAATTAAAAGTATTTTTTACATTCTCACTCGATGTAAAATATGTCAGTCTATTGTCAGTAAAAATGCTAGATGTCTATAACATACTATCATCTTTTTATAGCACACAATACAAATTAAATTTTTCTGCACTTAATAGGTTTTAATCCTACTCATTGGAAGAAAAAATATCCAACCTGAGATTAATGCAACATTGAGTTTTTTAATGTATATTACCTATTGGCAGTCGCCAGTAGGAAGTTATATTTAGGAACTGATTTCTATTAAAAAGCAGTTTTTGATTTGCCAATTTTTAATTTGCCAATAACTTTGGTGTAGTTTGACGAATCTTCACGAAATTTTCAAATGTATTTTGAGGCTCACTTCAGCTGCTGTCTTGAAAATGTTGGGCTGAACTGTGAAGAGGGGGCCGATAAAAAGAGGGGGGGGGGGTCTAGAACACTTTTTCTCCATGTTAATTGCTATAGGAAACTTTAGACGTGGCTATAGCCCAAACTGTTGAACGGAATCACACTAAACTTGGTAAGAAGGTAGATCTTGGTCCAGAAACACTCTTTTTTGTTAAATGGTGTAAATCCGTTCAGCAGTTCCTGAGAAATGTAAAGATTTCTCAGATATACAACTGTGGCCGCAGTGGAACCGCTAACCCTTCCGATCTCGTGCCTGAGATCTGAACTGCTGCCAACACTTCAAACCAGTGTTGGCAGCCATTTTGTGACTTGGTTGAACCGAGTTACAAGAAAAAAGATTTAAAAAAAGAAAAGGGGGCAGGGTAGAAACACCCTGACCCCCTAGGCCTGTTCGGGGTGTCCGACAGGCACCCACTGGGCCTAAAAAAAAGCATTTTTTCAAAACAATTTTGGTGGGAGTCGCTGTGGATCCACCAATTTGGCAGAATAAACACAGCCACCTCCCTGGGGCTAATTGTTTGAAATGTGGGGGGCTGGGGACCCCCCACGCAGCCCCAGGGACCCTAACCTCCCGGGGCCTACTATACTTAAATGCGGGAGTCCATGTGCTCCCCCACTGCCCCGGTGACCCCCACCTCCCCGAGGCCATTTTTAGGTCTCGGCTAGCGAAGGCTGCGCTTGCGCAGTCTCGCTCGCGAGATATAATGACTTGGAGAAGTGGGGCTTGAACCCGCCCCTCTTCTCCCCTCTTCTCCATTGGCTGGCCTCTTGAATGCTGGCCAGCCATTGGAGAAGAGGTCCGTCACTCCGAACAGGTCCCGTCCTTTTCGGATTCGGGGGCGTGTTTTTTGCAACTTCTCTAATTATCTCCTCCAGCCAATGGCAAGAGGAGAACACGCCCCCGAATCCGAAAGCGCCGCTGCCTTTCTCCGAGGCATTTCTGCTTCGCCTCGGAGAAAGGCAGTGGTGTGCTCATCCGCTCCTCTCTGTAGAGTGCTGGCCTCTGCCCAGGGTGTTGCTGCATCCACAGTAGTTGAGTGCCAGCTCAGCGTGCACTTTCTCCTCGGTGCGGTGTTGGTCCCTCTCTGCGCACCGCGCTGCTCTCTGCTCGGGGAGATGTGCCGTCCGCCCACAGCACTGACTGCACGCTCGGTGTGTTTGCAGAGCTGCTCCTCTTCTGTTTCGAGTACAAACCATTTCTCGTCTATCTGTGTTTCAGATTATGTTAAGAGTTGGGATGTCCTCCAGACTATGTTCATAGCACATAATAATAATAATACATGATTAAACATGCTGGATTTTGAAAGCGCAATTCGGTGGGTCAATAATTGACAGGGGTCTTTAAAGTACAAGACACATAGACCCGGATGTCCGGGTCGAGGTCACTTCCGGTCTCTGTGACGTGTTGGTTCTATGCCTTCGCCAAACTGGCATGGAATGAATACTTCCGCCCCGCATTATCGCCACTTCCGCACCGGGCCCCGCCTCTAGCCCCAAAAGCCCCGCCCCTTGGCTGTGTCTGATGTGCTGCTGTCACGTTTGTGTGTGAGAAAGAAAGGCAGCCGGAGCCGGTGAGAGGGTTCAGCCGGTGCACCGAGAGAGGGGTGGGAGCATCAGTTGGCAGAAGGAGAGCGTGGCTGTGTGCCATAGGTACAGTCCTTGTGACTTGTGCTGTGCTGAGTCAAACTGCGAGCGGACAAGGCCACTCCCATGAAGATCTTCACCACGGACACAGTCATGCCCACCATGGTCACGCTCACGCGGAGCCACACCATGGACACTCTCATGCACACCATGGATACTCCCACGAAGACATGCACCATGGACACAGTCATGCCCGCCACGGCCACTCCCATGAGGATCTTCACCATGGGCACAGCCATGCCCACCACGGGCACTGCCATGAGGATCCTCACCATGGGCACAGCCACACACAACAAGGGCATTCTGATAGGGCGGACGCACCACGTCGCAGCAGAGCAACTTCAGAGGAGACTACCCAGAAGCTGACAGGGAAGGAAAAGCTGGACCCAGTGGAGCTGTGGACACATGTTAGTATTGCCTCTCACTTTATTCGTATTTTCTGCTACCTTCATACATTTACTTTTTCTGTCCTCTTTGTGTCCCTGTCTGCTCTCCTTTTGTGCATGTGCAGTTCATGATCAGTAAAATATGTGGGTTGTCTCAGAGTTTGAGTGTCTATTAGTCCTAATTGCTGGTTCTAACCCCATGCAAGAGGCCTAAATCCAGTACTGCCTGGTGTCTGTTTGACACCCAGAAAGAAATAATTAAGTGATTTATGCTGACGGTATGGCTCAGCGAGCTGACCTCTGACAAAATGCTGTGTTCTGGAGTTTGAATCCTTCTGGGCAGACTGCCTTCCATTCTTCTGAGGTTGGCAAATTGAGTAACATAAATGAGGTAATAGTAACATTTGTTTTTTCCATGTTTTAGAAGCGGTAAATAAACAGCATGCAGCACTGTATAGAAAATTTGGTATTGTGAGTGTGTCCATGTTACACTGGATTAGAAACTGGTATGAGATCAGGACTCCAACGGACTCTGCATCGGGCACAATAGCAGCAGGTGCAGCCCGATAACCACCAGGGCCAGTAGAGCAGAAACGTATACACTGGCTCCTTGCGGTATAGATTAAAGATATTCGGAAAGAAGTAAATATAGCAATCATGAACTTCTGCATCTGAAGGCAGTGAGCTAAGTGTGGCAGTGCTGTGGGCTCTGTTATTGAAGCAACTATTGCGTGCAGTATTCAGATTTATGCCTGGAAGGTATTTAAGTGTTGGTTGTGAAATTTGTGTACGCTTCTTGCTGTGGTGCCACTGCCTATGATTTTCATTGTTCCAAGACACACTGTGCCCCAAATTTGGTGGATGGTACAGTTAATTCAATATATTCAGTTTTTGTCTATATTTTATGCTTCTTATCACTGGGACAATTCGACCTTTTACCTTCACTTCTGCACAATGATCTGTTGTTCTGATGATGCCCCTTTAAATCATCATTAAATCCACATGGATCCATGAAAAAAAAATCTGATTTGTTTGGATTATACTGTGTTACTACTGATTATTTCTGTACTGGTACTTTGAGCCTGTGGGGTCCATTTTCATACTTTGCATGCACACGTCTTGTACCTTTTGCACTTCATACACGTGAGATCACTGGAGCACTTTCCCTTCTTCTCCTTGTGTCTGAGCAGCTGAGTTACTTATCACTTTATAGCTTTAAGTGCTGTGTCTCACTACATGGCCTAAGTTTACATCTACATTTACTGTTTTCAAAATATGTTTTACCTATACCACAAGGAACCACTGTATGTCTTTGGTGTCTCTGAATTGCGCCAGAAGATGGAATGAGTCGAATCTGAACTCTTTAGTCTCTAGATGTTATGTTTAAAGATTTTGTGGTCCAGACTAGCCTTTGGGAGAGAATCTGCATGTAGTGTCCATTAAAAGTTCATCTTTCAAAGGCAGCCCAGAAATGTCTGGGAAACATTGACAGACCGTCTTCAGTGGCCCCAAGTGCACGGCTTTAGAGGGGAGACTGGCTAGAATGACGGTACAGTTCTGTGTTCATGCTTCGAAGTGGCTTCTCTAGAGGGCACCGTTCAGTAGGATTGGTCATGTTGCCCTTTCACCATTAACTTCTTCCTGTAACACTAAGGGGTGATTTCTAGACTGAGGCCTTGCATGGAAGTGCACAGGTGCTTGTGTTCTGGTGCAGATATCTGAATAGTCAGCCAGACTGACCTCCCCTCGCCTCGAAGGACTCTTTGGCTCTGTCACTGTATGTGTGGTATTCCTTGGACCTCCCCTCACCTTCGAAGGACTCTTTGGCTTTGTCACTGTATGTGTGTTATTCCTTGGACCTCCTCTCGCCTTCAAAGGACTCTTTGGCACTGTGGCTATATGTGTGGTATTCCTTGGACCTCCTCTCGCCTTCGAAGGACTCTTTGGCTCTGTGTCTGTATGTGTGTATCCCTTGGACCTCCTCTCGCCTTCAAAGGACTCTTTGGCTCTGTGGCTGTATCTGTGGTATTCCTTGGACCTCCCCTCGCCTTCGAAGGACTCTTTGGCTTTGTCACTGTATGTGTGGTATTCCTTGGACCTCCTCTCGCCTTCGAAGGACTCTTTGGCACTGTGGCTATATGTGTGGTATTCCTTGGACCTCCTCTCGCCTTCGAAGGACTCTTTGGCTCTGTGGCTGTATGTGTGGTATTCCTTGGACCTCCTCTCGCCTTCGAAGAACTCTTTGGCTCTGTGGCTGTATGTGTGGTATTCCTTGGACCTCCTCTCGCCTTCGAAGGACTCTTTGGCTCTGTGGCTGTATGTGTGGTATTCTCTGCTAGCTGGACCTGTCCTTGACCAGGGCTGTGTTCTCCTCGGAGCGCTTCATTGGGAGTGTTTGGCAGTTTGTTTGAGCTGGGGCTGTGATGGATGCGCAGGAGCCAAGGACAGGAGTCTTGTGCGTCTGCTCTCGACCTTGTCTCCAGCTTTATCTTATTTTACATTTGATGCAGAGTGGCTCTGTGTATGTGGGTGGCTCTGTGTGTGTGGGTGGCTTTGTGTGTGTGTGGGTGCAAATGCAATAGGTCTCGCATTTGAGAGTGTCATGAGCAATGCCAATAGCTCTAACTTTAACAATGCCGAGACCATTGCATTGTAAATGCTTGTTAAGATGGGAGGGGGCCGCTCGGCCCCCCTTCTGGAGCCGTAAATTACCCCGGGGACCGCCACACCCTAGGGCCAGCTCCTGCAATGTCCGGGGGTGCCCACCTCCGGGACATTGTAGTTTGCTGTGCTCCCACCATCCCATAGCAAACAAGTGTGCTACGCTTTCACTTGTTCAAAGCGGAGCACACTTTGCTTTTTACACCCAGGGAGCTGCTGGGTGTAAAAAGCAATGCCGGCTCCCACAGGAGGCGGGAGCCGGCCGGGACCGCGGGAGCCTTCAGACTCCCCCATGGCCCCAACTGGAAACCATGCCCCAGCGGATGGGGTCCCTGAGGCAAAAATGGCCCTGGATGGAATTCGGTGCTCGGGACTGACTGAGGGCAAAGTGGAGAAGATCCAAACATTTAATGCAAGCTTGCAGGAGTGAGGTAGGCCCTGTGGAGAATATTATGCTGTTTATTCTGAAATTTACCATACCAGGATACATCCCTCGGATAATGCAGGGGTTTTTCCAATTGCTGAGTGCCTCTAAAATTGGACTTCAGTGCTATATGTCATAAGGAATAGCACTGTAACTCTGTCAAAAAAGCTAAATAAGAACAAGTCCAAAATCGTGATATTTGGAAAATGCCTTACTTAAATATGCCTGGTTCTAAGAGGATGTAACTTGAAATTGTGAGACAATACACTTACCTGGGTCTCCTGTTTGATAATTCTTTGACATGGAAGCCAATCTATAAAGGACATACGCAGGGACTTAAAGGCACCAAGAAGTGTTTATTTAAATTCCATAACCAAGATGGATGCCTCTAACTAAAACCCTATTTGGAGAAACTTTTGTGGTATTATTAAATATATGGCTCAATTCTGGATGTAAGATAGAACAATGCATGCCTTTTCCACTCCTGCTATTACCATGCATCATTTACCACGCAATGCCTTTACCACACATGCCTTTACCTGGCCTATACCTTTACCACACATACCTTTAGAGCGCAAGGTAAATATATGATAAGGTAAGTGAAACCCATATCACAATAAAAGCAAAGTTTAAAGATGTTATAGTTAGGAAAACTTTATTAATGTTTGTTAAACAAACCCAACTTAAACTACACAATTCTAGAAGACATTCTAGAGTTAGTTATATTTTTAATTGATCATTTATGCACCACTTTCAAATTAATGTCATACCTAGAACTCACATTTATACGTACGCACCACCTTAAAATTCATATCACTCACTCACCGCCGTACACAGTCTTCTCACTTCACTCGCCAAACTACATTAATTATAACTCGCCACTGTACCATGCACTATGTTATGCCACATTATATAATTTCAGATGTCATGAGTGTTGTTATTAATGTTATCATTTCACATGCTCAAACTTCTGTAATCTGCAAGGGTATAGGTAGTGCATGGAGAAGGGGTGAGTTATAGTTAATGTAGTGTGGCGAGTGAGGAGAAGACTGAGCACGGAGGGGCACGAGTGATATTAATTTTAAGGTGGTGCACAAGTATAAATGTGAGTTATAAGTATGACATATTAATTTGAAAGTGGTGCATACATGATCAATTACAAATATCCCTATAACTTTAGAATGTCTAACATTTGTGTAGTTTAAGTTAGGGTTATATAGCAAACATAAAGTTTTCCTGACTATAACTTATCTTGAACCTTTTCTTTGTGAGCTTCAATGGTTTTTCTAATTTTAGTAACAAATCTGGAATATCCGTCCAGTTTAGTTTTGTCGAGTGGAGTGTTATTGAGTGTGGTACAATATACTAGAGGAGAGTGTTGTAAAGTCTACTATGGTACAGTATATTGTGGTATAGTTGAGTGGAGTAAAGTGAAAGCAGGTACACTGGAGTGGTGTGCAGTGGAATGGCCTACACTGGAGTTGTGTAGAGTGAATTAGGATACAGTACAGTGGTGTATATTGGAGTGGTATAGAGTGTAGTGGCATACACTACGGTGGTATACAGTGGAATAGCATAGAATGGAGTGTGGTAAAGCAGAGTTACGTTTTGAAAATATTGTTGAGCACATTTGCATCCACTGTACTGGGGTACCTTTAAACTGGAGTGCTTTACAGTGTTGGAGCATATATTGGAATATCGTATACTGAAATAGCATAGAGTATCGGTGTTCAACATGCCAGGAACTTGCTGAGCTTCTCCTCCTTGTCAGTTTCACTTCCTGCATGACCAGGCACACTTCTTCCCTCTCTCAACAGGCACACAAATGTGTCAGGGCACTAGGCAGACTCTCGCCTCCTTTAGCAGAAAGGGCAGACTTCAGGGAATGTCTCTACACCTTTGGGAGATTGACTGTCAGGCAACCACCAGCCCTAGTTACACAGTAGCTCTTTGAGTACTCTGTGGAGCACTGCCATACTTGGTCAAAAGGTTTGTGGGACTGAACAAATGTGGGGCGATTTAGGTTCCACTATAATACATATTTTCTAGACTGGGGGTGTGCATTCAGTGGCTGAAACTTCAGAACAGGTCAAGTGTCCTTCTCAGGCTGCTCTCCAGAAACTGCTTTTGTTTAAAGCGATGCTTCTCACAAAAGGTAGCTCTGGGGCTGTCTACCATCAGGGGCACACTTTTCAATGAAGTGTGAGACCTCTGTACCTGGCTGTCATTAGCCTTTCTAAAGCAGTAATCGGGGACAGTCAAAAGGGAAGGTCTGACATAGAAATATTCTCATCTTAAACAACAGAAATTGCAGACCCACCCTTCACTTCTACCATTCACCAAATTATAGCACATAGGAAGAACTAATCAGCTGTCACTTACAAACAGGGACCTCATAGAAATTCTAATAGCCTTGTCCCACTGTTTGGAGAAGCTGTCATCCTCCATTTTGTGTCACAATAAAATTAGGTGCAACCATAATGCATTCCATTGGTTTTAGTACTCACACAAACACCAAAAGTCCTACCACTGCGCAAGTATCACAGGCTCATTGTACATGCATATGCACCTGACATTCACACATGTTGTCAGCACAAAGCTCTGGGATACACATAGCAGCAGAACTTTACATAAGAGGGGCAAAGGCCAGTAAGCCACACCCTCATACAGATAAAAAGGTCTGGTCACACTTTAAATTCACAAAACATGGTATACTGCCACCACCACTTTATGTGCTATACCCAGGACGGGTTACAAGAAAGGAACTGGACTTCACGTTGTCAGGGATTGGCCTATGCCTCTGCGCAAACAATAGATTCATCAGACGCTGGCCCAAAATAAAAGCAGGCATACCAGATTCACATGCAGCTGGCATTCAGTGCAGGGGACCCTCCCTTCCCAACAGTGCCAAAGAAAACCACTTTTTGCAAGGCAGGTGTGTGAGAAGTTGGCCTGGCATGTGCTGGTCACTAGTTATAGTGGCCACCTTGCACCAGTCCAATTCGACTCTTGTGGTAGATAGGTTTAAGACAACCTTTAAAGAAAGCTATCCTAGTGGTAGCTGTGGAGAGCAGCCTTCAGGCTAAGTCTCTGAGGAATGTAAAGCAGCTTGTTTTACCTTATAATCTCTTGAATTACCAAATGAAAAGACACCACACAGGTATATATATCAAATATATATGTATTTATTTCTAAATATACTCTACTAATCTCTTTATGAGATTAGAGCCAGGTAAACATTCAAAAGATCAACAGTTCTCAATAAATTAAGCACAAATATGGCTGTAGCCCTAGGGGCGTACCAGACCATATACTAAAAAAATGGTGTAACAAACTCGACTTGCAAAATGAAGAGGCCTAGGGCCTTGGGAATCGCTGGGGCTTCACTTCTGCAGTGTTAGCAGGTAAGTAGCCAGCCCACAGGAGACGCGTGCAGTGTCTAAACACACACGCGGGTTTTCAATGTGTTTCAATGGCAAATGTCGCGGTTTGTAAATTACAGTTCTAGGGCACTTCGCAAAAGTCAACAGGCAAGCAACTTACAGGGTAAGTATTTCGAGAGCCAACACACACTTGGGCACCGGAGTGCATGAGTTACCTCACCCAGGGAAGCCGGGTGCATAGGTGTCCTTTGGTGTCGGGTCGCGATACTGTTTCCAATGGAGATCACTGGATACTTGCTGCTTGTGACGACTGGAGAGGTGTCCGTTCGAATCCGACGATGGATTGAAGTTGCAGAAGACCTATAAATTGAGGGGACAGAGTTCAGAGTCACTTGCCAGTGACCGGTGGCCAGCAAGATGGATGACCACAGCTGTCGCGTCTCTTCAGGTCGATGATGGTGTTTTGTCTCTTCGCTCACGAGGTCCAGGAAGGCTCGACGATGACCAGCAGCTGGATTCGGGAGATTCCACGACGTCTGCAGCTGTTGACGGTATCGGCACCCGGATTGGAGTCAACAAGCCTTGGCAGCTGCAAGTCTCATGTGGGGTGAAGATTGGCAATGGTGCAGACCAGCAAGGTCTGATGGACTTACCCAGTGAGGGTAAGTGAGGGCAGGCCCAGAGCAACCAGGCGAGCCCTTGCAATTGATGTGGAAGTCTTCAGGTGAGTTACTAGCTAACAGGCAAGCAACTGCAAAGATGCCTTGGCAGGAAAAGTTCAACAACAGCCCACGGTCACTCGGGATGGGGTAGGCCACTGAAATTCGGTTCTAGACCTGCTAGGGACTTGGACAACAAGTGGTCCAAAGCACAACTTCGTTGGACGTAGTTTAGGGCTTGCACTCGAAATCAGTGCACGGTTCCCTGGTATTGCTGTTCCTCGTCACTCGTGGGGTCCAGATGCCACAGCTTCGCTGGGGACTCAAAATGGCCGTCGAGAGGTCAGGAAATCCGCTTCAGGGGACGCAGGGACTTCAGGCTCCGGCGGGAGCGGTAAAGTTTGCAACTGTTGTAGAGAGTTTTGGTGCCTGCCAAGCAGGGGAGTCACTCCTTGACTCCAAGGGAGATTCTTCAGTCTTCCAGAGATAGTGGAACGTCGAAGGGCCAGGATTCTTCTTTGTAGAGCGTCGTCCAGGTGTAATCTGAGTTGCATTGGCAAGCTTTGGTATCTTATAGTAAAAAGATGGGAGGGACTAGCTCTATGACCACTCCTCTAGGAGGGTCAGGGTAGTGGGTGGTTACACCCACTTCCCTTTGTCCAGTTTCGCGCCAGAGCAGGGGCAGGTAGCCTAGAGCCTTGAGCTGGCATATGCACAGAGGAGCCTACTGCTCCCCCAGTGCAGGACTTCAAAGCACTCTAAGAGTGCACCCACCCAGCTCCAATACACTAAATCCTGTCTGGGAGGTGGTGACACCTCCCTGTGACAGGAAACCCTTTGTTGGGCTCCCTCCACTGCGAGTTTCGGTCAGCAGCAGGAGGGCATCCATTTTGTGATGCCAGGGCTCTAGAAGATTTCTACCGTGTAGTACAGTGGGTACATGTCGTCCCCTCTAGAAGGGTGGGATCCTACTCCCACACCAGTTACTGGTGTGGGGGTAGGATTCCAAGTTGTTTGACACCAAACACGACATGTTTTGATGCAGTCATTCCAAAGTTAGCATTTACCGCGAGGTTATAATGCACTTAAGAGTATATGGTTTAACCGCATCCACAAACAGCAGCAGAGAATAGACTCTGCCAGCTGCAGAGGGGTCCTGCTCAGGCAGAAGCACCCCCTCACATAGTAAACCAAGCACCCTGCCCTCAGGATTTTTAGGGCCTGCTAGAGGGGTGACTGATAGGTTTATATGTGTGTGTATGGTGAGATATAGGAACCTATACCTCAGTGAGGAGTGCTAACACTACCTCACACAGGCTGCAGTAGCAGGCCTGTGGTGTCAGATTGTGAATGCTTCCCAGGGGTGGCATAATACATGCTGCAGCCCCTGGTAGGCCTGTGAAGTACCAATGCCCTAGGTACCTATGGTACCATATACTAGGGGCTCATAAGGTACCACAGTATCCAATCACTAGTGCATCTAATATGCACACCAATCATTTAAGGGAGTAAGCAGATAGGCTGGGGTCCTGGATAGCAGGATCCCAGCCAGACTAGTCAAAAACCATTCAAACACCAGGAAAAACGTGGGGGCAACCATATAGTCAGAATCCACCTTCCTACATAACCCCCCGCCCCCCCCCCCAACGAAAGGAGATAAGGCTAACCTTGCCCAGTTAAGCCTTTATTTCCTGAGTGGCCATATAAGGAAGAACCTGCACTAGCATGGCTGCTCCCTGTCTCATGGTCCATGTGGGAAATCCTACCCCAAGGGGTTTTGGAGTTTCTCCAAAGTCTAGGGAAATTACCTGTATTGTTTTCTGGTACAGAAGTAGGCTGGTGGGGTGTCTGAGTCTGGAAGTGAGGCCCTATTTGGGGTGGTCTCAACTTCCTCAGCACACTGGTCACCATGGAAGCCTTTCTGTCCATGACTGTGTCATATCTGGCCCTAAGGGTCAACCTCTGGCTGCCTACAGCTGGGGGTTGGGTCCCTCTGGTTGGAGTAGTGGAGGGCATTGGAATGTTTGGGGCAACTATGCCCCAGGTTTCCCTGTGCCCAACAAAGTCCATCTGGGGGGTACCTGTACCTAGGGGTAAGGGGGATCCCTCAGTTTGTAGAGGAATATTCACCTGGCTAGAACTACTCTGCTGGGTGTCCCTAATCTGCTGATGAGGGGGTTCCTCTGGACAGGGGCCCATTAAGGGTCCACTGACCTCTGCAGCCCTGGGCTGACTGAGGCAGGGAAGAGAGGGGCAGGGTACCTGCTCCAGACTGGGTGCCACCTTGGAAGGATCCCCTGCCATCAGAGTTGTGGCCAGGACAGGCCTGACCACTTCTGGGGCAGTTACTTCACAAGGGGTTCCCTTAGAAAGCTGACCCTCACCTTTAGTCTGGTGGGGGGAGGACTGTTCCTCACCCCCTATGCTCTCTGTTTGTGTGGAGGGATCCATAGTTTCAGGCTTCACTCCCCTTAATTTCTCCTGGGGTGGAGGTGAGGCCCTCAGGGTCTCATCCACTCTCTCAGGGATGCCTAACATTCTTAAATGGGCATTGTGGTCTACCTCAGCCCAGGCTGAGATCTCTAGATCATTCCCCAGTAAACAATCTACAGGCAAGGTTGGGGACACTGCCACTCTCTTGGGGCCAGTGACCCCTCCCCAGCTGAGATTTACTACTGCCATGGGATGGTCTGTCCTAATTCCATCAATATTGGTCACCTGGTAGCTAAACTCAGGTAAAAGCTGTTCTAGGGGCACTAGTCTCCTTGTCACCATGGTGACACTAGCCCCTGTGTCCCTGTAGGCCACAGCCTTCTGACCATTGATCATAGGCTCTTGTCTGTACCTGCCCAAAGTATTGGGACTCATGGTAAAGTTGGCAAACCCCATGCCACCATCACAGACTAGAGTTGCTTGTGTAGGGGACCTGGTTAGGCCAGAGTCCACCTGAGTTCCCCAAGAAAGCCCAACTAACTTTTTTGGCACACTCCCACCACCTGGGGGATTACTACTGGTAGTAACAGGAGGTGTTGTAGCTGCAGAGGGAGGAACATTTTCTTTATTGCCATTCTTTGGACAGCTGGAGTCAGTTTTCCAGTGGCCAGGTTGCTTGCACACATGGCAATATGGTTTCTTAGTGGAAGAGGAAGGATTTTGGGACCCACCCCCAGAACTGGGTTTTTGGGGCCCTTCAGAGGACTTTTCTGTTTTATCATCCTCACCTTTCTCTTTGGGCTTAGTGGAATCTTTCTTCTGGTCACCACCTTGGTTCTTGGGCCTAACCCTGGTTCTGACCCATTTGTCTGCCTTCTTTCCCAATTCTTGGGGAGAGGTCAGATCAGAGTCCACCAGGTACTGGTGTAAGAGTTGTTTTTGACAATTATTAAGGATTTGCTCTCTCATAATCAAATTATACAATCCTTTAAAGTCAGTGACCCTACTGCCAACTATCCAACCCTCCAGAGCCTTGGTAGCACAATCTACAAAGTCCACCCAATCCTGAGTCTGTGCTTTCTGGGTGTCTCTGAACTTGAACCTGTACTGTCCAGTGGTTAAGCCAAACCCATCTAATAATGCACTCTTCAGGGATTCATAGCCATTAGCATCCCCTTCTCTGACAGTGAGGAGCTTGTCTCTACCTTTATCTGAAAAGGAGAGCCACAAGATTGCTGCCCACTGTTTCTGGGGGACCTGTTGAACTTTACAGGCCCTCTCCATAGCAGTTATCCATTTGTGGATATCATCCCCACTCTGGTAGGGAGGAACAACCTTGGACAGGTTCCCATGATCTGGCATGTAATCTCTGCCTTTAGAGACACTGTTGCTGCCACCAGGGGTATCTAACCCCTCCTTCTTTGAAGCTCTTTGGAGCTCGAAGGCTTCCCTATCTAAGGCCAATTGCTTGGTTCTGAGGGCAAGCCTAGCTTCCTCATACTGGAGCATCTTGAACCTTTTTTCAGAGGAGGTCTCCCTGGGAAAGTTGGAGTTCCTCTGTGGAATAGATTCTCTTCCAGAGTGATATGACCTGTCAGAGTCCCTTGAGAGGGACCTAGGCCTGTCTTCCACTCTGTCAGTTCTCTTAGGGAGATTTCCTCTATTCTCTTCAGACCCTTCTGGGTCTGGCCCTTCACCCACAGAGTCCAAGGCATCTTGAATGTCATCATCAGACCCAGAGACTATGTGTGACCCACCCCCTGATGCAGACCCACTAGCTCCTAGAGCTTGTTTCAGGTCATCTGCTACTAGCAGATCTATCAGGTGTTGTGATGAGGGACTCCTGCCCACCCTCCGATGTCTTTCAAAGCATAAGGCCTTCAGTTCAGTGTAGGCTATATCTTTGTACTGATATGGGGTGGACCCACTGGCTCCACCCTGGTGAGGCATACTAGTGTTGTGCAGTGTTGTACTACCTACACTAGTTGAGGCCTACTGGACCTAGCTTGAGCTGTAGCAAGGGTGTGCTTGTCCCTTCACAAACAGCTCTAAGTTCAGTAGAACTTATTGATACTAGCTTGACTTTATATGTACCTTGAGTACCTTAAGTGGTTTTCAGTTAGTAATTCAAATAGAGATTTTCTGGTAAAACAATGGCAAGCTGGAATCCCACACGCTGCCCACCAATGTGAGAAGTTGGCCTGACATATGCTGGTCACTAGTTATAGTGGCCACCTTGCACCAGTCCAATTCGACTCTTGTGGTAGATAGGTTTAAGACAACCTTTAAAGAAAGCTATCCTAGTGGTAGCTGTGGAGAGCAGCCTTCAGGCTAAGTCTCTGAGGAATGTAAAGCAGCTTGTTTTACCTTATAATCTCTTGAATTACCAAATGAAAAGACACCACACAGGTATATATATCAAATATATATGTATTTATTTCTAAATATACTCTACTAATCTCTTTATGAGATTAGAGCCAGGTAAACATTCAAAAGATCAACAGTTCTCAATAAATTAAGCACAAATATGGCTGTAGCCCTAGGGGCGTACCAGACCATATACTAAAAAAATGGTGTAACAAACTCGACTTGCAAAATGAAGAGGCCTAGGGCCTTGGGAATCGCTGGGGCTTCACTTCTGCAGTGTTAGCAGGTAAGTAGCCAGCCTACAGGAGACGCGTGCAGTGTCTAAACACACACGCGGGTTTTCAATGTGTTTCAATGGCAAATGTCGCGGTTTGTAAATTACAGTTCTAGGGCACTTCGCAAAAGTCAACAGGCAAGCAACTTACAGGGTAAGTATTTCGAGAGCCAACACACACTTGGGCACCGGAGTGCACGAGTTACCTCACCCAGGGAAGCCGGGTGCATAGGTGTCCTTTGGTGTCGGGTCGCGATGCTGTTTCCAATGGAGATCACTGGATACTTGCTGCTTGTGACGACTGGAGAGGTGTTCGTTCGAATCCGACGATGGATTGGAGTTGCAGAAGACCTAGAAATTGAGGGGACAGAGTTCAGAGTCACTTGCCAGTGACCGGTGGCCAGCAAGATGGATGACCACAGCTGTCGCGTCTCTTCAGGTCAATGATGGTGTTTTGTCTCTTTGCTCACGAGGTCCAGGAAGGCTCGACAATGACCAGCAGCTGGATTCCGGAGGTCCCACAACGTCTTCAGCTGTCAACGGTGTCGGCACCCGGATTGGAGCCAACAAGCCTTGGCAGCCGCAAGTCTCGTGTGGAGTGAAGATTGGCAATGGTGCAAACCAGCAAGATCTGATGGACTTACCCAGCGAGGGTAGGTGAGGGCAGGCCCAGAGCAACCAGGTGAGCCCTTGCAATTGATGTGGAAGTCTTCAGGTGAGTTACTAGCCAATGGGCAAGCAACCGCAAAGATGCCTTGGCAGGAAAAGTTCAACAACAGCCCACGGTCACTCGGGATGGGGTAGGCTGCTGAAATTCGGTACTAGACCTGCTAGGGACTTGGACAACAAGTGGTTCAAAGCACAACTTCGTTGGATGTAGTTTAGGGTTTGCACTCGAAATCAGCGCACGGTTCCCTGGTATTGCTGTTCCTCGTCACTCGTGGGGTCCAGATGCCACAGCTTTGCTGGGGACTCAAAATGGCCGTCAAGAGGTCAGGAAATCTACTTCAGGGGATGCAGGGACTTCGGGCTCCGGCGGGAGTGGTAAAGTTTGCAACTGTTGTAGAGAGTTTTGGTGCCTGCCAAGCAGGGGAGTCACTCCTTGACTCCAAGGGAGATTCTTCAGTCTTCCAGAGATAGTGGAACGTCAAAGGGCCAGGATTCTTCTTTGTAGAGCGTCGTCCAGGTGTAATCTGAGTTGCATTGGCAAGCTTTGGTATCTTATAGTAAAAAGATGGGAGGGATTAGCTCTATGACCACTCCTCTAGGAGGGTCAGGGTAGTGGGTGGTTACACCCACTTCCCTTTGTCCAGTTTCACGCCAGAGCAGGGGCAGGTAGCCCCTGAACCGGTTTGAGCTGGCATATGCACAGAGGAGCCTACTGCTCCCCCAGTGCAGGACTTCAAAGCACTCTAAGAGTGCACCCACCCAGCTCCAATACACTAAATCCTGTCTGGGAGGTGGTGACACCTCCCTGTGACAGGAAACCCTTTGTTGGGCTCCCTCCACTGCGAGTTTCGGTCAGCAGCAGGAGGGCAGCCCGGTGTCTGTGCTGGTGGCATCCATTTTGTGATGCCAGGGCTCTAGAAGATTTCTACCATGTAGTACAGTGGGTACATGTCGTCCCCTCTAGAAGGGTGGGATCCTACTCCCACACCAGTTGCTGGTGTGGGGGTAGGATTCCAAGTTGTTTGATACCAAACACGACATGTTTTGATGCAGTCATTCCAAAGTTAGCATTTACCGCGAGGTTATAATGCACTTAAGAGTATATGGTTTAACCGCATCCACAAACAGCAGCAGAGAATAGACTCTGCCAGCTGCAGAGGGGTCCTGCTCAGGCAGAAGCACCCCCTCACATAGTAAACCAAGCACCCTGCCCTCAGGATTGTTAGGGCCTGCTAGAGGGGTGACTGATAGGTTTATATGTGTGTGTATGGTGAGATATAGGAACCTATACCTCAGTGAGGAGTGCTAACACTACCTCACACAGGCTGCAGTAGCAGGCCTGTGGTGTCAGATTGTGAATGCTTCCCAGGGGTGGCATAATACATGCTGCAGCCCCTGGTAGGCCTGTGAAGTACCAATGCCCTAGGTACCTAAGGTACCATATACTAGGGGCTCATAAGGTACAACAGTATCCAATCACTAGTGCATCTAATATGCACACCAATCATTTAAGGGAGTAAGCAGATAGGCTGGGGTCCTGGATAGCAGGATCCCAGCCAGACTAGTCAAAAACCATTCAAACACCAGGAAAAAAGTGGGGGCAACCATATAGTCAGATTCCACCTTCCTACAAGGTGCATCCAATCAAAACAAGCAGGGTGAGCTATCCCAAGGCAAAAGAGGTGACATTGTCACATTGTTTAATGCAATGTCGGGATCAGAGGTTGTCTAATGGCCCATCCGCAGAAATTATGACAGATTATACTTGATGCCATCGGGTTCCTTGCAGGAATGTGAAAACAGCTGCCTCAAACTAATAAACATAATGTCCCGAGAAAACACCAAGAGTACAGATTATTTAGAGCTACGGACTGTCCCACACAGGGCTTCTCGTTCTCGACAGTGGGGCAACATGTAACTTCATGTGTGCGTCTGAATACTTAAGGAAGAAAATAAAGCTATGGGACTCACCATCACCATTGATGTATTTCAGTTGGGTGCCAAGTACCCTGTGACCACAATGGTAAAATCTAATGACACAATTAGATAAGTGAAGAACCTACAACTTGTCCCATCAACAATGCCACTGCTCAAATCACGGGGCTGATTGTGATGACTTTCAAATGTGTCTCCAACGACCACATTCTTCAAAGGGCTAGGCAAGCTGAAGAGGCTGATAGGACTCATCGGAATGAGCCACTAGGATGCCGTAGAGAATGCAGAATACACATGAAGGTTTGAGTAATGTTCTCAAATAAGAAGAGTTTATTTTCTATTTGACTAATTTTATGAGTTAAGCTCAACTCCCAAATATTATTATAAGAGTTTAATAACTATTAAAGTATACATGTTCCTTCTGGTCCCAGTCAAAAAATGTCAGTCTCTCTGTGCTACTAGCATGCCCTGGTACCTCCCAGGTGGAGTTCGGAGTCTTCGTTGCTAATGTTACCAACATTATCTGGTCTACCAATTGTAATTCAAAGATACAGGTTTCCTGTGAGAACTGTTGTACCGGATAGCCTCCCATTATAAGTTGGTGGCCATGAATGTTGATTCACGAAAATGCCAAGGATAGTAGAAAAGACATCCCGTACCCACCCCATAACTCCTTAGCTAACCTTTAACCCAAAAACAACTATATATGTGTTTCTATGTTATGACATTAAGGACAAGGAGTGAAAATGACAGAAATCTAACAAAGCGCAATACCCGCCGCGGTCTTCATAACCTGAGATCAAGGGTAGCAAACACACCTACTTGGGTACCAAAAGGCAAGTCAGCGGTACTAACTACTACCTTGGGTTACCCCTTATTTGCCGTCCATGTAGGTGACCCCTAATCTAAAGATGGATAAATCTTATGAAGCACACCTCGGATTTGAACATTGTCACAGTACTGGGTTGCTGGCTGACCCTTTGTTTTGTGGTTTGGAGAGTGGCACACTTCTTAAAGCACCTGGATAAAGATGTCAAGGAATACGCTGTCCCACCCTTTGAGAAAGCTGGTGTTGGCGCAAGGTGCCTGTGCTCATCAGGTACCATCATACTCGTGGCTTAGCAGCCTGATCATCTTGTTCATCGCAGGACAGCAATCTCCCTGGTTTGTGAGATGCTCACTGGGAGGCTGCAGGTGGGTCTGTGAGATTTCCATGTGGCCTCCTTTCATTGAATCTAGAAGACAGTCCCTCGACAGACAAGCAGAGCAGCTGGATGTTCATGAACGCTCACAAAGCACTCCACGACGCCGGACCTACATACCTCAACAAATGACTCACCTTCTACACTCCCAACCGCCAGCTTCGCTCCCCTGACCTTGCCCTCGCCACCGTTCCACGCATACAGCGAACGACCATCGGCGGCAGATCCTTCTCCTACCTCGCCGCCAAGACATGGAACACCCTCCCCATCCACCTGCGACAGACCCATGACCTGCTGACCTTCAGGAGACTTCTCAAGACCTGGCTGTTCGAGCAGTAGAAGCCCCCCCCCCCCCTTAGCGCCTTGAGACCCTCACGGGTGAGTAGTGCGCTCTACAAGTGCTTGATTGATTGATTGATGAAGCACAACTGTTCTGGTCGTTGTGAGTCTTCATGGCAGTGCCCAAAAGGCGCCAAAGTGTGTCTAATTTTCAGGGCTGATACTCAAGTGTCCGACCCCAGTCATGTTTAGAGGTATGTTTGCGAGTTTCCTCCTCAGGCCGAATTAGGGCACTGATTTGGACTGTGTTTGGGTGGGTGGGATTCTTAGCACTCTAGTTAAACAGGCCTGGGCGAGGGAACATGTTTTTGGATACCCCAAGAGAGTGAGAACGAAAGTGGCGACGTCACTACACTGGAAGGCCCTTATCCACCTTTATTGTTATTTGTTTTTGCACATTTTACTGGGATTTTGTGCACAAACATAATGTTCAAATCTTTTACATTATAAGTACAATTCCATTTTCATACCACAGTCTTTTAGTTTACTTATGCCTATTCGGTCACCCTTATCCACCTTTATCACCCTTTTGAGCATACAGCCCTGTTTCAAATAGCATATTCACACAATTCACAGGTTGATCCATGCACTCATAGCATGGGGGTCCACTTTATTAAGGCTATCTGGATTTTTAGCAGGTGTTGGTATATCACACTGTTGGGGCACCACAATCATGTTTTACGGAAAAATGAAGCCATCACGGCCAACAACCAGTAGCTGTCTCATAAAGGTGTAGAAAGTGACTTCCATCTCCAGGACCATTAACGGAGATGCTTTTTGTTTATGATATGGTAATTGTTTTGTACTGTGTGCACTGCCAAATGTATTTGCTACTAGCCGCAGGGGCGCAGAAACCAGCATAATTCGCGGAGAGGCTTGACCGTGGTTTTTGTTGTCCTAGTAGTGCCAAGACTGGACTGGCCAGTTCGTGTTTACATTGACCATGCCCAGCTGACGTTGACGGGGCCTTGAAGCAGGCATACAAAGCATGCATGTATCGTTGTGGTTATATTGACCTGATTCCTGTTTGATTGGTGAAATAACTTGGGCAGTCTTGGTGACAGAGCCCATGCTTGTTGTGTCTGATAGGAATAGTAAATGGCATGAAAATCGGCCACTTTGTTTTATGGGGTCTCTCACAGATCTAAATCTTCCAGACATGGTGGTGGTGAAGGGGCGTAGCATGAGAGCAACGGGCCTCAATACAAGCAAGGAAATTGGGCCAATCCCCTGATTTGGTTGCAAACAATAGCCATTAATCGGGGTGAAGTATCCCCTCACCGCCCTGGTGCCATTGCACCTTCTTCTCTATTTTTGTTTCCAGTTTGATATAGCGCGAACTCGACCCAAAGGTATTGGAGTGCTTTACATGAGCACCAGTTACATTACACGAGGAAAAAGTGGCGTGACAAAGGCGCGTGGGGCAAGCTTCAGGGGCCCCCATAGAAAAGTACTCTGGCCTAGGAGCTCAGAAGTGAGTACGGAGGGGGGGGCTCCAAGTATTTTGCAAGGCCCCCCTCCTCCCTCAAGTTTCGTTACGACAGTGCAAGGAAAACATTGCAAGGACACATTCATTTTTGGTGGTTTTAGGCAGGGGATATTAAGTTATTTGTTAAGAATCACACGTTTTTGTGCCGACGCCAGACTCGAACCTGGTTCCCCTGCTACAAAGTTGCCAGCTCTGCGGTTACGCCATATCCTCTATGCGATGAATGTTGTGCCTTCCAAGGGTCGACCAAACATTTTCCTTAAAACGTGAGCATTATTATTAACATACAATAGTCAACAAAACAAAAATATTTGTATATACATTTTTAGGCCTCGCCTGCATTGCAGCGCATGCGCTTCTCGCTGGCGAGAAATTTTGTGAGAGAGGGATTTCAGAAAAGAGCTTTAAGCCCTGCCCCTCATTTCCATTGGCTTGCGTCACCGTTTATGCTAAACAGTGGCCTGCCATTGGAAATGAGGGTTTTTTTATGGACACCCTTTCGCCTCCGATCCGACTGGGTCGCCTGCTTTGCTGCTGTCGCAAAGCACTTTCTTATCTTTATGGGGCCATGTGTTCCTAATTAGAAACACATGGCCCCATAAAGACAAGAGATCGATGCTTGTTTTTTTATCCAGCTTAAGAATTTCTTTTATCCAACGTCAGTGAGTTCTTGCTAATTAGCCTTAGTGTTAAATGGAGATGGGTTGAGTTTGCTGTCGCTGTCAGGAGCACCCCGGGGCACGCTAACAACCAGGCTGTCCTGCCAGCTCTGCCTGACTGGAGGCCAGCAGGAGCCCGTCGCAATGCTTCTCTGGTGGCAAGTAGGCAGAGGCCTTCCCAATAATAGAACTCCCTTGCTCACCGGCCCGTACCTTTGTTGAAACACAATTCAAAAGCTTCTCAGCGAGCATGTGCAAAAAAAAAACTCCCTGTGCCTTTAAATGTCCAAGGGAGAGTGAGACTTCGGGAGTATTTTGACAGCAGCTCTTTGTCATTCGAATCAAGACGCTCTTGGTCTCCTTCACTCAACCCATATGAGGAAGTTAGGCACACTGTTTTTTTCGGAATTAGTTCATTTATCGTGTCTAGTTTTCATAGGTTCTGTCAATCGACCCAGGCTTGCAGCGAAGTGGGAGCAGCTACAGCACTATCGTGTCTACACACTTTCCTCCCGGTGTTGAAATGTATGCTAGACACTTAAGACTGTAACATAACTGTACCCTCACACTTTCTGTATGACTTCTTTTAGATCTTCTGTACCACGGTTGCCTTTGTGTACAATACCCCCGTCTCCTCCCCCATACTCTGTACATTTAGGTATATTGTGCAAAGTAGTTACATTCTTGGTAGAAGCAGCGCGTTGTGAAAGGTGCCTGCACAAGCTGTCAGCCGGATTTCTGAAGTATTGCGCTGAACCGGGTTTTCTTTTTAGTTTAATATAAAGGTATATTGTGTGAGGGCAGTAAGAAATGGCCTTTGTATCCAAGTGAAGCCACAGAAATGAGCAGAGCTCAGGGAAAGGCTGTGTTAATTGGCGGGGCAGCGGAATGTCCGTGCGTACGACAAACACGCTCTCCTAATGTGCTGTGAACGCGTCTGCTTCCCCCGCCCCCCTTACCGAAGCATGGTATCTCCTTGCGCAATCGCACACACTTTCCGTTGTACATTTATCGGCAGCTTTCCTTAATGGAGCGCAAGCTTTTTAAGTTTGACAGCTCCCCCTACAGAACGATTGCCACCACTGGCCACCGTGCGCGCCGATGTTTAGCAGCAGATCTGTTTTTTACAGCATGTTGGAAGAGAAGCCTCAATCACTTTTCCATCCCATGGGGTTTTTATTACAGTAATGAGGGCGGTTTTTAAATGTATTTGCTGATGACATCATAGATTCCTTCCTTGCAAGGTCCCTGCTCTAAAATAAAAATTAATGTGAACGGTGAACCTTAATCCTAGTTTAAAGAAATGGACGCGCGTGGCCATTTGCACATGTCTATTGATAAGCAAGTTTGGTTACTGCTTATGGCATCAATTTTTTAAAAAGAGGGCTCGGTCTACTATCTATGCGCAACTTGCTTTGGACTAGTTTATTAAAAACCAAGTTGAAACACCTGGGTTCCTACTCTTAGATGTGTACTCTCTCCATTAAGTTGTATGACAAGACCTACTCTTTCCCACTTCCAACCCCCCACACTCTCCTCTGCTTCTTGCTGCAAAAGCAGGCGTATTGACGAATTGCACGTGCAGTACAGCATATTCCGCATTATTTTATGCATCTGTAGGACGACTGCTTTGTTTATTTCATAGCTGATTTCTTCAGAAGACTTGTTCACCTCAGTCTTAGCCCACCTTCATGTACACTTTGCTGGTTTTGTCAGCGCTTTTTCCTATCGCTCTTCTAAAGGCTACCTTGGTACTTGACATTTTCCCCCAGATTTGTTCGGCCGTGACCTGCAGCACATTGTTTGCACAATAGTCTGTAAGACCGTGCCTCCTATGCTCACTTGAATCGCAGGTTGGGCCTCGGTGGACGTTTGACCTTTAAGTTGACACTGGGGACAGGGGCGGCTCTAGGCTCATGGTGGCCCTGTGCAGGGAGCGCAGATAGGGGCCCCGGAAGAGGGTGTCCGGGCGGGGCGGAGCTCAGGAAGGTGTTTTAATAAAACGTCCAGAAAAGGCGTTAGATGACCAGTAACATGGTAACAGAAAAACAACGTTTACTTTTTGAGTGCTCATCACTTGGATACTTTATTTTAGAATCTGGGTCTCTGGAGGGACCCCTTTCAACAAGAAAAACACGTTGCGCGTCCGTAAGAGAGTTCGGCCACAAAGTAGGATCCCTCCAATCACATAAATCATATTCAGAACACGGGTCTGTAACATGGTCTTGCTCTTTGGCTTCCTTTTCAATACCAGCATCATCCGTCTGTAAACTCTGAACCTCCTTCAGAATGCCAGATGTTGATGGACCGATAAATGATGTTTCAGTTTCTCTGTCTGAGGGTCTTTTGTAATAATCCTCATCCTGAGTTGGTAATTGCTGCATGTTTGTATCAATTTCAGAGTCACCTTGTTCATTTTCATTGGTCTGCTCATGAGTATCATTCTGCTCATGGATATCATAATTTTTTTGTTCTTCTTTATGGTCGTCAGCGCCTGTTTTACCTAGTGCATCAGCAGTACTCTGGCCAGAGGATTCTCCATCTTTAGGTTTCCCTTGGGTGATAAAGTTCAGGATTGCTCCTTCCTGTCACACTACGAGAGCCTGCTGAGCCACCTTTCTCTTTCGTTTCGAATAACCAGATTTGTGTACTCGAATTCTCTTCATTTTGCTTGCAATGCAGCGGGCGAGGCTAGAGGTGGGTAGGGAAAAAAAGAAGACAATCAGCAGTGGCGGCTGCTGAAAGATTTTGATGTCATTTTTATTTTCTTGCAAAAACAACAGTTGATGGACAGAATGCAGAACAATGTCATACATTCACCCCAGTACAGAGATCTGGGCCTAAATCCATCGTTTTTTTGCTCACCACACCACCCCAGTTCAGACATGGCCATATGCAAATCAGCCTTGACCCTGTGCCTCATGGGAACAGTCCAGCCCGAACTGCCAAGCCATGTCTTCCCTGGACTACACAATGAAGGACCAGCATACCTTAATGAACAAGTGAATTTCCACCAACCTACCAGGAAAATATGTTCCAGAACCATCTCCCTAGCAGCCACCCAATGCAGCCGCTGATAAAACAGTGGAGGCCGCTACTTCTCCCACCTGGCAGTGAAGACCTGAAAACCCTCCCCCTCCACCTCAGAGCCTCACCATCGCTCCAGCAGTTCAGGAAGGACCACAAGACCTCGCTGTTCAACCAACAAGCAGCATGATCCAGCAGCATGAATCCCACACCGCCTCGAGACCCTTATGTGTGAAGCAGCTGAGCTTTACAAACCCTGACTGATTGATAGTAATTACCCTCCCCACTAAATGTATGACATATTATGAGGACTAGCCACATATGGAAGGTTTATTTGAAGAGTGTTATAAAACTATAGGGTAGATCATGTGACTTGGCAAACAAGGTCTGTTTTCTCAGTCCACTGAGAACAGTAGAGCCTGGAGAATAGGTCATGATCTATTTGGGAAGTGACCTTAGCAGGAAGAGAGTAAGCTACCTTGAAATCATGGCACACGGAGACCTGTCTCAGTACGTCACTAACTGATCCTGAAGACAGCCTACAGGTAACCAAAGACGCGTCCACTTTACCACATTGTCAAAAGACAAAATACAATATATTTAATTAAGGTTTCTTGTATAGTGCCATATTCCAGCAACCAGTTCTGCTCGCTTTCAGAGCACCTATTAAACAAGGATTAATTACAGTGAGTCCTAAGGCTATGAAAAGGCACTAGAGGTTCACTGAAGCAAAATTAATGTGCAAGGAACATCCAGTCAGGAGACAACTTTCAAGCAGACGTACGAATCACTAGCACAGCGTACCAACGACCCCATGGGCCGTGGCATAAGCAAGGAAAATGGCCCCTTTGGCTGCTGCTCAGGAAGTGAAATATAGCAATTATCAGGGTTCAATGGGCCCCTGAGGGTTTTGGGTCTCAGTACCACTGTACTTGCTGAACCAATGGTAACTATGCCCCTAGTATGGACAGAGAAGGCTGCTTCACCAATTGCAAACTGAGGACTAGTTAAACTAGTTTTCTCTGCTAGTCACATGACAAGCACTGGAATGTAATTAAAGAAATGATCAAGAAGCCAGTCTCCTACCAAGGTCTCTGCAAAAGGTCATTAGATTGAGTTAACATGGGTAGGCACTGCCATTCTATTCCAGGCGTCCATCCATAGGTGCTTGCATTTCATGTCTGCCTCAACACCATATAAACAGACATAACCAAATGCCAAGTACATTCGAACACTCGATGTTTTAAAAGATTTGTGCAGGCAGATCCACTCATTAGATCACAAGTATCAGCTTCATGCTCTGTTTTCATGATTGTTGATAAGTAATTGTAATCATTTTAATGAATCCTTAACATTACGTCTAACACCTCGTACCCTGCTCTCCTCTTCCCCCCAATACGACCGTGCCTCCCAAGTTACACCTCCAAAAGTCACCATGCCTCCCCTCAGCCACAAGTAAACACCGCCCCTGCACTCCTGACTCACTCTTCCCTCAACATACAGCGCCGATCTGTACCACTCCCTACCCCTGGCGCACGGTGACCACCTCTCCGACCCGCGCCCTCTCAGAGATGAATCGTGAGAGAGAGGCTCTCTCTCACGATTCATCATGCCCTCCCTTCCCATGACCACCAGAATACCTCCAGCTCGCCACCTCACATGGCTTACCTCCACCCAGACCCAAAGCACACACCATCTACAATAACATCCTCACCCAACCTTCCCCACGCCCCCGGCTCCTCACCCCCACGGGCTGGGATACATTCCTACGCCTGATCTGCCCTCCTCCCCAGGGCTCCCCACAACCTCGTCCAATGGCTCACCTTCCCTCGGGTTCACTCTGCAGTGGCACACGCTGACCTCCTCACTCCCCCTCCCCATGCCCTGACCCTCGGGCTGCTCACCTCGCAGCTGGCACCAAAGGTTGCACACTGGCATGCTATCCTCTGCAAGGCGGCCTTTCTTGCCCAGGGTCTCTAGGCGCGCCGGTGCATGGCCTCGGCCGGTCTCGGTGCTGCTCGCTGCACGCCGGGCACGGGAGCTGCCACCCCTCCTGCCGCCAGTGTTGCGTGGTGCTTCTGTAACCCCTTCGCTGCAGGACTCGCGGGCACTGCGCATGCGCGCGCATGCGAACCTCTGGAGGTGCCAGATCTGGACTATTAAAACAAGCTCGATTCTCCTGGAAAAAAAGTTCTAAACAAGCACAAGACGTACCAGAAGAGCCTGAAACAAGGCCGACCCCACACAAAGACGAGACTGGCTTAGAAAGGAAAAGAGTATAAGAACAACCATTCAGCGTGCATCACATTGGATTTAGCACGCCTCAGTTGTTCATGCGCCAAATCCCTGCCAGGGGCCGCCACGAATATGTATTGTATCCGATTCCTCGTGGTGGCCCCTGGGGTTTGGTGGCCCTGTGCAGGTGCACAGCTTGCACATGCCTAAGGCCGCCCCTGCTGGGGACTATAACCTGGCTAACTTAAAATGTCTCATGTAACTTGATTTTCGATTTATGCCTGAATATGATTGACCCAGTTTAATACATGTGTGGTCAGGAGCGTAACACAGGCCCCTGCGGTGCGGGGGTCCCAAGCTCCAGGGGGCCCCCTCAGCAAAGCACTCTGGCTGAAGGGCTCCTGATTGAGCACAGAGGGGGCCCCCCAGGTGCCTTGCAGGGAGGCCCCCTCAAGGTTCGTTACTCCAGCGTGTGTGGTAAACCCTGTCACAAGCCGTATTAGAATTATGATTTTTGCTTCAAGCACCACACCCTCAGTTTACCCTATGTAAACTTCAGCAGGTTAAACCTGACAAAACCCGTAGCTGGTAGAGGAGTAGAAGCGGATGGCCAGTAAATAGTAGGACTTGCGGGTTTAGGTGCTGAGAGCACCAAACTTTAACTAATGCTTAATTTTTTCATGCAAGCTTCATACTTGATGCTTTTAAATGGACTCCATAGATACCGATTCAGTGTCTGATTTTAATTGGGTACGATAGATAATGCACCCTCCGTTGGGCGTGATGTAATCTGGGTCTTGGACTTCCAATGCTTGGTCCTTCTCATGATTGAGTCTTGCTTTAGTTTGCCTGCTGTCACCAGTTGCCTAACAATTTAAGAGTAGCAAGCATTAATTAAACAAAACAAAAAAATACCCTGGTTGTGAAGATTTGATTTCTCCTCGTGTTATTAATGTATCCTTTGTATAGCACGTCTCTAATTTTACTCAGATGTTTTGCTTTTATTGACTGTCTTGAACCTGTGATTGCAAGGACTTGCTCATATTGTCAGAAGAGGTGGGATTGCGGAAAGAATATTCCCATGATGTGATGAAAGTCTGGATCATCTCGCTAATGTATCTCACTCCTCCTTATTCCTCCGAAACTGAAAAAGAAAACCACACAAAACCGATCGTTCTCTGGCAACGCTCCCAGGATGTGGAACGCTCTCCCTAGAGTCCTCAGATGCAACCCCTCCTTCTCCTGTTTCAAAAGGGACCTGAAAATCCATCTCCTTAACAAATACTTTCCTGACCAACGTCAACTAACCTAGACTTCAATATCCGCGTTTACTCCTCTCTCTTGACATTCAAGGATAGTTGGTGACCGGACTGTGTTAACCACCTTATCTTCCATGCTGTATTTTTTTATCCCTGGTTTTGCTTCCTTACTACCTGCCTACTATGTAATGCAATTTCCGTCTTTTTTTCTTTACAGTATGTATGTAAAGCGCTCTGATACCTATGGGTCAAGCTAGCGCTATATAAAACTTTAAAATAAATAATTAAATAAATGTATATTTCAGGGAAACCTCTTGACGCCTTCCCCGTCCCCATATATATTAATTGATTGCCATGTGGCTGCTGCCAAACTGCGTTCTACAGCCTAATTTGAACTGAAAAACATATACTTTCTCAGAAGGCTTAAAAAAAAAAAAACATTTAATTAGCATTATACTGAAAACTGTTGTGAAGCATGTAGTGCAACTTTTTTCACAATGTAGGTGTTGGCTTTACATTCAGGTTCTGTGGTCTCATGCATGAGCAGTCTTTCAAGGCATGTGACAAGCAGCCTGAAACCGTCTAGATACAACAGAATTTACAGACTTGGATAATATTGATTCAATCGAATTAACATGTTTATGATGATAGATGTTTGTCAATCTGATTGTCTCTCGTTTTAATGGTTGTTGGATTGCTTTTTCATGAATTTGATATCAACTTTTGGAATGTTTTTAACCTTTGAATATTATTGTGCTTATGAATTGCATTTTATATGATTATAATTGTTTTTTAATAAATGTGTGTTGATATTTACATAAATTCTTTATAATTGGTTTTTGGGTCTCAATAGTTTGTTGAGGATTGAATGAGTGTGTGATACAATCAATGATATGAGTCATCCAAGAGAAATTGTTTTTGAATACGGGCTACTGAATGTGTACATGAAATGTAAAATTCTGCGCTCTTGGTGATGGCAACATTAGGAACCCTGGGGCAGGGTTATGACCACTTCCCACAGGAAGTGGTCATTTAGGGGCTGTAATGACGTTAGCACATAGGCTACTACCCTACTCTCGTAACACTCCTAAATCTAGTATTTAGGGGAGTCCCTGGCACCAGGAAATGAGATCCTGCCGACCTGAAAGAAGCACCCGGACACTGAAGAGTCACAAAACCAAGAACAGAAGACCAGTATCTGACTTGTCACCAACCCTGATGGCCTGCCTGCTGTCCTTGACAATTACGCCAAAGTCGACTCGTCCTGCAGCTGCATGTGCCTCCAAAAGCCTGGGAGAACTGCCAGCCTTCACCCAAGACCCAGGAAGTCCTGTGGAGTAGCGGAGCTGCTTCCCTGCATCCTGCAGGAGGCACCCCAGAAGAGCTGCGAGGACTCCAGACTGCCAAGAACCCGACACCAGAAAGTAACACTGCACCCGTGCCCCCAGCCGGAGCTGAAGTGAGTCAATGTTGCCAGCATGGTCCCCAGACCCTCTAGATCTGAAGCCTACCTTGGGTTTGCCAACCGTGGACTTCCCAATGCCTCCCTCAGCCTCTTTATGCAGGCCCACTCTACCGCAAGTGTCTCTGGGGCAAACCACCCGATACCTCAGGACACCTCTGCACTCAGCCACTCCACCCGAGGAGATGGGAACCAAAAGTGTGCCCATGTCCCGAGCATCGTGAGACCTGAGCCCCCTTGTTGGTTCATCCGGACTGGTCCCCTAATCCCAGCTTGCAGCCTCTTTTTGACCGACTGATCCCCATGGACTTCAATGGGGTAACCAACGCTGTTTTGCACCTGGCCACAACAGTGCTGCCCGGGGTGACCTGTTTGTGCTGCCTTGGACCCTGCCCCATACTTACATAAGTTTGGAAGAATGGCCCTGTAAGTCGCCGTAAATTACCTGTATGCAGTATATGCCTTTCCTCCATAGGATAACATTAACACTTTGAAATTGCACGAAATGTCGACTTTTGAAACCTGTAAATATTTCTAACTTGAAACGTACTTACCTGATTTTGATGATCTTGGTGCCCAAATTTATGTAAAGACAAATGTTATTGTTATAAATTGGTGTGGATCTCTTTATTGAGTCGTGTGCATCTTTTATTGGCAGTGTGTTTGCAGCAGATATCTAACATTCCTCTCTGATAAGCCTAAGGCTGCTCGACCACACTACTCCCTAAGAGAGCACCTTGGGATTGCTGGATTATTCCTATTGGACTAATGCCAAGACTTATTTGCATGTGGCTGGGTCCAAACGGAGGTGGTGTGGTGTGCAAAATAACGATGAACTGGGATTCAGAGTAAACCAGAGGCTGAGGTTAATTAAAACATTCCTTCTATCACTCAGTGCTAATATGTCACCATGAATGACCTTGAAAGAACCACTGTTGACCTTACTGATGCATCAAGCCGTTAGCAGTACTACCAGGTACCAGAGAGCAAAGAAGAGGAGAGGAGTTGGCCTAAGGCTAGGGCGCTCGACCTCGGACCTGGGGAACTGGGTTCGAGTCTCGGTAATGACGCTGAACATCCTGTGATTCTCGGCAAATCACTTAATCTCCCCATGCCTAACGAAAAATGAATGTGTGTCCTCATGTAATGTAACTGGTGCTATGTAAAGCGCTCTGATACCTGATTAGATTCGGGTCAAGTTTGGGTTCTATAAAACTCTGCAAAAAATAAAAAAATTAAAAAAAAGAATAAAGAGGACAGACCCTTCCCTGGGTGTCTGAGACATAAAAAGGAGCCCTTCACTGATAATTTATTACGGCAGGAGGAGCATCTGTTCTCCAGGAGCACAGAAATGTAAATCCAAAGACTTCTTTTTTTTTTTTAAGTTTTCCAAAACCTTTATTGAACATATGAAGCCCATACACAGCATATCGCCTACAACCATCCATGGCCGGCAGCAGGTAATGATGTGGAAGAAATAAAATGTGTACACAGCGTGGTGCCAACAACCCATAAGGGCCGGCCGCGTCAAAGACAGATACAGGTATCGCTGGTGTATGAGCCAGGGGGACACAATCTCCTGCACTTTAGAACAATACAACAGTAAGAACCACGTTGTAGGAACACAAGCAGAGGCAGCAGAGCGAGAGCAGCTGAGAGAAGTCCAGCTAAAGTAGTGATACAGAGACAGGGCACCGCCACAGGCGCGCAAGCACAGCAAGGGACATTCCCCCCACACAACCATTCCCTCCCCCCCAACTTCAAGCACAGCGCAGCACCCAGTGGGCAATGCCATCGCCCACAGGCCTCCCCGCCTCAAGCCAGTTCTCACCGGCGCCAGTACTCGACAGGGCTTCGGAATTCATTGCAAGCAAACCATCCACAGTCTAGCTAGGAAGGGAGGGAGGGGGAGCCGTGTCCAGAGTCAGCGGGGTGCGCAGTAAGTAACTCTTCAAGGGCCCCCAAATGTCTCGAGGACGGGAGGCCGCTGGGAGTAGGTCAGAGTACAGGGCCAGCTGATCCTGCCAAAGAATCATTGTTTCTAGCCAGTCCTTAAACTTAGGTGCCCTCCCTCTGCCCTATCTGCAAGCCACCCTCCACTTAGCAAGGAGAAAACTGACTGAGGCAAATCTCCTGTGTGCTGCCGGGAGCAGCTCTGTATAGCCCAGTATGCCCATCAGCGGGTTGGGCGGCAGTGGCGCATCCAGCATTTTCCCAACGGCATCAAATATCTGCCCCCAATAGTCTTGAACGGCGGGGCAGCTCCAGGCCAGATGCAGCACATCAGCGTCATCAGCGTGGCACCTATCGCATCTGGCATCTCTCCTCAGACCATTCCGATGCAGGCGGGCAGGCGTATAATAGTATCGCTGTAAGTATTTGAAGTGCGTAATACGCAGTCTGCTACTAGCAGACACCCTCTCCGTCTGCGTGCAGCAATAGAGCCACTCACGATCTGAGATTTCCTGTCCTAATTCACACGCCCATTTAGCTCGAGCGTCGCTATGCGATGTGCTCAGTTCTACGTAGAGGGACCTATAAAGGGCGGACACCAAATGGGACGCAGTCTTCGCACCCAATAGCGCGTGCATCTGGGGAAGCATCAGCGGCTCCCGCGGGTAGTCCGGGGTACAGGCCCGCACTCCCTCCCTCAGACGGGCATAAAGGAAAGTTTCCATGGCTGTTGGCGGGGGGTTATCGCACAGCTGTTGCAGCGTACCGAATTGTCCAAGTCGGTATATATCCCCTCACGTTTGTATGTCCCGCTGTTGTTTACATTTTTTAAAGATGCCCTCCTGCAAGAGGGTCAATTGGGGGTGATATACAAGTGGCAGGCGGGGGGAGTAGATCATAGGGGCCTGCATTTTGCACGCGATCCACCGCCATGCCCGCACCGTGCAGTCTATAGTCGTGGGGTCCCTGTCACGCTGCGACGTCGTCTGCAGCACCGCTCCCTCTATCGGAATGGGGTCCGCCAGCCAGTGTTCAGTGGCAACATGCGCGGTGTATTTCGGACCACGAAACCAATAATGCGCATAGTGCGCCTGCGCGCACATGTAGTATAATTCGACGTTAGGGAGCTCAAGTCCCCCCATCGCATATGGGCTGGCCAGAGTCTCCCATTTTATGCGAGGCTGTTTGCCGCCCCAAACCAATCGTAGAAGTTCTGTCCGCAAGGTAGTAAAGAAGTAGCGCCCCGGATGATAGGGGATATTTAGAAAAAAATAAAGGAACTTAGGTAGCACCACCATCTTAACTAGAGAAATCCTATCAGCGATGGACAGTGGCATTGCTATCCACCTCGTGATCGTGTCGCGCAGCTTATCTATGGCATGCCCGTAGTTGTCCCGAATCAGTTCCTCTCTGTCAGTGGCGACGGTCACCCCCAAGTATCGGACAGAAGTGTCGCACCACTCCAGCGGGTAGTCAACCACAAAGGGGGTGGCAGCCGGCGTAAGAGAGAGTATCTGAGATTTCGACCAGTTAATCTGCACTCCGGAGAGCCCCCCAAACCGCACAAACTCCCGCAATAACGGGTTGAGGTTGCGCAGCGGGTCCTTAACATACAGGGTGACGTCGTCCGCATATAGCGAAATCAGGATGGGGCGTAGCAGGCATCTCAGGGACTTCTCCTGATGGTACTGGCGCACCCTAGCCGCCAGCGGCTCCATCGCCAGGGCAAATAACAGTGGCAACAACGGGCAGCCCTGTCTGGTGCCCCGGGACAGCGGTATAGCCCTAGACGCGCAGCCATTAATTTGCACGCGGGCCATCGGGGCAGTGTATATCAATTTGATCCAAGCCGAGAAGCCCACCGGGAACCCCATGAAGTGGAGCACGGCGTGCAGATACTCCCACTCCACAGAGTCGAAAGCCTTGGTGGCGTCCAAGAATATAGCCGCCAGTGGTATCTGCGGATCCACCCGTTGTATAATCGAAAAGAGGGTGCAGAGGTTATGTGACGTAGACCTCCTGGGGATGAAGCCCGCTTGATCTGGCAAGACCAACTTGTCCATAAGGAGGTTCAGCCGATTAGCCAGCAGCTTAGTGAGGATTTTGCTATCCACGTTGATGAGGGACAGGGGCCGGTACGAGTCACACTTATCAGCCGGTTTCCCTGGCTTCAGAATGGAAATGATGAGGGCTTCCCTCATCGTGGACGGCAAAGACTGCGTCTCTAGAGCTTCTGTGTATACCTCCTGTAACACAGGGGCTAGCTGATCTAGGTATAATTTATAGAAGTCGCTCGGGAGTCCATCTGGTCCCGGCGCCTTCCCAGACTGCAGCTGAAAAACCGCCTCCCGGAGTTCGTCGTTAGAGAATGGCTCGCATAAGAACTCCCTCTGGTTGTCACCCAGGTACCCAAGCGTGATGTCCCCAAAGAAAGACGAAAAGTCAGCTGTGTTGGCCCCCTTGGACCTGTATAGTTCCTCGTAAAATTCAGTAAAGGTCTGTAGTATCCTGGCGCTGTCTTTTTGACAGTTGCCCTCCCCGTCCTCTACTTCAAGGATGTAATTAGCAAATCGGGGTCGTCTAATATCCTGTGCCAATGCTTTCCCAGGCCTACCCCCTTCGCCACATCGTCTCGCCTGGGCGTATTTCCCTCTGAATTTCGCCTCTCGATCCGCTGTCTCTACGTAATCAGACATCACCTCCCTCAGCTTGGCCCTCCCCTCCCCAGCCTCCGCCTGCCAGACTTTCGCCTCCAAGTCCTTGATTTCCTCCTCCAACCAACGCAGCCGCCGACGGATGTCCCTCAACACTCCAAAGCTTTTGGAGATGCATATTCCCCGCATGGTCACTTTGAACGCCTCCCAGATGGTCCCCACCCGCTCAACCGAGCCTCTATTCCGCTCAAAAAAATCTGTTATAGCCTCTCCAAGCTCAGTCTTAAATACTTCGTCAAGCAGTGCCTCGGGGGCCAATCTCCAGCCCCTGGGAGCAGAGTGGAAGCCAGGGACTGTCAGAGAGAGGCGCACCGGAGCATGATCAGACAGCGTGCGAGCCAAGTGCTCCACGCCTTGCACCCACAGGCAGATCCCGCGAGACCCAAGCAAGTAGTCAATTCTCGACCAGGACGCATGTGTCGAGGAGTGAAAGGTGCCCTCCCGTTTCTCTGAATGTCGGTACCGCCATATGTCAATCAGCCCGCCATCATCTACCAATCCCCTTAGTGTCCCCTGGCTGCGCGTGTAGTGGTGAGGCAAGTGTGAAGAGCGGTCCCTGGTTGGATCACAGACTGTGTTAAAGTCCCCTGCCCAGAGTACATGGGTGGCTCCGATGTCCAAAATCTGTCCCCACAGGGCAGTTAAGACATCAGGGTCATCAGTGTTGGGGCCATAATAACTAACGATGACCACTGAGTGTGCACCCAGAGAACCCCACATCATGCAAAATCTGCCTCCCTCGTCACTGCGCGTCCCCCCACACTGGAAGGGGGTACCCCTCTTAACCAGGATGGCCGTGCCCCGGGCATATGTAGAGTACGACGAAAACACCCTGCAGGAAGCCCATCGATTGCCAAAGGTCGGGGCAGATCCAGGGCCGGTGTGTGTCTCCTGCAGCGCTGCTATGCCGATGCCGTACCTGTCAAGGTAAGATAGTATTTGTCGTTTCTTTCTAGGATCGCTCAGCCCCCTCACATTCCAAGATAGAAGCTTCAACGCGTGCAGTCGTGTACCCTCCATGTTCGCAAGCAGCTGTCAAGCATGTTCGTGCACACATTCCCAATGCTCTCCCCGTGTTCCCCCCGCAGCGTGTAGTGTAGGGCGTTGTCCATTGTCGCCCACCGATGTTGCGGTGCTGTCAAGGCACCTTGCGATCCATGCACGTTGTGGCTCATTCCCCGCGGTGCAAGAATCCCTCTCGCAACTATCCCCCCCCTACCCTCCCACAACAGCGCCCCAATTGCACCGGCATCCCAGTACCCTCCCCCCCTACCCTCCAACATTAACATAGCCCAGTGACTAAACAGAAGCATAGGAGAAAAGAACCAGACATAATAAACAAAAATCTGTCCAAAATTGTCTAGCAGTGAACAGTGGGGACCGCCCATAATGGGGCGCTGGCGTGCCTCTTAAACCCTCCTGTCCCGCCAGCCAGCGGAACTCCCTGTGCCCTCCCCAGTGGACCTGAGGTGGCGGAGGGGCAGGGTGGAGGGCGCCCAACCCCTAGTCGAGAGACCCCTGCACACCCGGACCATTCAAGCATGCCTGTAACACCCGTGGGAGGTGAGTCATAGTTAGCCTCTCAGTGCAGGGCCTCCCCACGTCAGCAATTTAATAATAGATCAGTGCATCCCATGCCCCGGTACTCATCTGTCCTGAACAGTGCATCAGTACGTCGCTGTCACCTCCAGCATCCGCTGCACGTCCTCAAGTACACCACAGCCGTATCCAAGTTTGTTATACTCCATCCCAATCGCAGGGCGAAGCAAGTCGACCCCACCATCGGTGCTTCATTGACGTGCTATCAGTTCCCATAAAGGTGTGGCTGGGGCCTCTGCTTCCTCATTCCTTGTCCGCCGGCGATTGGGAGCCGGAGCGCCTAGCATCGCCTCCTTGTGCCGGGGAGGACTGTCTCATCGACTTGAGGAACTCCTCTGCCTGCTGCGGGTTGGCGTAGATGATAGTGCGGTCGCGATGACGAATCCTCAGCTTGGCAGGGTAAAGGAGGGCATACTCTACATTAGCTGTGCGCAGTTTCTGCTTGATCTGGACGTATTTCTTCCGTGCTTCCTGGACAGCCAACGTAAAGTCTGGGTATATGGAGAACGAGTTCCCTTCGTACTGCAGGTTCGGCGTGTCCCGCGCTTTCCGCAAGGCGACATCCCGGTCGCGGTAATTAAGCAATCTAGCCACAATGGGTCGCGGCGGTGCTCCAACCGGGGGTCTCGGGCCGAGTGACCTGTGCGCTCGCTCAACTGTCAAGTGGGCTGAGAAGGAGTCCGCGCCAAGCGTGCTAGTTAGTAGCCGCTCCACATAGTCCTCCATCTGTCCCGTGGCTGTGGTCTCTGGAATCCCTATCAGGCGAATGTTATTCCTCCAGCTGCGGGCTTCCAAATCCTCATTCTTGGCCGCTATGTCCTTGAGCAGCTTGTCCATATTTGTCATTTGTTTGGCCATGTTGGAGGCGTTGTCTTCGGTGTTCGAGATTCTCTGTTCAGCTTCCTTGAGCTGCTCCTCATGCTTGTCCACCTTCAGCACCAGGAAGTCCAGGCGGGTATTCATGGTGCCCATTTTCCCTGAGAGGGCGTTCAAGCTATGCTGCATTACCGTGAGCATGGCCTTCAGTTCTTCGTTTGGGGAGGCATCTTGAGAAGTCTGCGGCATCGAGGCAGGCGTGTTCAGCTCTTCGGTGGCGGAGCGCGTAGTCGATTTTTTACCCCCCTCAAAGGGCAACTTAGATTGACGCGCATCTGACTTTCCCATGATGTACTCAGCCCGGGGGGCAGCGCAGCACAGTCTCTCAGTTAGCCCCAAAGTAGTGCCGTTCCTCCTCGGGTCCTACCGCATTCAGAACACAGTGGGCTCGGCCCCGTCTTCCGTGCAAGTCAGCAACTTCGTGCCCCCGGCGTGCAGTTCAATGATATGTGTGGTTTATTCGCCCTGGCCTGGGACAGCAGCGACAAGCATTCACTGGCGGTGCCGGGCTTCTACCCTGCAAGCGATGTCCCGCAGCTTCCTTCTAGCAGCTTCAGCTCAGTGCAGGGCCACCGCGCGCTCCCCTGGCATGTACCAGCCGCGCTCGCTCCGTCCTCCCTCCAGACGGCAGGGCCAGCCGTCTCCACACTTCTTGTAAGGCTCAGCTCGTCTTCACCAGGGCCAGCTGCGAGCGGAGCAGCCAAGCAGTCCCCCGGGGCCAAACGCCGAGCCGGCCTCGCAGAGTCGGCCCTCCACTCTCCCGCTCTTTGCTCAGCTTTAGGGGCCTCTGCGATCCCGGCGCCCAGGAATGGCCACAGCAGCTACGCGCGGGCCCTCGACCTCCCGCGCTGCCCCCAGCTCAAGAGCGGCCCAATCGCGGGGGCCGCGCCGCTCTCCTCTCGGCTAGAGGCCTAACGCCGCATGGCCGCCCCGGGTCTTGCGTAGCGGCCGCAGCCGCCTCCTGCCTCCAGCAGCAACGGACGCGGCCTCCCCTGCACTCTGCCGGGCCGAGTATAGTCGGGCCAGATGTTGAAAAATCTTCAAACTTGCAGCGAGGCTTCCTACTCGCTCTGGGCACACATTGCCAGTGCGTTTGGTCGCGGGTGAGGAGGTTAACAGCAGATAAATGACGGATCAGCTGGTCGGGCGGCCAGAGCCTCACTCAAGTGCGGCCATCTTGGTTCGGCGCCACCTAGCGCCCCCGTAAATCCAAAGACTTCTTTTTCCAGGAGCTGCATCTCCTTTGTGCCGCCACTCCCTTGGCACTTTCATCTCTTCTCTCACCAATATGTGTGAACAGCTATGAGCCACAAAAGGCAACTTGAGACTGCTGTAAAAGTGTAGGACCTCCAGGTATTTATGTCACCTTCGGAGATTATTATCAACCTGGTCACCTTTTCCCTCATCCAATCAACCTGGTAGTCAGACACTCTCTCACCCCTTTCTTCCCTAGGATCGTTTCTTCCACTCACAGATCAAGTTTTTCACCCTGAAGGTGAGTCTGTCTCTCACATACTTCTCCAGGAACTTGCACACCTTCTTCCATAAACCTTGCATTGCTCTTCCCCTTAGATCCTGTGTAACCCCACCCCTTGGATCTAAGTTTATCCTCCTTTTGTACCCTCCTATACTCCCCCATACTCACTGCTGCTCCTCGAGCACCCTGCAGCGTCCCATTCTATGCTCCCTGCCCCATTTCAAACTGCCACTGCGTGTTTAACACTTTAGACCCAGAGCTGCTCCCTACCAGATTTTGACCATGCACTCCTTCTTTGAACCCAGCTCTGCTCTCCTCACTTTAACCCTGAGCAACATGAGCATGGGCTTCACTCACCAGTTCTCCACCCTCTGCAGCCTCCCCGGGTCCGGCCACTGACACCAGCAAAGACCCTGCAACACCCCCGTCTTGAACCTTGAACTTCTCTACAGCCCTTGGCTCTATCCCGTGAAACCTTGCCCATGTGCTGACACCTATCCATTTAGAAACCGTGGTACCCTTCTCTCCTTGCACCCTTTGGTATTCGGGCTCCCAGTCCCACTTGGAATGGTACCCAGCGAAGGTGCGCCCTCTCCATGGCCTGATCTTGCATTAACCCTCTAGAACCAGCTCATTACCCTGTCTGCCCCCACCCACACCTGCTGCTACCTATAAGATATCTCACCTGTGTATTACTCAAGTTTGCAAAAATCTGTTCATTATACAGGAGCCAATATGATTGGCCAGTGGTACCTCCTCTTAATGGCCTGAAGGGCTCCACCCCCCCTTGTTTTCTGGCCCGCTGGTTTTTATTATGCCAAGAGTGAATAATAACCTATCAATCGTTCTTTGCATCAAAACAATGCCGACCTCATTGGGGTCTGGCAACAGTCTATGTTTGATGGCTGACCCAGGCGTATGAAGATGCCTGCACCAGCCTTCAGAGAGAGATTACCAAGGCTGGAGAAATCCCATCCCTCTCCTTGGGGCCCTGGTACATCTCTGCCTCCCCCATTTGTGATGTGCTGAGCATCACAGGCTAGGCATGGGAGATGCAGGCTTAAACCCTGCAGTGCCCGTGACTACACACCAATCAGCCTGCCACTCCACCCTTTCACAACTCGTCACAGAATTGGGAAAGGGTGGGTTGAAAAAGCAGAGACCGAAACCTGGTTCCTGCAACTGTGCAGGTTTGAGGTATCAGTTTCATGCCGCAGCGCTGGGAGCTGAAAGGAGTCAGTGCCCAAACGGGACCAGCAGCAAGGTTGTAAAAAAAAGTGTCTGTGTGCGAGAGTGCGTGCATGTGGGAGCATGTCTGTGTGTGTGAGAGAATCAATGAAGGGAGTAAGTTAATGAGAATGAGTGATAGGAAGAGTGAGTATGAGCGAGAATGAATAATAGCAAGAGGAAGAATGACAGTGAGTGTAACCGAGTGTTACTTTGTGGAAGTCTGTGAGTTGCAGTCAGTGGCGTCACTAGGGTGGGTGTCACCCGGTGCGGGTAACTCATGGTGTCACCCCATCACGACTTACCGCATGGACCTCCTCCGCTCCGAGTCCACTAGTGGACACAGTTGGCAAATAACGGAACCATACAGAATCCTTAGTAACGTTTGTAAATTTAGGTCCTCTATTTACAAAGGCCACAGAAGGGTTTTGGACCGCCTACCTGCACCTGGTGGCATCACCTGAGAATAACCCCATGAACCACAGTGAGTACCGAGGGGTGGGAAGAGGGCCCACATGTATGTATTGAGCCATATAAAAAACTTTGTGCCTTCTGCTGAAGGTTTTTTCTTCATGTTGTTTAGGTCATCAGGAGGAAGGTCTTACCTTGGGGCACCAAAAAACTCCCAGAGGCAATGTCTGCTCAATAACATGTTGCTTTATTGTGGAGGCACGTGCAGACATGCAGCATTATATGCTTGGCATCCGTCATGTTCTAAAGCTGAACGTCCCAATGCACACGGACTCATCTCCGAAAATGCTTCCTTGTTGTGGCCTTATGTCACCAAACCACACTGTGCCCACTGCACTCAGTGAGATGTCACAAAACCCCATTCTTATTGTTTGTTTTCTTTGGGTGTCATTTTAGTTTGCCCATTGAAATGGCCACTAAATTTGCACAGACATTCAGTTTTACTGATAAAACTATATTGGTGACAAATGATGATGTGTGGAGCTTGGGTTTCTGTGACCATTCATCATTTGTGCATCAATGAGTTGCGTGTTCTGATTTGTTTTAACCCTATTTCAATCTGTGTTTCCATAACTCTTCAGAACTAAATGGGCTTTGTGCTTGGTTTTCTCACAGGTGAATGTGTACATTTAATTTACAGGTATCTACGTTTTGTTGTGGGCTACAAAAAATGATAGCCTTCCCTTTCGCACTCCCTGTGCCTGGCAATATTGTCATATAATTCACTTTACTTTCTCTGACCACAACGTGAGAGAAGTTTGTAACTACCAATCCTTCAAGTTGAAAAAAACATAAGAAGCAATTTGTCAGAAGTCAAATGTCAGGTCATGTCCTCTATCTTTGAAGCATAGGAAATGTGACAAGATAAATACAGAATTTACAAGCATCTTTGTATATTGCTCGGACTAACTTTCAAGACCCACCAAAAGTAAGCTCGACCCTCCAGTGGGTCCTGAGCCACAGTTTGGGAAACGCTTTGCTGCTAAGGCATGCAACCACAGGTAGGGAAACACAAATGCAGACAGACTATTTGTGCGGTGCCTCTGTGTAACCTGTCACTTTCTGTTTGTATTTTTGTCTGTGCCCTGGATTTTTTGTCCTAAACATCTGGTGCTGCTTTTCTTTTTGTTCCTCAGTTTACAGTGCAAGTGCCTTGCCACATGATGGGGTTGGGGTGAATACCTAGTGGAACTGAGCTGCTGACCTAGGGAGCAGGGGTTGAATCCTTGTCTAGGCTTAGCAGTTTTTGTGGGCAAATCACTTAATCTTTCGCTGCTTAAAAAATGAAAAAATGTGTAAGTAGTACGGTTTTGTTGTTAAGTGCACTAATGCCCTTGGGACAGTTTCACGCTATAAAAAAACTGCATAAAAAAACGTCCAGTCTGGGGTGACCTAGAAAGAATCATGCTCCACTGAGAGACCACATACATTGTCTGTGTTCGTTTATGCATGCCTCTGTTTACATACGTTAGCAAGTTCTAGTCAGACTTGCTGACTTTGTCAACGCTCGTTTTAATAGGTCCAGCAAAAGTAAATAAACTGACTTGAAATTTGCTGGAAAATCCTTATATGCATGTGGTTACTCACGCCATAAACCCCTTAGGTATGCGGTGTTTACGTTTAAAAGGCATACGTTTCATGACGTTTTTACAGTGGGTAGTTTAATAACAAGAGGTGCATGGCACAGTGGCGCAACCGCCCTGACCCTTCTCAGTACCTATCAGCACGTGATGCAGGTGTACTTGTGAGTGGGTGGATGCAGGGGTACTCGTGAGTGGGTGGCATTGCCTTTGTCAGACAGCAGCCCTCATGCATGCATCTCTTCCCAGGGGCATCCAAGCTGACTCCAGGTGAATCACTGTAATGTTACATGAACTGTAACTGCAGTGTGTGTGGTCTTCCGGGTACTACGAGCAGCCTGATTGGATTACACGAAACATCTTACCTTTTAAGACTTCACTGTGGTGGTGGCTGGGCCCCTACCGTATGGGTTCTGCTTCTGCAAATCGCCCAGCAGCCCTCCCCTGCCGAGACTGTCTCTGTCTTCACGCAGTCTAAGCGCGTGGTGATGGTGCGCGTCAGAGGAGCACAGCGCGGGGGCTGGCCCAGGGCCGTCACTGGTAGCGCTATAAGATTGACGGCCCTGGGACACACAAACTGGGTACGCCACCGCCGCGCATCGCACCATCACCACTATGCTAGTAGGTGGTGCGTGCGTGGCGCTGGCGTGCACTGCAGTATTTGTTCCTCTGAGTCCTGATTATAAAGCAGTCAGAGGCAAGGCTGGAGAGCTGTGTTACACTTACACAGCGTAACCAGATTGGTGTCACCCAGGGCCGGCTTTAGTGCTGGTGGCGCCCTGTGCGACAATGTTTGTTGGCGCCCCCCCAATGACCACCTCCACCTCGGATTCTCTAACTAGCACCCTTTAACAGTGACCAAGTCTCCATAACCACACCCTCTCAGATGCATTGAATTAGTTATACAGCACCACTCATACCAGTGTAGGGTGTCCGAGCACTTTGCATCACACACACATTACACAGAGACAATCAATCACACGTGTGTAAATCAGTGTATAGGCAATGTTACATAAGCCAAAGGACTAAAAGTGTAGGAGTCACATGTCATCCATACTGGTAGGCAGTATAGTTTAAGAGTGCTTGGTGTGGAGAAGCACAAACTCAGAGTCGAAAAAGAAACAGCCTAGTTGGGAGTTTTCTTTAAAAATAAGAATCGATTTCTAGCCAAATTAACCATTTTTGCAACATTAATCAATGCTCTAATAATGTATATTTTGCGGTGTGTATGCAGTTCTAGGATGAAAGTTAATAGCTCACTATCCTATATTAGGACTTTAAGTTATAAATTGCAAGTAACAAAAGGATGTCTCTTTGGAAAGCAGTAACCTGCAGATCTGTTTACATCACACGCACTCTGTAATCTACTTGGTACACGTTCTTTGCAGCAGGCACATTAACCCGCTGCACTAACTTCACATAAAAGTCAAAACCTCATCTATACAAAATGCTGATCTCTCTCCAGGAAGATAATTAATCACACGAGTTATCTTGACATTTATGTGAGGCCTGGTAATTGATGGGGGAAAGAAACGCTGCAGCAGGTGCTTCAAAAGCATAATGAACTTTTGAACAGGCGTCTAAAGCCGGCCCTGGTGTCACCCCATACGATGGTGTCACCCGGTGCGGTCCGCACCCCCCGCACCCCCCTAGTGACGCCGCTGGTTGCAGTGCGAGAGATTCAAAATGAGTGAGACAATGAGACTGATTTTGTCAGAGTAAGTCTGAATGAGTGGGACTGAGTACAAAGAAATGAGAGTTATTGAGGCTGGGTAAGTTAATGAAATTGAATGAATCTGCGTAAGATTGACCGAGAATGAGTGAAAATTAGTGTGACTGAGTGAGAATGAGTGAGACTGAGTGAGTGAGTCACAATCTGAATGAGTCAGAGAATGATTGAGATAGAATGAGTGAGACAAAGTGGAAATGATAGACACTGAGTGAGACTAGGGGGGTCAGGGTGAGATTGATTGAAAGTGATTGGGGCTGAGTGAGATTTAGACTGACTGAGAATGAGTGAGACTAAGTGAGTGAGAATGATACGGAGTGAGACTAAGTGAGTCAGAGTGGGACTGAGAGTGTGAGTTCCCCTCTGAACCCCTCAAGACGTCAGGTTCTCTCACTGGAATTCGAATCAAGGATTACGCCTTATCACTTTTAAAGGTTACCAGCCGCCACTATGATTGGCATTGCTAATGATTGTTTCTTTTGCATTTCATTGGCATAGGGTTGCCGCATGGATGTGTTTTTTACCTGCATGACTAGAATTTTAAATTCCAGGCTGTTACAAAAATCAGGAAAATAAACAAAAGCCGGATTTATCCACACTCATAAGTACATACTTATAACAGTAACTGTAAGAATAAACACTTTAAAATGTGTTTTGGGCTGCCTGAACGATCCTGGTAGATAATTAAAGTACAAGCATTTGCATTGCAATAGGTCTCGCATTTACTTTTAACATTAAAAGTGAAGCGCGGGTGCCGCGTTTATAGCAAAAGTAAAGAAATAGAAAAAAACATCTATTTCTTTACTTTTGTTATAATAGCTGCACCCGCGCTTCACTTTTAATGTTAAAAGTGAAGAACGGGTGCCGCGATTATAGCAAAAGTAAAGAAATAAATGTTTTTTTCTATTTCTTTACTTTTGTTATAATCGCGGCACCCGCGCTTTACATGCCACGATTATAGCAAAAGTAAACATACTGATAAGGTCCCAAAAGCGAGACCTGTTGGCTATGCCAATGCTTGTTTTTCCTTCTGGGAGTGCAGGGAGAGTTCCCAATGCTTGACCTCATGTGTGAATCCATAAGTAGTACACTTGGAGTACTAATCCTCGAGGTCAACAAGCCAACGGTTGGCACCTTTTATAATCCGCTGTAAGCATAAGAGTCCATTTCCCCAGGCTCCCCTTCTCCCCCGTTGTATGGACACGCGTGCACCTATATTTGACAGGGATGATGTACCCGTAAATGATTCCCCTTAATTCACTAATGTGAAATGTGTAACTGCTAGAGTTCATCCCTTCCGAGTTCTAGTCTGACTTCATTCCCTTCATGGACCGTCTCTAAATACAGGTGCATTTAAATATTCATATACCTAAACAACTTTATTGAACAGTGACATTTTGCCCTTTGTTTAATTGGCAACCGGCACCTCAAAGTTTAACTGCTATCCCGGTCCATTGTTTACTGTACCTTGTATGCAACAGGATCTGAAACCTGTTAGTTACAGGAACATAGTGGGGATTATGCACAGAAGCATTAATGAGTACAGGAAGTACAGGAGAACGGAATCTGCCACAATATGTCAAACTCCCTAGAAGTAAAAGTGCAGAAAGGTCACCGTCCTTTCTAGTCATACTATTTGTGCATGAGCACTCAAGGAATAGTCCTATTTCAATTTTTGTTTGGGGACAATTCAGAAAGGCTTACGAGTATATATAAAAACAAGCATTTGCAATGCAATAGTTCTCGCATTTACGCGAGTTTTGGCATTGTAAATGACAATGTCTTTTATTTATGTTTTAAAAACGAAAAAAAAAGTAAAAGGCATTGTTATTTGCAATGTCAATAGCTCAAACTCGCGTAAATGCGAGACCTATTGCATTGCAAATGCTTGTTTTCGTTGTCCCCAGGAGTACACTCACTTGCTATATATAACAGTGCATGTTGGGGAAGGACGCGAGTCCCTGGCCCACGATGCTCTGTTAAAGTTCAATGTATGTTTTTATTTCAGAGAGCTATGGCCTGAAAGCACGAACGTCCTCTGGCTGCCAGCCCGCCCCCTCCCCCTTACACACTGACACGCGCACGCGCGCCCTGTCCGTCCCCCCATGATCAAAGCCGGGGGATTTATGACCCAGTGCCATCCCTTCTCCCTCCGGGATGGGACTTAATAGCTCTGGGACCGACCGCGCCAACCCTTCCCCTCCGGGGCATTCTGTTGCTTTATAGCTCTCCGCCCCAAAGTGATTCCGTATGGCCCCACAGCCTGGCCTCTTCCCTTGAACTTAAATTGATGTCTCCGCTGAGATTCATTCCTGCACCCCTCGGCCCCCGCCCGCGTCCTCCAAATCTCCCGTATAGCCAGGCCTTCTCTTCTCTATCTCGCCACTCTTTGAGGTCTATTGTTTTTCAACAATTTTTCTTGAAACTTTCTCCTGTATCCCTTAAAACCCATTGCCTCCAAAGTCCATGTCTTTACAAGTTGCTCACACGTTTTGTTCGATTTGTTTTCATTCCTCGTTTCGTTTCTATCCTTTCTTTCACCATCTCTCCTCACACACAGCCTCCCTTTTCCTTCTTTCCGCCCTCTTTTTCCTCCTTCATTGAACTCCTCCCCCTCTTTTCCTTTATCCCTCTTTCCCTCTGCTTGCATTCTTCCTTTCCTGCCCCACTCTCCTGTCCTAGCTTCTTTCCTTTCTCCTTTCTCTTTGCTAGTTCTCGATCTACTCCCCTTCATAATAATTTCCATTTTGCTCTCTTGTCACATTTCCATTCTTTTTTTGCCATCCTGTCAATTTCTCCACCTCTTTCTTTCTTCTTGTCCACCTCAACAGCCTGTTTAGGTCTCGCCTACAGACAGTTTTGAACTACACTGGTCAAAGGGCGCGGCTTAACGTTGATGGAGTAGGGAGCACGTCAGGGTAGCACTGGATGGGACTTCACCGATAGAAGCACAGGTTATGTGCTTCTGTCAGTGAAGTCCTATCCAGTGCTACCCTGATGACGTGCAACAGACTCGGGGGCCCTGACAGCCCTAAGGGACCCCCAGCACCCAGGGATGCTACTGATGCGCTGCAGATAGGCATCCAGATGAAGCTTGGGAGGCCGGCCGTAAAGATCAGAGTGGTGAGGCAGCAGAGACAAAATGGTGGCAACAACTCCCGGCTAGTCCGCAGACCCCATCGCCCTTGAGGGACCCTGCTGTTCCAACCAAGGGACAGCAGAAGAGTGATCTGAGGCAGAGCCATGTGGACTCCAAGACGGCGGTGAGCAGTCGAAGAGTATAGTTGCCCAGGGGACATCAGCAAGGTGGCTCATAGAGCCGGCAGAGATGTGTGTGACCAAGTGGGAGTGCTTGCGGGTAAGTGGCAGCCCACAGCGAGCCCAGACACTGTGGAAAGGCCGTGCAGAGAGCGCCTCTGTGAGCAGAGCTGCCACGCTCGCCTACCTCTGCCACGCTCGCCTACCTCTACCCAGCTGAGCAAGGACGGAAAAATAAAATGATAATAAGTCTGAGTTATTATCATTTTATGTTTTCCTTTTTAACCTGCTCAGTGGGGCGACTCTCCTCCGCCATGAGCATATCCTCAGTCAAGCTCAGCAGAAGGCGTTGATCTCTGTGGAGAAGAGCACCATCAGAATTTTTTCATACTTCTCCAGAGAGGTCCAGTGGCAGCGCTCCACTTACCTGGAGACAAAGAAGAAACTCCAACAGATGGAGATCCCAAATGCCATGATCTCAGAGTTGTGACCCCGACTGGCATGAGATTCTTTAATGCCCCTCAAGAGGCCTGGGATTGGATCGACCAACAGACTCAGCTGGGGCCTAGTCAAGACCCACGCACCCGACAGGCAAGCAGAGCCAATTCACACCATAGGCGTGGATCTCTCAGTTCCGTGGCCCTATCCAGGGCTGAGACCCAGCAAGAGAGAAGGAAAGTGGTGGCTGCAGTTTCATTGCTAAGTACCAATGGAGCAGGAAGGGACTCGCCAACGACCAAGGATGACACACAAGACTCAGACTCTGATCATAGCTTTAGAATATCAGGGGATTCCAGTCAAGAACTTCCCAGAATAACTCCAGGGACATCAGATGAAATTATTTAACCCAAGAGAAGGTAAGAGGCTTCCAGGGTGGGAGAAAAACTGATCGCCTGGGCTAGGTGCTTTGGGAGGGGGGAGACTTCAATTAATTTCCATGAGTCTGCGGTAGGCTGTGGGTGCTCCGACGTGCAATTGTAAGTTGAGAGTTTGGATGGCGGTAATCAACCACTCATCCTGGGATATGAGAGTTGGGGTATTAGCTATATTTTGGTTGAGGAGGACATTAAGAGTCACATTCAGGGTACCAATATGTTCAGGGCCTGCAAAGGATCATCTTCCCACAGGGTGGGGAATACCATACAGCAGGATAGATGCTGGATCATACACGTGGTACACCAATGGCTACTCCCATGACTTACAAAGTCCTCTGCTGGAATCTCAGGGGGATGCACACTATGTCCAAGCGTTATCAAATATTCTCTTACTTGAACAGGCAGGATAGCCATATTTTTATCTCACAAGAGGCTCACCTACTGGCCAAGGAAGGGGCAGCACTACAGCGTAGATGGAGAGTACAGGCTTATTGCACCACCTACTCAGCGTATGCCAGAGAAACACTGGTTTGGAGTAGAGCGGGTGTCTCCTTCCAGCACAGGGGGGACTTGATAGACCCATAGGGAAGGTACGTGGTGGTAACGGGCAGGCTGGATGGTCTAGATGTGGCTATAATTAATGTATATGGTCCCAATGTAATGCAAGGTGCTTTCCTGACAGGGCTATCAGGACCCCTGGCTCCATACGTGATCCTCTCAACGATTATGTGGGGAGATTTCAATTGGGTGGCAGACCCGCAGATGGACCGCTCACACCCCTTCTGAAGGAATCACCAGCACATCGCACGGCACGTGACTTTGCGGATTGGCAGAAGAGATGGAGGTCAATAGATGCATGGAGACAAACGCATCTGCAGGTCCACATTTGCTCCTTCTCAAAACTTCACGATCTGCACCTTTGGCTAGAAACATTCCTATGCACTCCAGACATCCCCAGCCTAGTCTACAATGTAGAATATTTGGCAAGTACGTTGTTGGACAACAACCTGGTCCTTTTGCAGCTGAGGTGGGAAACACCCCTCCCACGCATACCTACCTGGCGGCTCAAGACGGAATCCCTAGAAAATATGGGGTATTTAGAAGATATTAGGGAAAAGATCATACACTATTTTGCAGACAACACTGGCATAGCATATTCCCCGCAACTGGAGTGGAATTCGTTCAAGGCTGTGATTAGGGGCCAGTGCATAGCGGTGTCAATGGGGGACAGACACACCCTGTTAACAGAGGTAGAGGAGGCAGAACTGAGGGATATTGAACAACTAAGGCCGGGGGAAGCCTGAAATGCAGCAGCCCTTACTAGAGGCTAAAGAGAAGGTGGCAGTCCAGGTTGAAAGGCTACGATGTATTGATTATAAGCAATACATGGAGCAAGCCCATGCCGAGGAAGATTGCACTGCATCCCACGAAGAGAGGCTCAGCCATAGTTGAAATTGAAGGCGGGGAAGGACTATGGAAGTATAGACAGGAAGAGATCAATCAGCATTTCTTTAGTTATTATGCCAACCTATTTAAGAGTACAGCAGGGCATGATGAGGGAGCGATTCAAGACTTCCTTACGCCACTAACCCTCCCATAACTCACAGCTGAAGAGGCGCTAGATGAGGTGGTCACCATACAAGAAGTAAGGGCAGCAATTAAGGGTCTAGCAATGGGTAAAACCATGTGTACAGATGGGCTTCCGGTGCAGTTCTGCACCGCATGCATGGAGGAGCTGGCCCCTAAACCAGTGGAGCTGTATGAGGCAGCTAGAACAGCAGGGTACCTCCCCAGCACCACACGGGAGGTCCTGGTGGTACCACTCCTAAAGTCTGATAAACCACCATTTGACTGTAGAGCTTATTGGCTGCTGTCAATGTTCAACCAAGATTTCAAAATACTGAGAAGAATATTGGCCACAAGACTCCTCCCGTACATGACTAAACTGATACATCCTGACTTAGCAGGATTTATCCTGGGACGCAATACAGCGCTCAATATACAGCGTCTGTTATCGATATTGGAAGCTCACGACTATGGCGGAGGGGCTGAACTGTGTTCACAATAGACATAGAAAAGGCTTTTGACAGCCTCAAATGGAACTTCTTATATGAGCTAATGGAGTGAAAGGAATTGTGGGAAGGCTTTCTGGCATGGGTTAGATTGCTATACGCAGCCTCTCTGGTTAGAGTCGGGACAGGCTGTACAATATCGGAATGTTAACATGCGGAGAGAGGGACAAGACAGGGATGCCCCTGTCTCCATTGCTTTTCGCATTAGCTATGGAGCCCCTGGCCAGCTTAGCCCAAACCAGGAGTCAATATCAGGGTATACGGATAGAGGCGCACCCCCATCATATATCGATATATGTGGATGACCTGTTGCTCTTCCTTCATAATGTGGGAGGCGATTTGGAGGGAGCTCGGAGAATGATGGATGAGTTTGGAACCCTCTCGGAACTAAAAGTCAATTTGCAGAAATCTAAATAGTTCCCGAAAGTGGGGGGGGCATGACCCATCGGAGGGCCTGGGAGCCCTGCAGTGGGAGCACAGCTGCTTATCGTACCTGGGGGTCAAGAGTTTCCATCACCCGACAAACGTGCTTGAAGGGAATATAGGGCAGGCCATAAGGTCATTGTGCTCCAATATAGATTTCTGGAAGAAGCTGCCCCTGTTGGTAGCGGACAGATTAGCGCTTCTGAAAATGATGGCCCTCCCTAGGTTACTGTACTTGTTTGTGACACTCCGTATATAGCTTCAGAGAGTGCGCTTTGCTGAGCTGGACTCCCTGATCACAGCATTTTTCTGGGGGTGGGGCCAAAAGGGTGTGGCCTTATCCATGTTAAAATGCCTGACGCTTATCGGGGGACTGGCAGTCCCAGACTTTGAGACTTATTATTTTTCAAGGCAGCTGTAATGGTTCACGGCGCAATGGCTTGCATTCAGGCAGTCACAAGACTGCGTAGTGGGGCCTTTTGTCCCAGAACTAGACGTACTGACAAGGGTACTATTGAAGGCTGGCTGCCCTACACTGGATGGCACCAGGCAGCTCCAGGTAATGAGGCGCTGCTGGAACAGATGTCTTCAGAAGACACACAGCCAGACACACAGCCCGGTCACATGCCCATGATGAAAGCTCTACCGAATTTATTAATATTGCAGTTGTTCACCTGGAACAACACAAAGTTTATGCAAATACTAAAAATGACACAAAATAAATATGCTTTATTAATAAAATACCTATTTTTAAAACAGCTGGCAATTATTTGCAATTGGATAGTTACGTTTTTCTACGTGTAACTGCAATGGGTTGAATGTGTTGTAGGAAGAAAAAGTATTTTTTTCTCTTGTCAAAATAAATCACCTGCACAGCTATTGATAATAGAGAGTAACAAAATAAATCGGGAGGCGGTCACAGGAGCTCCCGTCATGCTCCGCGACTGAATGTGAGGCAGGCTTGGTGGCTGGTGGCGGTGTTGGTTGGTGCTCAGCTAACGACGTTTCGGGTGTTTGGCTTGCGGCTGGTGGTTTCTGCTGGGGAAGACAGCAGCAGACCTCACGCCGCTCTTAGTGGGCTTTTGTCTGGGCGGGTGCGGCCATGACAGGCGCAGCAGTGGTGGATGATGATGCTGTACAGAAGGGGGAAGCAGCGGTGTAGCTCATTTCATCTCAGCAGGCATGGACAGGTCTGCTGCAGCGGTGCCTGCCAGTCCTTTTTGATTTCGTGGATTGCAAGGTGCTTTCTTGGAGCTGGGGTCGACACAGCGTTGCCGTGCAACAGATACGAGCTCTCAAGGCTTTGGAGGCTCTGAGACCTGGCAAGCTTAAAAACAGTCAAATCTTCAGGTCAGAGTTATCCAGTTCTTTTTTTGAGTATCTTACTAAATAATCTTACTATAACATTAGCTACTTCAATCCTTTACCATCTGTGCTGCTACCTCTTCTGGTCCGCCATCTGCAATCTGTGATCAAGGGTACCACAAGGGTGGGCGATGGGTCAGAGGTTGGCGCAGAAGCGGCCTAACTAGGTTAGGTGCGGCTTGTGTCCCCTCTTCTAGGTCACCCCCCGCACCCGAATATTGAGGGAACATTTTTATTTTTTATTTTTAACAACAAATAAATAAATTACGCTCTGAAAGATCATGAAAAGAATCTCCCGCGACAATACCGCTAAAATCCGGCTAGTAGCGAATTCTACACGGGCTACTAAGAATCGTGTTCAGAATCCCTCCGAAAAAGAAATGGAATTCAGGTTGATTAGCCAAGGAACAACGTCCTAGGACAATTGGTGGTTTAAGAGGCAGCCACTGCTTGGGGCCCAGCGCTAGTCAAGGGTGCATGCAATACCAGGGAGTCTCCCCTGCATGCGGGAAGCCTGCCCGTACCAAACGAGGTACCAACAACAAAGTTGCTCACAGACGGGATGCATCAGGTCACCTACCCACTATTTTCAGGTCTCAATCCAAGAATCCTCCATAAAGCAACCAGCCAAAATTCATCTAAGTCAACTTTAAGCCTAGACAACCATGATGAGTGGTCTCCGGGAGAAATCCAGCAAACTTGACCATTGATACTTCCCTATTTACCACTGCCGTAGAAGCTGCACCCGAAACCCCAGCCACGTTTTCATCTTCAAGCAAACCTGCTTTACAAACTGCCCCTACGCTTGGACTTTCAAAAAGCATGGCTGGACCAGAGGACATCTCACACATCCTTCCACAGCAAATACTGGTAGAGCTTAAAAGCATGAAACTGTCACAGGAAGAAGCTCAAAAGAAAACAGAATCTCAGCTGGGCTCAATTCAATCTTATATCCAGCAACTCTCATCACGCATTACTGATGCAGAACAGCGCATTTCAGACCTTTAAGATAAGGTACCTCGGCAAACTGATCAAGTCCTCAAACTACAATCCGAGCTTATTCATTTTCAAATCAAGGTGGATGATGCAGTAAATCGGTCACGAAGATCCAATCTTCGCATAACCGGGGTTCCTGACGGCAGCGAAAATGGCCGATCAGTGATAGAACTCGTGTCTCACCTTATTTCCAAATACGTATGTGCCCAAAGTCGCAGCAGAGAAGACAGACCTTACTATCACACGGGCCCATTGTGTACCTGCGGTCCAGTATCCCACACTAAATATCCAAGAACTATTATTGCAAATTTCGGTGACCTTAGACTCAAGGAAAAGATATTGCATGTGCCATTCAGGACAAAATATATCAGACTCACAATATTTTTTTATTCAAAGTGTTTTCTGCTTTGTCTGCACGGCGTAGAAAAGAGTTTGGAGGCATGATAAACTCCTTGCAGCAGCTCGGGGCCCCAGCGGGCATTATTCAGCAAGCCAAACTGAAAGTTCTGCATAAGGGGAGGGCTCATATTTTCCTGTCTGTCGAGATGGCTCAAGAGTTCCTTCAGTCCCTAAAGCACTCTGGGGGTGAAAAAAAGGGATAGCTCTGTCCTGAAGCCCATAGGCAGGATGATGATGGTTATATGTGTCTGTAGTAATCTTTGTTTTTTTTATCTTGCTTGTTTTTTTTTTTGTTTTGCTTGCCACCAGCCGCCCGCCCACTGTCTTGGGTGCCATGTCACAGCACCTCATTCTAGGGGGAGGGCAGGGGGTGGGGTGATAGAGCGGGGGTAAGGGGGAAAAGGGTGGCACTTTAAGGGTAGAGGGGGGCCACTGAGGGAACCCTAGACCGTGGGGGGGGGGGGTTTCTGGAGCTAAGGGGGCCCATGGGATGAGGGGTCACAGGAGGGAGGGGATATGAGGGGGAGGGGGTCACTGGGGGGGTAGTAAAATGTAGCAAATTCATGGAAGTTCTAGGGTTAATAAAACAAAATGTTTTCATGCAGCATTTATTTTTTCTTGTTTTTCTTTGTTGTTATTAAAAGATGTTTTCTAGGATATTAAAGGTAGTATCATACAATGTAAATGGTTTTAACAACAGAGTGAAGCAACGATCTATGTTGGCTTGGTTTAAATCTCTACAAGCTAACATAATTTTCCTTCAAGAGACACACTATAAAGAAGGTTCTCCTTTAGATAAAGCTCCAGGCTTCATTCAACACGAGTTTTATGTCTCCTCGAATGCAGCCGTTAGAGGGGTGGCCATATTAGTAGCTAAAATCCTTCCATGCAAAATCACAATGGTGCATCGAGATCATAGTGACAGGTGGCTTTGGTTGCAGATGAGGATCTCGAATCAGCTTTTCAATTTTATGAGTTATTATGGTCCTATTGAGGAGTCCCCTGGGATGTTGCAGTCCTTATATGATTTTGCGACAGATCAGTCTGGGTTTTATGTAATAGGTGGTGATTTCAATCTACTAATCGATCCAACTATTGACTCTTCACGGGCTCACAAAACTCAGACTAAACCCAAGTCGCGTAAACAATTCCAGGACATAATATGGGATTTTGCTTTGGTTGACTGCTGGAGAGATGAATTTCCCAGCGCAAGACAGTTTACATGCCATTCAGGAAGATTTCATTCTTCTTCGCGGATTGACTTCTTTCTGATTTCTCATACGCTCTTGAAAACTGAATCTGAAATGCACGAAAATCCCTTTTCAGATCACGCAGTCATCTCAGTTAAGTTTAAAATTGAAACTCAAGCCAAGACTGTGTTTAGATGGGTATTTGACAAATCTCTGTTAGTTGATGAACAGTGGGTTTCGCACATGCGCCTGGTATTAGAGGAGTTTCTAATGCTGAATATTAATACAGCCTCGAGTTTTTAGGTATGGAAAGCTCTAAAGGCTTTTTTTAGAGGGGAAGTAATTACCTACATGGCCTTCAGGAGGAAGAAACAGAATGATGAAAGATTAGAGCTGGAGAAAGAACTAGTTACCTGGCCTTACCCAATCAAGAAGGCAAAGTTAAACTTTCCAGAGCCAAGCTTAATGTACAAGATTTTATGGGGTAAGACAATGCTCAGAGAAGTGGCAAACCTCTTGGAGAAGCTCATAATGCGGACCTACAAATGAATCTTTCAACTGCTGAGGTCTGCCTCACCATCACAAGCTAGACTTGAATTCTCTCATGTAAAGTAATCTTTAGCCAGACAAGGGGCCTTCCTACAATGCTGTCATAAAATGAGGAATGCTTCTAATGACTCAATGGCACACTATGTCAGGACCAAAATAAACCTACAAAGAGGGAAATGATTCTTCAACAAGTATTTGCAGGACAGCAGCGAGAACCTTAGCCTTAGTTAACTATGGCAACTGAATACAAGTGAGCAAGTATTCAAGAAAGCAGGGAATAAATGTATCTGGCTGAAAAGACGATTGAAATATAAAATGACACTAACCAAGCGAGCACACTCACTCGTGTTAAACTCCTACGATGCCCAGCAGGAAAACCCCATTTCGAAGCCGCATATTTAGTGACCATCAAGAGGAAATTCATGGCAATGAGATTTGGACTTCTCCCTTCCCTGGACTTTATTCCTAAGTGGCAGGAGGAGGGTCGCTTGGAGGACAAGAGGTGTTATGTCGCCTGAGAAAGAAGACCTTCCATATCCTCTGCTTCTGTCCTAGCTTACTGGGAAATCGGAAAGCCCTGCTACGTAAATAATCTTTAGCCCTAGGAATAAGAACCTACAGGTCAGTGGCTAGGGAGTGCCCAAACCCTCAAAATCTCAAGTTGAACATTCACCTAGTTCAGTTTCTTGTCATTTTTAAGGACCTGAACAGGGCAATGGATCCTTCCAAACAGATCCCTACTATGTTTTAATTCAGGAAGGGTGCTAACAGCCTGGCGTAGCTGGGCATAGCGAGCTCCCTATTGATGGACTGGTAGGGGGCACGCAAGGCTGGCGAGCGTGAGAAACACTGCACCCTATCCCGTCTGTGGGGTCCCCAAGATCTACAGGGGTGCCCTAATGCCCTTTATGATGGACTTCACCTGTCACTTTATAGCTTAATTATCATGTGGCCAGGTTATGATGGGGGAAAGGGATCCTTCTGATGTTTTAACATGACATGGCCTAAACCCTTTGTACATCATCTGCTGCTATGATTGTTCTGGCGTTCCCCAGTCCAGGTCCCTCTATCACATTTTTGTCTTGGTTGCACTTAGCACTTTGCCATTCACCACGCACGTTATAGTGTGATATCTATGTGACTATGTTCCAGGTTTTTAAACCTGCTGCTATTCTGGGGGGCAGGTATCCATCTGAGATTTGTTAAATCCTAGGTGCTGTGTTCATGCCACCACACGATGCCCTGGACCTGGTGAGGCTAGAGAGTGGTGTTTCCCATTTGCTGCTATGGTCATACTGACTCTATATCCATTTACATCTGCACTTGTATTATGAATTTTTGTTTTTGCACCAACACTTTATAGTACTATATTTATGTTATATAAACCCAATTGGCACACACTAATCGGTTTATATGCTTAGTTTTGCAGTCACAATATTCAACTCTTCATTGGCTTTGTTCCTTCTGAATTTGAACTCCACACGTAAGTATAGTATTCCAAGTCTTGGACTCCACAAGTCATTTATTTTGCTTGTTCACAGTTCTATACAGTAGCCAACAAGTGTTTCGTGGAGAATTTCGACTCTGTTAAGGCTTATATTTTGAATGGATTCACATTAGAAGCATTGTCCTGCTATTGTTAGAAGCCACTGGTTCACCCTATCTAGTTCAAAAAGACATTCACTGTGTCCACAATCCAATGTTAAAATCAGTGAATTTTCAATACCGGTTTGCGCTGAGAGTGCTCAAAGAAACGCCACTTCAAGATGAGCACTCTCAGTGCACACCGGTACTGAAAAATTAGGACTTACTTGGACCCGGAGGACTACCTGATGGGAAACATCATTTACATTGCGGTGTTTACACCGCAATACCTTTACAACGTGGGTATTACAACACAAGTTATTACATTGACTTGCGCTGGATGGCGCTCTAACCTAAGGAATAGTATGATTTATTATTCCAACACCTTCCCTACTGTACGTAGACTGGAGTTGGAATAGTAAATCATACTATTCCTAAATCCAGCGCACTCCAGCGCAAGTCGTTTTAACGACTTGTGTTGTAATGCCTGCGTTGTAGCGATGTAACATCATATATTCCTACCTGATTTAACTAATTACAGTCACATAACTGCAGTGGGATAGTGGTTGGATTCACTCCAGCTGCTCCAGTCTACCCAAACTACCCCACTCTATTCTACCCCACTCCAATCTACCCCAATCTACCTGACTCCAATCTACCCCATCCAATATACCTCACCCAGTGTAACCCACACCTGTCTACCCCATGTAACCCACACCTGTCTACCCCACTCCGATTTACCCCACTTTAGTCTATCCCACTCAAATCTACCCCACTCCATGAAACCCAATCAATCTGCCCCAATCAGTCCCACTTCAACCTACCTCACTCCATTCTACCCCAATTTGTCCCACTCCAATCTACCCAAATCAACCTACCTCAATCTACCCCACCCATCATACCCCAATCTATCCAGCCCCAATTTATCCCACCCAATCTAACAAAATCTGCCCCATTTTCCACTATCTACATAACCCCAATCTACCCCACCACAATCTACCTCAATCTGCCCATCCCAATCTACCCCAACCCAACTGCCCACCCAAACCTACCCCACTTCAATCTACAAATCTACCCCACCCCTATCTAATCATATCTTCCTCACCCCAATCTACCCTGCCCAACCTACCTCAGACTACTCAACTCCAATCTTCCCCATCTAGCCCACCTCAATCTACCCCTCTCCGATTTACTTCAAACTACCCCACTTCACTCTACTTTACTACAATCTACCCAAATGCATCCCACCTCAATCGACCACACCCATCCTACCCAAATCTACCCAACACTAATCTACCTGACAACCTAACAAAATAAAATAAAATCTGTCCCAATCTATCCCAGCCCAATGTACCTCACCCCAATCTGCCTCAATCGACCCCACTCCGATCTGCCCACCCCAATCTCACCAACCTACAACACTCCAATCTACCCCACATCCATCTATCCCAATCTGCCCAACCCAATCTCCCCCACCCCAATCTACCCGCCTCATTATACCCCATCCCAATCTACCCAACCTACTTCAATCTACCCCACTCCAGTCTAATCCCATCCACCACACTCCAATTTACCCCAAACTACCCCATTCCAATTTACCCAAATTACCCCACTCCATTCTACCCCACTACAGTCTACCCCAAAAGACCTCACTCTACCCCACTCCAATCAACCCCAATACTACCTACACCAATCCACCCCACTACAATTTACCCCAATCTACCCCCAATCTTCCCTAGTCTACCCCACTTCAATCTATTCCAACCTAACACACTCTACCTACTTCAGTCTACCCAATCTGCCCCACTACAATCTAAACCACTACAATCTACCTCAATCTGGGGAGAGGAGTTGGCCTTAGGGCTAGGGCGGTAGACCTCGAATCTGGGGAACTGGGTTCGAGTCTCGGCAATGACGCTGAACATCCTGTGATTCTGGGCAAATCACTTAATATCCCCGTGCCTAACAAAAATGAATGTGTCCTAATGTAACATAACCGGTGCTATGTAAAGCGCTCTGATACCCGATTCGGGTCAAGTTCGCGCTATATAAAACTCTGCAAAAAAATTAATTAAAAAAAAAACTCCCCATTCCAATCTACCCCAATATACCCAACTCCAAAGTACCCCACTCCTATGTACCCCAATCTACACCACTCTAATCTACCACACCCTGATCTACCCCACCTCAATCTACCTTATCCAACCTACCCCAAACTATCCCACTCCAATCTACCGCACTCTAAACAAACCCACTACAATTTAAAATAACCTACCCCACTTCAATCTTCACCACTCCAATTCAAAACAATATGCTCCACTCCAATCTGCCCTACTCCAATCCAAAGCAATCTGCCCCACTTAAATCCAAAACAATCTGCCCCACTTAAATCCAAACAATCTGCCCCTCTCCAATCCAAAACAATCTGCATCACTCCAATCTGCCCTACTTCAGTCTGCTCCACCCCAATCCAATCCACCTCACTCCAATCTAGTCCACCTCACTCCATCCCAATTCACCCCCACACCAATTGAATCCAGCCCAATCCAATCTACCCCACTCCAATCAAATCTACCTCATCCCACTCCAATCTGCCCCACTCCAATCTGCCCCAATCCAATCTGTCCCACTTACAACCAAAGCAATCTGTCCCATTCCAATCCAAAACAATCTGTCCCACTCCAATCTGCCCCACTCCAATCCAAAACAATCTTCCCTATTCAATCCAGCAACCAAAACATTCTGCCCCACTACAGTCCAAAACAATTTGCACCACTCCAATCTAAAACTATCTGCCCCACTCAATCCAAAACAATCTACCCAGTCCAAAATAATCTGCCCCACGCCAATCCAAAACAACCTGCGGATTCCAATCTGCTCCACTCCAATCCAAAACAAACTGCCCACTCCAATATGCCCCACTCCAATCCAAAACAAACTGCCCCACTCCAATCCAAAACAAACTGCTCCAATCCGTTCTACAGCAATCTGCCCCACTCCAATCCCATCCAGCTCACTCCAATACAATACAATTTCCTCCATTCCAATTCACCCCTCAATCCAATCCAACCCACACCAATTTAATCCAGCCAAACCCAATCTACCCCACTCCAATCCAATCAAATCTACCCCACTCCAATCTAGTCCACCGCATCCCACTCCAATCAGACCGAATCCAATCTGCCACACTCAAATTCAAAACAATCAGCCCCATTCCAATTCAAAACAATCTGTCCATTCCAATCTGCCCTACTCCAAACCAGCAATCCAAAACAATCTGCCCTACTCCAGTCCAAAACAATCTGCCCACTTCAAAAAAATCTGCCCCACGCTAATCCAAAACAAGTAGCCTCAATCCAATTCAAAACAATCTGCTCCAGAAAAATGTGCCCAACTCCAATCCAAAACAATCTACATCACTCCAATCTGCCCACCCCAATCCAAAACAATCTGCCCCACTTTAATCCGAAACAATCTGCCACTCCAATCCAAAACAATCTGCCCCACTAAAATCCAAAACAATCTGCCCCACTCCAATCCAAAACAATCTGCCCCACTCCAATCTCCAATCCAATCTGCTCACTCCAATTCAAATGCTCCCCACTCCAGTCTGATCCACCCCGCTCCAATCCAATCTGCCCCACTCCTGTCCAATCTGCCCAACCCTAATCCAATCCGCCCTTTTCCAATCTAATCCACCCTTCTCCAATCTAATCCACCCTTCTCCAATCTGCCTCACTCCAAACTGCCCCACTCCAATCCAAAACAATCTGCCCTACTCAAATCCGGCAATCCAAAACAATCTGCCCCACTCAAGTCCAAAACAATCTGCCCCACCCAATCCAAAACAATCTGCCCCACTCCAATTCAAAACAATCTGCTCAAAACAATGTGCCCAACTCCAATCCAAAACAAACTTCATCACTCCAATCTGCCCCACTCCAATCCAAAACAGTCTGCCCCACTCCAATCCAAAACAGTCTGCCCCACCCCAATCCAAAACAATCTTCCCCACTGCAATCCAATACAATCTGCCACTCCAATCCAAAACAATCTGCCCCACTCCAATCTGAAAAAATCTGCCTCACTGCAATCCAAAACATTCTTCCCGCCTCCAATCTAACCTGCTCACTCCAATTCATTGCACCCCACTCCAGTCCAATCCGCCCCACTCCAATACAATTTGTCCCACTCCAATCCAATCTGTCCTGCTCCAGCCCAATCTGCCCATCTCCAATCCAATCCTCCCTTCTCCAATACACCTCACCTCAATCCAGTGCATCTCACCCAATACAATCGACCCCACTACATCACAAACCACCCCACTCCATACCAATTACCCCGACTCTAATCCGCCCATGCCAATCCACCCCACCAATCCAATCCACCTTAAACCAGCCCAATCCAATATACCCCACTACAATTCACCTCACCCAAATCCAATCCACGCCACCCCAATCCACTCCACTCCAATCCAATCCACCAAAAACCTCCCCACTCCAATCAGCCCACCCCTTTCCAGTCCAATCCACCCCACTCCAGTTCAACCAATCAACTGCAATCCACCCCACCTCACTCCAGTCCAATCCACCCCACTCCAGTCCAATCTACCGTACGCAATTTAAACTCACCCTACTCCAAGCCACCCCACCCCAACCCACCCCACTTCAATCCAAGCCACTCCACCCCAATCCAACCCACTGCAGTCTAGCCCAACCCACTCCAGTGCAATCCAACCCACTCCCATCCAATCCACTTTATTTCAGACCAGTTCACTCAAATCGAGTCCACCCCATTTCATCCACCCCACCTCAATCCAATCCACCCTACCTCAATCCAATTCACCCCAAATCCAAGTTCAATCCACCCCAAAACAATCCACCCATATCCAAATCACCTCACTCAGTCCAATCTACCCTACTCAATCCAATTCACCTCACTCTAATCCAATCCACCTCACTCCAGTCCACCCCACTCCAATCCACCCCATCTAATCTACCCCACTCCAAACCTATTCACCCCACTCCAATCCAATCCACCCAACCTCAATGCAATCCACCCCACCTCAACCCACTCTAATCCACCCCACCCTAATCCACCCCTCCCCACCCCAATCAACTCCACCCCTATCCAATCCAACCCACCCCACCCCAATCCAATCCAACCCACTTCAATCTAATCCACCTCACCCCACTCCAATCCACCCCACTACAGTCCACCCCACTCCAAGCCAAACCACCTCACTCAAGTCCACCACACCCCACCCTGTTTTCAATTCACTCCACTCAAATCCACCCCATTCCATCCACCCCACTCCAACCCACCCCACTGTACTCCAATCCACCCAGCTCTACTCCAGTCCAAAAGACTCCATTCCAATTCACCCCACCTCACTCCACTCAATCCACCAAACCCTACTCTACTCAAATCCACTCTACTCTACCTCAATCCACTCCACCACCTCAGTTCAATCCACCCACTCCACCCAATCCTGACCACTCCAAATCACCTCAATCCACCACACCACAAACCACCTTAATCCACCCCACCCCACCTCACTCCAATCAAATCTATCCCACTCCACACCAGTCCAATTTACCCCACCCAACTCCTCCCCACACTAATCCAACCCAAACCACTCGAGTCCAATCCACCTAACTCAAGTGCAATCGTTTTTTTTACAACTGGTATTCTGAGCTCACATAATTGAAAGGGCTTTCATACGTGATAACGAAGAAAAAAGAGTTTAGGGTACTAAAACATTTGCCTAAGATCACATAATTTCAGTGAGGATGTTGCGATATCAGCCAGGAAATGGGTATCTATTGGTCTTTCCTTATGTTAAGGCTTTATTTTTAGCTCTTTGTGCATTTTTCAATTGTTTTTATAAAACAGGAGCTCAACTTTAAGGAACTGGAGTGCTTTAAATGAGCGTTAGTTACATTACACAAGATCACATTCATTGTTTGTAGGCAGGGGGAGATTAAGAGATTTGTCCAGAAACACAGGATGTTGAGATGATGCCGAGACTCAAACCTGGTTGGTGGATCTGGCCATAACACACATCCTCAGGAGAGGGAGGCAGGCAGGCAGAAGCCACATAAAACGTTGGCTCGTTATGGCTCGAGGTTCCAACAGGACCTCGAGCTGAGCCAGAGCCAGGCTTCAGACTCGAGCACGGTTCGAGCTTTCAATGGCTCGCCCACCTCTAATCCTCACCAAATATTTGGGCAGAAATAATGGAAATGGCAGAGAGCAACATTATTATCACAACAATAATAATAATAACAATAATTATAATATTGATAAAACTAAAGTACAACTCAAATGGCATTGTAATAAACACTACCAGCGCTTGATTTTTGAGCTTAGTGGCAGTGGTTTGACTGGTGCCCCCTCCTAGCAAGGCCGGACTGGTCATATCAGGCATCGGGTGTTTCCCCGTGAGGCTGGAAGGATGCGGTCCACTTTTGTTACCAGCAAGTTTGGATTGGGATTAAAAATCGGCCTGGGCATGCTAAAAAAAAGTTGCCCACATTTGCATATTGCCTTCCGCAAAACACAGCTTCTGCAAAGTTTTATAAAAAGAAGGGGGAGGGGGTTCTCTGACAGAGACATGTTTTTTTAACTTTATTTAGATTTTTTAAAAAGCACGGATTCATTCACACTGGTGAAACACATTTGAAAACAAGTGAGGCCACTTCTGTCTAGGCCCCCTGCCCCCGCTCAATATGCATACATTAATGGGCTGGCCCAGCGAGAGTAAAGGAATGACACCTCTGCCCATTGATAAAAGGGAGGTAATGGACGCCCATCTGCCTCCAGAAAGGCCACTCAGGCACCCACTGGGCCGCTGGTGGCATCCAAACAACACCGACACCGCCCAAATCAGCCCCCAGACTGCCCAAAAAAGCAGCCCACAGCTGGAACTTGGATACCGGCCCCTCGGTTATTGCCCGAGTGCCCATTTTACCAATCTGACCCTGGTTGCCAGGGGACCGCTTTGGTAGGAGTACATCAGTTTTTTAAAGCACTGTAGAGTTCCTTGTATATCCAGCAGTTTTCAGGCAAACATAAAAGTGCCAAGATAATTTAGGTGATTAATATACCTGCTGAAGAGAGATGGAGTTCTTCTGTCTAGTGGCAGTTTTGACTCATCTAAGGTAGCACAGATGGTTAACATGCCTGCTGCAAAAGGCGTGTGCTATGCAGATCACTGAGCAGTCTTTTTTGTGCATAGCCCTTTTGTCACTTTACAGTTCATAAATTACAATCGTAATCTAAGTTAGAAAATTATGGTGTTTTTCCAGTCGTTCATTATTCTAATTTTGCTAAAAAGGGTTTGTTTGGGTAGAAATAAATTCTTATTAGTAAAGTCAACCCTAACCTCTGTGTTACGCTTTGAATCCTGAGTTTGTGCTTCTCCAGACCAAGGACTCTTAAAAAGGCCTATCAGCATGGATGACATGTGAATCCTACACCTTGTAATCCCCATTGTTTTTTGTAACATTTTCTATACACTGATTTGCACATGTATGATTTATTATGTATGTGTGTTTCTTGTAAAGTGCTCCGACACCCTACACTGGTATGAGAGGTGCTATAAAACAAATCAAATGTATGTAAGAGAGAAGTTGTGGAGAGATGAGAGGCACTGTTGGAGGGTGACAGTGAGGGAACCATTGAAGCCCCAGCAAAGATTGTCCTATCCTGGTGCACTATAAAGTCATCATTTACTATGCTTTAAAAACGAATACAATTGAATATATAATAATACAATTGAATATATTTATTAAAAAAGTGTTGCATATTGCACCATTTTTTCACAAATTTTATTGGGGGCAGGAGAACCCTCCAATCTTTCTTCTAGTGGTCAGGCTCCCTAGCTTTGCACCATACGGGGGCTGGTGGGACATTTGCCAGGGCTGCTTTGGGCTCCCAGTCCGGCCCTGCCTCCTAGGAATGTCCCCCCCTCTCCATCACGCCACTGACTCCTCAGATCCTCAGCGCTGGTCGCCGGCTCCTCTGATCGGAACCGGTGCCTTGGACGGATTGTGCCCGAGCCTTTGAAGTGGCGGGTCATTCCGGGAGGAAGGCCCCGTCCTCGGGCTCCCGGGTAATTTGTTAATGATCGTCTCATCGGAACTCATTAACCCCTCCACCCCGCGGCAGAGTGGGCCTTTGAAATGTGGAGCCAGGGGACCCGGGCGGGAAGATGAAGAAAGACAAACAAAAACACGGCCGGATGCCGGGGAATGTCCTGGGAATGAGGCGGCCTTCCCAGGCGGCAGGGCCCCGCCTGCGCCCTTCAGCACGGGGCCCTCCCCAGCCAGCGACCATTCTGAGCGGCTGGAGACAAAGGTTAGTAATTAACTGACCCACTTGCAGAATGTTCTTTTCTGCAGCAACTAGAGATGCTTGGCATTCTTCTGAGTAAATAGGAGTGCAAAATTGGCATTGGGTGGAACATTTACACAACTTTCGGTTTTGCATCAGGTCCTCCCTAAGGCTCAGGTTTACTAGGGCTTGGACCTGCGCGAGCGCAACGGAGATTAGCGCATGCTGTTTACTATCCAGTGCAAAAGGTGCTGCACGGATGAACTTTTCACAGCATGGAAACCACTTTGCACCACTTTTCTCGCTTTGATTCCAAAGAGTGTTATTGGGGTGCATCAGTGCAAAGGGGAGAGGAGTTGGCCTAACAGCTAGGGCGCTCGACCTCGGACCTGGGGCAATGGGTTCGAGTCTCGATAATTGACGCTAAACATCCTGTGATTCTGGGCAAATCACTTAATCTCCCGTGCCTAACAAAAAAATAAAATGAATGTGTGTCCTCATGTAACGCAACTGGTGCTATGTAAAGCGCTCTGATACCTGATTCGCGCTATATAAAACTCTGCAAAAAAAAAAAAATGGATGCAAATGTTTTGAGGCAAAACCCGGTCTACTAATCCAGACGGACCTTCGCGGTAAAAGCCATCACGTACTTGAAGCGGGCGAAAATAAAGGGAAAAATGTTTATTTAAAAAAAAATATATATATATGCATTGCAGGTGTACTGCAGTGAGTGACGCACATCCAATGCAAGGGACCCTTCTGCACTTACCTATGCATAGGAGTTTGTCCTGAAAGGTATGCCACTAGAACAAATCCTATGCTGGACAGCGCACACTCACATCTGCATCACGGTGCGAGGAACTGCGTTGCACAAGGGGGCCTGTGTGTGCACCAGTGCAGGGGATAACACCCGCAGGCAGCATCCGGCCAATCGTTGTAGATTTTCTCACTTGTGCGAGACAGCACAGCAAATTTGGATGCGGTGTTGCAAGAAAAATTAGTAAACGTTGATCTCTTCTTATACATTTACATTAAGTTATTCATACACTGCTTTCAAGTAAACGATCTAGTTACCTCAGATATATATGCTGATGGTGCACTAGATATAATGTTTAATTGTACTTTCAACAGAAACGTCCAAAAACATTTTTTGCTTTTGTAACTTTTGAGAATGTAGCCTCCTGTTGCCCACAACATGCTAAATAGATCTATTAGCTCTCCTCTTCTAATCGGTATCTACCTAACATGCTGGCCATAACTTATTAAATCCATCAAACTGACATGGTATCAATACTAGGATGACATGCAAATCATCCTAAAAATTGAGAATCCAGAAGATCTCCACACGCGACTTAAGGCGTGTCTCTGCACCACAGTTATGTGGTTGAAGTACAACTAGGGTCGGCTTTTCAGCAGGTGCGAGCTGATCCCACACCCAGGGCACAGACCTTTAGAGGGGAACAAAAGATGCCTGCCGCAGTCTTCTTCTGACATGGCTCTAAAGAAACATGCATTTAACTACTTTTTCTGGAGACTGCTGGTGGCCGTTTCTACATTATTTCTGCTTTTCTTCTCATGGCTCTCCTTTCTCTTGCCCTCTTCACCTCCCACCCCCCATTTATTTCACCCCACATTTACAGTGCACGAATAGGAGGGGCGACAAATTTGGTTTTGTCCAGGGCGCTATCTGTGAAAAAACACCTAAAAATCAGTTTAAAAACTGAGATCTCGACCGGAAATCAGTGGAACAAGCACCAATTTACAATCATGACGCCCAAAGAGCTTGATGGCCTGACAGACACGTCAAGATAATTGAGGAGCCTGAGAATAACCATGGACCTAGGCCTGTCCCTGTACCCACAAGTCAACAGACTCATTAACAATGCTTTTTACTGTTTGAAAACTCCAAGATGCAGCTTCCTTCACTTTGGGTACCAACAAAAGCATCAAGCTATCTTCACTCTTGTCACCTCTAAGGATATCAATGCCAACAGCCTTTATTAAGGGGCCCCTTGCTTCCGGATACACAAACTACAATGAATTCAGAATCCAACAGCAAGACTTCCCCTTTGCCTATGCCCTAGGGAACACAACACCATTCTTACAGTCCCTTCATTGGCTACCTAGTTTTAGGTGGTCAATGTTCAACAGTCTCACATGGAAAAGAACCAAAAGACCTACAGTGATATTCAAACAGTACTCACAAAACAGGTCACATAGAAGACACAGCATTTTTAGTCTAAGCCCCAAATCACTGGAAGTCCAAGGTACACATTCCTGCACAAAAACAATCCTCTGTAGCTTTTTCCTCTTTATATGTGTGCTACTAAATGCCGCACAAGTTGAAAGAGGAAAAAACGAGCAGAAATAAAGATATTTCTCCTTGTTACGCCTCCCCTGGGTAACATTTTGATGCATTCCAAGATCCACCACTAATGGTAAATCTGGGAATGAGCCAAAATCCAGAGGTGGATGTGTGGTAACACCCAAGCTCCACCCATGGAACACCTCCCTGGGGCAGATAACGCAAGGCAGTGACGTGCGCTGCCTCGTGTTACTCCAGATCTACTAAGTAATGCAGGGCCATGCAAGATGGGCTTGCGTTGCTTGGTAAATAGGATTTAGGGAGTGAGTTGAACTTGCGACATCCTGCGTCATGTAAGGGCAACACAATCTAAAGAGATCTGCTACACACTCCTGTCCACAGGAGGACTCTACCATAGTCCACACCTTTCTACCTATGCTGACGATTAGGTATCATCATAGAACTGAGAACCAACATAACAACCATGCCAAGGACATGGGAGACGTTTTGCCACAGTTAGCATACAAATTTGGACTAGGAATGAAAACTAATCCCAAAGATAGCAATGGGACCTGCAGAGCCAATCTGCATGCCAGCACACTGCAAACAGTAAACTGCGATTTGACTCACGTTCCTCGTCTATCACACCTATGATTACACCTTGTGCAGTCTGATGAACACTGATACAGAATTTCAGAGTTGAATTTTATTTTTGTAAATGCAGTTACCACTTTTACATAGCAAACTTATCAACAATGATCAAACACCTCTTTACTGAGGTGTACTTGCATGCCCCCTTACGTTACAAAAAGGTGACTTTTAGATCACCTTGTGTAGGAAGTTTGTGCTGATTGATCCCCAGTTGAGAATACTTGTGTTAATGTATTTTCTGCATTCTGATGATATTACAGGGATCATCCTTCTAACAAGCATTTGCAATGCAATAGGTCTTGCATTTGCAAGAGTTTAAGCAATTGGCATTGTAAATGACAATCCCTTTTATTTATCTGTTTTGATATTTAAAACATAAATTAAAGGCATTGTCATTTACAATGCCAATAGCTCAAACTCTTTTAAATGTGAGACCTTGACCGCCATTATCCCGGGATGCTTGGAAAGTAAAAGCGCGCATGACGCGCTGAAAGTTGCAGGAAAGTATGTCATGCCTGCAGTAGGAGAAACACATTAAAGAAAATAGTGCTTACAGACTAAATAAGACATATCAATTAACAACTGAAGTAAAAGCGCCAGTCCTCATGGGAGGTTACAAATGAAGACAATGCGGTACTAAGGAGGGACCAACAAGCCTATTAACGAATCAGAAGCCAGCATTTACAAGGGACAGTGACTCAAGCCAATGAAAAATATGGATGGAGAGCAGGCGAAGCTTCAAGTCCATACTCAACTACAGCATGCCTCATAGAGCAGCGCATGCGCTGGGCAGGCTTGACCTAAAAACAAAAAAAAACAGTGATGAACATTACGTCAGCCACGGACGAATAAAGGCTTTACATTTGAGACACATTTATCTATAAGTTTAGCCTGGTATTAGGAGAATAGCCTATTCATCTAATGTGACATGCAGAGTTCTCCCTTAACACAGTATTGTGATTATTTGTCAAAGCAGACATTCCAAACACAAAAGAATAGAAACAAGGCCATGTTTGTCCATTGCCTCAAAGGAACCTATTCTGTACATAAAACTCCTACAGGAATGAACAGAAGAGAGTAAAATGAATATAACATATACCAGTAGGAATAGAACATAAATGGCAACAACTATGAAGCACATTAGAATGAATATAATATCCATTGAATAACATGAACAACACATACACTCAATTGAAGTAGGCAAACGCTGAAATGAAAATCAACCATGGCAAAATGAATGTAGCCATCATTGAAAAGAAAAGAACTCGCATTGAAATAAACAGGCTCTGATAATTTTTTGACCCTCCCTGAAATGAATGACCCACGTTGAAATTAATATGAATAGGTTGTGTATGAAAAATAATACTATAAGCGAAAATGGTGTTCCATTGAGTGAAAAAGCAATTTTCATCCCTCAGTGGATACCTTTCTTCTGACTGAGACACCACATCAACGGCTTGGCGGTCAATCACCCATCTTAAAATCATCCCACAACTAATGTTTATGTTTTCATAGTAATAAACTATCGCCTCACTTCCAGTAGTGTATCATTGATTTATACTTTGCATCAGAAATGTGTCAGGAAAAATACCATTCCCTTGATTATTGATAAGATTACATTTAAGATTTACTGTTTATCTAACTTAACATATTTTTTCATAAATACATTTGTTGTGTTGTCATTGATTCACAGAACGATAAGAATAATGTTGATACAATATGTTAGCCTAGTTGTGGTAAACTTCTCAACATTTTTAGAAAATAATTTACAGGTGAGAGAAAAGGCTTGGCCTTCAGACATGCCCAGTAAATTCTAATTTGAGGTTCGTTAGATAAATTTACTGATGATTTCATGCGTGAAGTTATCAGCAACACATTCAAAGTCTGTTATAGTTTTGGAATAAACCACAGCGACCCCACAACTGAACTATTTTCAGTGGATTAAAAAAAACATTTGTGATGTTGATTAGAAAACTTGGTTTCCACTTCATAGTACGATGATTGCGTCCATTGACTACACCCAGTGCCCATATCCGCAGTACCTGCAAGGAGTGACTTCTGGTCCTGACCTGTTGTTAGACTTGTCATCCTTAGGGTGGTCTTCTGCCAACATACTGCCTTTTGCATCCCACTTATTGCTGTATCTTTTTGTTGGCTTTAGGACTCTGAGCAGTTTACCACTGCTAACCAGTGCTAAAGTGCCTGTGATTCTCCACTAAACATGTGGACATTGGCGTATGCCTGATTAGCATATTTAGTTTACTTACAATTCCTTTATAAAGTGGGTTAAGATATACCAAGGGCCTGTAATCTAAATACAACTAATGGGCCTGCAGCACTGATTGTGCAACTCACACAAGTAGGCTTTCAAAAATATCTTAGGCCTGCCATTGCAGAGTCTGTGTGTGCAGTTTATTGCCACTTCAACTTGGCATTTAAAACCTCTTGGCAAGCCTTAAACTACCCTTTTAATTACACATAAGTCACCCCTAAGGTAGGCAATAAGTAACCATAAGGGCAGGGTGCTGTGTAACTAAAAGGGAGGCCATTCAATATTAACGTTTTACATGTCCTGGCAGTGACAAATAGCTAACTTTGTTTTTGATTGCTGTGAGGCCTACTTCTTCCATAGGCCTGCATTGAGAATTCATTAAAACACCATTTAAGCTGTAATTCCTGATTGGAAAGGAGTGGCTACTACATGTTAAATATCTTTGGAATGGTGGTGATAAATACTCTTTAATGTTAAAGTTGGATCTAACACTACCATTTTAGAAATGTCACTTATAAAAAGTAGACATTTCTCTGCTCCTAACCTTTGCTCTGTGTGCCTTGCAGTTTTTCTCCAATACACGTCTGGGCTGGATGACAGCTACACTTTGTGCATACTCTAGATAGCCACAACACAGGAAGGGCTGGGTGTGACAGGGGATACATCTGCATTAATCTGCATACTGATAGTCTTCCTGGGCAGGGAGCGGTGGTTCACACATCTGAATAGGTTGTGTCTTGCCCTCACGCAAAGGGCTGATTTACCCCGACTAGTAGTCTGGAGCCAGGGGTGGGCTAAAACGGATCCTTGTGCACTCCAGAAAAAATCCTTTGAAGTCTCCCCCTACATTCAAGGCACTGTTGAGTCGAAGTACCAGGGCTCTGACCCTATCAAATCAGTACTCTACTGGACCTGGAAGGAACTCTGCTGGAGTAAACACTGCTGTGCTGAAGGATTGACACTTTTGCTGAGACTCACTGTTCTGAGGAATTGCTTCCCTTCTTTGATGAGCTGCCCTACTGCCTGCTTGTCTCTGCCCTGCTAAGGACCAAGGACTAAATTCAAAGTGACTCCAAGGGCTTGTTGGCTTGCCCCCTGTTCTGTGGGGAAATCTCAGGTGTGTGTGCCCCGATCCTACCTCAGACGTTGGAGCGACCCGGGCAGATTCTCCCTCTTGGTTCATGGCGCCTCCTTGTAGTGGTGACAACCAGGCGTGCAACACCCATTGGACTCAAAGGGCTTCAGCCCCCCCGTCGTGTGTGGCAGCCCGGGATGAGACAGTTTCCTGGGCACACACACAGCCGCACCCGAGCACTTCACAGGTCTTTAAAAGACCATTTGCATGTTAATGAGGCCTTGCTGTTGTTTCCCCCCTTCTAAGAGCCCCGGCAGCCCCACTCTGCCTATTGCTTAAAGATTCAGCCCCCCCTGAAATTTTTTCTTAGCCCTCCCCCGAAATTTGGCTCTACTTGCGCCTCTGGTGACAACATAGATGCACCAAACGTGCCACCCTTCTGAAGCACGGCTTGCCGGATGACCATGTGCCTTGCCTCCGTCCATGAGAGCAGCGGCAGCAGCGTGGGTCGCCAAACTGCAGCTTTTGTTCATCAACAGAGGTACGATGAACACCAGGGGCAGTGTGGTCTCTATCGCTGATTCACGCGACATTGCGGGCAGCTGAGGGGGATTAATTAGCTGAATTCCGGTCTCTTCGAGACCTCGTAAAGACGATCTGAGTCCTCACATCGGTACAGCTACTGTGCCGTTATTGCGAAGGAAATTACCGTAAAGACTCTAAAGAGAGAAGGAAATTATAGCCCTACTTTTGCAATTATTTCACAGAAATTGGTACCTCATGGACGACTTATTGGATTTTTGTCATTTTGGTCTTATTTTATTCAGCGAAATATTCCCTATTTTTCTAAACTTGTATGGAGTGCTTTTGTGGTGTTCTCATTGTATTGCTGTGTGTGTGTGTTGCACAAATACTTTACATATTGGCTTTGGTTTTTTTTTTTTACAGAGCTTTATATAGCGCGAACTTGACCCGAATTGGGTATCAGAGTGCTTTACATAGCACCAGTTGCATTACATGAGGACACATTCATTAGGTCTCGCCTGACCCAGCGCATGCGCTGGTCTGGCGAGACATTTTGTGAGGGCTCCAAAAAGTGCTACCAGGCCAGCCTAGAGCTACAGTGCATGTGCGCGGGCGCGCGCGTCGTGCTTTACCGCGATTACTTTAACTTTCGTGGCCGCATTGCCGCTTTGATGTTTGATCGCGATCACTTTGATGTTCTTGTTAGGTTTCAATAGATTGCAGCAGTTAAAACAAGCATTGGCATAGCCAATAGGTCTCGCTTTTGGGACCTTATAAGTGTTTAGTTATGCAACTGTGGCATGGCTAAACACTTATAAGGTCCCAAAGGCGAGACCTATTGGCTATGCCAATGCTTGTTTGTTTTGTTGTTGTTAGACACGGGGAGATTATGTGATTTTCCCAGAATCACAGGATGTTCCGCGTCATTGCCGAGACTCGAACCCAGTTCCCCAGATTTGAGGTCGACCACCCTAGCCGTTAGGCCAACTGCCTCCTCTGTGCTAAGCTACTAGAGGGTGAGCACAGGTTAACTTTGTTGTGTATCTGACTCACCCTGACTAGAGTGTTGGGTTCTGCCTAGCTTGGGTGCATACATCAGCCAACCAGAATCCCCATTTCTAACACCTGTGTATACTGCTCACAGGGAATAGACTTCTATCTTTTATTTGCTGCTATATACGTATAAAAACATGCACTGTCCATAGAGCTTTATATGTGCAGATGACCACCGACTGAAATAATCTTATTGGGGTTTGGTAGGAATCATCTCTTATTCAAGCAAAGACAAAAATGTGGATCTTGGGGGGGCGTGGCTTACCGAGCTGCGAAATGGCCGCTAGCTAGGCGAGCTCCGCCTGCCGAGACATCATCCTGGCAATATCCGGATAACTGGTGGGCACATACTGTGCTAAAATACCCCACGTTTAAAGCCCAAGGTGTGCGGTACATGCCGAGCCTACGCTCATCGCTGGATGTGCCCCTGAAGCAGTCGAGTGAGTCCTGGTCTGCGGTAGCCGCTCGCTGACTGCTGGTGGAGTGCGTGGGTGGCGGACTGTGCGAAAATCTAGGCCGCGCCATCGCTAGTGCAGTAGGCCGTGGCCTCTACATACAGTTGCGGACGCTTTGCTGCCCCCGGAGAAACGGATTGCCTGATCGGCACCGCCGGGCATCTGGTGGTGCATGCATCGGACCGCGATCATCCCGTGGCACGCCTCGGACGGTAAGGAGACGGCGAAGGTGAAGCAGGCCCTTGAGGCCGGTTCGGTCTGAATGGCGGACTGCCACTGAGGAAGCCAGCACCCTTAAAAAGCGGAGTGGCCCAGTGAGCTCACATATTGGGGGCACAACCAAAAGTGACACTTACCAGGTGAGATCACGGTGGATGTTAACCTGGGATGCGCGACGCGGCTGTACTACTCAGTGTGCGGCCTGCGTCCCCCAGTCCATAGCTGCTGGCAGGCAGGAACTACACTGTAACACTGTTGGGGATGCTGAGACGACGCGCCTGCGCCTAGATGCCCTGGGGAGCGTAGGGGACCATATGTGACCGGTATCTATCAGCCTAGAGGTGACTGCTAAACTGGGAATAAGGCCTCATTCATGCTGCATGGACTCACCGCTACACACCCCCCGAAACTAAAGCCCCTTCGATAACGAGGGAAGGGTGGTGACACACTCCGGTGAAGGGGGCTCTGATTGAAGATTGTGTGGTTGCTCTGGTTAATTCTACTGTCTACGCGATTGAAGTGCGGGCCTAGCTCTCTGTCGCTCCTATTCAGTGGATAGGTGTTAGGCGGTGAGGCCCCTCCTGGACATTTTTTGCTTGAACCGTGACAGACTAGTACAGTGCACATATTGGTTCTGAGACAGAAGCCGATTGAGCCATGGGCAAACAAGATACAAAACTACCAAAGTTAAACTTCGCCCAGCGGAGGACCACGAGGTTCACAGAACACAATTCGGAGGCGGGAACGGAACGACCGCCGGACCCACAAACGGAAGATCAGGGGGAAAATTTACATAGCTTAATGCTTGAAATGAGGTCCAGTCTTCGGAATATAGACACTAAGCTGGATGTGTTGACCTCCCAATTGGGCGCTGTTAAAACGCAGGTGGGGGCACACAAGACTAGGCTGAATGTGCTGGAGAACCGGGCCTCAGATTATCAGGACTTCCAAGTGCAGACGAAAGAACAACTCCTCCAGATGGACAAAGTGCTTGGCATAATCCATGCTAAAAACGAGGATTTAGAGGCCTGGTCACGCCGAAACAACCTCCGTATTACTGGCATACCGGAGACAACAGCAATTGCAAAGATGGAGACTTACGTAGCAGATCTACTACACAAACTATTTGACCCACACCTTTCTTCAGTCTTCGCCGTGGAGAGGGCGCACCGAGCTCTGGGCCCTAGACCGCCAGTTGGTGCTACCCCCAGACCCATCTTGGCCAAGACCCCGAATTATCAAGATCGAGACACTGTCCTGCGCCTCACCCGGGCTAAAGGGACGATCACCTATGGGGGAAATACCATCTCCTTCTACCCAGACTTTACCCCCGCTGTGCAGGCGGCACGGCGGTAGTTCCTCCAGGCTAAGCGTCTCCTGCTGCAGGCCCAGATTCCATATGGGCTTCTTTATCCTGCAAAACTTAAAGTAACTTATGATGGGTCTGCTCATTTCTTTACGGATGCTAAATCTGCTCTCAAATTCGCAAAACATATCGGGGGAAGACATCCAAACAACGTCCTAAAGGGTCGGCTACCGAAGAGAACAGTTTAAGCGACAATGACTGACACAGGTCTTGTTCCTGAAGCCCCCTTGGATTGCATTACGATGACTCCTGTCGACATGGTTTGGTTTATAATTGTTGAAGATGGGAAGTGGGGTTTGCCTGTATATTTATTATACCTGTTTTTTTTTTATATAAAACACTGTTGTAATTGATCGCTGGTTCTGAGAACACTGTGTCTGCCTCTACAGTATACTGGGGTTAGTTGAGATTAACTAAACTGGTATAGGTAGGTGAATGATGGGGCAAAGACGCACCTATTATACGTACTCTAGTGGGTTTGGGTATTTGGTTTTTAAAGTTACTAGGAGATAGGTATGGCTCACCAAAATGTTCTTGGCCACCCTGAGTAATCGGGGGAGTATGCCAGCGATACTACACCCCTACGGGAGAGCTCCCACTAGTTGTTGTAGCTTTTGTGATGGGTATTCTGTAATCTGATTGGGGGGTTGGAGTGGGTGGAGGGTTGGGGATGTTTTACTGTTATCCATTGGTAAGAATGGGGAATGCACACCTAAATGTTCAAAGTTCATCATTTTTTATCCACGAGTACATCCAATATTGCGTGCTCATTTGGTGTCGTGCCTTGCCCTGGTGGCACGCGAATATGAATTAATTGTTTACTGGGGCAGCATTCTGCCCCGAAACCAATGGCACAGCAAAAATGCTACTTACTCCATTCGACCTGTATAAACAATATTTTTGCTCGTTTTTATGATTTTCATTTTTTTACTCTTTCTTAATTCCTTCTATTTGATTCCACACGTCAGACATCATGCCATTTTACAAAGTTTTCTCATGTTCAGGTTCGTCCAACCGGACCTTTTTCCAAGAACACGTACAAGCGCATTACTTCATTATGGCAGTATTTTATTAACCCAATGCATTTCGGGCATTTTCAGCCCTTCGTCAGGGGTAACTGGAAATATCAATGAAAAACGTATTTTAGTAGGAAACAACACTGCATAATCAAAACAATATAACAACCCACGATAAGAGTTTAGTGCACTTCAGGTCCCTTTAAAAACAAAGCTTCTAATGAGATACTCATCTCCTCAGTGCTTAACAACATTCTGCTTCGGTCACTTTTGACTCCTAGATGGTCCCAACAGTTTTAATATGTACTATCTCTCTTTTCACCAACATTAATTTTCTTTAACCAGCACCCGAGCCCCCAGATCTTACTTCTCTACCTCTCTATTTAAACATTTCTTACTTTCACTATCGAGTGAACCTTCCCTTTTACCCAACATATTGACAATCCTTTACCTTACGAACCTACAGGCCCACCACATTCTTACCGTGGGACCACCTAGGAGTCAAAAGTGACCGAAGCAGAATGTTGTTAAGCACTGAGGAGATGAGTATCTCATTAGAAGCTTTGTTTTTAAAGGGACCTGAAGTTCACTAAACTCTTATCGTGGGTTGTTATATTGTTTTGTCAGCATTGGTGTTGATGTTGAGTTCTCAAACATAGGCTTGTGATGCTCCGAGTGCATTACTTTTTAACAATTTAAACCAACTTAGCAGCATATTGCAATGGTTGCTGCTAGGTGTTTATTTAAATAGTTTTCAGTAGAGCAAAAATGGTCTAAGGCCACAAGGCGCACTTTAGGAAATACACCTTTTATGCATATTCAGCCTGTATTTTTCACCTTTTGCTGGACCCCATTTTGTTGCTGGCTTTAGAACTCTGTGCACTTTACTCCTACTAAGCAGTATTATAGTACCTATGCTCCCCCTTTAACCATGGTTAAATTGGCTTATTCCTCACTGGCACATTTAACTTGCCTGTAAGTTCCTAGTATGTGGTGTAAAAAGTGCACCCATGTCTGGGAAGGTAAATGCAACCTTTGGACTGACGTATGCAAGAAAAAACACATAAAAGTGATGGATGAAATTCTTGAATTAATCTCAGCCAATAGTAGTCACTCGGGCCGCATCCTAGTCTATTGTTATTTTGCACACCATGCCACCTCACTTAGAAACCAGCCATATGCAAATCAGTCGTGACTCTGCTCTAACAGGAACAGTCAAGTCCGAACCTCCAGGCCCTCCCTGCACCAGAAAAGAAGCAACCCCAAGACCAGTTTCACCCTTATTAAGGCTCATCATTCATGTTTGCTTGGTTCCAGGAGCACAGTCTGCTCAGGACCCATGTCTGGGCATACCGGTCCCACTTAGGGCATCAAACTGAAGTATACAAAAAAGTGATGGATGGAATGCTTGAGTTAATTTCAGCCACTGGTAAACACTTGGACCTCATCCCATTCAGTTATTATTTTGCACACATGCCAGCTCAGTTGGAACCCAGCCATATGCAAATCACTTTTGACCCTGGTCTAATAGGATCAGTCCAGCCAGAATTGCCGGTTTTACCCTAATTAGAACTCATCAGTATAGCTTGGTTCAAATGCCATAGTGTGCACAGGTCCCACGTCTGGGAATACCCTTCCTACTTGGGTCATCCCGCTGAAGTATATATACAAAAAAGGGATGGATGGAATGCTTGATTTAATCTCAACTACTGGTAATCACTTGGGGCCGTATCCTAGTCCACTGTTATTTTGCACACCATGCCACCTCTGTTGGGACCCAGCTGTATTCAAATCGGTCTTTATCTTGCTCCAATAGGAACAGTCCAGCCCAAACTGCCAGGCCCTGCCATACCTGGATCACAACCCAAGACTGGTTTCTCTCTTATTAGAGCTCTTCAGTCAGGTATAGCAGTTCGGGCTGGGCTGTTACCATAGGGAGCAGGGTCAAGACCGATTTGCATATGGCTGGGTTCAAACTGGAATGGCATGAGGAGCAAAAGAATGATGGATGTAGGCCCAGATCTCTGTACTGGGGTGAATGTATGACATTGTTCTGCATTCTGTCCATCAGTTTTTCTATTTACATTTGTCACCCCGAGTGGGATGGGTATGCCCAGTCGTAGGTCCTGTGCTCTCCATGCCACTGGAGTCAAGCTAGCCTGGCTGATGAGAGGTGAAACCCCACAACCGGTCCTAGGATGCGTGTTTCCAGTCCAGGGAGAACCTGGCCTGGCAGGTCGGGCTGTACTATTCCCATAGGAAGCAGGGTCAAGCCTGATTTTATATGGCTGGGTTCAAACTGGAATGGCATGGGGAGCAAAAAAACGACGGATTTAGGCCCAGATCTCTGTACTGGGGTGAATGTATGACATTGTTCTGCATTCTGTCCATCAGTTGTTCTTTTTGCACTTATTTCAGTGGCACAGTGTCTTTTAATTTTATACCCGTGGACTACAGCACCTATTGTGTCATCCACTATAGTGGCAGTGCAAATATGGCTTCAGGACTACCCTATATAGCCTGACTGTTTTGTTATATATATGCTCTGCAGCCTGTTAAAACAACCCCTTTTTGGCATGTACTTACCTTTTAAATATCGGTAAGTCACCCCTATGTATACCTTGTACCACACATGGTATTTAAAAGTGAGACATGTAGAAAAATTAAGGTTACCATGCCCCTACAATAACAAGACCCCAACCAAATGTTCATTGTGGCAGGCTTTTGATGTTCCATGTAGAAAATCAGAGTACATATTAACATACTAATACTGCTAATACTGTATCTTGGGGATGGAACAGCTTAAAAATAATTAAACCACTATTTTTAAAAGTTAGTAAAAATCAAATTCAATGGTGAAGTCACATTTTAATAAATATATATAAAAAAGTATCTTTTGGAAAGTTACCCTTTTCCTGCATGAGCTGTCAGAAGGTTGGGTAGCATAAGTCGCTGGTTGTGCTCAGGTTTGATTAAGGTATGAATAATGTGTAAAATGCCTCCCAGGAGGAAACAATAGGCTGACCTGAATGGGCAGAGATGATGACTCCCAAACTCCACACAACATGCAGGGGTGTGTCTATAGGCATCCTTTTTGCCACTACAGTGTCAAATCCTGCTTAACAGGTCTGCTGAGCCACATGTAACAATTGGGACACACTTGAAAGGGAAAGAACATGATGTCAAGACAATTCTTGTGTAGCAACTGTCTGGTTGTTGGAATACTCTGCTTTTGTCCTGCCAGATGTCTGTCTTTGGGGTTTTCATGTGTACAGTGCCTGTCTCAAACTAGAGTTTAGTGTGAAATGTGTGAAGACACTAGGGTTATCATGGTACAATCTCCACACTCACCCCCAGGCCTAGGAGCCCAAGTTGAATATGACTTTAAGCATCTTGGAATTGCCATGACACACTGCATTTTGGGCATGTTTGCAGTAAGGCAAAAAAAAACTACTGCAAAAGTAGGGTAGATCAAGGTTGTAAACTTTTACCTAATTGATTAGGAAGGGGCCAGAAGTCAACTCCGCCTACTAGCTCGTGTCAGGCAAAAATGTTGCAGCACCAGGTACCCCCATCAAGAACATTTTATGGATCTGCAGAAGATCAGAAGTGGACTGGACCTGATATCTGTGACCTGAGAGGAGCCCAGAAGGACTGGACCTGCTCCCTCTTGTACACAGGAAAACAAATGGTCTCCCAGGGTCAGTTGGTTGACCTCCTGTGTGGCCACATGGAGACCAGAAGCTGCAAGAGACCTTTTCCAGGAAGTACCAAGCTGACCAGTGGGGGCTGGACCTGGACTGGACCCTACTGTTGGCCTCTGCCTGACACCCTGTGTGTCTCTAAGTGCCTCACAAACACAAGGAGATGGTGGACAAAGTGCACTGAAACTTTTCAAACACTCACCCCCAGTCACCTTGTGTTTACTTTGTTCGCCCTAAGTTGGCAGGGTATGCTCAGACATGGGTCCCTTGCTCACTTTGCCACTGGATTGAAGCTAGCCTGACTGATGAGGGGTGTAACCCTGAAAGCGGTCCCAGGATGCTTGTTTCCAGTCTTCGGAAGACCTTGTTTGGCAGTTCTGGCTGGACTGTTCCCATGAGGAACAGGGTCAAGACTCATTTGTATATGGCTGGGTTTGACCTGGGGTTGGCAAAGTGAGCTAAAGAACGACAATGGATTCAAACCAGATCTAATTGTGACTGGGTCTGAGTGTCTGAAAAGTTTCAGTGCTCCGACCAGCATCTCCTTGTGTTTTCTCTCTAAGTGCCTCTCCAGAGGTTGTGGGGGGCTTTAAATGTGTTATACCATGGTATATTGGGACTTAAAATTTATATGTTGGTGGGAAGGGAACTCTGTTGCGACGGTGACCGAGTTCACTCCCCGCCAACATAGTGGTCCACCCACCAAATTTAACTGCGGGTGGACCTTAAGTTTAGTCATGGCAGAGACTATTTCATCTCCGCTGTGGGCAAACTTGTAAGGGGGGGGAGTAAGGGCCATTGAGGAAATGATTACATATGCGAGCAATCAATTTAGATGGGCAGACATGTAGTCATTTTTTACTGTTTCTTACCGCCGGGAGAACATTATTTCTTTTCTTTATAATAATAAAATCTAATTTTGCGATTTTCTTTTGATAAAGAAAAACGAAATACTGTGTGCAACAGGTCTGCATACTGCAGATGCTGCCTCGTAGCACAGAGTCACAACGGTGTTTCCTGGCAATTCTTTTAGAAATGATACCCTGCTGGACGGTCATTTATAAATGAGCCCCATCCACTCAGGAATGCGACTGGAAGAACGTTACAAAAAAAGACTGGACCATCAACACCCACCTGCCTTCTCCGACGACACCGACCGAAACGATGAGATCTTCAACAGATGGCTCACCACCTGCACCAACGACCTAACAACCCTCAGGACAAACACACCCAGAAGGACCCGAAAACATGCCAGCTGGTACTCGGGCAGCCTCTGAACAACAAAGTTACTCTGCAAACAACTGGAAAGGAAGTGGTGCTCCTTCCAGAAGCCCACTGACAAAGACACCTACCGGGACTTGCGCTGAGCCTACCACCTAGATATGAAAAACACCCAGAAGAGGGCTCTAGCTCGGAGAATCCATCAATCAGTCAATCAATCAATCAATCAGGTGTTGGTTAAGCATGACTACTCACCCATAAGGGTATCCAGGCGCTGGGGGGGTCGCAGGTTACTGTCCATCAAAGAGGGGGTTTGTCGAAGAGCCAGGTTTTTAGGTTTCTTGCGACGATGGGGAGCAATGTTGTCTGTCAGAGGTGGAGTGGAAGGTCGTTCCAGGCTCTGGCCGCTAGGAAGGAGAAGGAGCGGCCTCCCGATCTGGTCTTTCTGGCGCGGGGGACCACAGCGTAGGAGAGCTGAGCTGATCGCAGGGTCCTTTGGGGTGAGTGGAATTTGAGTCGGCTGTTCAGGTATGCTAGTCCGTTGTCATGGAGGGCCTTGTGAGCGTGGGTTAGCATCTTGAAGGTGACTCTAGCTTCGATGGGGAGCCAGTGGAGTGTGCGCAGGTGCTGGGAGATGTGGCAGTGTCTTGGCAGGTGGAGGACCAGTCTTGCGGCGGCGTTTTGGATGTTCTGTAGCTTGCGGGTGAGGTTTTTGTTTATTCCGGCATAGAGTACGTTGCGTAGTCGAGTCTGCTGGTGACCAGGGCATGAGTGACGGTCTTTCTGTGTTCGAGGGGGATGCATTTGAAAGTCTTACGTAGGAGGCGGAGGGTGTGGAAGCATGAGGAGGAGACAGAGTTGATCTGGCAGTCCATTTTGAGCTCTGAGTCCAGGGTGATTATCAGGTTGCGTGCATGGTCCGTGGGGGTGGGTGGGCTTCCGAGGGTGGGGGGCCACCAGGTGTCGGGTTTTGGGCCCATGATGAGTACTTCCGTTTTGTTGGTGTTTAGTTGTAGGCAGCTGTTTTTCATCCATTTGGTGACAGCTTCCATGATGTCTCGAAAGTTGTGTCTGGCAGTGTTGGGTTTGTTGGATAGGGAGAGGATGAGTTGGGTGCCGTCTGCGTATGACACAATGTTGAGTCCGTAGGTTCTGCTGATGGGGGCGATCGGAGCCATGTAGACGTTGGAGAGCGTAGGGCTGAGGGAGGACCCCTGGGGGACCCCGCAGGTGGTAGGTGTAGGGTCCGAGAGGAAAGGGGGGAGTCTGACCTGCTGCGTTCTGCCAGAGAGGAAGTAGTGGATCGAGTCGAGGGCCTTGTCTTTGATCCCTGCATTGTGGAGTCTGCGTATTAGGGTGCGGTGAGAGACTGTGTTGAATGCCGCAGAGAGGTCGAGGAGGATGAGGGCTGCTGTTTCTCCTTTGTTCAGTAGGGTGCGGATGTCTTCGGTTGCTGCGAGGAGGGCGGTTTCCATACTGTGTTCTTTTCCGAATACGGATTGGGAGGAGTCAGGATGTTGTGCTCTTCGATGAATGTGGCGAGTTGGCTGTTGGTGGCTTTCTCAATGATTTTCGCTGGGAACGGGAGCAGGGAGATGGGTCTGTAGTTTTTGAGGTCGGTGGGGTCCGCCGAGGGTTTCTTCAGGAGGGGGTTGATATCGGCGTGTTTCCAGTCATCGGGGAACGAGGCGGTTGCCAGGGAGCGGTTTATGGTGTGGCAGAGCATGGGTGCGATGGTATCGGCTGTTCTGTTGAAAATGTGGTGGGGGCAGGGGTCCGTGGGGGCCCCTGGAGTGGATTGACTTCATCGTCTTCAGAGTGTTTTTCGGTGGTGAGGGCTGTCCAGTTGTCAATCGTTGGCTTCAGGGTGTTGGGGTGGTTGGTGTGGGTTCAGTGTATTGGTTGTTTCCGTTGAAGTTGTCGTAGATTCTCTTGATTTTGTGGTGGAAAAAGGTGCTGAGTTTGTCGCAGAGGTCTTGTGAGGGAGGGATGTCGGTGGACTCGCTGGTGGGTTGGGCGAACTCCTTGATGATGTTGAAGAGTTCTCTGCTGTTGTGTGCATGAGTGGAGATTCTGTCTTCAATCGCTTTTTTTCTCGTTTCTCTGATGAGTTGGTGGCGGGCGTTGGTGGCAGCTCTGAAGTTCTGTGGATATGGTGTTCCTCCAGGCCGTTTCGAGGTGGCAAGTGCTTCTGGACTCTCAAAGTTCGGTGGTAAGCCATCTAGCTTTCTTGGCATGGGTGTTGTTGTTTTTCTTGAGGGGGGCTATGGTGTTGGCGCTGTTGGAGATCCATCTGTGCAGGGTACGGGCTGCGGTGTTGGGGTCGTCTTTTTCTGTGATGGTTGGGGTGTAGTTGCTGAGTGATGAGGTTAGCTGGTCGTCAGTGATTCTGGTCCAGTTTCTTCGTGGGAGCAGGTGCTGATGTCTGTGGATGGTGGGAGTTCTGGAGGTGAAGTGGACGTGCTGGAGCGAGGTTTTCCTTAAGAAACGTATACCTCCTCCATTTCATCATCTTGAATTAACATGAATAACTGATTACCATTAATAGTATTAATTGTTTGCTGTGTTTAATTATTCAACATTACTAATTAGAAAATACACGTGGGAATCGCATTTGCATGGCTTGATTGATACGTAAACCAATTTCGTACGCATACTAATATCAGATATTTAGAATTTGCATGTTTAATGCTGCTTTTGTGATGTGATTTGTGAATTGTGCTTTAAATTGTGAGTATAAACTGCAATGCGTGTTGCTTTTGGCTAGATAAATACATACACATAGTGGGTTTAGTGAGGGAATAACATTTTAATAGTCATTTCTATGTATTAATTACGTTTTATGTTTCTTTGCTTAAGTTGACCTTTCTGGAGTGGCCACAAAATGGCTGCCATCCCTATTCTGACGCCCGACAAGACAGAGAAGTCACTGAGTGAAGTGCGCCTGCGCTAAAAGATGAGCAACAATAACCTCGTCCTGACCCACAGCAGACTGTATCCGTGAAGGTCATCCTGGGAGGAGCGCCAAGCACCAAACAAAGGATTTACTTAAACTATGAACTATTATATTTGATGACACAAAGGACACAACCCTGCATGGGAATCAACATGCCCTGAATGGACTAGAAACTGTTACAAATGTACTCAAAATTTGAGAAGCTGCATCTAATACAACATTTGATGTATGAGAAGCAGGAAGAATGGTCCTGGTTAACCAATTAACATTGTTTTGTAACATGTATTGAAACATTTGCCGATAAAAATGTATTATAAAAGTAGACTAGAGAGGGTAGGAGCTTAGCTTACTTCTTTGCACCCCATCACTTTACCAGATAGCCTGACGTTATGCTGACGGAGAGGACGGTGACACTGCTGGACAGCTGCTGTCAGAGACTCTGATGGACTGATCAGATGCCCAATTAATTTACGAACTGATTCCTTGATTTATGGGCATAGAGATGAAAGATCTGAAATTGACATAGAGGACGACATTTAGCCAGATTAGGTAAATATGCGAACCAAAAATATTGAATGCTATATGATTTCCTTATGCTTAAATTAGATAAACATATTGTTTGCATTTAAAGAACTGTGTCGGGTTATTATTTGAAGTATTTCAATGTATATTGTCTATTAGGAGTTAGGGGTTGCTATTCCTAGCAACTGGCTGATCCATGGCCAATAGTATGGGAGGAACTGCTAGGTTATAATGTATTTGAGATCCTGGTGAGGTAGGGAGGCATAGGTAAACTTGTCGATACTCATCAGGTGATTGGTACACTCTTCCTCCCATTTCCAGCGCATGAAGTAAAGAAAGAAACTCCCCTCTCTTGCGGACCATTGATACTGATAGTGGAATGAATGATTGATTGGTGTTATGGGCCCCACCAGTGAATGAGTGAGTGAAATATGGTCTGGCCAGTAGCGAGGGGATTTGTGGAGTTCAGCGCTGGAGCAGACGCATCGATGGTCAGTCCATGGGAGTTCAGTGGTGTGGCTGAAGGTGATGAAGTTTCCTGTTGTGAAGAGGGGGTCGAGGGTGTGTCCTGCTGAGTGCGTGGGTTCAGTCACGATCTGGCAGAGTCCAATGTTGTGGAGAATTCCAATAGAAGCCCATGTTGACACCAGAACATGGGCTTCTATTGGAATTCTCCAGGGCATATTATCAAGCCCATTGTCACCGCTTTAGCAGCAGTTTTCTGCTGCTAAAGCGGCGATAATTGTAACGCCGTTTCTTGATAATATGCCCCTTAGTTTTCAGCTCAAAACTTTAATTGTGGTGAACAGTAACCTGTAAAGTAACACAACTATTGCTTTGCTCTATTGTCAAAGGAGTGTTCCATAGGTGGCACATTGGCATTTCCATGCTATGGCCCATGGTTTGTGAGGCAAAGTCCTATCTTCAAACAGTGGTAGATAGGGCTTTGGACCAACAAATAAAGTCAAACTTTTCACACATTGCATGTTCCTGCACTGAGTGATCTTCATGAGAAATGTCACAGGTGATAACATTCTAGAGGTGGAGACGGTGTTATTTCTGTACAACTATGGTTGGACAAAGAACTGGTGGAGGTGTAAGAAGTGGAAATTGCGATCTGGTCATTGTTGGAAGTGCTTTTATCAATGAGTGAAATGACAGGCTGGTCATAAATTTGAAATGTACACTTTGGCTTAGTATTGTGACGTGCTTTCGACAGGTGGATGTAGACCTCGGGACTTATGCCTTCCTCGTTTCTAGGTTTAGGTTAAGCTTTCGATCGTGTTTTTGTGTTGTGCAAATCCCACCCTAGGAAGGATGTCATGGAGCTTAAAAACAAGAAAGGAAACCAAAGCTCTAACCAGTATGAAGGAATAGAGGAATTTTAAAAATCACCATCAAAACTAATAGAGACATGTTTGTCATCTTCATCTATTTCATTGGTTAAACTGTAGTCTGGAGACCCTCTGGGGTGGCTGGAGGTGGTTGGCTCTGTGACGCCTACTCAGGAAGTCGACGACTTCGTAGAAAATGAAATAATTTTAACAGATTAATAGTTTTTATATAAATAAAGTAGCGAGGGGATTTGTGCAGTTTTCTTGGTAGCAGAATGATGGTTAGCTATTGTTTTGGGTTTAGCGACGATTGCTTCTAAATAGCTTATTGATTATTGATTGGTATTAATTATGTACTAATACTCTATGTTGAGTCGCGTCAAAGTTATATGTTGTTTGCACGGCTTCTGGGATGTAGGAAGTCGGAAGTTTTAACAGTTCCGTAGTAGAGCAGAGGTAGATGCTGCTCTCGGGAAAGACGGGATTGTTGTAGCCCTGTAGGTACACAGGGGAAACGTGTGACAAGTGAAGTTGCACGGCGCATTGTCTGGGTTCGATTCGGTGACATTGCCGTGTGTTGCCATTAGAGACATTTTCTGTGTGAGAGAAGTGTGTATGATAGCAAAGGTTACCTGTGAAATTTTGGTCTTTAAGTACCAGGAAACCAATTGGCATACCGATAACGCTTATCACTGAAAAGGTAGCAGGTGTTCTCTGAGCTTGTTAGAAGGACAAAGCAGAGGGAAGCGCTGTTTTGTTAACGAGTGTCATAATTCTGTAGTAGGACAGACTGTTCGCTGTTCTCGGGAAAGACAGGATTCTGTGCGTATGTACTACATTTTCATGTATGAGCGAGTGTGAATGAAAAGGCGTTCGGGTTGATTGCGAAACTCTAGGTTATTTCTAAAATACCGGAGAAACAATTAGCTAATGCTTGCTAGAAGGGTGAAGTAGAGGGATGTGCTACTTTATCAATGGAAGTAACGATTCCGTAGTAGGGCAGAGGTAAGCGCTGCTCTCGGGACAGACGGAATTCTTGTGAGAAAGGTCTTTTGCTGTTCTTTGGTTAGCGAAGCAGACAATGGAGATGTTTTAGTGTTGTTACTAATCGAATCGTAAAAGTAAAAGTTCACTGAGCGGTTTTGTAAAGGAGGGGTAGACGAAAGCAGAGCAGAATGAGCTGCCGCAGTGGTTGCTGACATCAAAACGACCGCGCTGGGATTGGACAGTAGATTGGAGGCGTAAAACACTCCGGATTGGTGTGTTAGTGTAAAGCCGCGCTAGGAGTGGAAGAATACAGTGTGATGTAAACGCTCCCTGATTGGTGCGTTAGTGTGAGTCGCGCTGAGACTGGAGGATTGTGATAGTGATGTAGACACACTTGATTGGTGCGATAGTAAGAGTCGCGCTGTGAGTGGACAGAATAGCGGCACCATTGTAAGCGGACTAAACGGTATACGGAAAACGAGAAAATGTTTTACCAACCACCGGAGAAGAAGTAAACGTGGTTTGGGAAAATTAAAAGATGGTTCAAGAAAGATAAAGTAGTTGAGACTAGGGAAGGACAGTTACTTCCTCCACCGAAAACCCCTGCATCTGCAATGATTGCGAAATATGGGTACCATACTTGTATTTGGTTAGACAATTGGGTAAAATACACCAAGGACAATGGAGTCCTGGCATTTCCAGAACATGGTTTCTTTAATTTGGCTGTTTTGAGAAACCTCTGAGACAAAATGATGAACTTAGAACCAAGACCTAGACCAACGCAGTTTGAGGCATTGACGGAATGGGAAGACGAAATGCATGAACGAGAGAAACAGAGAAGTGGTAGGGGTTACAGATATATGTTCGGTAGATCATACGGACATGAGACACATGACGACAGGATGAAAAGGTGGCGGAATGCAAGTATGACTGATGGTATGTATCCCGTGAGAATGATAGGAGAGAATAAAGGGAGAAAATGTACTGAGAAAAGGCGGAATACGGATTCGAGTGGGTGTGAAGTGAATGAATCAGAAGATGATGTTCTTGATGAAGTGTTTTACAAAAACCCACCACCGTATCGATCAGAACCAGAGGCATTGACACCAAGTGCCCCAATGAGAGAAACGTTACGAATAATTAAAACAGAGACCATGTCACCAGAACTAGGGAAAAGTAACTCTGCAAGAGAGAGAGAAAAACAGACAGGAAGTAGGGTAAATGATGAGAATTCAGTAGAAATGGCCAAAACTACCCTAGAATTAACTGAGAAAATTTGAGAATTGACCAAGAATCTAGAAGCTGTGACAGTTCCAGTAACGATAGGTCCGGTAATGCCTATATTTGAGAAACAAAACGATACTGAACATTGTTTGAGAGTGCCATACAGAGGCCAAAATACAATTGAGAATACTGAACGGAGTCAAATTGACAATCCGTGGGGACCAACAATTAATATGTTTGAACCGAATGTTTCAACTAATCAATTTGTAAATCAGATTTACGCTGAAAAGAGCAGAATGACAATGGAAACATTATTGGAACCACAAAAGACCCCAGAACAAAATAATGTAAATAATTCAGTGGGACCTTCCGTAGATGAGTTAAATGAATGGATCAGAGAGTTACAGAAAAAGGATCAAGAATCCCAGTCAATAGATGTGGCAAATTTACGAATGGTATTGGATGAATTAATAGTAGGAACCATCCCTACTGAAAAATTGAAAAATTACCAGGATGAAGAATTGTTGTTCTTTTGCAACAGTGCAACCTGGAGAGCGAAAAACCTGCATGAAAGATTAGAGGAAATTGCAAATGAAATGGGAATAGATTTTGATAGAGTAAAAGCACTGCAAAAATCCTATCGAGTTGATTTCACTGAGAAGGATATAGAGAACATGAATACTGCAGGTAGGATAGGTCAAATTAAAGACATAATTGGTTTGTTGAGAAAATGGGGAGATGTTGACAGATGGAGAAGCAAGTGGTGTAAAAGACGTGATAATATCACAGAAAAGACATTTTCAGCATTTCCTGTTAGAGAGAAAGAAAAGGTGACAACAGAATACCCCATGAGAGAGATTCCAGGGGGAGGGTATGTTCATGTTCCATGGACAAGACAGGACATTTTATCTTTCACCAATGACTTCCCTCGACTACGCGAAAAGCCCGTCGAGTGGTACCGGCAGGTAGACAGATTTGTAAAATTGGCAAAGGTATTATGGATAGATTTAAATAGTCTATTCGATATAATAGTACCAGCAGATTTGTGGACAGAGTGTAAGCTAATGATAAATTGGCCCACTTAAGAGTATCCTAGGGACCCTAAGACAGGAGCTCCCGATCCAGAGGTAATGAAGAAATATGAACAAGTTATGGCATTCCTGAAAAATAAGGTACCCCCTAAAGAAACCGATTGGGTAAAAATTGACAGGACCCAACAGGAAAGCAAGGAGTCAGTACATGCATATTATGAGAGACTAATTCAGGCATTTAAACAGTTCAGTGGAGACGAGAACCTGAGTGATAAAGACTTGAGCCATTTCATATACAGGTTTGTATATGGTTTACGGCCAGAAATTGGTGATATGATAAAGCAGCATACAGTTGATTGGCAAAATAAGAAAATAGATGAAGTTTTGAGACATGCAAAATATTTCAGTGATGAGATTGAGGCAAAACAACGAAAGCTGAAAGTAAAGGCAATGTGGGCACAGGTAAAGGTAGCCGAACGACAGGAAGCTCAATTGGTAGAACAGGCGAACAATCCAGAAGTGAGACCCCGATTTGGTACAGGGAAAGGGAGAGGTAATATAGAGGAAGCCAAAAAGAAATTCCCATGTCACAATTGCGGTGAGTTAGGGCATTGGAACCCTCCAAATACTAATTTTGAAAATCGATCGTTGAATCCATAGGTGCGGAAAGAGGTGGGTGGTCAACTGCAGCAACAGCAGCAGGTGGTTACTTCCCAGAACCAGGTGCCAAAACCACCTTTACCACAGAACAGAAACTCACAGAAGTATAGTAAAGAATCGGGAATCTACAATGAAGAACAGGTAAATAAACCATCACGCGCTCGCACTGTTTCGCAGTATTGGCTGCAGCATGATGAGAGTGATTCGGAAATGGATTATTGACGGTGCCGAAGGGAGGAAGAAGAGTGCGTACTTGGTGCAACTCTAGAAGTAGACCAGACAGGACCATTTGTAGATGGGAAGATTAATGAGGACAACATTATTTTCCTAGTGGACACTGGCGCTACTCGATCTACTGTTAGATCAGCAGATGTTAAGAACCTTCCTCTTTCGGATGAAACAATCCAAGTAGTTGGTGTATCCAACCAACAGTTAAAAACACATCTTACAGAACCTGTAAAGGTTAGTATAGGGAAATTTTCTGACATGCACCGATTAGTGGTGTGTGACACCAGTACTGTGAACTTGCTAGGTAGGGACCTGCTGTGCAAGATGAACTGCACTATATTTTGTACTCCAGATGGAATAGCCTTTGAAACACCAGATGAGGATGTGTTGTACAAAATGACCATAGCTAACAGAGAATGTGAAACTATTAGAACATATGCAGTATTTAATCCAGATGAATTGCCCAGAGAATTGAAACTGTCTGTAAAAGCAGAGGTTTGGGATTTTACCGGAGAAGATGTAGGGCTAATGAGAAACGTAGACCCAGTGAAAATTACTGTCAACGATGGAGTTAGTTATCCAAACATTCCTCAGTACAGATTGACACCTGAAATAATTGAAGGAGTAACTCCAATAATTGAGAAAATGATCAAGCAGGGAATTCTGAGAGAAATATTGAGCAGTCCATGTAATTCACCCATAATGGGCCTGAAAAAGCCAAATGGGAAATTCAGAATAGTGCAAGACCTGAGAAAGGTAAACAAGATCGTTGTACCATGCTGTCCCATTGTGGCAAATCCATCAGTGATTTTGTATCAGATTCCCCATGACGCAGAATGGTATACAGTAATTGATTTGTGCCATGCGTTCTTTTCCATTCCATTGCATCACGACAGTCAGCAAATTTTTGCATTTCGGTTTGGAGACCGTATTTTGGCGTGGTGCCGAATCCCACAGGGGTATACCGAAAGCCCCTCAATATTTAATCAATTGTTGAAAAAGTAATTAGAAAGTCTGCAAATGCCCGAGAGTTCAGTACTAGTGCAGTACATCGACGGCCTCCTTGTGGCGTCGAAAACTCGTGAAGCTTGTAAGGTAGATACTATGGCCTTACTAAATCACTTGGCAGATGGAGGATTAAAAGTGTCCCCAGCCAAACTGCAGTACTGTAAGAAGGAAGTACAGTATTTGGGACATAACATTGAAAAGGGATTGAGGAAAATAACAATAGACAAAATCAGAATCATAAAAGGAAGGAGAGCCCCCATGACTCAAAGAGAAGTGAGAATGTTTCTGGGAATGGTAGGGTACTGCAGCCAGTGGATCAGCAACTTTTCGCTGATTGCAAAACCTCTGGTACGGCTAACAAGGAGTGATGTAAAGGATCCCCTTGAATTGAACAAGGAAGAATTGGCAGCATTCAAACGATTGAAAGATGGATTGTGTGAAGCCCCAGCATTGGGTATGCCTGATTATGAAAAAGAATTTGAGTTATATTGCAGTGAATGAAATGGATGTGCACTTTCTGTGTTAATCCAGAAGCATGGAAGATTGAGGAGACCGATTGCATATTACTCATCGATGCTTGACCCAGTAGCTGTAGGCCTACCTGGATGTCTGAAAGCAGTGGCTGCAACATGTCGAAGTTTGGAGCAGAGTGAAGGAATCGTGATGGGTATATCCTTTGAAATTGTTTGTACCTCATGATGTGGCGATTCTTTTAACAAGGAGTATATGACACATAGTCGGCTGACTAAGTATGAGAAAGTCATATTAGGTGCAACGAATGTGAGTCTTGCAAGATGTGTGAATGTGAATCCAGCAACGTTGTTACCTGATGGTGAGAATGTGGAAGTGAGAGATGAAGCAGATCATGATTGTTTGGATGTGCTTGAGTATTGTACAAAACCACAACCAGACATAAAAGATGTACCATTGGCCGAAAATGAGTATGTAATGTTTGTCGATGGGTCATGTTTGAGAACAGAAGAAGGAGTGCTGAGTGCAGCATATGCAGTATGTACGTTTTCCACTGTGATGGAAGCATCCTATCTGAAAGGAGTGAAATCTGCCCAAGTAGCAGAGTTGGTAGCTCTGACTCGAGCATGCAAAATTGGGAAAGGTGCGAGAGTGACTGTAATAACTGACAGCCAGTATGGCTTCGGAGTTGTCCACGATTTTGGCCAATTGTGGCTGCAAAGAGGTTTCCTGACCTCAAGTGGAACTCCTATAAAGAATGCTGAAGTGGTTGGAAAATTGATTGAGGCGATACAGCTGCCTAAACAATTGGCTGTGGTAAAATGTGCTGCCCATAACCAAGGGGAGGATTATGTTACTGTCGGCAATCGTTATGCCAATGACATGGCACAGTACTGTGCCAGAAATCATTATTCAGTCAATCGGGCAAAGGAGAAAGAAATGACTTCCTATTCCTTAATGTTTACTAGCGTTGTAGGGACATGGGAAGAAGTGAGACAATTGCAGGAGGAAGCAGGAGATGAGGAAACAAGGCAGTGGGTAAAAGCAGGATGTGCACCAAGGGAAAAGGATCATGTGTGGGTCTATCGAGATGGAATACCAGTCATGCCTGATAGCATGTTGTCTACCATGGCACGGATGTATCATGGCCAGGGACACATAGGGAGAGATGCTATGATCAGGTCATTTAAGCAGACCTGGTACAACCCAAAATTCAGAATCATATCTGAGAGCCTATGTTATAGATGTTTAATTTGTCAGCAGTACAATCCTGGGAGAAAAACAGTGGTGAGTCTGGGAACTATAGGCCGAGAAGGAGGGCCTTTTACCAGAATGCAAATAGATTTCATTGAGATGCCAACATGTAACAGATTGAGGTACGTTCTGGTCATAGTCTGCCTATTCTCCAGGTGGGTAGAAGCATACCGACAAGGAGAAATTATGGATTGACAGTAGCAAAGCTGCTTTTGAGAGAATTCATCCCCAAGTTCGGGTTCCCAGTGACCCTGAATCAGACAGAGGAGGGCATTTCTATAATGAGATTGTAAAATTGGTCAGTGAAGCATTGAATGTACAACAGAAACTGCACTGTGCCTACCGACCAGAGGCTTCTGGTGTGGTTGAGCAAATGAATGGTACAATCAAGGACAGAATTGGGAAAATGTGTTTAGCCACAGGAATGAAATGTCCTGATGTCTTGCCTCTAGTTTTGATGACCATACGTGCAACCCCAGATAGAACTACAGGGCTAAGTCCTCATGAAATAATCATGGGACGTGCGATGAGGCAAGCATACATACCAGTCAACAAGCTGATGACAATTTCTGATGACATGGTGTTGGAGTACTATAAAGGCCTGGCTGACGCAGTTCATTCTGTGTTTCATCAGGTTGGAGCGGATGCCACCACCCTTGAAAAAAAGCAAGCCCATGATTTAAGCCCACGAGATTGGGTGAGGATAAAGGTCCACAGAAGAAGAAACTGTTTGGTTCCCAGGTGGGGAAAACCAAGACAAGTCATTCTGACCACGACGACAGCTGTGAAGTGTGCTGGACTGAAAAACTGGATCCATGCCAGCCACACCCTGAGAATACCAAATCCAGTGGATTGCAAGGAGAAAGAGTACTATGACGAATCAGAGTCAAGTGCTGAATCAGATCACGAAGATCCAAAAACACGTGAAGATCCTGAAAGGGGGGAAAACGAACCAAAGCAGATTCTGGTCCCCAGAAGTGTCTCTCTGAGAAGAAGATTGCAGATTTCTGAAAGCTCAGATTCGGAAGACGAGCAGAGAAAGAAAGGTCCCAGTAAAGAACCTAAAAAGAAAGAAGGAAAAGACAAAGAAGAAGAAGCAGTAAAAGAAAGTCAAAGGGAACAGATCCCAGATGAAATCTTGAGAGAAATTTCACCTGAACTAATAGATTTGAATGAAGAAGGTACAGTTACAGAGAGAGAGGGACAGATTGCGGAAGATCCCCGAGGAGGTGTTGGGAATTGCAACATCCAGCTAGGTGAAGGGACAAGTAGTCAGCAGGAAGATTGTGTGCCGGAGATCCGAGGAGGGAAAGAAGTAGGGAAACCAGAACAAGTGGTGGATAAAGAAACTGGTGAAAAGGAAAAGCAAGTTGGGACCAAATCAGAAGAGAGTGGAAACTAAATACCTGAAGGTCGAGTTCTGAGAAAGAGAGCTTGGAGAGAAGAAAAGAATTAAAAGAATGTTAAAGAAAGTAAAGAAAAAAAAACTGTAAAACCAGAAGTTTGGCCAAACAAAATAAAAAGACTAAGATATCGACTGTCTCGAGTAAAATCACCCAGAGCTGAACAGGAGAATGAAGTCACAAGTCAGGAAAAATCAAAGGAGAAAGAAACAGTTGTAACAAAAGAATCTGGAAGAACAAGAAAACCTAACCAGAAGTATAAGTCGCCGGAATGGACATATGTGGCCCTGCCTGAAGAATCCCAAGAGGCAGATAGTCAAGGAAATCCAGAGGAGGCTTTACTGAAAGTGGTTAAAGAAGAAGAAGAATCAGAAATCCTGAGAGTTCTCTTGTCCGACATTGGAGAAGAAGAAGCGGAGATTCAGGAAATTCTGTATCCTGATTGGGTGAAGGAGGCAAAGGATGATGAGATGCCAAACTGAATAATCAAAGAAGCTGTTGATGTGGAGAACTATAATAAAAAAGAAAAAGTAGGAAACTAGTAGAACCAAGTAGAAGCTTAGAAGCTTTGGGGTAGAAACTGGTCACAAAATAGAAGAGGCTAAGTCAAAAGACACGGTCTATTTTAGAAAATGGCTAACACAGGTGGTAATAAAAGTAGATGTACATTCATGAAAAGATGGTGTAAAACATGTTGCTGTTGTACAGGATTATTAATGCTTTTATGGAGCATCCTAGCTCTTGTAATATCATTTAAAGTCACAATAGATACAATAGAAGGAAATGGTCAAAACAAAACTAACATAGGTAAAATTTCAAAGGTAGTACCGACTGTAGCAACAAACATTAATTTGCATAAAGATAGGTCTATTAATGATTTTTCTAATAATGTATTTTCAAAATTATTGTATGAATATGTAAAGACTATGGACGTAAGGGACTGCTACGTCTGCATGCAGCTACCTGCTTCTGTGGCAGAGGGAGTGACTTATCATCACCTTCCAGCTACTTATGGAATAACATGTAGTGTAATAGCTAGTTTGTTTTATGAGATTGGGAAATTAGAGTATTATTTTTCAGACGTAGATAACATTTTTGCATTAGTGCCTGCTAATAATAAGTTTATTTATTTATTTATTTTTGAAGCTTGTAAAGCGCACAGCTACCTCCGGCGGAGGTGTCCCGGCGCTAAGATTACATAATTGTCCCCATAAAGGGTAACCAGAGTCATATCCCACAGAGGGACAGAGAGAATGCGAGAGTCTGACAATGCCAGGCCCTAACGCTTAGTGAACAACCAGGTCTTGAGTTTGCGTCGAAAGGCTGGCTCAGATTCGCAAAACCTGAGATCAAGGGGGAGGCTGTTCCAGAGCTTGGCGGCAGTGACGGTGAAAGATCTGCCGCCACTCCGAGAAAGCTTGAATCTTGGTATCATCAGAAGACGAAGGTTGTTGGATCTTAGATGCCTAACTGAAACAGAGATTTTGAGACGCTTTCTCAGATAAAGCGGGCCAATTCCATGAATAGCCCGAAATGTCAGAGTCAGGATTTTGAAATCGATGCGACGTGAAATGGGAAGCCAGTGAAGCTCTTCTCGATAGGCTCTGACTGAAGTACGGGCAGGGATATTACCAATGAGCCGGGCTGCCACGTTTTGAACTATTTGCAGGCGGTCGATAAGGTATAGAGGGGCACCTGCATATAGACTGTTAGCATAGTCTAGATGGGTGGTGATAAGAGCCTGGACCACAGTTTTGCGTGAAGATTGAGGGAGGAAGGGGAAGATTTTCCTGATCATACGTAATTTGGAGAAACAGGCCCCTACCACTTTGTTGACTTGTACACTTCCAGACAAAGAATTGTCAAAAGTGAAGCCAAGGTTACGAGCTGCCTGAACGGGGGTGGGAGGAGGATTCAAGATGGTAGGCCACCAAAGGGTTGCAGGGGGGAGGGATTTCTTGCTGAAAAAAAGAACCTCCGTTTTGTCGGTGTTAAGGGCAAGATGATTGGCTGACATCCAGGTGCAAATGTTGCCAAGGCAGTTTCTAAAGTTGGAAAAAAGGGAGTCAGAATGGTCTCGAAAGGAAAAAATAAGCTGAGTATCGTCAGCATAGGAGACCACCTTGACACCCCAGGACTCAACTACCTTGGCCAGAGGAGCCACATAAGCATTAAACAGTAGAGGGCTCAAAGCAGAGCCCTGGGGCACTCCGCACAAGAGGGGTTTGTCCTCGGATTCAAAAGGGTGCATCGTAACCCTTTGAGAACGAGTAGACAAGAAAGAAGTGATCCAGGCCAGCACTGTCCCACCAACCCCTAGCTGTTGTAAGCGGGTGGTAAGTATTTTATGGGAAACAGTATCAAAAGCAGCGGATAGGTCGAGGAGGACCAACATGGCCTCCTCGCCCCTATCCACTGATTCCCTGATGATTTCTGAGACTTCAAGCAGCGCTGTCTCAGTGCTATAGCCGGTTCTAAAGCCGGACTGGGAGTCGTGTAGTAGCTGGTTTGACTCAAGGTACAGTGCCAACTGTTTCTGTACCACCTTCTCAAGAATCTTGGCAGGTTTAGGCAGAAGCGAAATAGGTCGATAGTTGCTAAAGAGTAGAGGGTCGGCACCGGGTTTTTTCAGTATGGGGACAAGCCTGGCCTGTTTCCAAACTGAAGGGAATTGGCCACGCGACAAAGAGGCATTCCAGATGGAAAGAAACGGGTTCACTAGAATGGGGGCGAGAATGCTCATAACTTTGGCCGGGACTGGATCCAGGGGGGAACCAGACTTGACGTTGTGTAGCAAGACTAACGCAGGGTCTGCAGTTAGCTCGCAAAAAGAATTGAAAGAACAAGAAAGGGGGCAAGAGCGATCTTCAGGGTGGTCAGGAGTCGTCGCTGCAAAGGAGGAAGAAAGTTTAACTATCTTCTCTTGAAAGAAATCAGACAATCCATTGCAGAGATCTTGAGTGGGGGTACAGAGGGATTTTGAAGCAGGGGGGTTTACGAAGTCTTTCACAATGGAGAAAAGGGTTTTAGAGGAATTCTGCGCCTGTTGAATAAGATTGGAAAAGTAAGCTCTCATTGAAGAGCGTTTAAGTTTGTGGAATTGATTTAGGGCAGATTTGTAAGCCGATTTGGCTGAAGGATCATAGTTTAGTCTCCATTTGCGTTCCAGCTGCTTACACTTGCTCTTTTCCTCACGCAGCAGAGGGGAAAACCAAGGGACAGAGGGGCGAGATCTGAAGGAAGTAAGAGGAGCAAGAGGGGAAACAGAGTCAAGCGCATCGGAGAGAGACAAATTAAATCTCAAAGTTTCAGAATTGAGGTCTTTTAGCTGGTTGAAATGAAAATGAAGATGAGCTTCCAAGGAGTCTCAGGTAACTTTGGCCCATTTACGTCCTTTAACTCGATTAAGGGGGATAGGGGGAGGAGGGGTGGGGGCCATGAAAGAAAAAGGAATGAGAAAGTGATCGGTCCACATCAAAGGAGTGGGGGGGAGGGTGGAGAGGGTAGGATGATTCGAAAAAATGAGGTCAAGTGTATGGCCTGCTATATGAGTCGGGTCTGTCACAAATTGGGACAGGGTGAGTCCTTGTAAAGTTTCTAACAAAGAGGAGGCTAGAGTACAGGAAGGATTATCAATATGTAAATTAAAATCTCCTAATACAGTGAAATGGGGGTGTTTAAGAGAAAAATCAGCGATAGAATGCATCAAAGTAGTAAGGGAGGAAGAGGTAACGGCAGGGGGGTTATAGACCAATATGCCAGCACAGATGGTCCTGGCAGTGTCCATAATTGTAAAGTAAGCGGCTTCAATGGGACCTAGATTGGGAATTTTTGTGAGGTTTAATTTGAGATGGGATTTAGCAATAATCGCAAGACCCCCTCCGGTCTTGGAGTTGTCTCGATTAATGCCAGTGAAACAATAACCAGGGGGAGTAGCTAGAGTGATATCCGGTTTGGAAGAGTCTTTTATCCAAGTTTCAGTAAGAAACAATAAATCCCAATTGTGGGTGTCAAGAGATAACCAGATATCATGGGCGTGGGCTGGAAGAGATCTGCAATTAACTAATGCGGCCTTTAAGGTGGTGGGTGGCTGATCATTGACAATTGAGGATAGTAGCGGAGCTTTAAATACCACAGGAAGAGAGAAGTTGCAGTGAGGGCAGGAATATGCAGTAGATTCAAGACTAAACGTATTACAGCAGCTAACGGGGGCGCAAGTGGCAGGACGGAGGTGTAGCAATTGATCTGAGGACCAGCGGATTTTAGGGGCGAGTGGAACAGGGGTGCTGGCGCTAGACGCGAGTCCGGCGCGGACGGGCGCAGACGGGCTTGCCTTAGGCGCGCCTTCGGCGCGCCATCGGCGCGCCCGCTGCGCCCGCCCGCTGCGCGGACGGGAAAGCCCTTTCCTTTTATCCATAACTTGCTGTAGGGGTGGGAGGAGGGTGGGAGGCGTCCAGGAGCTGGAGCGCTACCCTGCCTCCCCCCAAGATGGCGGTTCCGTTTTACCCAGCCGGCGAGAGCGCTGTGCTCGGCTGCACCGGTAGAGGAAAGAAGATCGGGACCCCTGTGACGACTAGATCGCGTCAAAACATGCAGGCGGTCAGTGTCCGATAATTAAAATACAGCTTTTTAAAATATGTACAATTATTAAAAATGCCGGTTAGCGTGACTGTACGAGGTCGTCAAATCACCACACATAAAGTATAGGCTTTCAATTCACACACTCTCACAAAAGGTTAGGTTTCTAGCAAAATTAGCAAAGAGAAATGCCCCCGGCTTCCGCCTCAGGGGAAAACAAGTAATCTGAATGAGAATGTCACCGGGATTCCTTATGTAGTGAGGGAGGGCGGGAGGCGTCCAGGAGCTGGAGCGCTACCCTGCCTCCCCCCAAGATGGCGGTTCCGTTTTACCCAGCCGGCGAGAGCGCTGTGCTCGGCTGCACCGGTAGAGGAAAGAAGATCGGGACCCCTGTGACGACTAGATCGCGTCAAAACATGCAGGCGGTCAGTGTCCGATAATTAAAATACAGCTTTTTAAAATATGTACAATTATTAAAAATGCCGGTTAGCGTGACTGTACGAGGTCGTCAAATCACCACACATAAAGTATAGGCTTTCAATTCACACACTCTCACAAAAGGTTAGGTTTCTAGCAAAATTAGCAAAGAGAAATGCCCCCGGCTTCCGCCTCAGGGGAAAACAAAAGTTGAATAAGGTAAGACCTGCAAAGGTTTTAGGTGAATTTTTCCTAGAGACTAGTGAACTAACATTAGAAGCTGTGTTTAAATATAATTTGACATGCAGTTTACAGAAAGAAGAAAAGACATTTTTGAACATGGTTGAGGAAAGAAGGCGTAAGATACACAAAAAGGCAACAGAAGGAAAGGTTGAGAAAACAGCTTGGGACATAGAAATGGAGAAACACCTGACAAAAGGAGAGTCAACACCAACGATAGCTTTAGACAGGCCTCAGAAAGGAAAACTTTGTATAAGAAGGAATCAAACTGCATATGATAACTTATTTGTAGGTAACAGTGAGTGCCATGATACATACTGAATCATGGGTGGATGGGGATTCAAAGGTGAAGGAGATCCAGTATTTCCTGGAATATATTTTATCTGTGGGAACAGGGCATATTATTGTTTGCCAGACCATTGGTATGGCACATGTTATGTAGGCCTGGTATTTCCAAACATCTTTCACATGGACAGAGAAGAGGGTGTAAATAGTTTAAATAGTCATTTAGTGCGTAGAAAGAGGGAATCTTGGGCAGAAATTGTGGGTGACATCTTTTGTGCATTGATACCGGCAGTGGGAATAACTCTGAATGCAAATAAAATTAGAAGATTATCTGCAGTAGTGGATTGCTTGTCAACAAGCACTGCTCATGGATTCTTATTGGTTAATACTGAAATGGTTGCCATGCGTGCTATGGTGATGCAAAATCGACTTGCCTTTGACATTCTTTTGGCAAAAGAGGGTGGAGTCTGTGGAATGCTGAAAGTTCAACATTGTTGCACTTACATTCCAGATGAAAGTGAAGATCTAAAGGTTTACATTAAAAATATTACTGAATTGCACGATGAACTTGCACCACTGGAGGTTGAAGATGTATGGACAAGAATGGGAAAGAAAATAGCTGCTATTAAAAATTTCTTAGCTAAAATAGGTAGTACTGTTATAGGTAAAATTCTGTTTCCATTAACATGTGTGATAGTTGGAGTATTAGTGATAAGATTAGGGTGTATGTGTTGCAGGAAAAAGAAAACAAATAATAAAATAAAAAGAGATAAACTTAAGAGAAAAGGAAAAGATCCAGAAAAGGATTTTGAAGAGATAGCCCTAGATGAGTGGAAAGACAAAATGTATAAGAAGGTAAAAAGAGATGAATATGAAGAAACTGAATTTTGAGCTATGAGTAAGAAGTCATTTCAAATCTTCGAAAAAGGGTACTAAATTTGGGTGTTTTGTGGTGATAAAATCACCAAAGGGGGGATTGCTGGAGCGAGGTTTTCCTTAAGAAACGTATACCTCCTCCATTTCATCATCTTGAATTAACATGAATAACTGATTAACATTAATAGTATTAATTGTTTGCTGTGTTTAATTAATCAACATTACTAATTAGAAAATACACGTGGGAATCGCATTTGCATGGCTTGATTGATACGTAAACTAATTTCGTACGCATACTAATATCAGATATTTAGAATTTGCATGTTTAATGTTGCTTTTGTGATGTGATTTGTGAATTGAGCTTTAAATTGTGAGTATAAACTGCAATGCGTGTTGCTTTTGGCTAGAGAAATACATACACATAGTGGGTTTAGTGAGGGAATAACATTTTATTAGTCATTTCTATGTATTAATTACGTTTTATGTTTCTTTGCTTAAGTTGACCTTTCTGGAGTGGCCACAAAATGGCTGCCATCCCTATTCTGACGCCCCGATAAGACAGAGAAGTCACTGAGTGAAGTGCGCCAGCGCTAAAAGATGAGCAACAATAACCTCGTACTGACCCCAAGCAGACTGTATCCGTGAAGGTCATCCTGGGAGGAGCGCCAAGCACCAAACAAAGGATTTACTTAAACTATGAACTATTATATTTGATGACACAAAGGACACGACCCTGCATGGGAATCAACATGCCCTGAATGGACTAGAAACTGTTACAAATGTACTCAAAATTTGAAAAGCTGCATCTAATGCAACATTTGATGTATTAGAAGCAGGAAGAATGGTCCTGGTTAACCAATTAAAATTGTTTTGTAACATGTATTGAAACATTTGCCGATAAAAATGTATTATAAAAGTAGACTAGAGAGGGTAGGAGCTTAGCTTACTTCTTTGCACCCCATCACTTTACCAGATAGCCTGACGTTATGCTGACGGAGAGGACGGTGACACTGCTGGACAGCTGCTGTCAGAGACTCTGATGGACTGATCAGATGCCCAATTAATTTACGAACTGATTCCTTGATTTATGGGCATAGAGATGAAAGATCTGAAATTGACATAGAGGACGACGTTTAGCCAGATTAGGTAAATATGCGAACCAAAAATATTGAATGCTATATGATTTCCTTATGCTTAAATTAGATAAACATATTGTTTGCATTTAAAGAACTGTGTCGGGTTATTATTTGAAGTATTTCAATGTATATTGTCTATTAGGAGTTAGGGGTTGCTATTCCCAGCAACTGGCTGATCCATGGCCAATAGTATGGGAGGAACTGCTAGGTTATAATGTATTTGAGATCCTGGTGAGGTAGGGAGGTATAGGTAAACTTGTCGATACTCATCAGGTGATTGGTACACTCTTCCTCCCATTTCCAGCGCATGAAGTAAAGAAAGAAACTCCCCTCTCTTGCGGACCATTGATACTGATAGTGGAATGAATGATTGATTGGTGTTATGGGCCCCACCAGTGAATGAATGAGTGAAATATGGTCTGGCCAGTAGCGAGGGGATTTGTGGAGTTCAGCGCTGGAGCAGACGCATCGATGGTCAGTCCATGGGAGTTCGGTGGTGTGGCTGAAGGTGATGAAGTTTCCTGTTGTGAAGAGGGGGTCGAGGGTGTGTCCTGCTGAGTGCGTGGGTTCAGTCACGATCTGGCGGAGTCCAATGTTGTGGAGAATTCCAATAGAAGCCCATGTTGACACCAGAACATGGGCTCCTATTGGAATTCTCCAGGGCATATTATCAAGCCCATTATCGCCGCTTTAGCGGCAGTTTTCTGCTGCTAAAGCGGCGATAATTGTAACGCCGTTTCTTGATAATGTGCCCCTTAGTTTTCAGCTCTATTGCTTTGCTCTATTGTCAAAGGAGTGTTCCATAGGTGGCACATTGGCATTTCCATGCTATGGCCCATGGTTTGTGAGGCAAAGTCCTATCTTCAAACAGTGGTAGATAGGGCTTTGGACCAACAAATAAAGTCAAACTTTTCACACATTGCATGTTCCTGCACTGAGTGATCTTCATGAGAAATGTCACAGGTGATAACATCCTAGAGGTGGAGACGGTGTTATTTCTGTACAACTATGGTTGGACAAAGAACTGGTGGAGGTGTAAGAAGTGGAAATTGCGATCTGGTCATTGTTGGAAGTGCCTTTATCAATGAGTGAAATGACAGGCTGGTCATAAATTTGAAATGTACACTTTGGCTTAGTATTGTGACGTGCTTTCAACAGGTGGATGTAGACCTCGGGACTTATGCCTTTCTCGTTTTTAGGTTTAGGTTAAGCTTTCGATCGTGTTTTTGTGTTGTGCAAATCCCACCCTAGGAAGGATGTCATGGAGCTTAAAAACAAGAAAGGAAACCAAAGCTCTAACCAGTTTGAAGGAATAGAGGAATTTAAAAAATCACCATCAAAACTAATAGAGACATGTTTGTCATCTTCATCTATTTCATTGGTTAAACTGTAGTCTGGAGACCCTCTGGGGTGGCTGGAGGTGGTTGGCTCTGTGACGCCTACTCAGGAAGTCGACGACTTCGTAGAAAATGAAATAATTTTAACAGATTAATAGTTTTTATATAAATAAAGAAGCGAGATTTTAATTAAAATATTTGAAACGTTAAGTAAATATGATTAAATTTACAAATAGAACCTGAAAATTAAGTTGGTGTCCTCAGATTGATTCATGGGAGCAGTGTAAATGTATCAAACAGAATGTAGTATGGACAATGAGTGGCCTCAATTGAATTTAGAGAAGCCCCAACCTTCCCATTAAAATAAAAATGTTAATTTAAAAAAAAATAATTGTGAATTAAATAAAATATTACGTTATTTGTATATTGTCTTTTTCATGAATCCTTGCCTCTATATTTGTGTGAATTGCTTTGAGTTTCAAATCATCCAAATTGCTTAAGCTGGGGTCCCCGGTTTCCAGTAATGACTCTGGAGGTCCCCGGAATCCAATAATAATTCAGTGAGGTTCCACGGATTTTAGCAATGGTTAAGTGGGGGCTCACAGAAGTCAAAGACTTAATAACAACTGATCTCTGTTTTCTGAGGTTGTAAAAAAAGGCACTGGTGTCCTTCAGCTGACATTTTATTCAGAAGTGGCATACTAACATGGTAAGCAGAATATGCTGGAACAGTACTCTTCCAGTAAATGAACAGCTTTTCCGCAGGCAGCTCCTTGCTCTGAGGAGGGGAGCTATTGTGGTGAGCGAATGGAGCCACCACAGGGACCAAATGCAGATTATCATGTTGAGTAAGTTGTGGAGCTTAATTTGATCTATCTGATTAACTGGTTCAGTCTTTGAGGTCGGGCCTGTTAAAGTTCCTTCAATGTGAGAGACACTAGAATTTAAAGGTTTCGTGAATTTCCCCAGTGTGAGCGTGGTCAAACGTGGTTCTCTAACAATGAAGCGCTGACATTTAACTGACGCAAATTCTTAAATTACTTGTGCCATGATCTCCTCTATCTCACCGTGTAGTGTGCACATGCTGGCCAGTTTTTTTTAGGTGAGAATAGAATTTGTCCAAGGATTCATCTGAATCATGTTGGGCTTAGTGAACTAGATAATGTGAGGTAACGGCCAGAGCTGCCGACTTTGGAATTGGGGAAACAGGTTTGATCTTGGCATAGGCTCGACAGCCTTTGATTCTGGGCAAATCACTTAGGGGAATATTAATCAAGCAATTGTGTCTTCTTTGCACCATGCAATGAGACACAAGGGCGACCCAATTACTAAGTAAGATTTAGCAAGTTATGCAAGGCCACTATGTGGCCCTGCGTGGCTTGATTAATCTAGAATAATGCAGCGCAAATCGCTGTGTTGCATTACTCTTCCCTAGGGAGGCATTCCATCCATCCAGTATAGGTGTTCTGATCCATCCACCCATGGATTTTGGCGCATTCCCAGATTTACCAACACTGGTAAAACTGGGAATGTGTCAAAATGCTACGCCTCCACAGGTGAGGCGTAACAAGGAGAAATATCTTTATTTCTCCTCTTTCTGTGTGATGCATTGTGCAGCACACATTGAAAGAAGAAAATGCCTCAGAGGATTGTTTTTGGGCAGGAAGTTGTCACTTCTTGCACAAAATAATCCTGCTTACAACGAAGGCACCCTTGCACCGGTGAGCAGTCTAAATATCGAGTTTTTAATTTCGAACTACAAGTATATCGAGTTGTAAATATCGTAGGTAAAGAATATCGAAGTCAAGAATATCGATGGACAGAATATCGACCCCAAGGTAAGTATTATCGAAGTTAATAATATCGAAGTCATTAATATAGATGTAGGTAATATCGTAATCAAAAATTTCGATGCCAAGAATATCGATATTTTATTAGTGTAATGTATTTTAATATGTATTTTATTTGTATGTTAAAGATTATTGTAATGTATTTTAATACATTTAAAAATAAATGTTTAGAGATTAATAATTATTTAAAATATAATTTAGCGTTTTAGTATCAGAGCGGGTTGTGGGTTTATAGGGGAATAGGGTGGGAAGTATTTAATTATAATTAATTAATTAATATGTATTGTTTAATTGGTATTTATGATTAATTAATTGTTAATTAATTACTAATTGTTAATTAAATATATTAATTGATTAATTAATTGTTAATTAATTATTAATTGTTAATTAATTTTATTAATTGGTTAATTATATAAGTTATAATTAGTTTAATATTAATATTTATTTATTGGTATTGTTAATTAATTAATTGTTAATTACTAATTAATTGGTGATTTAATTTTATTAAGTGATTAATTGATGATTAAATTAATTATGTGAATTTTTATGTGTAGTGGGTTGTGGGTTTATAGGGGAATAGGGTGGGATGTAATTAAATTCAAATAATTACTGATAATTTTTATTTATTTGTAATTAATAATAATTAGTTGTTAATTAATTATTAATTGGTATTTAATTGTTATTAGTACGTTAAATATAGTAAATATAAATAATTTATTATTCCATGTTATTTGTTGTTATTGCTAATTAATGTATTGTTAATTAATAATTAATTTGTGAATAATTGTAATTTGGTAGTTAATATGTATAAATTTGTAAATAATAAGTATATTAATTATAAAGAATGTATTATTAATTGTAAATAATAGATAAACTGATATTTAAATGTATTGTGTATTTTGTATGTGTAGTGTGTTGTGTGTTAAAGGGGGAATAGTGTGGGATGTAATTTAAAGTTATTTATATAAATATTTATTTTAAAGAATTGGTATTTAATAATACATATTTTGTCAATTAATTATTAATATGCTATTTTTTATAACTAATTATTTAATTGGTTATTATGTTTATAGAATCCCTATGCTATCCAGTGCTTTCCCAACTGTTTTACTATCTGGAGTTTGAATAGTAATTTTTAACCCTACGCTATCCAGCGCTTTCCCTACTGTTTCACTTACTGGAGTGGGAATAGTAATTTGTACCCCTACGCTATCCAGCGTTTTCACTACTGTTGCACTCTCTGGAGTGGGAATAGTAATTTTTACTCCTACGCTATCCAACGCTTTCCCTTCTGTTGGACTCACTGGAGTGGGAATAGTAATTTTTACCCTTAAGCTATCCAACGCTTTCCCTAGTATTGCACTCTCTGGAGTTGGAATAGTAATTTTTACCCCTACGCTATCCAACGCTTTCCCTACTGTTGCACTCTTTGGAGTTGGAATAGTAATTTTTACCCCTGCGCTATCCAGCGCTTTCCCTACTGTTTCACTTACTGGAGTGGGAATAGTAATTTGTACCCCTACGCTATCCAACGCTTTCCCTACTGTTGCACTCTCTGGAGTTGGAATAGTAGTTTTTACCCCTACGCTATCCAGCGCTTTTCCTACTGTTGCACTCTCTGGAGTTGGAATAGTAATTTTTACCCCTACGCTATCCAGCGCTTTCCCTACTCTTTCACTTACTGGAGTGGGAATAGTAATTTTTACCCCTACGCTATCCAGCGCTTTTCCTACTGTTTCACTTACTGGAGTGGGAATAGTAATTTGTACCCCTACGCTATCCAGCGTTTTCACTACTGTTGCACTCTCTGGAGTGGGAATAGTAATTTTTACCCCTACGCTATCCAACGCTTTCCCTACTGTTGGACTCACTGGAGTGGGAATAGTAATTTTAACTCCTACGCTATCCAACGTTTTCCCTACTATTGCACTCTCTGGAGTTGGAATAGTAATTCTTTTCCCTACGCTATCCAACACTTTCCCTACTGTTGCACTCTCTGGAGTGGGAATAGTAATTTTTACCCCTACGCTATCCAACTCTTTCCCTACTGTTGGACTCACTGGAGTGGGAATAGTAATTTTAACTCCTACGCTATCCAACGTTTTCCCTACTATTGCACTCTCTGGAGTTGGAATAGTAATTCTTTTCCCTACGCTATCCAACACTTTCCCTACTGTTGCACTCTCTGGAGTGGGAATAGTAATTTTTACCCTTACGCTATCCAATGCTTTCCCTACTATTGAAATCTCTGGAGTTGGAATAGTAATTTTTACCCCTACGCTATCCAACGCTTTCCCTACTGTTGCACTCTTTGGAGTTGGAATAGTAATTTTTACCCCTACGCTATCCAGCGCTTTCCCTACTGTTTCACTTACTGGAGTGGGAATAGTAATTTGTACCCCTACGCTATCCAACGCTTTCCCTACTGTTGCACTCTCTGGAGTTGGAATAGTAATTTTTACCCCTACGCTATCCAACGCTTTCCCTACTGTTGCACTCTTTGGAGTTGGAATAGTAATTTTTACCCCTACGCTATCCAACGCTTTCCCTACTGTTGCACTCTTTGGAGTTGGAATAGTAATTTTTACCCCTACGCTATCCAGCGCTTTACCTACTGTTTCACTTACTGGAGTGGGAATAGTAATTTGTACCCCTACGCTATCCAACGCTTTCCCTACTGTTGCACTCTCTGGAGTTGGAATAGTAATTTTTACCCCTACGCTATCCAGCGCTTTTCCTACTGTTGCACTCTCTGGAGTTGGAATGGTAATTTTTACCTTTACGCTATCCAACGCTTTCCCTACTATTGCACTCTCTGGAGTTGGAATAGTAATTTTAACCCTACGCTATCCAACGCTTTCCCTACTGTTGCACTCTTTGGAGTTGGAATAGTAATTTTTACCCCTACGCTATCCAGCGCTTTTCCTACTGTTGCACTCTCTGGAGTTGGAATAGTAATTTTTACCTTTACGCTATCCAACGCTTTCCCTACTATTGCACTCTCTGGAGTTGGAATAGTAATTTTAACCCTACGCTATCCAACGCTTTCCCTACTGTTGCACTCTTTGGAGTTGGAATAGTAATTTTTACCCCTACGCTATCCAACATTTTCCTTAGTGTTGTTTTTGTTGGAGTTGGACTAGTAGTTTTATTGTGTTTGATATTTCATATGTTTTGTATTAGTTTTTGCTATTGTAATATATCATTAATAATAAAAATTATTCACATTAAAAATATTGATTATTATTTGCTATATGTAATTATTAAATATTGATTAATGTTAATATTTTATGTGTATAGATGTATTGGTAATTTTTAAAAACATTTAATAATTTATACGTTACAGAAATTATTAGTAAAATTAATTATTAAGTAAGTATATATATTATATGTATATGTTTAATTAAAGTTTTATTAAATTATATATATTAATTATACATTTTAAATATTATACAATATATTTTATTATGTTTATTTAATTTCTAAGTATAATTTGGTTTATTTTACATATATTTTTAAAGTAAAAGAAAAACGATATTTTTTTTTTTTTTTTTTTTTTTTTTTTGAAAAAGTTTTATTAAGCAATAATTCGGTTACAAGTACGGGCCTACAACCACTCGGGCCGGCCGCTAGGTACAGAAGGAAATCTACACATATCAAAGCTACAATCAGTTCCCAGGGCACTGCCCTGCAGTGGCTCCAGATAGTTCTCGAGGAACAGGAAGCGTAAGTCCAACAATCACAAAAACAAAAAGACAAACAATACACAACATAAGGCGAGTTATGAGGGAAACCAGTGCGGGTCAGGCTCCCCCCGGGAAACTCCAGTCAGGACAATTGAGCAAACCGCTAAAGAAAGGAGTACCGGGAGGCCGGGGACGGAGGGGGGGGGGGGGGGAGGGGGTCAAGGAAGATGAACGTCCATATGTAGTTGTTCCAAAAGGCGCCAGGAGCCATCAAGGGTCAGGGGGACATGGCGATATCAGTATCTACCAGGGGGGGCGTACAGATGCCTCCGCGATACGCGTTCCATTGCCCCCAAATTCTACCCCATGCCCCCGGCTTGCCACGGGCCACATACACAGTCTTCTCCCTAAACATACACCAGTCCATATTCTCCTTCCATACTGACACGGTGGGCGGCCGTTGAGCGCCCCAAAGTTGCGCTATGTCCCTCTTGGCAATCATGTTCCCTAGGGCCGCCCACCGAGTCTGAGCCGCGCTGTAGTCATTGGGCTCCCACACATTCAGGACACAGCGACGCACCTCCGGCAGCAGCACAACCCCGGTGACCTGTCCCATAACCGTGTGGACCCGGCGCCAGTAGTCCGCCACCTCGCGGCACTCCCAAAGGATATGAAGAAAGGTGGCGCTGAGCCCACAGCCTCGCTTACAGAGCCCGTCGCCGGAAAATCCCATCGAGACCAAGCGCGGACCCGTCACATACACCCGGTGGAGAATCTTGAGCTGTACCAACCGAAGACGAGCCGGAATGGCAACCTCCTTGGGGGACGACAGTGCAGACTGCCAATCTTCGTCGTCCAATTCCACCCCGTCCCCAGTCCAAGCCTCCCGAAGGCGAACAAGAAGGTCCGCCCGGTGATTGATTAATTTTTTATAAATTAAAGAAATAGTACAATCAGGGACATGTCCATCAAGTATGCGGTCCTCGAGGGGCGATGAAACAGGGATCTTGGTCCCCTCCCCGAAGACCGAGAGCAGGGCGTGCCGAACCTGGGCGTAGCGGAAGAACTCCCTGTCGGTCAGCTCGTATTCGGCCTGGAGCACCGCGAAAGTCTTTACCGCGCCCTTGTGCCACAGGTCTCCCACTTTGCTGATACCAATCGTGTCCCACTGGTCAAACCCCTTCGTGGTCCACAAGCTTCCCAGGCGGTCGGAAGCAAACAAGGGAGTAGCACATGTTAATCGCTCACTCCAGCCCATGGCCGCAGTGGCAGCCCTCCAGGTCCGCACCGCAATCTTAGTAGGACCCGTAAGGGTCCGGCCAGCCAGGCGGGAATAAAGTGCCCTGTGGTAGTTCCCGCCGGGAAGCAGGAACTTGTCCATCTCATACGCCGGATTCAAGCCGGGCGCATACGTGGCGTGGTTAATGGCAGATAGCTGCGAGGCCCAATAGTACCTGCGAATGTCAGGAAGCGCGATGCCCCCGTCATACCAGGGGAGAGTGAGCTTGGCAAGAGCAATACGCGCCCGCCCGTCCCACACCAGTCTCCTCTGCAGGCTCTCCACCTCCCGAAAGTAGGCCACTGGGATAACATCGAAGGAGTTCTGGAGTGCATAGAGGAACCTGGGAAGGGACATCATTTTAAACAGCGCGGCCCGACCCAGCGGGGACAGGGGGAGCCTGCACCACCGGGCCGTGTCCTCCCGCAGCCGCCGAAGTGGACGCAGGAGATTCTGCTCATAGCGAGCCACCGGGTCCAGCGAAACGTATATCCCCAGGTACTTAAAGCCGCTCAGAGATATCTGAATCGGGAGCCGAGGCGGCAGGAGAGGAGGACCACCAGAGATGGGATAAACGCAGGATTTAGACCAATTGATCGTGAGACCCGAATTGTTCCCAAAGGAGGTCAGAACGTCAAAAAGGACGTTGAGTGACTGCCGCGGTGAGATGAGATACAGGAGAATATCGTCCGCATACAGCGAGACCCGATCTTCGAAGCCCGGGCCCCACCGGATCCCTCTAAGCGAGGGCTCCCAACGGAGCCAGGCAGCGAGTGGCTCCAGGGCAAGAGCAAAAAGCAACGGGGACAACGGGCACCCCTGCCTCGTGCCCCTGCCGAGGGCAAAGGGCCGAGAGACCCGCCCATTCACCACCACTTGAGCCATGGGTCCCGTGTAAAGGAGCCTCACCCAGCCAATAAATCCCTCTCCAAAGCCGAATTTATCCAAGACGGCCCAGAGGAAGGGCCACTCAATAGTATCAAAGGCCATCGTGGCATCCAAAGAAACCAGCACGGCCGGTTCGGAGAGGAACTCCGCCCTGGCAAGGGCACCGTGAAGACGCCGCAAGTTAAGAGCGGTGTTGCGGTGCGGGATAAAGCCGCATTGGTCCGGATGAATAAGGTCGCACACGACACTCAACAATCGATTGGCCAGGACTTTCGCCAGGATTTTGGGCTCCGCATTGAGCAGTGAAATGGGCCGGTAAGAAGTACAGCGGTCTCGCGGCTTGCCCTCCTTGGGGATAACGACTATAGTGGCCAAGCGCTGGTCGGCCGGAAGGGAACCCGCCGCGAGAGAGTCGCGGAACATGCGGCTGAGGAAGGGCGCAAGCTTATCAGGACGCAATTTGTATAGTTCAATGGGCAGACCGTTAGGACCCATAGCCTTGCCCGAGCGAAGGGAACGGATCGCGGTCGCTATTTCATCCGACGACAAGGGAGCGTCCAGCCGCTCCCGGTCCTCAACGGACAGGCCGGGCAGAGCAATATCTCTCAGTAGGAGGCGAGAGTCCTCCTCATCCCTGTCAGTCACCGGGGAGTACACCGCCCGGAGGTGGTCAGCGAAACATTCCACAATCTCATCCGGCTCAGTCACACACACACCGTCAGCAGCACGCAACTCGGGGACCACACGATTCACTCTCTCCTTTTTGTCCAGCCACGCGATCAACTTTCCCGCCTTGTCCCCCGCGTCATACAATCGGCCCTGCTGCTCCCTATACATAGTTTTGGCCGCGTCAGTGACCATGGACCTATATTCGAACTGTTTCAGGCTAAGGGCATGTAGCCCGTCCGGAGTAACATTCGCCTCCAGGGCCGACTCCAACCCCGAGATGTCAGTCTCCAGCTTCACCACCGCCTCGCTCCTAACCTTCTTGGCCACCACTATCTGGGCGAGGGCGTGTCCGCGTATCACAGTTTTAAAGGCTTCCCAAAGGGACAACGCAGACGACACCGACCCCTCGTTTTCAATGAAGTATTGGTCCATGGCCCTAACCAGGCTGTCACGAGTCGCAGGGTCCCGCAGGTACCAAGGGTTAATAGGAGCTACCCGCCCTGCAGACCGCGACCCGGTGTCAAAGAGAAGCCACAGCGGAGAATGGTCGGAGATACCACGCGCCAAGTGTCTGACCTCTCGAATCCGACCAGTCTGCGCCGCGGGCATAAGGAAGTAGTCCAGCCTAGAGAGACTCCCATGCGCCCCCGAATGAAAGGTAAACTGACACTGGGTCGGATGCATTAGTCTCCAACTATCCACCAAGCCGAAGGTCTCCAACATCCCACCCAGCCATGACTGGGCAGCGGGGAGGGTCCTCGGTGGGTGACGATCCAGTTCACCCGAAACCACAGAGTTAAAGTCCCCGCCCATGAGCAGGAGGCCGTCCGGAAGGTCAAGCAGCATTCGACCCAAGTCAGTAAAGGTGGAGTTCTGGAGACCCGGGGGAACGTAGACTGAAACCAGGGTAAGGGGCTGCCCCTCCCACCTCCCAATCAAACACACATAGCGCCCTCTGTCATCCGAGACTATCCTCGTGATCTCCACCGGAAGGGAGGTTCGCAGGAGAATGCCCACCCCCCTGGAGCCCGTTGTGAAACCAGAATGAGCTACGAGGCGGTATCCCCCCCTGTTCATCGCATGGCAGACATTGCCGACCAAGTGCGTCTCCTGGAGAAACACCACATCAGGAGTCACACGACGCAAATATTGCAGTACAACACCCCGCTTAATACGATCCCCCAACCCATTGACGTTCCACGACATAAGCCTCAACCCGTCTCCCCCCATCCCCTCCAATAGATCAAGAGGCCCCCAGCCCGCAGCACGGTTCCCAAATATGGACAAAAATCAATACCTCGCCCTGTAAACAAAAAACACACAACAAAACAACCCCCCTTCCCCCCCAACCCCACCCCAAGTCCAACTCCCCCCACCCTGCACCCCTGCGGGCCAATGACCCCCCCAACTTGCAGTGTGCCTGTCGCCCCCCTAACCCCATTCTACAAAAAGACCCCGGAGGAGGAAAGGGACCCGAACCCGCCCGCGCCCCTCACGGGTCCTGGTAAGACACAGTATGCAAAAGAAGTAAGACCCAACTGCACAGTGCAAAACCGCAAAAGCAAGGACCAAATGTCAGTCTAAGGGGACCCGTCACCTGCGGTGCCCCCAGAGGGCCCGGGCCGGCCACCCCCGTCCGGCAGCGAGTCCAGCCAGTCACTTGCGGCCACAGGAGAGTCAAAAAAGGCTGTCCGCTCTCCATGCTCCACTCGGAGTTTCGCCGGGTAGATCATCGAATACTTCAGGCCCCGCTCGCGGAGACGGCGCTTCACCCCTTGGAATCCCATCCGCTGTTTCTGGACCAGTTGCGTGAAGTCCGGATAAAAATTGATGGTCGAGTTCTCGTAGCGGACCGGGCCACGGGTCCGTGAAGCCTGCAGAATAGCGTCGCGGTCCCTGTAGTGGAACAGTTTAGCCACGATAGGCCTCGGGGGGGCCCCCGGCCGCGGCCGGCCGCCCGGAACTCGATGGGCCCGCTCCACGGCGAAGAATTTACTTAGGCCAGCCGGGGACAGCTGTTGCAGGATAAGTTCCTCGACCACGAGGTCCACCGGGCGGCCGTCTGAGGACTCCGGTACACCAATGATGCGGATGTTGTTGCGTCGGGCCCGTCCCTCGAAGTCCTCAAGCCGCCGGGCCATATGGTCGTTGACCACTCTAATGTCCCCAAGCGCGGCCCGCAGATCCGACACCTCCGCACCCAGGGTGGAGGTCCGTGTATCAAGGGCCTGGACCTTCTCGTTGGTTTTGGAGAGGTCGGCCCGAATCAGGGTGACATCGATTGCGACAGTGTCGATCTTACGGGCCAGGGCCTCATATTGCGTCGCGATGGTTTCCCTGATGCCCTCGATGGCGCCCATAATGTCCTGCAGGGAAAGTTCCGCAGAGACGGTCGTGCCTCCCCCCGCAGCATCCGGGGAGAGGCCAGTAGCGCCAGGGGGCCCCCTGCCCTGGGTGTAGCGGTCCATGTTGTTGCTCTGGACCGCTCCCCCGCGCAGAGAAGCCTTGGTCTTGCGCCCCTCCGGACCCCCTTTGCCCGCCATGCGAGCGCAGTCTCTCAATGGGACCTCCGATCAAAAGGTGTGCGGGCGCCAGCCAAAGGACCACAAACTGCCGATGTGGGGGTCGGAGGCGTCAGGCCCACCAATAGCAGATGGAAGCAAGCCTCGGGCAGAGGCCCAGGAGGCACCTCGCCACCTTGAGCACGCACGCCAGCCGATCTCCTGAAGGCCAAAATCGAAACCGAAAGCGCTGACTCGGCAACTGGCACCGCGCTGAGGCCGCTGTTGTTCAATTGCAGCCCGGCCCCACGGGTCACCTTCACCCCGGCCACCTCCGCCGGGTGGGTCCCAAAAGTTCCGACGACGACAACTCAGGATTCCCAGGTCCAATTAGAGTTTTAAAAAGAGATATATGATCAGCTGGTCTTCATCTCCCAGATTCCATAAACCAAATCAGGATAATCTCAGGATATAGTCCGAGGAGCAGAAAGGGTCCGGGGAGCCCTGTGCTCACGCGACCATCTTAGATGCGCGCTAGGCTCCTCCTCCAAAAACGATATTTTTAATAACGATATTTTTGACATCGATATTTAATTTTCGATATTTTTGTACTTACCATGTTGTAGATAGGATGTCGATATTCTTGACATCGATATTTTTGTTGCGATATATTTGTAGGTCGATTTTCTGTCTGTCGAAATTATGTCATACAACCCCTTGCACCATGGTGCAAAGGTGCCTGTGTTGGCTCTAGGGAGTACATTGGGCGCTGGCTCAGGGAAAAGACAGAAATGTGTCGTATAATAATTCCTGCCCTTTCCCTATCATGCAGTGCAGGACGAAGGCTGGCATCGCTGCCTGATTTGTTGGTAAATGTGCCCCTTAATCTACCCGTGCCTTAATAAAAAATTAAAATAAAAAAAAGAACGTGTCCTTGTGTAATGTAACTGGTGCTCATGTAAAGTGCTCCAATATCTTCGGGTATAGTTGCCTCTTTATAAAACTGCAAAAGAAAACAAAAGAGTCGTTCTTAATTCGGGTTCTGTTTCAGGGCTCGGTTTCAGAGGACAGATTCACGCAGGGCATCAAGAACGCAAGATAGAATATGGAACGAAAGCAGTTAAAATACTTCATCAATGGAAACTTTGTGGTATTTGGCTCAGAAAGTAAGAAAGAAGAAAAGACAGCAGGCATTAGTTGAAACTCAAGTGCACTGACTCTGAAGTGCACACAGGCCTTGCATCAATTATGTGCATCGGAACATTGAAAGGCCCGCAGCACTGCGTGAAGAAGTGTCGTTTCAGCTTTTCTCCATGGAGGTAGGAATGCACAAAAATCATAGAATGTTTCAGTGGGAAATTAGGTGATGAGACAGAAGTCTGTAGTGGTTTCCGAGGCCCCCCTGCAAAGAAAACGTTGTCCTTTCATCCCTAAGTCATGTGCATCCCAGATGTGCTGTGGAAATCAGAAATATATTAGGAAAGTAAGCAGCAAATCTGGAGTTCTTGGCGGGTCCGGAAATACAAGTCTGGGTTGCTGTGCATTACAGGCCATCAAAGGGGTAAAGAGAGGGGTTCACCTGGCATGCTGGAAAAGATGTTTGTGGCCAAAAGTGTCAAGAAGCCAGAAGTAGTGGAAAAATAAAACAGATATTAAGTGATATACCCAGAGGTACTATTTTGCAATGGTTATTTAAGCCAAAAAAGGCGTTTCAATTAAAGATTCCCTAATAGGGTGTTTTAACCATTGGGAAGTTGACAGAGAAGTGTAGGATAATGTTTAGGAACAGCTAGGAGGTGTGCAATCAGTATAATCGGGGGACTTGCCTTGAGAGAAAAGACAAGAAGACCACGACAGACAGACACACCAAATGCAACCCAGAGAGACAAGTAGCTCTCACATCCAGCAGGCAGTTGCAGAAACAATCCCGGAGATTTCATCATTTAGCACTCAGAGACATTGTTGTACTGACTTAGCCTCACTTCACAGCCGTTTTCGAAGACTGAATCATTGAGAGGACCGTTTTTTGTAGATACACTTTATATATGTACCTAAATCCTTCTACGACACTTTACCCAAGAACCCTTTCAGCAGACAGGATACTTAGGGTCTAATGTGGAAAGCCTTTTACTGGTTGCAAATCTGTGATTCGCTAAATCGGAAGGTTTGTGACCAGTAAAAAGCCTTTTCTAATATACCAAACCCATTTAGCGATTCTGGAAGGGTGGGGTCACTCCTGACCCACTGCTCTGTTTATGGACAGTATCCCTTGAAATCTGCATTTTTGGGGCACTCTGGGTGACTGCCCCTCTTGACTCTTTTCTCGCCAGTGGGAGCTCATGGCCAAGGATACAGTCAATGGGCATTTGGGGACTAACAATGACCATCATCTGGGCAAGTACCCATCCCATTGCGAGGATACCATGGCCATAAGGTGTAAAATATCCTGCCCAGGGGCATGGGTCACTCTACAGACAAGTCATGTCAGATATTGTTCTGGAGAATCCAACTTGGCTATCACCATGGTCTGGCTGGCAAAGGTAATGCAGCAGAACAGTGACAGGGACTCCATTTATGGTGATATCCTGGATGTGACGGCTACCACCCTCCAGGATCACCAGCTTACCTTCTGGGTCCACTTCCCAACTAAGCAACATTAGGGCACCCTCTCCTTGGGATAACCTTCCCCTAGTACTACAGCAGCCACTTCTTTGGTGTCCCACCTGAGGGTGGCTTCTTGGGCAAACAGAGCCCCCCTTTATATGCCCTGACTACAGGCAGTCATAACACTGAAACGGGAGAAAAGACGACCTGGGCTTCTGTCCATCAAAACCTTTCCCTTGTTCTCTGAAGGGGAATCAGAATCCTTTCTATCTAAACTCTTTTGGGGCCCTTTGGGGAACATCTCTGCTTTGTCCTGGCCTTCCTCTTCCCTCTGCTGAGAGGAACCTGATTTACCCTTCCTGTGATCACTCCTGAGTACCTTCATGGGCATTCTTGTGCTGAACCAGAGGTCAACTTCTTTCCCAAGTTCTCTGGGCTTAGTGAGCATAGTATTTATCAGGTTCTGGCGCAACCCAGTGAACAATTGCTTAAAATGTGCTCTTTCATCATCAAATTGTACAGTCCATCATCATCATTTATTTTGCTGCCCTTCACCCTACCACCCAGTGGTTTGCTAGAAGAAACCACATATTCACCCATGACTGGTATGACTGCTTCTGGCTATCCCTAAACTTAGTGATAAGGGCGTCCTTTATAGGGGCATACTTCATCTGGCCAGTTATTTCAAGGACCAATAAGGTATCCCTCTCCGTAATGGGGATGAGATTCCACAGACTGAACCACCTGTCCTCTTCTGCATACATAGGGCCACCTCATTATGCTGTAAACCACATATCTATGCCATTCCCCACCCCATAGCTAGGCAGCAGGTCTTTGGGGATGTGGACTTTTTTTAACCCCTCCTAGGCACTTCACTGTCACTGCCACCACCTTCAGTGGACTTAGATGCATTTTGGGTCCTCAACTCCATCTTGTGAGGGCTCCTCTTGCAGGCCAGAAGATCCTCCTTCTCCTCCGAGGCCAATGTTAACAACTTTTCCTCCAGGGCCAAAGTTGCTGGCGCTGCTACTTATTTCTCTTCAGTAACCAAGGTTGCCTTCTTCTCTTCAGCAGCCAGTGCTAACGTTTTCTCCTCAATGGCAAGGGTAGCAGCTGCAAATTCAAGGCCCTCTCTGCCCACCTGTCCTCCAGATCTGATTGAACCAAGCTGTGAGAAGATACACTGCTCCCTGCTATGAACACTGCAGGTTGTCTAGCCCCTGTGGTCCCATTCGCCTCTGGAGCCTCTTCAGTATTAATGTTGTTTCCTTCCTTCACCTCCTCCTTTTCTTCCTCACCCACTTGCTCCTGCGGGGTGTACTGCCACATGTGGACTTCCTTCAAGGCACTGAGGAAAATCTGGTAATTCTTCTTCTTTGATGCCTTCACCATCTTTAGGCCCTATTCTATGCACATGCTCTTCAGTTCTGCCATGCTGAGGCTGTCTATGCAGCTCAGAGCCACTTCTATTCGTTACAAATTCACAGGTGCAAAAATGTGTGGGAAGGAGTGAATTTAGGGAAAATTGAAAACGACCAAGTAAAAACAAAAAGGCGAAATTAAAAATAACAAAGTCGATTTTTTTGTACATTTAAAGAGGGATTTTGATTTCAACTTACATAACTGAGTGGTACTACAAAACACAAGTCCTGGATACCACTGCGGAACACCAGTGTACGATATTGGATTATTATTTGGGTAGAGTGACTACCCATTTCAAGGAATAATCACAATCCTTGTCAGGGTGGTCCTTCAAAGTCACAAAAATAATCCGAGTTCAACCCCCTGGTAGCTATTGCACAGAGCAGACAGGTTTAACTTAGGACAATGTGTTAAGTATCTATGCAATACTTAAACAGTAATTAAGTCAAAATGCAAAATAATAAAAATCTCAAACTGAATTAGAACAATAGTTTAAAATTTAACATAAACAACAAAAATGACAAAAATCCAATAAGGGTTAGCCAGAGATATGATGTAAAAAAAGTTGTAAATTAGAATAGGGCCAAGAAGCACAAAGTGCCAATGATAGTTAATAGACGTAGCTGACCAGCATCTAGGCATAATTCAATGCTGACCACGATGGAGAGTGGGTTGGATATAGAAATGTAAATGTAAAATGTAAATGTCAAGGTACTTATAGAGCGCACTGTCACCAGACGGCCACCTTGCGGTGTCGTCTTTGCGGTTTCCTGGCGCTGATACTCATACCGCTGTGGAACCCCTCCTGGCTTTCCCTGTGAAGTGTCCACTCCTGGGCACCCCCAGGGTGAAGCCAGGCATCCTTAGCGCTGTTGGGGCCGGTGTGGAGGCTAAGCAAGCTATTGCCCAGAGTTGCAGTGTGGGGCCCGTGTTTAGAAAAGGCAGTGAGGCGAGAATAGACAGGTCCGAGGAAATTGAGCCCGAGCCCCGCCGAGGCGGGAATCGAACCCTGGTCCCTGGCCAGAACTCTGCTTCAGGGTCTGCCGCTCTAACCATTGAGCCACACTCCTCCAAACCAGGTTTGTCATGGTCAAAGATTTTACCATCTGACATAGTCCCTTAACTCCGAATTTAGCACATGAGTACACTTCTATGACCCCGGTGACTTCAGGGGAGGTACTTAGAGACTCACAGAGTGTCAGGCAGAGGCCAACTGCAGGATCCAGTCCAGGTCCAGTTGCCAATGATCAGCTGGGCAGTTGCAGGAAAGGCCTCTTGTAGCTTTTTGTTCCCCTATAGCTGGAACAGGAGATTGGCCTTATGATCCTTGGATTCCACTTCTTTGTCCTGGGTCCAAAAGAGAGCCAGTCCAGCCCTTCACGCCTCTTCTCAGGTCACAGACAGCAAGTTCAGTCCTCTCCTAATTTCCTCAGGTCCAGGAGTGTTCTGAAGTGGGTAATTGGAGGTGCCACATTTATGCCTTGCACTAGCTGGGTAATGTGTGGGAATGACTTGTGGACACTCCCTAGCCTAGGACCAACCCGACCCACTTTGGGCATTTTCAAGATTGTGAAAGTATTCGGCCATACTAAACTTGGACTCTGAGAGTTGGCTGTGTATGTGAGGAGTGTACTATGGTAAACCTTGTGTTCTCCTGTATCTAACACTAAAATCCAGGTTGAGACAGTCACTGTACCCACAATAAACCCAAAGATCGAGGTAGCCGCGGCCCATGCAGGTAAGAGCGGTGGGCAGTGGGGCCGGGTGGGAGGGGGGATTTCGACAGACGATGACGAGGGAATATTACTTATTTATTTAATTTTACCTTGTCATTGTCCGTCAAAATCCCCCCCTCACCCAGCCCTACTGCCCCACCACTCTTACCTGCACGGGTTGCGGCTGGACAGAGGTCTGATAGTATAAAATCAGGGCTTTCCACCAACCAGGCAGTGGAGCCCCAAAAGTTGTTTTGGCATCTTTTTCTTTCAAGTGTCCCTCCCTGAGCAATATATATATGAAAACCTAGAGACAGAAGTCTGGTAGAACACAAGTACGGTTTTCCAGCTGCCAGATAGTGGAGACTCAAGAATGTTATTTGGCATCCTGTTTGTCTTCCTTTCACGTGCACCCCAGTATTATATTGAAACCCTGTAGACCTATCAAGCAGGATTTCACAGTTAGGCAGGATTTGACACTAAAATGTCAGAAAGGATTCTTATAGCCCTTCTGTCAGGTTCTGAGGAGTCATCTCTGCCCATTGAGGGTCTTTGCTTCTGGGAGGCACTTCACACCTTTTTCACACCTATTATTGCTAATTAGTGGCTGGCCGAAATGAAAAATCAAATGAAAATTTAGCATCCAGAAACTTCATGCAGGAAGAAAGGTCATGTTCTAAAAGTCACCTTTCCTTAATATTTATTAAAAACCCAACTTCACCATTGATTTGCATTTCTAATAACTTTTAATAATAGTTGTTTCATTATTTTTCTAGCTACTCTCATTTCTGAGATACAGCATTAAGATTTTTAATCTGTACTCTGGTTTTTTAGGTCTCGCCTGGCGTTAGCAGTGTGCATGCGCTGCTCTCGCCATGCAAAAGCTTCTTGGAATCAAAACGGATTCCGAAGCCATGTCTCAGCTCCGACCTCCAAATTAGATTGGTATGCGTCATTTCTCGTCACTTATTATTTCAATCCGACTTTGCTGATTGTCCCGGATGGTGACTTTTATTTTGGCAAACCCTGTTGCAGGCAGGACACGCTGAGTGAGACATACAACTTCCAGACGGCATGCGCGAGGTGCTTTATATTTCATTATGGCGGGCGCAGGGTGACTTTTACTTTGGCAAACCCTGTTGCAGGCAGGACACGCTGAGTGAGACACACCACGTCCAGAACGCATGCCCGAGGCGCTTTATATTTCATTATGGCGGCCACACGGCTCGCAGGGTGACTTTCACTTTGGCAAACCCTGTTGCAAGCTGGACACGCTGAGTGAGACACACCACGTCGACACGGCATGCACGAGGTGCTTTATATTTCAGTATGGTGGCCACACGACTCGCAGGGTGACGTTTCCTTTGGCAAACCCTGTTGCAGGCAGGACACGCTGAGTGAGACACACCACATCCAGACGGCATGTCCGAGGCGCTTTATATTTCATTATGACAGCCACACGGCTCGCAGAATGACTTTCACTTTGGCAAACCCTGTTGCAGGCAGAACACGCTGAGTAAGACACACCACGTCCAGACGGCATGCCCGAGGCACTTTATATTTCATTATGGCGGCCACCCGGCCACACGGCTCGCAGGGTGACTTTTACTTTGGCAAACCCTGTTGCAGGCAGGACACGCTGAGTGAGACACACCACGTCCAGACGGCATGCCCGAGATGCTTTATACTTAATTATGGAGGCCGCAGGGTGACTTTTACTGTGGCAAACCCTGTTGCAGGCAGGACACGCTGAGTGAGACACACCACGTCCAGACGGCATGCCCGAGGCGCTTTATATTTCATTATGGCAGCCACACGCCTCGCAGGGTGACTTTTATTTTGGCAAAACCTGTTGCAGGCAGGACACGCTGAGGGAGACACACCACTTCCAGACAGCATGCCAGAGGCGCTTTATCTTTCATTATGGCGGCCTCAGGGTGACTTTTACTGTGGCAAACCCTGTTGCAGGCAGGACACGCTGAGTGAGACACCCCACGTCCAGACGGCATGCCCGAGGCGCTTTATATTTCATTATGGCAGCAACACGGCTCGCAGGGTGACTTTTACTTTGGCAAACCCTGTTGCAGGCAGGACACGCTGAGTGAGACACACCACTCCCAGACAGCATGCCCGAGGTGCTTTATCTTTCATTATGATTCGCCGGGGTCATAACTCGGGTTGATTGTCTCTAAAGATAAGCATTTATGGTATTTACTAAAAAAAAAAAGGCCCGGGATAGAGAGGATTCTTTCTCTGTTAGGCTTTGGGGTCCCGTTGTTTCTGCAAGCACCTGCCTGTCACAGAGGGTAATTGCTGGGATTCTGTGGGAGTGCTGTAAACACAAGGTCTTGATGGATGAGCTGAAAATGCATATTAGGTCTGGGAAATGTTATGCTTAGAGTCGGTGTTTGACTCCCTGGGCCTGCTCTCTGCTGTGCTGGCACCAGGCAGCTTTTCTTTGAAATTAAGCGAAAGGACGCAGCGTGATAGTGACTGGACACTGGTCCATATGCCCTGCCATCTTAGCATGTATAGCTCCTAGAAACACGCAATGCAGGTGCTTAGGTGTTTTTTTTATTTTAAAGCAAATTGCAATGCATCTTGAATAACTACAAGTAAAGAACGTTTCCGTTCCCCCAAGGTTTTGGCCAGAATCATCGAAATTCTATAAATATTTTCCTTGAGGGTGACAGCACAGTGTAAAGACATAGGGGCAGATTTATGTTTGACTTGCGCCTCATTTACGCCGCCGTTGCAGGCAGGACACGCTGAGTGAGACACACCACGTCCAGAACGCATGCCCGAGGCGCTTTATATTTCATTATGGCGGCCACACGGCTCGCAGGGTGACTTTCACTTTGGCAAACCCTGTTGCAAGCTGGACACGCTGAGTGAGACACACCACGTCGACACGGCATGCACGAGGTGCTTTATATTTCAGTATGGTGGCCACACGACTCGCAGGGTGACGTTTCCTTTGGCAAACCCTGTTGCAGGCAGGACACGCTGAGTGAGACACACCACATCCAGACGGCATGTCCGAGGCGCTTTATATTTCATTATGACAGCCACACGGCTCGCAGAATGACTTTCACTTTGGCAAACCCTGTTGCAGGCAGAACACGCTGAGTAAGACACACCACGTCCAGACGGCATGCCCGAGGCACTTTATATTTCATTATGGCGGCCACCCGGCCACACGGCTCGCAGGGTGACTTTTACTTTGGCAAACCCTGTTGCAGGCAGGACACGCTGAGTGAGACACACCACGTCCAGACGGCATGCCCGAGATGCTTTATACTTAATTATGGAGGCCGCAGGGTGACTTTTACTGTGGCAAACCCTGTTGCAGGCAGGACACGCTGAGTGAGACACACCACGTCCAGACGGCATGCCCGAGGCGCTTTATATTTCATTATGGCAGCCACACGCCTCGCAGGGTGACTTTTATTTTGGCAAAACCTGTTGCAGGCAGGACACGCTGAGGGAGACACACCACTTCCAGACAGCATGCCAGAGGCGCTTTATCTTTCATTATGGCGGCCTCAGGGTGACTTTTACTGTGGCAAACCCTGTTGCAGGCAGGACACGCTGAGTGAGACACCCCACGTCCAGACGGCATGCCCGAGGCGCTTTATATTTCATTATGGCAGCAACACGGCTCGCAGGGTGACTTTTACTTTGGCAAACCCTGTTGCAGGCAGGACACGCTGAGTGAGACACACCACTCCCAGACAGCATGCCCGAGGTGCTTTATCTTTCATTATGATTCGCCGGGGTCATAACTCGGGTTGATTGTCTCTAAAGATAAGCATTTATGGTATTTACTAAAAAAAAAAAGGCCCGGGATAGAGAGGATTCTTTCTCTGTTAGGCTTTGGGGTCCCGTTGTTTCTGCAAGCACCTGCCTGTCACAGAGGGTAATTGCTGGGATTCTGTGGGAGTGCTGTAAACACAAGGTCTTGATGGATGAGCTGAAAATGCATATTAGGTCTGGGAAATGTTATGCTTAGAGTCGGTGTTTGACTCCCTGGGCCTGCTCTCTGCTGTGCTGGCACCAGGCAGCTTTTCTTTGAAATTAAGCGAAAGGACGCAGCGTGATAGTGACTGGACACTGGTCCATATGCCCTGCCATCTTAGCATGTATAGCTCCTAGAAACACGCAATGCAGGTGCTTAGGTGTTTTTTTTATTTTAAAGCAAATTGCAATGCATCTTGAATAACTACAAGTAAAGAACGTTTCCGTTCCCCCAAGGTTTTGGCCAGAATCATCGAAATTCTATAAATATTTTCCTTGAGGGTGACAGCACAGTGTAAAGACATAGGGGCAGATTTATGTTTGACTTGCGCCTCATTTACGCCGCCGTTGCGTCACTTTTGTGATGCAGCAGCGGCGCAAATCCTGCGCCATGGTGCGGGGTATTTACAACGTGACGCATCTGGGAGATGCGTCACGTTGTAAAGCCCTGCGCCACATGTAGGCGTTCCAGGGCAGGTGGGGGCGTTCCGGCGCAGGAACGCCTCCTAAAAGGGGCTGAGTGAAATCTACAAGATTTCACTCAGTCACTTTTGAGCCCATGCTGCGTCAAAACCCTGCGCCTGCTTGAAGCAGGCGTAAGGATTGACGCAGCAATGTGAAGCTATGGCCCCCCAGAACATTGCTGGAGCTGCGTCGCGCTTGTGACGCAACTTCAGCAATGCGCCACTTTTACGGCACAGATGCGTGACGCATCTGTGCCGTTTTTGCCCCATGGTGCGCCGCATTATAAATGCGGCGCATCCATGGTGGCGGAGCTGGGGCGCAAAATAACTGGCGCATCCCCGCTGATATGCAGGGATGCGTCAGTTATTATAAATATGCCCCATAATTGGTAGCTTTAATAGGACATGGGTCGTGTTCAGGGAATGAAAGGGTGGGGTCAGGACGCTGCCCCTGAAAAATGTGTGAGTTGAAATATGTTCACATTTTGAAGGGCGGTGCACACAGCAACGAAGCTTTATTTGTAGTCGCTCTTTCTTATGTGGGGCGTTTTGCAGAGCTAACGAACAGCACAGTAGTAGCAGGCTGCGGAGCCAATCAGCGGCACAGTAAGCATGCTGCAGTACAGCAGCAACAGCATGCATGTTGCTGGGCTGCCCTAGTTAGGCGGTAGAGTGACCAACAGCACAGCTGTGGTAGGCATTACATGGATGGTAAACAGCACTGCAGTGTTATGGGCCACAAAGCTCACCGCCAGCAGACGTGCTGTAGCACAGACCGACGGAACAGCATGGATACTATAGGGTGAATAGCAGTAAAGCAGTAGCGAGTGGGAAGAACAGCACAGCAGCATAATGTAGGTCCTATTCCTGTTTCTCCACTGGCGTAACGAAAATTGAGGGGGCCTCCCTGCAAGGAACGGGAAGGGGCCCCCTCCGAGCTCAATCAAGAGCTCTCCGGCAAGAGTGCTGTGCTGAGGGGGCCCCCCGCACCGCGGGGGCTGCGGGGACCTGTGTTACGCTCCTGTGTTTCTCTAATCTTGGGCAGTGTTGCCCAGGTCAGTAACCTTGCAGCTCCGCCAGCAGATGTGTGCACAAAACAGCAACATGCAAACCCTGCCCGCGAAGGAAGTGTAGAGCAAAGATTTGTGCCTGGCCAGCTCACCTTGTGCAGTTTATCATTCACCGTGTGTGTAGTTATGAGAGAACTCGGGTAAGGCTTGCCCTCTCTGTACCCCCTTGCAAGGCATTGGTGTGAATGCCTGGTCAACCCTGGCCACACGAAAGCCAAGTGCTTTCACCGGTCTGCCAGAACTAATTTGTTCGTGTAGGGTTCCGGTGTGACGTCATGTAGAGTTTGTTTCTTAGTCATGCTTGTCTGGGATCAAGGCGTCCCATTTAGCATTACTAGCCAACTGTACACCATATAGAAAGCTTCTGGCCTTGGACAAGGGGAAGGGTAATTCAAAAATTAAAATAGCCCTTAATCTAAAGAGAATCCGAATTCTCATTAGAAAACCTCAGTCGGTTAATTGATATTTAGAGTTCACTGAAAGCAGCACTGCCTGTGCTTCCAAAGCTAACCAGACAGCAGTGCTACCCCCTTCAAATCCCAAAATTGACCCCCATAACCATGGCTAAGCTGCACTGCTGCCTCAAAAACATCACCAAAGCAGCAGAGGCCTCATACATTCTTTCTAAAACAACAGCGACACCCAAGTACTGACCAAAGCATTACCAAACTTATTTAGTGTATATTTGTGATATGTGCATATATTTGCTCACCCCTCCCTCGCCCCTTTCGTCTGCCTCATGCTATTGTAATCCTCACTATACGAAACTAACACACATACTATTCTTCTATTCATTCACCTCACAAATCTGAAACACTGCTCTTTTCCTACTAACGCTATGCTTTAAACTACTACACAGCTAACAAAACAATTCTAACTACATACAACTACAACATATCACATATATACACTAAATAATGCAAAGCTAGAATATAATACCATTAGCAAAGCAAATGGCTTTAACTTAAACAAAGGCGAGACCTATTGCATTTTCAATGCTTGTTACATAGGACAGCTATGCATGCTGCAGTGAAAATAGTTTTTGGGTGCTAGTCACTGTAAGGACATGTTAACATTACATTTCTACATGTCCTACTTTTAAATACCATACATCCTCCCTTGTAGGTGACAAGGTTTACATGGAGTGACTTAATAATATTTAAAAGGGAGATTTTGAACTGTAAAAAAAGTTTCTTTTGACAGGTTGATTTGCAGTGTTTAAAATGCTACAGTCAGGCTACACCGGTAGACCAGAAACCATGTTTGAAATGCCAATATAGTGGATGGCACTGCAGTCCACTAGTAGCATTTAACTTCCAATCCCTAGGTAAATATGCCAATCCAACCATGTTTAAAGGAGGAGCATAGACACTGTGCCTCTGGATAGCAGGGATAAAGTACACAGAGTTCTAAAACCAACAAAAAGATAGGGTGCTGCGAAAGGCAATAAATTTGGGCTGACGATGCATAGAAGGCAGATTTCATACACCTTTGAACCGTTATTCTGGTCACAAACCATTTCACACATACATGCACACACATGCATGTATACACAAACACACACATATATAATCTATCTATCTATCTATCTATCTATCTATCTATCTATCTATCTATCTATCTATCTATCTATCTATCTATCTATCTATCTATCTATCTATCTATCTATCTATCTATCTATCTATCTATCTATCTATCTATCTATCTATCTATCTATCTATCTATCTATCTCCTACTGGCGATTGCCAGTATGTAGTTATAGTTAGGACCTAGTTTTCATAGAAAAAACTTTTTTAGAATTGCCAATAACTTTGGCGCTGTTTGATGATTCGTCGCAAAAGTTTCAAAAATAGTTGGGAGGTCATGTCAGCTTCTGTCCTGAAAAATTCAGAGTGACTGACCACTTCTCAGCAATCCAGCTGTGTGCGGCTTACTGAATGTAACAGGAGGGCTAGTTGGCCCCCAGGGACCCTCAAGAGGCAATGGGAATTCATCACCCAACCAGTAGTGCTCCAGGAGGCACGTTTGCAAAGTGGTGGTGAAAAGGGCGTGGCCTGCAACCACCTCTCAGCAATCCCACTGTGTGGGGCCTACTGGAGGTAACAGGTGGGCTAGTTGGCCCCTAAGGACCTGCACCAGTGAAGGGGACTTCATTCCTCAACCAAGAGCGTGCCAGGAGGCACGTTTGCAGTGTGGAGGTGAAAGTGGGCATAGCCTGCTATTAGAACTAAGAAATGCTGATGTATGGGACTAACTGGAGATAATAGGAGGGGTAGTTGGCCCCCAAGGATGTCCTTGGGGGCCAATATACCATCCTGTTACCTCCAGTAGGTGCCATACAGCAGGATTGCTGAGAAGTTGCAGAAGCCACGCCCCTTTCTCCATCACTCTGCAAATGTGCATCCCGGCCCACTACTAGTTGAGGGATAAAGTCCCCTTGGCTCCCGAGGGACCATGGGGGCCAAAGAGTCCTCTTGGTGTCTTCTGTAAGTTCTACGAAGTGGAATTCCTGAGGGCTGGTTGGAGGCCCAGCCCCCTTTCTCCACCACACTGCAAACGTGACTGCTAATTAAAAAACCTTAAGGATTCACTAAATAAAACATAGGTAACAGGGACTTTATGGTTAGCAAATAGAATTTAAAAAACCGTAGAAATTCACCAAAACAACAAAGGTTACAGGGACGTTATAGTTAGCACATAGAATGTAAAAAAACCTTAGAAATTCACAAAAAAACAAAGGTTACAAGGATGTTATAGTCAGCAAATAGAATTTTAAAAAAAACCTTAGAAATTATCTAAAAAAAAACAAAGGTTACAGGGACGTTAAAGTTAGCAAATAGAATTTGAAAAAACATAGAAATTCACTAAAAAAAACAAAGGTTACATGGATGTTATAGTTAGGCTGACATTTCACTCATACAAAACAAGAGAAATTCAGCCTTTTAAGCTACCTGAGTTAACTATAACTTGTGCCCCCGCAATGCTCTGCATATCACCTTCCATATTACATCACTCATGACATGGTCAGTGACATCACTGATGACATCTCAAATGACATCACTGACGATATCACTGAAGACATCATATAGTGACTGTGAGTTTTAAAAAAAGTGTATGTGTTAAATATATATACCTAGGTGTAGTGGTGAATCAGTGGATGTATGAATGACTGTTTGGAAGACTGAGTGGGTGCATGACTGACTGTATAAGTGAGTGATTAGGTGTCTCGGTGAATGTATGAATAAGTGTCTGGTTGTGTGAATGTATCTGTCTGTCAGTTGTTGTCTAAGTGGGGTATGAGTGTGTTAGTAGGTACGTGAATGGCTCTAAGGGTGATTGATTGACTCTCTCTATGGTTGTCTGTGTGTGTGGGTGATGATGCATGTGACTGCCTATATGGATAAGTGAGTGTGTGAGTCAGCGCCTGTATGGGGTAGTGAGTGCATGTGTTAGAAGCTGTATGGATGAGTGAGTGTTTGTATGGCTGTGTCTGTGATTGTGTTCTTGTGTCAGTATGGGTGAGAAACTGGTTATGTGAAAGACAGTATAGGTGAGTGACTGGGTATATGAGTGACTGTATGCGTGAGTGAATGTGAGAGTGGCTATATAGATGAATACATGCTTCTGTCGGTGACTGTATAGTTGAATGAGTATGTATTACTATTTTATGAGCAAGTACGTGGATGTGTATATAACTGTTTGGGTGAGTACGTACCTGTGTGATTGACTGTATGGGTGAGTGTGTAGGTGTATGAGTAGTTCTATGGGTAATTCACTCAGTGTGTGAGTGCCTATATGGGTATATGAGTGGCTATGTTAATGTCTGTATAAAGTGTATGTGTTAAATATATATACCTAGGTGTAGTGGTGAATCAGTGGATGTATGAATGACTGTTTGGAAGACTGAGTGGGTGCATGACTGACTGTATAAGTGAGTGATTAGGTGTCTCGGTGAATGTATGAATAAGTGTCTGGTTGTGTGAATGTATCTGTCTGTCAGTTGTTGTCTAAGTGGGGTATGAGTGTGTTAGTAGGTACGTGAATGGCTCTAAGGGTGATTGATTGACTCTCTCTATGGTTGTCTGTGTGTGTGGGTGATGATGCATGTGACTGCCTATATGGATAAGTGAGTGTGTGAGTCAGCGCCTGTATGGGGTAGTGAGTGCATGTGTTAGAAGCTGTATGGATGAGTGAGTGTTTGTATGGCTGTGTCTGTGATTGTGTTCTTGTGTCAGTATGGGTGAGAAACTGGTTATGTGAAAGACAGTATAGGTGAGTGACTGGGTATATGAGTGACTGTATGCGTGAGTGAATGTGAGAGTGGCTATATAGATGAATACATGCTTCTGTCGGTGACTGTATAGTTGAATGAGTATGTATTACTATTTTATGAGCAAGTACGTGGATGTGTATATAACTGTTTGGGTGAGTACGTACCTGTGTGATTGACTGTATGGGTGAGTGTGTAGGTGTATGAGTAGTTCTATGGGTAATTCACTCAGTGTGTGAGTGCCTATATGGGTATATGAGTGGCTATGTTAATGTCTGTATTGGTGACTGAGTGGGTGTATGAGTGGCAGTTTGGGTGAGCAAATGGATATGTGTGTAGGTCTATGAATTAGCGAGTGGCTAGGTAAGTACTGGTATGGCTCTGTCCATGGGTTTGTGAATGGTTGTGTGGGAGTGGCAGTGGTTGTATAAAATATTCTATAGGGGTGTGGGCGGGTGCATCAGAGATGATGTGGCTGATGTAATCAGTGATGTCATTTGAGATGTCATTAGTGATGTCACTGACCTTGTCATGAGGGATGTAATATGTGAGGTCATAAGCAGTGCATTGCGGGGGTGCAAGTTATAGCTAACTCAGGTAACAATAACAGCTGAACTTCTCAGATTTTATCCAAGGGAAATATCAGCCTAACTATAACTTTTCTTAGTGTATATATTATATGTGATCAAGGCTCTGCTGAGCCGAAACGTTATGACGGCAACCTAACGAAATAAACTAAGCACTTCAACGAAGGTCCGTGTCCGCCTGTGATTTTGGATTTTGATGCTCATCGTCATCCTGTTGCACTAGCGGTATTTAGATATATATAGATATGTATATATATATTGTATATATATATATACACAAACATATTTAGATGTGTATTGCTGAAGAATTCAGACGCCCTCAGTGATGTAATGTGTGCTGTTCCATATCATTGGTGAATTTCTTTGTTTTTATGGTTTTAAATTGGTAATTCTTTTGTTATTAGAACACCTACGCATAACTCAGCTTTAACCTTTGTTTTTTTTCGTGAATGTCTATGTTTTTTTAACATGAAGTAATATCTTAATACACTATATCTGCAGCATGGCATTGCTAGGACCAGTGGGCACAAAATGGAGGGTGGAGTACAGTTCTCCAGATGGTGGAAGTGTTTTGCCCCCATTCTTGAGTTGAAAGGAGGAGATGTAGACACTGAAGTGTGGAATAATGCATACAGACCTGCCCTTAGACATTCTATTAGGACCTTTACCTAGGGGAATACTGATTTGTCATTACTAAGAGCTGTAATTTGGTGGATGGTAAGGGAAAATAAGTGGGTCAGCAGCTTTTGTTGTTAAGGGTGAGGAAACGTCTATGAATGGACTGTCCATTTGCCTTTCCCTGATTGCTACTTCAGGAAGACTGATGATAAGGTGTGCAGTCTTCATCGTGCCGATGTTTTGAGATGTTCCTGCCTTGGGCCAGCAACATCACTACCTGCTCTAAGAGCCATTACCTTTTACAAAGGCTGTGTTAGCACTGACTGCAGCCAGAAAACTATATTTGAAAGGAAACCACCCCACACTGGTTCAAGGACTTTAGACAGTGGATAAACATCCCAACTGGAAAATTTGTATAAAGGGGGGCACCCAATCAATGCCACATTGTTCCAGTTCAAAGTTCTTCTAGCCCAAGGAAGGGAGTGCTCCACAGAGTACTCAAATCTGTTGTGATCTAGGGCTGGTGTATACATGATAGTTTTACTTGGTCCCAGGACACGGATGTCTCCCCACTTGAAATCTCTTCACTGGCTCCCGATCCGCAATAGGATCTATTTCAAAGCTCTTGTTCTGGCCTTTAAGGCCCTACATGATATCGGAGCCCCCTATCTTAGGAAAAGAGTCCCGTTCTATCATCCGCTGCGCTCTCTGCGCTCCTTGTTGCTAGTAAGCACCCCGTGTTCCTCCGCTCTCACATATGAGGTCAATCTTTTCAGGTACAAGTTGCCAAACTTTGGAACTGCATGCCGCTTACCTTAAGACAGACGCACGATCTCCTTCCCTTCAGGAAGGCCCTAAAAACGCGGCTGTTCCAGCAATAGCCCCGTGTTTTCTTATTTAAATCAGCCTGTCACACTCACCTAGCACCAGGACACTCAGCCGAGTAGCTGCGTGCTCTACAAATACCCTCGTAACATAACATAACATAACATGAATGTCAGTCTCCCTAAGGTAAGAGGATATCACTTGAAGTCCGCACAATGTGTTGTAGAAGCTGTAGGTCTGACTTGCGCATACCTGTTCAACAAGACAAGCAAAAGCGCCTGGCTCTATTGGTGGAGAGACTGTCCAGGAGGAGAAGCCCAGCCATGTTCCTGGTTTGTGGAGCCCACAGAAGGCGACTTGTGTTTTAGAATGTAGATGCCGACCCGAGTTGAGTGAAGTTATCCAGCCTCCCCTGCATGTCTTAAGTGGCAAAGTGTGTAAAGTGACAGAAAACTCCTAAGTACTGTATGCTATTAAGTGTCTCCCCTTTAAATCGAAATTTAGAAGTGTAGGTACTCACTCTTTGAAGTATCTGTGTGCTCCTGAGAAGTAACGGTACTCTCCCATTAAATGTATTGTAGCTTGCTGTAGCAGTCCTTTCAAGTTAAATAAGTGCAGGTACTGAGTACTAGACAGTACCTGTCCATTTAAAGCACTGTCTCCGCCACAACCCGAGGGACCTGTTTTGATGCTGCCTGACAAGCAGTGGATGCTGATATCATTACATTACCACCATAGCAGAGGAACCTCCACTAATGGCCATGAGGCTGTATCTGCAGACGACCACTAAGAAAGGCTTGGTATAATGTTGGATTCAGCATCGAGAGCTGTGAAAGTATTATCTTGCTATTTTATCATTTAAAAAACATTCATTTTAAAGGGATTCCAAAAGCTATAAAAACACAAAGATTTGTTAATAAAGAAAGGTATTTACTAGAGCCTATTAAAATATTGCTCCCCAGCTAATAATTCACCTTCCATATAGCTTAATATTGTATGTGACTTCAAAAAAACTATGACCAAAGACGTTCGAATTATTAAAAGAAGTAGAGATGATTTTGGGGGAATGCACCCTGGCACACATATTAGGCACATTTCGCAGAAGTTCTAAGAAAGGAGGGAGAATGGCGGTACTGTAAATGATACAGGTCACTAGGAAACCGAGGAAGAAGGAAGTGCCATCGTTTAGAATGACGAGGCTTTAGGATTTGGCAATGATAGTGGGGCAGATGAGTCTTTTAGTGAGTGTGGAGATTGAGGAGTTTTAGAGGGCTGTGATGCAAGGGAGGCATCAGTACTGTGAATAACATTTCAAGGTTTCGATCGTAATACTTTTTACTACATGAACATACATCACTAGGGGCCCGATTCCCAGAACTAACTTAAGACAAAATCCTAAACTTACTACCATTTTGGTATTCACAGAAGGCACTTACTCATTTCGGTATTCACAGAAGTTAGGAGTCCTAACTTTAGGACTCCTAAATGCCTTCTGTGAATACCGAAAGTCTTAAAGTTAGGATTTTTCTCAGTTTAGGAGTAGTAGAGTTAGGACTCCTAACTTTACTACTACTAAACTGAGAAAAATCCTAACTTTAAGACTTTCGGTATTCACAGAAGGCTTTTAGGAGTCCTAAAGTTAGGAGTCCTTAGGTTTTTTGCGCTGGTTCCAGTACCCCCTGGGCCCCCACTCTGCCTATTCCTTACATTTGTATTTTGCTTTTACTGCCACAGTGGGGGAATGCATTTCATGAAAAGGCAAGTAGGGATGCCACCTTTCCAAAAGAAAAATACTGCCCATTTGTTGCTGCTTAAAGAGTCTGCAAAGGCCTTGCCTTGAAACTAAATACGGTTGTAAATAAATTCTGTCTTTGTTCCCTTTGATTATTAGTCATGGATCATTAATGCAGCCCTAGAACACATTTAAAAGTGCTTTCTATTTATATTTGCTGTTTGAAGAATGTAGAGATAAGTGCTAAAAATACCGGCTTTAGGTGATTTTGCTTTTTTTGTTCTGGCTGGGACATCAAAATACTTGGCTGGCAACCCTAATCACAAGACTGAAAGTTTGTTGCAAGATCAGCACATTATTCATTTCCTCCACCCTCCATCCCTGATTGATTCCATAATAGCATGTTATTTACGGCTGGCATTGGGTTTCAGATTTGTTAAACTGTTGCTGACTTACTCCAAGTGTCTGGGAATACATCCTGCATTCAGACATTCCTCTCCTTATTCTCACCCTTCACTTTCATGCTCACCCTGCCCTCACAGCGATCCCACTGCTCACCATACACTCACGCCATTCACCCTCCTCCTACCCTGCACTCACTCTAGCACACCGCTCACCCTACATGCATGACATTCCACTCACCTGTCACTTTCACCACTCACCCTACACTCACAGCTATCAGACTGCACTAACACTGTTCACCATGCCCTCACACTATTACCCTGCACTCACACGTTCATCCTCCCCTTACCCTGTGCTCACACAAGCTCACCGCTCACCCTGCACTCACAGCAACCACACTGCACTCATGCCACTCACTATGAACTCATGCTGTTCTCCTTCCACTTGTCTTGCGGTCACATGAGCAAACCCCTCATCCTGCATCCTGCACTCACACTGCACTCACACCACTCACCATACACTTGTGCTGATCGCCCTGTACTCACCCTGCAGTCACACAAGCACACTACTCCCCCTGCACTCATGTGACACTTCGCTCACCTGTCACTCTCACTGCTCACTCTGCAATCCCACTCAAACAAGCACATCACTAACCATGCATTAATTCGTCCTACTCTGCCCTTTCACCCGCACCCAAATGCATATGGTCACATTACTCAACCCTGGAGTCACTCCTCTCATCCTACTCTCACACTTTTGCATCACTCACCATGCATTCTCATAGGCACTCCTGTCATTCACACAGCTCACCTTTCACTTACATGGGCGCACCACTCACCCTGCACTCACACCATGCAAACAAGCACATCACTCACCCGGGAGTCACACCGCTCACTCTGCACTCCCTCCTCTCACCCTGCACTCACAGGGATAAACCTCTTAGCTTGCACTCATACGGGTACTCTGTCCATCCTGCCTGCACATAGGGACAGTAGTCTGCTGGAACTCATAGGGACACACCATCACCCTTCACCAACTACTCTCCCCATGCACTCACTAGTCACTCTCACAGATCAACCTACACTCTTGCTGATCACCATGGACCACACACAGGCACACCACTCAACCTGCATTTACACTGTTCACACCACCCTGCTCTCACTTCTCTCACTCTGCATGCACTCCTCTCACCCGCCTTTCAAATGGGCCCTCCTCTCTCATTGCATTCTCGCAGCTCACCCGACACTCACATCGGCACATTTTTCACCCTACACTCTCACCACTCACGTTACACTCACACTATTTACCATGACCCGGTACTTATATGAGCACACCTGTTACTCTGTATATATAAAAAGTGCACAACTATCATGAATATACACATATTTCTACAAAGGTGCCCACAGAATACCTTTCTGTAGTACTACATGCCTACTTAATTCCATCTGCAACAATGGTGTTGGTTCAAGAGGAAAGAGTGAACTGAAAATGTGGGATGGCACGAGGAGAGAGAATAGGGCTTTGCGATATGGTGCTGGATTGAGGATTGTGTGACACCTTCAGTCAGTCCTGGCTTTCCATTCACCACAATACTTCATTCCGGGACATCACTTTTGGGTCTGGGAAGCCCAAAATGCAAAGTGTTACTGGATAAAATCCATGGTTACAGAAGAAGTCAAACATTTCTTAAGGTCAGTTGGATGCTGTGATAATACATGTTAGAAAGTACATTCATTCATTTCCAATACTGTTAACTGCTTGATCCACATGTGAAACCAAATATATGCCCTGTACAGCTATTTTAAGGAAGTGCACTTTTCAGTTAGATCATCCTTGTAACAAACATTGACAAGGCAATTTATTCTTATTTTTTAATAGTAAATAGGGAACACGTTTTTATTAAGCTTCACTAAAAGGCAAGACAGGTATAGCAGAAGCATTAGGGCAAGTTTCTAACACAATAAAAGCAGATTGACTAATGAAAGTGTGAGTGGCAGTGGGTTTGTGTGTGAGTACGAAAGAGTGCAAGAGATATCGTGAGAATGAGTGTGTGAGAGAATGTGTGTATGTGAGTGTGTGTTTATTTGTGAGTGTATGTGTGTTTTGCTGGTCTGACATACTGGAGGTTATTTTTGCCCTATGGACAAGGACACTAATAGCATATGGGTGGGAGGTGTTACCTATGGCAAACTGCAAGCCCTGACATGCTACTATTAAGAGATCATCATTGGCTGTGGGGACTCAAACTGTCTAACTGAAAAAGCCGCTAGCCCATTCATACCCACAAGCATGGGCACAGAGCATGCACCACCACACCTGGCGGAAGACCCTGACATGATGGGCATAATTCTTAGCATATGGGTTGCGTACGGAGCAAAATGTTGGAACTGATATTTGAGGTAATTTCTGCTATAAGAAATCCTGTACTCATTTTATAGGGGGTGTCAATGGCAAAATTGTGACCCTTGTCTACCGGAGGGAATGTATTCAGGTAGCCATGCCTATGGCAGAAGTATCCATGGTAAATTTAATGGCATTATCATGTTGTATGCACTCATAGGCATGAGGGACTCACCCATGAAAAAATGCGGACCTTGGTATAGTGGAAGTAATTTCTGACTTATGAGATTTGAAAAAAACGGAATCTACATGAATGCCCTATAAGGGTCTGAGGAATACGTTTCATAACATTCTCAGGGGAGAAGCCCACTCTCCCTTAAACCACCTACAAGTAATCTGTTAACTTGTTTGCTTGCTGGACATTGTGCTCAAGGTAACCAACATGTGGACGGAGACAAAGCCCCTCTCTCAGGTGTGCTTCTTAAAGCAATTTTTCTGTTGATCACATGTGGTCAGGCGACTGCTGCGATGTGCATCCAGACCTAAAATATTTTACAACACCTCATTGGGTAAACTAAAACTGTACTTTCATCCAACAATGGGTGAGGAACATTTTTTTGGACTTGCAATGAGTTGAAGCCTAGAAACAGTGTTAAATCTACCAAAAATATGTATGTTATACTATCAGGTTTGTCCAATATGTGTAAGCTGCACAATTGTTCACTTCTTTTTCCTCATATAAGGACTATGAGGCTAGCTCCGACCCCATTTCTGGCTGTAGGGCAGGTGCGACCGGTGTAGCTGCACCTGTTGCTGACTTTGGTGGGGGGGGGGGGCGCTGTGTTTAAAAATAACTCTTGCTTTAAAATCACATAAACTTTCTTGTGCATCCAGCAGTTTTTGGGCAACAATAAAAATGTCACGAAAACTTTTGTGATTGATGTTCCTACTCGTGAGAGATTGGAATTTTGTCCAGTGGCAGTTTAGACCCATCATAAAGTAGAACGGAGGGTTAATTTGCTTGCTACAAAGAATGTGTACCATGCAGATCACAGAATTGAGTTTGAGAGAACTAGGAGTAGCACTATAAGAAATTACCCCTTATGACTATGGGGCTGTTTAATGGTTCTTTGCCTGACTGTGAGATTTGACTGTATGAATGTTGGATTCTATCATGCAAAATAATGCTTGCAGTCACTGATATTGTTGTGACGTGCATGAACACTGACCCTGATTTTTCAGTCTCACCTGACGATTACAAGTGGACTACACTGTAGCAATTCAGCTACACATCTTAGCTTTCACACACAATGCTGTGTCTGTGATGGCTAAGGTTACATGCGACTTTTAAACTCAGCACAACTGCTTGGTCGCAATTAAGACCCCTAGCCAGTGGCATGCAGTTGTTGGTGCACTACAATATGCACACTGTGCCATACTCTGCATCTACCTAAAATGAATGATTGAACTTTTATGTATGCCTCATCTCTATTTCTCTTACCTATTTATCATTTCAGGTGCAAATTGTAAGTTACGAATTCACCCTAACTCACGCACACCTTATGGCGTGTGCATACACTACACCTGCTTAGGGTCGCTTTTGGCCCTAGCAGCACTGGTCCTGAAGAAAGCCTCCTTACACAGAATTGATTGGCTGAAAGGTTTAGACCACTTTTTACCTCTTTTGGATGTGTGAGATAATTATTTTTCTTCTGCATCCACCCGTGCTTTAAATCCTACCCCAGGAACTCATTATTAAAATGATCCTTATGTGACAGAGTATCCTGGATGTAGCTTTAAGGTTCACACTAGCTAAATTCACCTCTTCACCTAAAAATTCCGTCTCCACTGTAATCAGGCACCGCAGCACACCTAGGAGGCATTCGGCCCCCTAGGTGGGAACCCATTGATGAAGCATGCCACCAATTTAGTTGTTGGTGGGTGAGGGTTCTTTAAAAAACCTAATGGGGTTTCCCTTCCGGGAGACTACTCAATGATAACAGGATGCTAGTCGACTGATATTTCATTCAGTTCGTTCTTTTTGTTTGTTATAAGCATTTAAAGGAGAAGGACGAGCGTTGGTATTCCTCACTCTCTGTTCTTTGTTTTAAACACTCTCTTAATTGCGCATGACGGTTTGACAGGCTGTCTTCGGCTGGTCAAACAGTCATGCACACTTAGCATGTTCTCCACCTGGCTGTATTGCACAGCCTTGGTGGAGAACATGCACAGACTCCCAGTCCCTGTCTGAGCGGCGAACCACGGCGCTCGATCCAGTTAGAGGAGTCTGGGAACATGTGTGCTTCCTGCTTCCTCCTCCTGGAGTTGACCGCAAAGACCGAGATACAGCGGGAGGTCTGCAGGTAAGTGATTTTTAAAAATTGTGTTCCCCCAAACCCCCCCCCCCCCTCCCGCCACCACCAGTAGCAGCCGCCACTGATGTTTACCAACCGAGGCTCTTGTTGTTTTGTTTTTAATACCATGTAGTTTAGGTCGTTTAAAGCATTCTTACAATTATTGCTCGTGCATCATTATCAACACGTTCCAGATGCGCAGAGCATGACAAGCCATCACGAGCACAAATGCTCTGCAAACAAAACAATATGTTGAGAATAAAATAAGGCATCCAGGGGCCGCAGGCGGTTTCATGTTTTTGGGAGCAGCCATGAGCCTGGATTACGGAGCCCTTCCTTGTAGAGCTCTTGTTTGCCTCTCGGATCCAGCTAACGAGTCTATCTTGTACTGCACTTTTGCACAATATCTCTCTTGGTTAGGAGTAAACTCGGGTCTATAAAAGCTGTGCAGTGGCAACTGGTACCCTAAATATTTGTTTGCCTTCCAAATATTTAGGGTACCAGCCGCCACTGTTTATGTCTCCTGTTACATAAAACTCAAACGTGCTGAACCTCCTGATGGGCAAGAGGCAGTCACCCCTGAGTACTACTGGCAAGCTTCAGGAACTGAATGTTAGCAAAATCCTAAGGTGTGTAGCTCAGCTGTAATCTAAGCAATGTGCACAGCTCACCAAGTGAGCCACACAACTTGACCACTGTTACCTCATCAAATACTCCATGTCTACCATCAGGCCAATCGGCTGCCCTCTTGACTTGGCACCTACATTCAAAAGTAATGGACTAGTGGAACTCCTTCTCTGTATAGTCAGCCAAACTATAACACTCAGGGGCATATTTGCAAGGGAATGGCGGCGCGTAGTGTTAAGAACAAAATGCTAATGCCATGCTCCGCCATTCTGATAATGCAGAGGATGAGGCGTGATTACAAAGATACAACACATCCCTGCGTTTTCCCTAGCGCTGGTGCTAAATAAAGCTGCCTAGCGCCAACGCAGGCACCTGCATTGAGGGAATGATTGTTTATGTGCAGATAGGTGTCCCTTCCTGCTCATTTCCTGCTCATAAACAATCACAAATGGTGATTTGAAACTTCTGTGTGTGTTGCATTGTGCAGCACACATAGAAGTTGCAAATCATCATTTTTTAAATGATTGTTTATGTGCAAAAGGGACAACTTCCTGCACATAAACAATCATTCATGGTGATTTGCTGTTTCTACGTGCGCTGCACAATGCAGCACACATCGAAACAGCAAAAAAGGGGAGAAATAAAGCATTTCTCCTTGTTTTGCCATGTTAAGACCAGGTTTTCCCTGGTCTTAATTTTGGCAATGCCTCCTTTTTATGCCATCCTTGCAAATAGGGGGCAGCTTCAAAATCAATGGGTGTTGTGGCGGAATGTCCACTGCAACACCCATTGGCCACCACGTTCAGGCTAAGTATAGCGTGAAAGGGTGCCTTATTTACAAGGTCGTTAAGCCACGTACCGCTGCCTTGTAAAAAAGGTGAAGCACCTGTTGCCACAGGAACATAATTTTTAACGACGGGCTTGTAAATATGCCTCTCAATGTCTGAGTGGATAAGGAGATTTGACAACCATATCCCACACCAAAGAGCTTTAAAAGCATGGTTCTTTCCAACTGTAAAATGAAATGATCCAGCAATGGCCTACTCAAATAAAATTGGAAAGTATGTACCTATATGGCTATGACTTTCTTCACATTTTCTGCAACATTACATGCTTAAGCGCTGCGATGCATGTCTCTGGAACTCATGCATCCCAACCAACATTTCCCACAAAGAAAATATATCATCCAAAACCTCTACAAACATACCCTCTTGAAGGGCGCTCAAATAGAGATTCAAATTGTGGTGCTTTGCGTCATCGTTAAGGGTATGAAGTGCTATAGTAATGTGACAATACAATGCAATACAATGTATGCTTTCCGTTTAAGAGAGTTGAGACCAGCTGTAGCCTCAGTCGGAGCAGGAAGCCGGCACCAGCATTGTTGGGCAGCTTCTAACACTGCCTAGTAAGAAATTGTGAACATCTGCAACACAGATGGGTATTTAGTGGCTCACAACGTGCAATTCTGCCATAGCCATCACACCTCTCATACTCTCTGCTTCAGTAGGGCACAGGACATCATGGTGATGAAGTTCTTCAATGAAGATGCCAATTTTCAAACTTGATCTGAAAGTTTGATGTCAGAGGTCCACAATGCCAGATCAGTTCTCCCTCTGACTTCAATCCCAAATTTACCGCTATGTGTGCCCCTGTAGGCTAGTTAAATAATTCGTCTTACAGGTTAATGGAGCATCAAAGAGAGAGGAGCATTCAGTCGTGAACCAATCCCTCAAATTTTTAAATAGTATATTATAGTTACTTGATATTGGTTATAAGGTCATGCCACAGATGGGCAGTTCTTTGTAGACTTCACACTTAAGGATGATGACCAGCAACTTTATCCACACTATGGGTTACTTTGCCTTCTGTGACACTTAGATAAAGGGTTCAGAGAGATAAAAAACAGAACAAGGGAGACATACACTGTAGCCGGGACATTACCATGGACAGCAGGAGTGAGACATGTACAGAACAACCGTGAGATACCATAACAACCGAGAGCCTATGGACACTGGTAGCCACAGTTACTTTAGCTGGGAGGTTAGGCACATTCCAGGACCTGGACAATGGGCATAGAAAATATGGATATGACATTGGAACAAGTGGACAAACACTGATACTAGAACAGCGGGATGTGGACACTGGCATGGGGAGACACCGCCATTGAGGTAGGTAAGGAAGCAGAGACTCTAAAGCAGGACATAGAGACACTCTGTCAGAGAGACATAGACAATGGGACTGGAAAAGATGGAAACGAGTAGGACAACACAAATTGCCATTCTGGAGCAGGGATACATGGACTTTGGAGCAGGATTAATGGACTCTGGAAGAGTGAGACATGACCAATGGATGAATGAGACACAAGCATGTGTGATGAGACAGGTAGACGTGTGCGCAGGGACAAGGAGACAGGGACTTGTACACTGAAACAGGGCTACATGGGAAATAGCCGTAGGAGATACGGACACCAGAATAGGGACACAAAGAGACAGATACTGGGACAGGATGACATGGACATTGGGGCAGCGTGATATGAGAAATGGAGCATGGAAACAGGCACCTGGCCCTGGGAATGAAAACAAGAATGCAGAGAGATACAGGCAAGGTCAAGGACAGGCACACTAGGGAAAGAGGACAGACATTGGGGGCAGAGAAACCAAGTCACTGTGGCTGGGAGACAAGGGCACTGGGACAATGAGACAGAGACATAAACAATGGGACAGGAAGACTCATGAGATTGAGACCTGGACACTAAGACAGAGGGGAATCGAGGCCGGTAATGTGAGAGATGTGGTCATCAAAACAGGTAAAACGGACACTAGAACAAGGGGACATGGATGATGGGCCATGGAGATATGGACATTAGGTCAGAGAGACCAGACATGGGAACAGGGGATACCCAAAACTTGCCAAGAAGACACTGACACATCAGGACAGGGAGATTTTTGCATCAGGAAAGGGAAACAGACACTGGAGCAAAGAGGCAGGGTTACTTGGATAGAGTGACACACACTCTCTTACAGGAGACACAGACATGGGCAAAGAGATTCATATTACGGCAGAGACAAAAAAAGGCAGGGGCGCGAAAATGTAGCAAGAGAGACAAGGATATTGGAGCAGCAAGACATAGATAAAAACCCTTGGACAAGGTTATGTAGAATTAAGGATGGACATGGACAGTAGGAAAGGGGCTCACACACATACCCGCAATTAGACAGGCATACATGACGTAATGTGGGACGGAGAAAAACAGACACCAGTGCAGAGAGATAAGGCAATGGGCACCCTGGCAGTACGAGATGATAATAGTGGGAGGAGATATATATTCTGGACTGGGGAAGAGACACTGTCCCAGGAGCAGGGAGGCAGAAATGCTAGGGCAAGGAGACACCGATACCGGAGGACGGAGATGGTGATACTGGGGTAGAGGTCACTGAGACATGGAGACATGGACACAGGTAGAAAGAGAAAATAGGGATGGGAAACACAAACATTGTCTCAAGGTGGTGCACCGTTGCCTTGCCTGATGCTGTTCCTCGAGGCATTCTTGGGTGGATGAGGTACACAACTCACTGACTATGGGGAGAGTGTAGGGAGCGCAGGCTGGCCACCGCACTCCAAGCATACACTTACCTTATGGCAGTCGGCCAGCTAGTATGGTCTCCTGTGCCTCTTCTTGGGGAATAACCATCAGGAGGCACCTCCAGTATCTCAATTCTCTAAAACTTCTTTCTTCCCAGAATCCTCTAGTGATGATTCGTGGGATTTAATTAGTTCCAATCATAGATGGCAGCCTGTCCATTGACTATCACCAGGCGTTCCCAAACCATCTTTACAGAAACTTTATTCCTGATGTCATTTCCTGGTTTTGGGGCATAGCAGGGGATAGGATTCCATTTCCTTTGCATCGCAACGCATCATCAGCTCTGTTGATAGTTTCTTCTCTCCTGGCCTGGTTCCAGTTTGGCAGTTATTCTCTCTTTAGTTGCTCCCTCGATCTTCCTGCAATTCAGTCTCCTTGGCTTTCTTCCTACTGCTTGGTTCCCATTTTCTCTCCTGCAACTCTGCTGCCATCCTGGAGTGTTTTTGCCTGTTGGGTTTTTTCCTCCACCTGGGGCTTCTCTTGGACGGCCCTATCTGCCTAGGAACTACCATGTGTCGGCTGCATCGTGGCTAGTGGAAGGTGTTGCTCTTACCTATGGCAAATTAAGACTGTTAAAATGTGATCCTCTCGATCAACTCGTAAACAAGGGTCCTTAACTAGCAATCAGTACTCAGACATCGGGAGACAGGGAGATTGGGGCAAGGAAACATGCACAATGGCTCTGTGGTAGATAGACACTAGTGCATATTAAAAGGGACAAAGGCACTGGAACAGTGATACATAGACACTGGGACATAGAGTTATGGGCTCTGTGGCAATACTACACAGACACATACCCTGGGGCAATGATACTCCCCACTGTACATTCATTCACACTGCCCATAGTCAGCAGATGACAGGTAGATTTTTCACTCTGATGAGTCAATTGATAAATGCAATAATGGTTGTGTAGAAAGATCACATTACCTGACATCCTACCAAGGCTTATGACACTTGAACCCACACAAGCATCTTCAGTATATAAACCTCCTAACTCACCTTGCACTAGATGCGAGTGATGACTTGGAGCTATGTATACATGTGGTATTGGTGAAGGCTTATAGGATATGGGGTGTAGCTCAGTCATCAAAGTCAGTGTAAGTGGTCTCAGCTCTTGTGGCATGGTGTACCTGATCACCTAAAGAAGATCCCTCAATACCAGCCTCTAGTTGTATTTCGTTGTATTGTGATATTTGTATAGCACTTACTCCTTTTATGGTGGGTGCTGAAGCGCTTTTCCATGTGGCGGTAGAATGCTACACTGCATGGCTGCATTGTTGGAAGAGTATTGCCTTCGCTTTGGGATTATATGTGACATGTTTCCATGTTGTTCTTGAAAACCAATGTGGTGATCATGTTATGGGACTCAGTACTTTGCCGTGTGATGGATGAGGAAGTGTGAGTGATAGCATGCATGTTCATAATATGTGTTATGCTAGCAGGTCTGCTTAGCAACAGATCCTTTTATGGTGTTGGCAGTTTATCTTCTCAGTCCCATTTCCAATGCTGTCTGTGATATAACGTTGTCCACTCTGTGTTCGTATGGATCCTGAGAATGGTAACAGGTGTTGATAAATAGTTTTTGGGGGGGGGGTCAACGATGTGCCCACATATATTGTCTTACAGTCCTTTTTTATATGATTGCCATTATGAGGTGTCAATGGAAGAGATTTGCCAAGACTGACTGTGTCATCATCATCATTATGCCACTGTAGAATGTCAGTGCTTAAAGTATTTGACTATGTTCGACCTTCAGGGGCGGCTATTTTAAAGTCCGGTAGTGACCAGAAATTTGTGGCAGAACTCTTGGTCTTAGCAGGTCTGACTGTTTACAATTGAATGGTTATTTAAATGGGATTTTATAGCCTGTGTTGGTGCATTGCAGTTGCCAGCAATGTTCCACAGGTCTTTTTGTACATCAAATGACATAGGACTAGTAAAATCACATGCATGCAGCCTACATGAAACAAGCATTGGCATAGCCAATAGGTCTCGCTTTTGGGACCTTTATAAGTATTTAGTTATGCAGTACAATATCCTTGGTGCAACAACATCAACTGTTGCATGGCTAAACACTTATAAGGTCCCAAAGCGAGACCTATTGGCTATGCCAATGCTTGTTTTCTATGAGATTGTGGCGACCCATGAGTATTGAGTAGATTAGACAACGAATATGAATGAGTGGAGGGAATTATCACAGAAGTTGAGGACAATAGTCTGTTCTGCGCGTGACACTGAATACACCCATATCTACTTGTGGAAGGCCGTCACCATTTCCAGAAGAATCCAAGAGTGGATTTGCAGACTTTTCAATACGGGTCAAACATTGATTCACTCTCGACGCCAGTGTTTGCCCTGCAGTGAATGCCTTATTTTATTCTTTTGTATGGAGGTGTCCCCAGTGCCCTCCCCACCCTGACCACTGACATTTCACCATCTCAAACTGCAGCACTGTTTAATTAGGCACTGTGATGCAGGTGGTGGAATATCAGTAGGCTTGAAAAATGAGGGGCACCGGGGATCGAACCGTGAACCCCATGGTTCGGAGTCAGGCCGCACCACACCTCTTCCCTCAAGAAGATGAGGAGATAGAATAGCAAGTCTATACTTCACTATGTATGCTTACCTTAAAGATATAACAAAATTCTATATTTTCGAGTTGAGATATGTGGAGGTTGATCTTTCTGTGGACAATAATTTGACATATGACTGTATGAACACATGTTCATGTATAAAGTGTGTACATGAATCTTTAGTGGATGTTTCATTTTTCAATGTATCTGGTTCAGTAGAAATAATCTGGCAGTGCAGTCATTCAGCTGTTTAAAAAATAGCACTCAATCATGATGCGTGGATCTGCTGATGGTATATCTTCTAATGATACACTTGGAAAATTCACTCAGAACTTTGGAGATTATGGTCTCAATTCACAAAGAGCCTCCGCAGTCATGGCAGAGGCTCTGCAGTCGTCGTGATGGGATCTCCACAGTTGTGGTGGGATATTGCCCTGCAGTTTCTCATTGCTGAGATCCTGCCAAAGTTACAGCGATACCGCTCCGACTGCCAAGCCTCCGCCACGACTATGAAGGCTTTTTGTGAATCGGACCTGCAGGTGCATGATCTCTAAAAACCAGACAGTGGCATATTGCAAAATGATGGGGTCCCCCAGACGAATAAGTGAGTGGGCCCCTGATACTCCCGTATTTCATAGATATTCATAGTCTTGAGACTGAATGGTGACCACAATAAACAGCGAGCATGCTCTCTGTGAATCATAGACATTCTGTATACATTTTATCTTAGAATTATATTTCTGAGGAATCCACATTTTCTCAGAACGGTGAGATGACGTGGACAGGCAGATGACTATGGAAACACACTTAACATGTCCTCTGAGAGTAGTGCATATGTGGGAAACAAAAAGGCAAAAAATGAACAGACTCAAGGAATCTTAGAAAACCTACTTAACACAAAATTGTTGAGTAAAAGTTGCATAACGTTTATCTAGCACTCAAAGACGAGCAAACCTATGTTTAAAAATGTTGTGTCCTCACAGTACAATTATTGCTACAGAAGAGGCCTTGTTGTCCCTTAAGTAACACAGAACATGCCACCAGCGATCGATCATCTTGGTCCATTCACAGGGGGGTTACCCTTAATTATGTTGGAATGTTCTCAAAGAAAATAAAGCAATATCCCCCACGGCTGTCAAATTAAAGAGAGTATGCTATCAAAACAGATTCACCTGAATTATACATCATAAACTATGCGCTGAGCCATTTGAGGGCTTATGCACAGATTTCATCCCCAGTGATGAATCCCAGGTTCTGCAAGGAAGGCAGATGAGGGTCCCTTTGAACAGAACCAGACCTGAATGTGCACGAGAATAATGCCTTTTTCAGGATCGCCAACAAGCATGAAGGGGCTCCCAAACTTTCTTCAGGAGCCAGGAAGATGCTGGCAAACAGGGAGGCACAAATGGGGGGCTACCATTATCTCACTCACTATGAATAAAGAGCATAGGCGCACAGTTAAGCAGGGTGGACCAGTGCTTCCAATCTGCCAACCAATTAAATAGTCGGGGCACTTGACTAGACTCTCGGTGGGACACAGGTCTATTTCAATGCATTATTTACATAAAAGGCAACAAAGTTTCAAGGACAATGACGTCATCACTTGAGATCAATAAGATATATAGGTCAAATTACATCCTACTCTGGCAACTCAGAACCCACTTACCATATTTTTGCATCCTCTGTATTTGTTACTCGATTTCTCAGAATATACAGCTGATATCAACAAGGAAGCACTTAGTAGTAAGTCCAGAGGTCAATCCACCAATAAAATGACCCTCTAGGTGAGGCTTTGGTCTTGTGCTTCTTTTTGAGCCAGAGTTCTTTGAGTTGTTGGTAAGAAAACTTAATGGGGAAACTGTATCATGGAAATACACACTTTCACATGCAACTTGTAAAGTAGTCCAAATAAAAAATCCACGCAGTTTAACGTACATCCGTTTTAAAGACAACAATCATATGTAAAAGTGTGTGATTCAGAGTAAAACACAATCTCCCTGTGAGTAAAAATGCAAGTATGTGTGACACTTAATGCAATTGTAAATTTGTAAAATGTGATGCCATTGTGCAATTCAAATATGTAAAATGCCTAATTGCTATTTCTGAGCTGGCATCAATTAATTTACAGAGCTAGATTTATACTTTTAAAATACCAATACATAACATGTTCATAAGACATATCCGTGCATGTTCTTCTCAGGGATTGATTGTCATTCAGTTGGCTCTTTCAGAAAGCACCGTGACGTCACAACCGACTGTTATAATTATAATACAGCCGCAATTACATTTTCTTGATATAGGCGATACTGATGTCACAACTAGACTGTAGTAAATAAATTATGTATAGTATTTTAATATTGCAAGCTTCCACAAGAGTTTGCAACAAAGCCTAGGGTGAATGCTGTCACGTGGCGTAACGTAAAATGACGTCCCCCTCACCCTCAAGCAGAATGTGATGAAGTGCCCCTGGATCTCCCATATTCATTGATTTTGGACTGAATGGGGGTCGCTGGAGGGTTGAGGCCCCCTGATTGGTTGACCCCCACCCAATTGCCCCAGCAGGGCCTGCATGAGCCTGCATTACGCCCCTGAATGATGATTTAATTGCAACCTCAAACAATTGTGGCAGCTCTGAAGCTAGACGGATAGAAACGACATCCGTGGTACTTCGCTGTTTAAGTATTTCAGATGTCGTAGTTTGTGAAAGCAAAATAATTGAAAGGTATTCTTGTTTGTCTGCAGAGTATAACTAGGACAATGAAATAACAAGACAAGCCCGGCGGAGCATGGCGCGCGCGCTTGGCGGGGGAGCGCATTCCAGGCGGGGGAGCGGACCCTTTGAAGTGCGATGCCAAACGGATTGCATGGTGGCACGATACGCGTGATTGTGCGCGTGCTCGCCATCCAATCCGCTTTTCGGAGCACTTTTAAATGCCCCTTACTATAGTCTTGCTTTGCGATCGCTTACGCGATAGCAAGGCGAGACCTAAAAATGGCCTCCCCTTAAACCCCTGGCTGGTCGGCATCCAGACGGATCACAATGCGGCCATTGCAGCATTGTGATTGGCTTAGGGGAGGGGAGGGAGGTTGCCTGCTTCCTGTTCAGGAGAGAAGCAGAGACAACGCCGAACCAGCGAAGGTAAGTTAACTGTTTTTTATTTTTTATTAAACCCTCGCTACCCCTCACCCCCAACCTGCGAGTCATGCCGGCCGCAACTGGTAGAGCTGTAAAATTTGAAGTGGGAGGCTAATTTTGGTGTGGAGGGGCTTTATATCCAGGCGTCATTAGATCTAGGCAGTAGAGTGCTGTTTACCAGTTTGAAAAGTCAGTACTTTAATATGATTTTCAGTTTATATCACACCCTAGCACCGTGAGGTGGTAGGTTTGGTGGCAAAGGTAATATGTGTGGCTCTGAACAAGCTGAAATTATTCGTATGTTTTTTTTATGCCCCAAACTAGATTTATTTTTGCAGGAGATTAGGAGTTTTATGAGGCTAATTATTGGTGGGTAGGTTCAAATCACCCCAGCGCTGATGATTTTATTTGTGTTCGATAGCACTGAGGACAATTTTTTGCGGGGAGAAGCATATCTATTATTTGTTGCTGTGGCGGTTGCTCGTCTATGCATTGACACAGAATCATTAAGTTCCAACAATTTTAATGTGGAGGTCAAGATTGTTAGCAATTTACTATATGGAAATCTGCCTGTATAAATGCAAAGGGCGTAAAAAACAGCGATCGAGGGCCAGGTTATGGGCCATAGTCACTATTTAGAGTGAAGGAGGGGGAAGGCAACAAAGGTGGTGATTTATGTGCTGCCCTTATTTGCTGGCCTCTGCTTTTTTATAACTGCCCTGACGTCTTATTTCTCCCATCATTGTTGATGTCTGGTTTTTGGCACTGCATTGCATATAATTGTGCTCCTTTTTGGTTTGCTAACTTCATTATGTATTTGCACTTTATAACTCTATTGGTATTCATGGGGTGATGGGAATGCTGCTTTTATGTAAAGACACCTGTGTTGCTATGACCCTGCACTTTATGCTTTAGAACAAGCACATGCACGTTTAGAGCTAGATTAAGAACCTGCTCTTTAGCATCTGGGGCACTATGATTGCCAATCTTAACTATTTGTTGGAGCTATTCTTGATGAATATGAATATATGCTGACAGTATGGACTGGTAGTTTATACTAATGTTTTTTGTCTGCTGCTATAACTTTGTCGGACGGATCGTTTATTTGCATCTTATGTACTTATTGGTATCGATTATGGGGTTGGTTTGCTTTTAATAAATCAAGGGTCCCTCTGCACTATAGGTTGTAGGGCCTCTTGATCATGAAACTTCTGTGGTTTTATCATAATCACCTGCACTTTAGATTTAGAATGAGATCTTTTGTTTAACACTGGGGGAATATGCTTCTCCAATGGCCAATTAAATGTGTGAGATGGATCAGGGTAGCCAAGGTTAGAGGGGTTTTCTTAACACTGTCTGTTTTGATAATGTAGTTGATTTACTTTGTATTATCTATTGAAATGTCTCCTGTGTATAATGATGAAATACTTGGGTAAAATTACTACAAATATATATTTTTAAAACATGCCTGGCCAATACCCCTTTGAAGAAGCCACTGTCAGATCCTTCAAACCCAGCCAAGTATCATCTGATAGTGGGAACCCCTTTTATAAATACATTTTGGAGAAAGTTGAAACATCTCAGCTTTCATCCCATCTTGCATTCCATTGCACACCGGAAGAATGTCAGACTGGTTCTAAACTAGGATGAGCCATGGAGTTAAGCCTTATTCAATGTCAACGAATAAGTGCCCTCCACCTTGGTTCAGCAGTCCTATTGCTACTGGGGGACCTGCTGGCTGCCTTCGATACCATAGATCATGGAATCTAGGTGGAATGTTTTCCCACCGTGGCCAGTGTGCCAGATCTGTCCCCTGATTTGGGGACTTTTTCAACTACTGAGCCAGCAGGTTCAGATGTCAGGACTCCTTAGTACCCTGAAGTACAACTACATTTGCAATACCTTAAGCCTTTCACTTTTCCCCAATATTGTTTAGTGTCCACACGCAACCACACAGCCCCTACACCAGCTGCTGAAGAATATTGCAAAAGTGGGGTGAAGGGCTGCCTTTTTTATGCTGATAATACACAACTGTACTTCCTTTTTTACAAGTGCTTATGATCGGAAAAATATGGCTCAATAAATGAATTGTCTATAATTCCAATTTGGATTAACACCAACTGGCTGAATGTAGGAAATTTATGAGGAGCTTTTTGCGGTCATTGCTGTAAAAAGTCGGATGCAAATTATAGATCATTTAATATTTAGACACTTAAGATACAAACAGAAAAAGTGAAAATGCTAGCGTTCACTTTTAATCCAAAGGTCTCCCTACAAAAATATCAGCAAAAGCTGCAATAAATGTATTTGGGTTTTGAGTAAAATGAAGCCATTTTGGTATGACCAGGCAAGAGCAATAGTCGGTAGGGCAACGCTCATAAAACAAACAGATTATGCTGGAACACTGTTTCTGGGTGCAACAGACAAATTAATAAAACAATTGCAGAAAATACAAATGTCTGTTGTCAGGACAATTTATGGAGATCCTAAACATGTCCATATGAACAGAAACGTATAATGTCTCCCCATTACATCTATAATAGAATTTTATGTTCTGCTGCTTGTATATAAATTCCTCCATTGAAGTGGTCCAGCTCACTGGCTAAGCATAGTTCTCGAATCCATTCCTACTGTGTGTGTGCTGAGAAAAGGGATCTAACATCCTTCTCATAAGTGAGTGTGCATTATCCAAAGTTGTGTTAACTATCAGACACGCCTAACTCTTTGAACCCATGCTCATGTGGAAAAATACAGAAATTAGTCAACCCGCTCTTTATTGGTGCACCAGTATTCCATTATTTTATCAGTAAATATGGAAAAGCTAACCCTTACAGTCATCGTTTGTTTTGAATACATATGAACAATAGTGTGAACTGTTGGCTGAAATGTTACCAAAGAGAACAATATCCCATAGCAATCCAATAATCTGTTTGGCTTCTACGAAACAAAGAATAAAATCTGTCAGTAAGCTAGTTTAGCTTTCAAGCAAAGAACATAGTTAAAATACATTTCTGCCTCAGTGAACATAACCAAGCTACACCCTCTAGACTCATGATGGTGCAATTCAGTATACTGAGTCAGGCTTAAATGACAATGTGGTGAAACACAATATCCCCACTATAATATTTTCTATGAGTGTCATGCTCAGAACACTCTGTACTCTTCGTATATTTAATCATTCCGAGACTTGACCAAAGCCCTTAAGTGTGGTGTATTATTGCCAGCTTTTTTTATACACAAATGTTATATCTTAAACATCGTCTAAAAAAGGTCCCATTACAATAAAATATGGAAAATCTGAATCCAGTCGGACAATGTCTTTGTACAGTATATGTAAAAAAAGATATTTGTCAGACTAATGTTTCTGTCTATGCCAGGCAGTGAAAATAAATGTGGCCCAATAAAACATGTTATTTAAATCAACTGTACTAGTAAACACACATTCCCACATTCACCACTACAGTGCAAAGGTGACATTCGAGTTTATTACTACAGTAGAGAAAAATTAACATGAGAAAAACATTGGTTACTACCTCATAGATTGCATGGTAACATTTCTTTACACAACTAAACTTTCCTAATAGTCAGGAGGCCTCTTCAATGTGATTTTATCTTACTGCACACTTAACCCTGGGCATCCTGATTTTGGTTAAATATATTTTGTTAAATCAAATGCACACGAAAAATGCCACGGCATAAACCATGTATGCAAATGTACAGTGTATAATATGTTATTTATTACTATTGTTGAGGAAGGGGAATCATGACTCGCTTAGACTTTACCTCTTGTGAGTCATGGCCCCTCCTCAGGGTAAGACTGCCAGAAAATAGGCCTGGGCACCGAAATAAAATTGGCTCCATTACCAAATAAGATAGCTAAAAAAGTGTCCCACATTTGCGAACAGGGGCAGCTGTGAACCTGTAAAGACGTGCTGTGAAGGTACTTCACGAGGTATGGGAGGTGCATGGATTTGAGCTTGCTGCAGGCAATGTTTTTGCTAATATCATGGAAATAAACTGTAAAAGCCATAAAACAGGCTCACACACAGCCAAAAAACAGCCCACTCAATGACCTGACAGACCAGCCCTTCAGGCAGTGTCAGATTTTCCTATAGGCTAGTCCGCCCATGCCCCTCTCACACTCAAGAATGGTTATAATAAATAGCATTTTACAATTTGTGTATCAGCATATATCCTATATATGATATTCTGACAAAAAACGAAACCTTAACCACCCAAAGTCCTCATGTATACTCTCATTTATTCTGTGCATTTCTCCCGTCATACGGTCTACAAGAACAAGGACATCCTTCAGAGGCTGGCCTACATCTCTGGAATGCTACCCTGAAATGTTCTCAAGGTCTCTGGTCTCTGAGGATGTCTGACAGTGCTGCGAAGCCCAGCAGCAGCTCCAGATTTAATATTCACTTTTCACCTGTGACTCTCAGGCTCAAGAGCCAGCCTGCACTATTGATTCCTAAGTAACATAAAAGGTGCTTCACACCTGTGGGCTCCTGTAACATGATCTGTGCTATAAATGGACAGGTACTCTCAGGTACTGACTGCCTGCATTTCTCTAATTGGAAAGGGAGCAGGGGTGCTTCAAATAATGATAGATGACCCTCTCACCTCAGCAAACTGGAACACAGGGTTAGTGAGTGCCAGCTCTTTTACATTTCTGCTTCAAGTACTGCACATAATGAGAGCACATTTATACATGCACATGACACAAGCACACTTGCTCAAACCCCAAAACAGCCGGAATACATTCTGTGTCCTGAAAGATTCAGCTGTAAACCTGCATAAAAGACACACTCCAAACATGCACTTTGAAGTCTTCTGCCTGCACGAAGCCGTTCCTTACACCTCTGAGTATGCCTTCACATTAACAGCATTGTATGACAATAGTCATGTTGGCTCACTCTCTGGGTGTTTGAGTGTTTTTGTTGTTGTTAAAAAAATTGTATTTTCAAAAAGATTTTTCAGATTTACATATTTTTATACAGTCCCAAATTATATACCTCAATTTTTGCAATGGCCATTATGCGAAAATGTGTTTCATATGCTCACATAATCACGCAAAGTTCACTAATTCTTGGACAGTCTTGGTTCAAGATACTCGCCAAATTCATACTCACACTACTCTCTGTCAGGTAGAAATGGTGTGTGGTTAATGTACAATCACTACTTTGCTTTTCATGTCGCTGCCGAAATATATGCCTGTGTAGGTTTACAAATGTGAAAGAATGTTCACAATCTTTTCAATTCTCAAACCTCTTGCCCGCGAGACTGTTCATAAAATACATACAAACTAACACATAAAAGTAATTTGTTTATATATTCTTGCATCAAGTCCCATATAAAACGTTTGCCTACAAGACTAGTATAAATCCCACCATAAACGCGTTATTCATTACACCAATAGCTTAAACCACTTACAACAACAACTTGTACTTACCAGTTCATTCTTGTGAGTATAAACATAATTAAATGCTGTACAGAGATGGAGATAACAAATGAACAGTAGATGTTGGCCATGGAAGGTAGGCACAGTGGAAGGTCAAGTCCTGCCACATTATCCCAATTACAAACAAGCATTTGCAATGCAATAGGTCTCACATTTGCAAGAGTTTGTTATTGGCATTGTAAATGACAATGCCTTTTATTTATCTGTTTTGATAATTAACACATAAATAAAAGACATTGTCATTTACAATGCCAATAGCTCAAACTCTTGTAAATGGGAGAAATATTTCACTTCAAATAAGTGGCCGCCATTGTCCCAGGCTGCTTGGAACAAGAAAGCGCACATGGCGTGCTGCATGTTGCAGAAATGCATGTGGTGCTTGCAGTAGGAAAAACTCATTAAAGAAAATAGTGCTTACAGACGTACCGTGTGACAACCGAAGTAAACGAGACAATGCTCATGGGAGGTTACAAATTAAAACAAGGCGGTACTAAGGAGGGACTAACAAGCCAATTAATGAATCAGAAGACAGCATTTACAAGGGGCAATGACACAGCCAATGAAAAATATGGGCGGAGTGTAGGCAGAGCTTCAAGGCCATACTCCAATACAGCATGCCTCGCAGCACAGCGCATGTGCTGCCCAGGCTCGACCTAAAAACAGGCCTTTCTTCAGCTGGTTCTGTGGATATGGAGGCTGGACACTATTTCCAGAGCACAGGCGCAAGATTGGAGGCGAAGAAGAAGAGGATCTGTGACCATGGGAGGGGTGTGCACGACATGCCTAAAGGTCCTTGTCCTGATCCCCAGAGCCCACTGCGCATGTTTGAAGGGTGTGTACAGTGGGTTATGCTGCCCTGGGTGCAGGATATAGTTAAAGGTCATCTCCTCACAGCTGAAAGTTGAAGTCCACTACCTGGTCTCAGTGACTGTGCAAAGGGTTTTTGCTTTAGCATACATAACATTACAAACCCCCAAAACATAATGAAATAATTTTATGAAAGCTAAACTATGGGTTGTCAATTAGATTAGAACATTTGGGAAATATTGGTGCACTCTACAACACATTTTTCATTATATATTCAATTGTATTCGTTTTTAAAGCATAGTAAATCAAGACCTTACTATAGATCAGGATATGACATTCTTTATTGGGGTAGATCAATTATTCCCTCACTATCACCCTCCAACAGTGTCTCTCATCTCTCCATAGCCCCTCTCGCACATGTAATTCATTTGTTTCATAGTGCCTCTCATACCAGTGTAGTGTGTTGGAGCATTTTATATCACGCACACATACAGAGACAACAAATCATACATATGTAAATCAATGTATCGGAAATGTTACATAAGACAAAGGGGACTACAAGGTGTAGGATTCACATGTCCTCCATGCTGGTAGGCATTTTTTAAGAGTGCTTGGTTTGGGAAAGCACAAACTCAGGATTCAGAATGTAACACAGTGGTTAGGGTTTACTTTACTAATAAGAATTTATCTCTACCTAAACAAACTCTTTTTAGCAAAATTAGGATAATGAAAGACTGGGAAAAGTACATAACTTTCTATCCTAGATTATGATTGTAACTTATGAAGTGCAGAGTAACAAAAGGATCTCTATGACAAAACCTGTAGCCCACTGAGCTATGCACATAAAATACTGATCTGTGATCTGCATGGTACACACTCTTTGCAGCATGCATATTAACCCTTTGCTCTACCTTAGATGTTTTAAAACTGCCACTAGACAAAATTCCAAACTCTCTCTAGCAGGTACATTAATCATCACTTTTATTGTTGCCTAAAAACTGTTGAATATACAAGGAACTTTGCAGTGCTTTTAAAACTACTGTACTGCTAAAAAACTGCCGCACAGTAACAGAAGTGGCCCCCCCCACCCTTCCAGCCTCCCGGGGGAAAGCTGAATGCCTGAAACGGCCAGTGCGACCTTGATCATGACACACATGCACACACATGGCTATCTATTTTGAAACAGGTTTTGAAAAAAAATAACATTCCAAGATGCTCTCCAGTGCATGCGCATGTTTTGTGATATTAACTGCATATGCGTCATTGTTAGGTTCAAAATGGCCAGCCTAAACAGGTTTTTCTAAGGTGCATTTTAGAACACCCAACTACCTGTATCACGTGCTGCATATTCATGGTTCCAAGCATTGTGCAGACAAAATTTAACCTCTCTGGTCCTGAAGAATTTCCCAGATCATTTATTGACAAATTGAGGCAAGAAACATGTTGTCCCCTTGATTTTTAGCCATCTGAGATCATTACCTCTAATGGTGGCACACAAGGGGCATATTCTCAATTAGGTGTGATAACTACTGCCAGAGTAGCTTATCGCAACTCACCACATCGCAGTCCATCATGGCAAAATAACACCGTGTCAATGTGGTATTCCCAAGCCGGTGGCAACATGCGATGGTCCCACGACAACGCGTCAAACCAACGTGTAAAAACCAAAGCCACGCCGCAAAAATGCAAAACACCAACGCCAAAAAAGCGGCGATTACGCCAATCGCGATACAAAAATCAGCGAAAACCAGCCACAGGCCTGCAATCCCCACGTGACATGCGGGAAAATGCACTACAAAAGGTGAAAAAAACCACATACAAAAGCCAAACAACAGCCAAGCACAATGGAGTCAGCTGGAGCAAGTGCAGAGGACGACCAGAACCCCACAAGCCCCCCGGAGGACCAGCCTGGGACTTCGGGGTCAGGGAAGGGCAAGGAGAAGAAGAGTAGGAAGAAAAGGTTCAGTCCGCAGGAAAACAGGATCCTGATAACGGAGGTGATAGAACACCATCAACTACTGTTCGTCACCTCCACTGTGTCACTGGGAACTAAAAATGGAATATGGCAGACCATCGTGGACAAGGTGAATGCAGTCGGAATGCTGAAGAGGACAATGGACGAGGTCAAGAGGCGCTGGAATGATGTCAAGCGCAAAACCAAGCAGAAGCTTGAAAACAACCGGAAGGCAGCATTGCAGGCTGGAGGCGGCAGTCCAGTGCCACAGGAGGAGCTGGACGAGATGAAGGAAATGATGTCCACAGTCATCAGTGGGGAGACAGTGGCAGGAGTGAGGGGCCCGGACACTGCTCAACAGGACTGGACACAACAGCAGCAGGGTGAGTAATGACCAGGGAATGGGAGGACGGGGGAGATGAGCACAATGGCACACATGCACAAGTAAGCACAGCACATCATCAGACAAACCATGCCCCAGACCCCCAACTCCCACCAAGATACCAATGAACCCACGAATGCCACATCCCAGCACTGTATAAGCACAGAAGGCAGAGGCACACCGCATATAATGGATCAGGGGCAGCCAACTCAGAGATGCAGGGGTGACCACAACAGAACAGGGGACACAACTGGTCCCGCTTGTGTGCAGTAACTGGCCAATCACATATGGCATCGCAGGGAAATGTGAGTTGACAATGTACAAGTACAAACACTCATCCGTGAAGTGGTCAAAATCTCCACTGTCCCACATCACATAGGCAGCTCCCCACAAACAGTCACAATGTACACTGTCATTCAGTCTGCATGTAAACATGTTCAATGCGGCAACATACATGTGAACACAATGTTAAACTGCATCTCCCCTTCACATTGCAAAGGGAAATACAACACCTCCTGCAGAGCAGTCCCAACCTCTCTTCTCTGATGACGAAGAGGACAACCAGACCTTCGACTCCGACGCCCTCCAACAGCACGTGGACAGCCTCTGGAGCCTACTTCCAGGAGCAGGTCATCTCAGCTGCTATGAGGAGAACCAACACCCTGCACAGTACACACAGAGCCGGCAGCACTCACCACCACGGCTGACTCCCAGGACCCCCACGACCAACACATGGCCTTCCAACTCCGTGTGTTGGGGTGCCAGGAGAAGCTGGCCGAACAGGTGCAGGTGGGGTTCGACCGCATGGCAGACAAACTAGACGCCATACGTGGGTGTCTAAGTCCCATCAGGGACCACTCACAGTCCCTAACGGACACCGACAGTCCGCTCCATGCCCTGCAACGAACCATGGCTGAAATCGCCAGGGTCCTGACTCCGAGGCAATAACGACTGTCCAGTCATAGTGGCTCCAGCGAGCTCGCCCGGGAGTTGGGACTTATGCGGAGGCTCATGGAGGACAGGGAGCGTAACCGTGCGGAAACAGCAGCTGACACGGCTGCACACCAGCGAGAGTTGGCTGGGTCCCTCAATGCCATAAAGGCCATCCTCATGGCACTGGTGCCACAAGGTCTGGCGCCGATGCATGCTGCTGCTACCAATCCATCCACATCTCCAGCCACTGATGTGTCAGTGCCATGCAGTGCGGCAGACATTCCACCTCTGGCCCCTGCAGTGTCACTGCCACACAGTGCTGGAGACAGAACACCACCACCCACATGTGAGACACCCGAAACAGCAGAGGCAAAGATGCAGATGAATCTGGCCTTGTGGTCATAAGGAAGCGGTAGCATCCATGTTTGCCATATGGCCTGTTGATGCTTGGTTCTGCACTCAGCATCATCCCCTTCCAGTGTCCCCCTATGCATTCTGCGACACTCACCTTGGACCTCAACATGGACTGCCATATTCTGTCTGGTAACCCATGACACAGATATCCGATTGTGGACTGAACTCCTCCACTACTGAGGAACATGTCATTCACAGAAGGACTCTGAATGGCCCGCCAAGGGCCGACGCTGCAAGGTGGACTTTGCATGGCCCTGTACTGCTCCGCATACAACACTCCATTGAATGTGCATTAAACATTCATTTTCACAACGATGTGTCATGTCTATGATCTTGCAAGTGTGGAGGCACGAATGCATGTAGGGTCACTGATTGCACCTTACGTCCATGTTGCTTTTGTTGTGGGACTTGGGGCAATTGCGTGCCGGGTGGCGCCGACACTAGAACAGGGAAACACGCATTAGTTACTTCCTTGGCAGGCCAGAACGGAAGCACGCACACAGGTCATTGTTCACACACCTATGCTGGACTGACATATGCCAGGCCAATCCACTCCGCTCACGCTCACGGGGGGGACAACGCTACATGTCCCAGGTCTTCCCTGTAGGGATCTGCTGCTCACAGGTCTAGTTGTCCGCATGCCACGGCCACTCCCTCACAGCTGGTTCACACCCACACCACACCCATTCGGCACTGGTGTCACAGGACATGTGATGGTGCCAATAAAAAGGGCCTGGCGCACGTGCTGGATGCCATTTCCACTCTCTGACTGGGTGTCGCTGTGTGGGTATCCTTTATGCATGAGGGCCTAGGGCCTTGCCACGTCACATTGCCCAGTGCTAGTGGTGACATGATGGCATCTGCACCACGGAACTCAATCATAAAGGGTCCATGGCTAGTGGTGCACAGACTTGGCAGCACCGGATGCACTGCGGCAGGCACAGGCACACCACCAAGGGACAGTGTCTTTCAGTGCACTGAGATAGGGGCACCTTCAGTGCTGAGCGGGTATGCAGCCTGCGATGATGTGCCTTCCGGGCGTTCCGGAATGGTGGCATTGGTGTGAGCCCTGCTGGATCGCAGTGTAGGCCTGAGCCAGCCGTCAGTGCGTGCCTCCCGCCACGTGGCGTTGCCTCACAGTTCACACAGTTAATGGCACCTATTGGGCAGAGAGCGGGTGTGCAGCCTGTGATGATGCCCTCTGCACTGATGTGTTCTCTGCCATTGTGAAATCAAGACCCAGAATCATGTGTGTGACCTGGTGGCCTTCGGTGCGTGTCTGCATGATGTGGAGAGTGCCTTGGTCATGGGCCATGGGCTTGGAGATCCAACCGGCACGTGGTGGGCCCTCTTGGAGACACGCCGGTGTTGGAAGGTGAGCAGTGAGGCCTGGTCGCGCAGGGGTGGGCAGACTCCGCTGGGCGGGGATTGGGTGCAGCAGCCTGTGTGCGCAGGGGCGGGCAAGTGGTGATGGTGTGTGCTACTGTATGGACTCTGCCATTCATGTCTCTGGCAACTGTTTCAGATGAGTGACCTGGGGGACTGCAGTGTGTGCTGGCACGTGGTTGGAGACACACCAGTGGCTGCAGGTGAGCAGTGGGGCCTGGGTCCGCAGTGTCAGCACTCTCTCTTTCTATCTCCCTCTCTCCCTCTCTCTTTTTCTCTCCCTCTCTCCCTCTCTCTTTCTCTCTTCCTCTCTCCCTCTCTCGCCCTCTCTCGCTCTCTCCCTATCTCTCTCTCTCCCTCTCTCTTTCACCTCATTCTCTCTCTATCCCTCTCTCCCTCTCTCTTTCTCTCTCCCTCTCTCCCTCTCTCTCACTCTCTCTTTCTCTCTCCCTCTCTCCCTCTCTCTTTCTCTCTCCCTCTCTCTGTCACTCTCCCTCTCTGACTTTGATGGGCGCATGACACACCTTCTTATCTGTCTTTCTGTCTTGCAGGCTGTGACTTATGGAATGCCCAGAGAATACATGCAGTGCCTCTTCATGATTATTTTTATTTGTTTCATCTGTAATAAAGGTTTTGTTTTGGTTATATAATGTGGATGTGTGTTTCAATTTTTGTGGCCACACCTGTCTGTTAGGTGTTGATGTTGTGTGACTTCAGGCGACTTGTTTGGGTCATGGTTTTGTGGGGTTGATGTGCATTCTCCTTGTCAGGAGGGAGGGAGGTAGTGGTGGGGTCCAGGGTGGGGGTGGGGGTATGTGTTGTTCCCCTCTTGGTGCTCCGAGCTGCATGTTCAGTTGCTCGGGGGCATCTGTTGTTCTTCATGCTTGGCTATGGGCTGTGCTCCCTTGGCTGCAGCCAGTTGTCGTCAAACTTTGCACCAGGTCAGAGCAGGTGTTAATTTCATGCTGCTAACGTGCCTTATCACCTGTTTTGTGTTCTTATCGCAGATCAGGCAGGTAGTTGAGAATGTTGTGGAGTGGTATTGTCGCGGCTTTTTGCTCGGGAACGCCTACTTTGCATCTCATTAGAGAAAGTTGCCGGGGTCATCCGTGGCGATGGTTTTTGAGGATGCTATCACGGGAAAACTGGTGGTTTCAGCAGTTTGCACCGGCTTGTGAATGGGGCGATGGATTTATCGCGACTTTGGCTGCACTAAAGTGCTGTTAACTCAGCGATATCTCCTTGAAAATATGCCCCATGTTTTTTTATCGGGACAGGTACACTCACTGAATAAATAGCCTAAAATCCTGAGATTTACCTGATCCTTTTTGGCCACCCACCACACCTACACTCACATGTTACACATCTACATGTAGGGCCTTACACCGGCACTTCACATACAGCTTTTTTGGAAAAAGGTCTCCAACAAAGAGGCCCCTAGAGGGTGCCCTTCAAGCATTGCAGCGCCGGCTCGATGAGGAGCAAAAGCCCTATGATGAAGCACGACACCTCTCGGGGTGTGTGATAGCTCCTATTCCAAAAAGGGAACCATCCCTTGGGCTCCACTTTTACTGATCTATTAGAATTCCAAGCACTTCCTGCTACCTTTTTTCTATAGGAACTGCATGCCCACCCATATTTCAGTACCGCCAGGAGCACGCACGCTGGACCTTCATGCGCTCTTGGTTTCCCTTTTTTTGTGATAGGTTCTCTTCAGCACACTCAGGGCCTGTAGCATAAACAGTAGACTGTATTTCCATGCCAGCTGAACCTCAACAGTACTCATACTTCCCAAAGTGATGTACTACGATAGAACTACGATGGTAAACATACTTCTTCTTAGTTCCTGGCATTTCGGCGAGCATCAATGGAAGTAACGCGTCATGCACAGTAAGTTAGGAGCCAACAGGGTCCAATTTGCTCACAGTACAATCACACAGGAACCCAATGGGCTTTATTGTTGTTGACATCCTATCGTACCCTTCTGGGTATTTGAGGGTTTGAGGGTTCAAACCAGGTGATGTTCCAGCAAATCTGAGAAAGCTCCTCGTACACTCCACATTCACATGGGATGATCTAACTACTTTTTCCCATGGAAACTAGTAGAAATGTGAAACCCGCTTTAATATCACCAAAAGTCATACTAGAGGGACATCTCTAAACTACAAATGAATCTATTCTATCATTCACAGGGGCGTAGCTTGGTCAGTAACATTGCATGGGGGGGGGGGATGAGCTACAGATCCCTGACAATCACGCCGGCATATACTGTTAAAATACATTATATTACAAGCAGGGCTCATGAGAGGGGCTCAAGAGGCAGTGGAAAGGGAGAGGAATGAGGATCGGTAGGAGCACTGAGGGAGAGAAACACAATATTTTGTGTAAGAGAATCAAGATTCTAGGGCTTTCAAAGCAGATGAGAGAGAGAGTGGGTGTGTGGGTGTGTTTGTCAGTTTGTTCTTGCTAAAATCCCAGGTGAAAGCCGACAGCCATCTCACCGCATCCTACTGAAAGCACCTGTACCCAAACATTAATGAGAAAATACAATTATTAGGGGAGTGTAACACCCCAACACCACCACCCCCGAAGCTACGCCCCTCGCCCTGATCAGTCATTGGTATAAACCAGTGCTTTCCGGTGCGAACCCTGCACTGCTCCTTGCCTCAAAAATTACTCCAAGCACTTCTGTGCTGAAAGTTATATCACAGCCAAAAAGCAGAAGGGGCAGATTATTTATTAGGCTGGGAGCACATTTTAGATCTAGAGGGAATTCATTCATTTTGTTCTAGTGAGTCAGCTACCGCAATGAGATTGTGAGTAAAAAGTTATATTGATTTATAATTGGGATCATACTAAATCTGTACATTTTTATAGTACAACTTTTATTTATATATGGGGAGTGTTCTTCCCCTCATAAAGGTATGTTCAGCCAGGGGCTATTATATAAAAGTTAACGATTTGAGACCTAAAAAGTTAAATAATACAATAAAATAGTGGAATGTTTAGCAATGCGCTCTAGCACGCGTGCCAAGTTTATTGGAGAGGGATGCTATAGTAGGAGGGACGGCAGCAGCGCTGTGAATGAGAGGGAGCTCTAAGGGGGCTGTGGAGAAAGGAAGGCCTGTCAGGGGTGGGAAGGATGGGCCGTGATAAGGTCTTGCTAGGGGGAGGTTGTGTCTTAATTATGGGGCCATAGAAAGGGCTTGGTTTTAGGAAGTGGACGTTTTGGGATTGACAGAGGGCTATAGGGGTGGAGGGTTGAAGGGAGAGGACTGCAGAAGAGAGGGGATGTAGGAGTGCTGTGAAGCAATAATGATACAGATCTGAGTCGTGTCAATGGTGGGGGTGGTTGGCGCCATGGGAGTGACCTAGCAGATGGAAGGAAGTGTCCTTGTTGGGTATGGCGCTGGTTGTGGGAGTGCTACAATAGGATGTAGGGTTGAATTACAGGGGGTTGCATGAGTGTTTTGGACTGGGGCAGTTGTCAGTGCTGAGGATAGACAGGTGAGTCCATGCTCAGGAGTAAGTGCCCTGAGGTCAGAAATGCCTCTCTTGCCTCTGAGATTATCATTTAGGACTGCTGATATGCGGAGCAGGAGGCCGGCGCCGGCACTGCTGGCCAGCGCCAGTAACTGAATATTAACTAACTATTAACATCTGCATCACAGCTGTACATCCAGCTCATGAAATGTGGCCCTGTCGCCCCCTCCTCCCGCACAGACACGCCTCCAAAGATTACTGCTGCAACAGGACACACTGCACAGCGGGGGATGTCTCCAAAAGAGAGGGCAAGCTGAGAACCTGGGCACCGGTTTGATGTCAGAGGTGCACAATGTCTAAACCCGGCTCTGCCTCTGACTTGAATCCTAGCTCGTGCCCTCACTCCCTGTGTGAGTAATGCAAGGGCTTTTCTTCCCAGTTTCTTCATTTAATTTTGAATTGCACCTATTATATCTGTTTGCTAAATAATAAGTGTTATAGAAGAATGCAGCTTCAATAAGACAGCGTCCACTTTTTGTGTTTGTAATGTAAATAGACAATGTTATATAATGGTTACTTGCCATTGGATATACATCCCAGACCCTCCCGCCCACTGTATGTTCTGCCTCGTGACATATTTCGACTCCACACAGCAAGAGCTACCTTGTTCCCTTGTCACTTCCCACCCATGGCGAAGGTGTGTTCTGCTCCTGTTTCCACTACGCGCTGATTAAAAGCTTTCCTTGGCTAGCCTTTGACTGTGAATTTAGTCCTTGCGTTCTTGTTTTTGCTGTTGGCCCTGTGGTTCTAAAAAGATCTTTCAAATGTCTTCTTTCTCCTTCCCTACTTATGCTTTTCGCCTTGCGTGTGTTCCGTCCCCATTTTGCCTCATTACTGTCTGGGTCCATTTAAAAGGCAAATATCTATGTTCTTTGTATGTCACATAGGGTTGGAACTTGTGTATGCTTTACTCAGTAAGAAAGTATTCCTCTACGTTCCTCTTAAACTACTTCTGGTTTTACTTCTCAAGAAAGTTCTATCTCTCTACTACCCGCTGATTGGAGATCAAACACTGGCCTCTATGTAACTTCACAGATACATTTCGCTAGGCTTCACAAAAATGAGCCGGCCTAGTCAGCTATAATTTCAGGAGGACCAGTCACACAAGAGATATTCATTCCACGTTATTCTAATCAACCATACAAATATTGACATATTCAACATTAGTTTGCCAACAGAATGCATTTCATCATGCAGGGCAGCTCTGAGCGCAACACAGCTCAGTGACTATCCCAACATTGTTTCTACACAGAGGGTGATCTTACTGTTGTCCAAATAGAAGCAGAAATGTTTAAGTGGGTATTAGAGAGGCCCGTCTTGAAGCTATAGTCTAACCTCTTCCTGTACCTCTACAATGTGTATGTGGAAGTGTCCTCATGGCCAACATGGCCATGATTGACAAATCATTTGTAGACTTCAAGACATTAGACAAAAGGATCCATAGACCTGCAAAACCAGCAATGGGGCCAGTCTTCCACTGCCCACTGTCAGACCAATTTGTTGGTTGTATATTTTAATAAAATGTTGAAAACATTGATGTGTGCTTTGTTAGTACCATTGAGAATCAAGTCAGGCATGCTCCTGTCATGTGTGGGGTTGGCCGGTCAGACGGTACTACAGATGGAAGAGGACTTCAGTCTGTTTGAATTTCTGTATGGTTACCTTATCCATATCCACCTCATTTTGGTGATGAAGGGTTGTGAAGCTAGGAAAAGGAAAGGAAAATCTCTTCTAATGATGTTGTACAATGTGCTGGGTCTCACGAGGAAGATACCTACCCAATTCCACGGCAAAGTATACCTGTTTTGTGAGACAAGACCCCTTTAGATAAGGCTCAACAAGAAGGCAGCCCTCATTGGTAGGCAGGAAGCTCACGAAATCTCAATACTCAAACTGATTTGTCTATCAGCTCTGAAGCACAAAAAATGCACAGTGTCCTGCAAGGGAATAGTTTAGTTGACCTTGAATCTCAAACATGCAAAGCCCCTGGGAACCACATGGATGTAAATTATGTTATGTTGTTATGGTACGGCCACAAGCATATGTTTAGCAGAATTCTACCACTTTATAATTTCCACAGTGACTTCAGATTTTGTGAACCCTTCATTGATATTGTAGTCTTATTGACTGGAGTCAAAGGGGGTTGTAGAGATTGTAATTGATTATGTTTTGTACTTGTTAGACTTGGCTTTTCTAGCGGGTTTACCCCTAGACTCTGCGACCTCCTATTTTTGCCCTATTTTTGTTGGTTTTAGGACTCTGGGCACTTTTCCACTGCTATTCAGTGCTACAGTGCATATCCTCTCAGTGCAAATTGTGTTAGGATTGGTTTTCCATGACTGGGATATTTGATTATACTAGTAAGTCCCTAGTACAGTGCACTGTGTGTGCCCAGGGCCAGTAAATCGAATGCTACTAGTGGGCTTGCAGCACTGGTTGTGCCACCCACACAAGTAGCCTTTCAAAGATGTCTCAGATCTGCCACTGCAGTGTCTGCACATAGATTTTACTGCCATGTCGACCTGCATGTGCACCCACTTGCCAGGCCCAAACCTTCCATTTTCTTACATGTAAGGCACCCCTCAGGTAGGCCCAAGGTACCCACATGGGCAGGGTGCAATGTATGTGAAAGGTAGGACATTTACTGGTGTGATTTACATGTCCTGATAGTGAAAGACTGCATTTTGTTTTTCACAATTGAAAGGCTGTCTGCCCCATAGGTTAACATGGGAGCTGCCTTATAACAACTTACAAGCGTAACTTCTCATTTGGACCAGATAGAGAAATGGAGCTTCCTGAACTCACACTTTAAAAATACATCTTTTAGTGAAGATGATTTTTATATTGTGTGTTTTAAAATGTCACTTTTAGAAATTGCGCACTTTCTTGCTTAATCATCCTGTGTGCCTCTGCCATTTGTGTATTCACCATCTGGGTTTGGAGGGAGATGGGGATGTGCATTCACACTAGGCAGACAAAAGGGGGTGGGGGGTTTAGAGTAGTGGGAGGCGTTGCCGCTTGTATGTGGGCCAGAGGAACGTTGTTTGTGCCAACTTCAAATTAAAGTGTGGTATAAATATTGTGGGCCTGACCTCAGAACTTTAGATTACTGCTGGACTAAGGAACCTGCCAGGAAGAAGAGCTGGAAGAGCTGCTAGGAGGAGTACTGCCCCTTTGCTGTTGTTGCTTTGTTGGGTTGGATCGCAGTTGCTGCTTCTGTCTTGGGCAGGGGAAGGACTGGACTGTTCTTTCTGCATACTAAGCATCTCCAAGGGCTTGACGTAGAGCTTGCCTCCTGTTGGAAGTGTCAGGGAAAACAAAGACTTCAACATCTTCTGGGTACCGGCTTCTGGAACTGGAGGTTTCAGCTGCCACAGAGGAAAAAAGTAACTCAACGCCGTCAACAATGCTGCTGCCGACTCAGTGACCTGAAGGCACCGCAGTGGGCACTGCCGCACTTCACACTGCAACCCTGGTCTCACTGATGACATCATCCGATGCTGCCACCGAGTAGCTGCTTGCACCGTGACCTGTGGGCACCGTACTTTGCACCGCCTAGCTTCACCCCGCCACCCTGGTATCCCCGACGATGCCACAACACCGTCACTGATGCCGCTGCCTGCACCTTGACCTCCTGACACTGCTTGTGGAGAACACGGAGCACCATTTGGCTTTGTACTGCAGCCCTGATTTCATTGACGTCGACGCTCCAAACTGACATTGACACCACAGCCTGCACTATAATTTGGGGGCACCGCCCATATGTTACATGATGCACCACCCCGTCCCACACCACAGCCTTGGCCCACATACACCAGTGCCATTGACTTCAGTTTGTCAACCGACACCGCTGCCTGCACTGCAACCTGTGGACCCCGCACACCTCATTGCCCCATCTTGCATCAAAGCCTTGGGTCTACCGACCACAGCGCTTCAGCAATGACGACGACGCTACCTGCACTGTGACCTGTCAGTACAGCAACAGGCACCACCCCGCTTTCCACCGCAGCCCTGGTCTCACCGATGCCGCTGGATGACCGTCACCGAGCTGCTACCTGCACCGCGACCTGAGGGCACCGCATACCACACCACTGTGCATCACACCACCCCGCTTCTCACCGCATCACTGATGCCTGCTGGTGCTCCTGATTTAAAACTCACGGAGTTCAACCTGCACCACGAGTGCCCCCAAGGGCCAGACGACTCCGCAACCTACTTCCGGAATGACGCCTGATGAAGGCGCTCCTCTGGAGCTCACCGCAAGGTCTGACGCCTGTCATCTCCAAAGGTACTGTTTTATATGTCTCCCCGACACCGTAGCTGGCCTGCGATGCCGCAATCAAACAGAACTGTTGGATTTGTTTGTTCACAATACAGTGATTGCCCCAGATGGATGTATCAACTTCAAGGAACTGTATATAAAGCCTATTTTTACATTATTCATAATTGTGATAACTGTATGGTGGATTTTTACCATTTTGGTCTTGTTTCACACAGATAAATAATGGATATTTTCTCTAAAACTGGTGTGGTGTCTTTTGTAGTGTTTTCACTGAATTTCTGTTGCATGCAAATGCTTTACACATATCCTCTGAGATAAACCTGACTGCTCGTTCCAAGCTACCAAAGGGGTGAGCAAGGGTTATTTTAGAAGTGTAATCCCTTATCCTTACTAGATTAGTGGATTCTGCCTGGTTTAGGTGCATGCCCTAGCCAACCAGAAAATCCATTTCTAACAGTACTGTATTGTATGATCAGTAGTAAATCGTAGTATGTGATCGCTGGCAACGGCATAGTAGATCAATTAATTGTTTGACCCACTGGAATGGACAAAAATCATGATATCCTCCTGGAAGCACTACCTTACTTTAGAGGCCTTCAACATTTGGGATGAAGACTCTGAAAAGTCTTGTACAAATGGAAGATTGGACCATATGGACAAACTGAGCTATGCTGAACTAATCAATTTGCCAATTTATGAAGCTGGCTATTGCTTGGGCCTCCTTTCCCCCAATCTGGTCATCACTATCTGCCAACCAGTTTCCTGGTCACATCATTTTCTCATCCACTTTTAATTGCAAGATAAATTCTTCTCAATCAGAGCAGAGAAAGCCCTCCTTCCTACTCATCCTGGACTAGAGACCTAAAAAGATTTTGACCATTCTCTTACAGTGGAGGATTTCTTCCCTTCTGATTATGTGGCTGACATCCTTACTGCCTCCTCCATATCACCACTGCTGGACTTGAAACCACCTCTAACATTGAAAAAAAACTGAAATCCTCAAACACTAAATACAAAAGTGGTTCTCTGAAGAGCTTCGTCTCTTAAAATGTAAAAGGTCGATCCTATGTAAAACCGTGAAAAAGGTTTTACCTCCAACGCAACAAATCCACGTGACACATCCTAATAGTGTCTGTAAAGAAGCTTCTCTTAAAGTTACACAAGCATATCTTCAGTCGCAAACAAGTCCTCAAAAGAGCTCTTTAGACTCTATGAAGAAATTATCACAACTGCTTCACTCTCTCAAGTACTGTGTGAGGACCTAATGTCCTTTTTCAAAGAGAAATTTACCATTTTCCTGCCCAACACGTAATCTTAATCTGCCTCAGAAAAAAACACTTGCACTTTTAGAAATTGTAGCTGCACTTGGAAATAATTTACATTGATAACCGAAACACAATTGTCAAGATAATCAATTAACTCAAACCATTACCACAACTTTAGACCCCTGGGGCTCTGCAACACATAGGGGGCAATTTTCCTGCTTGTGTCATGGCCCACCTTTAAATACGTGTGCCGTGAGCAAACAGGAAAAGTGCGCCCTAAAACAGTGAATACGCTGCGCGCAGGGCAGCCGCAAACTTCATTCAAGTAAAATACGGACTGGCTGCTTCAAAGACCCTCCGTGTTTTACTGTGCAGGTGGCAACCCGCCTGCACTTTAAAGAGGGATTAAAAATCCCTTTGCAGGCGGGTGCATGAGTGACTGCACCCACCTGCAAGGGGATGCCCCTTTCTTCTCTCAAAGGGCTGCCATCAGGGGTGCACTGCCAGTGCACCTCCTTTTGTGGCACACTTTCAGTGCGCCTCCTGACAGCTTCTTTGCCTTTGCGCCCGTGTCCATAATGCAGTGAAGGCACAGAGGTAAAGTGATTCCCTCATTTGCATGGGGCCGTGCCCCCAATGCAAATGAGGGAATGGTCTCTTGAGATGCAGCCTAATGTGAGTCTTTGATGCTTCGGGTCAGGCCCTGAAGATACAGGCTGCAACGGAGAAGGCAATGGCACTATATGTCTCCTGCTACTAGGTGGCCTTCAGAAGATGAGATAAAGAATGTGTGACAAGGAATTAAAGCTGATCTTTAGGAGCAAACAGGAAAGGAGAAATCATGGAGGTATAGGTGAGGCTGCCAGAACAGTTGAGGATAGGAAAGCGAGGCAGAGGAAATGAAAACAAAAGAATTAGCATCATCCAGGAGCAATTGCAAAGTAGCTTCTGCCCAGAAGGTAGAAACAAATCAATCTGTAGTGCCCACCCAGTTGCAACACGAGCAAATGAGCAGCGAATATAGCACGGCAGGAGTGGTACATGAGTGACATGGGTGGTAGAGTTGAGAGGCCCAACTAGGTTCACTATATACATGATGAACTTTAAAATATCCATGCATACCTTCCAAAGTCTATCGTAATTCCAGGGATTTAATTAGATTATTAGAGAGTGTACGTGTTAGTATAATATTAAACATAATGATTTGTAGGTGTGCTTAAACTATTCTGCTTATGGAGTCTTAATAATAATAATCCACATTTGTAAAGCGCGAACAATCACCCGTAAGGGTTTCTAGGCGCTGGGGGATCGAAGATTAAGCAAGCTATTGCCCAGAGTCACATGGTGCTGGGCTAATCTGCCGCCGGCGCCGGGGATCGAACCTTGATCCCAAGATTCCGGAGGCAGTCATCCTGGCCGCGGCGCCACACCTCTAGGCAAGATCTAGAGAGGCTGTCCAAATAGCTCTGAAATCCCAGCCGCCTACCTCAACCAACTGAACTGCACTCGAGAAGAGGGTGAAGAAAAAACAACGTCATCCCTCTTTGCCTCAAGTGAACTGTTATCGTCTCCCCTGTACCCAGGGACGGTACCAATTGGCTCAGAGGAAATTCAGGCTCACTATACTCACAGTTCTGGAATGCCCCTCTGCAGGCCCTTCGTTTCTGGGCACTTGTAACTTCTGGTGTGAATTCTGCTGTGCTCGCTGCAAGGCCGCTAAGGATACTGTGCTCATTCCCCCACGCTATCCTCAACACAGGCCTTGAAGTACTGGGTATTTTAAGCCCAGCGGTGCAGGGGAACACACCCTATGACTTCGGGGTTCTTCCTGTTTCAGACCTACAGAAACACAGAGTCTTCTGGGTGAAGTCAAAGATCAGTTTATTGGCTGCAGACCAATTACAGGCGTCCTAGAAGTACAACAGCGTGTATGTTCTCAGGAGACTGCTGAAAATCACAGAAACGGGCTTCTCCTTAAATACAGAATTTCTTGCCTCAGGCATACATTCTTTAGTTTATGGTATGGTCATTTAAAGTATACATTACAAAACGAAAAGGCAGAGTCATGATGACCATCCCACATTCCAGTTAAGCCAGCCCGTAATTATTTACCCAGCAAGGCTCAGATCCCACATCAGATATCGATAGGCCCCAATAAACATGAGCATCTCCTGTTTTGGGAAACAAGCAATAAAGCAGGAACAGTCAGGTGTGAAAGAGATTAGCCGGAGGCTCGTGTAGGATGAAAAGACTTTATGGTGTGTCAAGCCCTGATGCTAATCACAGGTGGCCAGAGGACGGGGAACTCGTGAGACCAGTTTGACCTGGGGCAGCGGAGCCAAGCTGCCCAGGTCACAGAAGAGTCAAAGAAAGGCACATGTGCTCTAAAAGGCCCGTATTCGCTTCATGTTATATAGCCTATGTGAGGGCAACCATAAGATGGCCACCGATACAAAATGGAACCCACGTAGTGATGTGAAATAGCGTATACACAGTGCATTCATAGCTAAAACGTTACACAAAGCACTTGTACATACCGCGTTAACCATTCGCGGTTCACTATTACCGAGATAGACAGGGGTAGGGCCCTGCCTCCTACGCGGTCCCAAATTCTGAAGTACGACAGACCCTCCTTTTGCCCTTACATAGGCAATAACTACACTCATTTCAATCCGAGTCTAAGTCAATATTCACGAAGTCATGGAGATGTTGCTGTAGCATCATCCTATTACTTAGCTCGTCCCTCGATACAGGTTTCCTTACACATAATGTAGCACAGAGGCCACATATCGCAGGAGCACACTGTATGCACAGACAGAACAGGAAAAGGATGGCTAAGATCATTCCAATGACCATCAGAACTTTCCAACCCCAGGCAGATATCAGTTCCCAGAACCACCCCACCAGTGACCAATCTCCTTTATCCACGTGTATGGACTCAGATATTTTATGCAGTTTGGAGATGGCTTGATAAACTGTTGGAGCATTGTCTGGTATGAAAATGCAACAACTGGATTGGATAACCTTACATACCCCACCACGGTCTGCAAGTATAACGTCTAGAACCATGCGGTTCTGCAAAGTCATGAGGCGATCCGCTTGGAGCTCAGCTGTCAAATTACCAAGGGCACCAGCCGTAACATTAACAGTGGATTCAACCACACGAGTCAGTTGTCTCAGGTTCCTACTATTAACCATAGGTCCCCAAAACGGCAGGAAACCCAAGAAAAAGTCTCCTGCTTCCTGACCGGCAGTATCCTCCTTACTAATCACGCCTCTCACAACTCTGGTCTTGTGATAGTCAGAGGCGGCAGTAAATGTTGGCGGTAGCAGATTTGCAATATAACATGTGCCCGAGAAATCAGGGGGCAACCATGTATATGCTCGGTCATTGCAGATAAAATATGTACCCTTGGCAGCCAAAAACGCAGGGGAAAACTGCGATGGAAAAGTGTACGTTTCAGTACAGTCACTTCTCCCCAATTGAGCTCTAGGATTCTGACCATTACCTTGTAAACAGAACCGACCTATGTGGGGTACGACCCAGATTGGGGATGAGATTTTCCGTTGTCTTTCACCTAGACTAATACTATACCCCGTCGCGTTCCACCCTACATAAGCTCTCAATTCTTCTTTGGGAATGGATGAGTATGCGTCGATATCTCTACTCATATCGGCAACTCCTTTCACTAAAGCTTTGTTATTGGTGCTAGGTCGGATGGAACGCGGTTGTCGCGGGGAGTACGCATCTAGTGCATAGAGAAACATGGTCTGGAATGCCCATGACGATCCATTGTAACTATACGGCAGCACCAGATAGGGAATACCCTTATTAATGGTATGTGGCATTAAACCGCACACCCAACAATTTGTTGTATTCATGACTAGTTGGTGCTGGTGCAGGAGCTGAATAAACGAGTTATTCACAAACTCTGATCGTCTAGCTTGTTCATGTTCAGGCAGAGGGTGAAAAGAGTGTGAGGAGATAGTAGGAGGAGGTATAGGCTGTACAGTGGGTGCAATGGGCTCTTGAGAGGAGAAGAATACAAATCCTACAGTAAATATTACCATACTACATAATACAAACAGGCATAAAAATACAAAACGTTTGGTTTTCATTATTTTACATATTCTTGCTTTAAAGTTCATTTCCTCAGTGAGTCTCTCCATCTTACAAAACTCCATCCTCTAATCGTGCCGCTCGCGGCGGGTGAGTATCTTCTGCTAAGGAGTACGCCTGTCAGTCCAGGGAACGCCCTAGACCAACCAGAACTGTCGACCTAACGTCTTCGGCCTGTACCCCAAAGTCTTGGCACCGCGACCCTGCGGCTGAACCCGGATGGTGGTTCGAAAAACAAAAATCAAGAAAGTCCTTCAGATGGGAGAGCTCTGGTTATCAAAAAAATAAAAAGGTAAAAGGAAAAGAATATTTATTTGTCCATGGGCCTTGGCCTTAGATTGTAACGAAAACGGCCAGGCACTGTTTGATCTTGAAACAAAAGTTCAGGCTCTGTAGTGTCCAATCGAATTGACGGAGGCACAGCTTCTTGCAAAATATCGTCACTTTCCTGTGCTGAAGCTGTGCCTTTTATGCGTGCATCACTGAACGGCACAAAGCGAGGTACAGTGTCTGTTTCAGAGACTGCGATACCCTCCTGGACCCACTGGTCATACGGCAGAGGCAAAGGGATCCTTTTGATGTGGGAGCCGTGGATCCAGTTTTTCTTCCCCTTCACTCGAACAGCTGATCTTGTAGACAGAAGTACGAGGTGAGGGCCAATCCAGCGGGGCTCATCATTGGTTTTCCGCAGAAAATTTTTCACCAAGACCCACGTGCCAGGGTCGATAGGGTGTCCTGGAGCCTCAGAGGCCTGGGGGAGAGTATCATGCACCTGTTGGTGTAAAACACGCAGTTTAACCGTCAAATCATACAAGTAATCAAGCAGTACTGGATGTTCGATTTCACTGAATTTCGTCGGTCTTGGCACACCCCATACATTGGCCGGGCGGCCAAAAACGACCTCGTAGGGACTAAGTCCCACTCGTGAGTGCACGGTCATTCCTGTGGATAGGAGTGCTAGAGGCAGAGCGTCAGGCCATTTAAGACCGGTGCTTGCCTGGATTTTGGCCAATTTTAGTTTTAGAGCGCCGTTGTAGCGCTCTACTAATCCAGCTGATTGGGTGTGATTTGCAGCGTGAAACTTCTGCCTTATACCTAGTCCCTCACACACATTCTTCATCACTCGGCCCACAAACTCACTCCCATTATCACTCCACACCATTCTCGGCATTCCAAACCTAGGGAAAAATTCCTTCACAAGGGCTTTGGCTGTGGACAGGGCAGTGTTATCTTTTAGAGGATAGGCCTCTATCCATTTTGAGAAAGCGCAAACAACCACCAACACATATTTCAGGTTGTTGCATCTTTCCATGTGGATGAAATCTAGCTGCAAAACTTCAAATGTGTATGATGGAGGCGCAAAATGACCGGCTGGAGTTGGGGTTCCCCTACCAGGGTTGTATTTCAAGCATACCATACAATTCTTGACCACATTCTCTGCACACTTAGGAATTCCAGCATTCTGCCATACTGGAGCCAACAACTTACAGATTCCTTTCGTACTGATATGTGCCATTCCATGTGCCATAGTAACTACTGGAAGCACATATGCATCAGGTAACAACCATCGCCTATGTTCTGACAAATCAATCCAACAACCATTCTCATCTAACTTACCCATACTTTCTCTCCACTTGCTTAACTCTTTCTCTGTGGCTTCAGCTTGAAGGGACTTTACACTCTCTATTGTGTTTTCACACATTCCAACATCACCAACCCATCTGGCAGGGCCTGCAACATACATTCGAGTCTTCACATCTTTCGCTGTTTCTTTCGCGACTTCATCAGCAAACGCATTACCACGACCAACATCATCAGTGATTTTCTTGTGCGCACTGCATTTCATAATCGCAACTTGCAACGGTAGGGTCAGCGACTCAAGGAGATCATTCACCAACTTGCCATTCTGAATCTTAGCTCCATGCGAGGTCAGGAACCCACGTTCCTTCCACAATCGCCCAAAACTATGAGCCACGCCAAAGGCGTACTGGCTATCTGTGTATATATTCACTTTCATTCCTTCAGACAACACGCATGCTCTCGTAAGGGCAATCAATTCTGCTGCTTGAGCCGAATTTTGTGGCACACGCGCAGTTTCCACAATCGTGTGCAAAGTCGTGATAGCATATGCAGCAGTCGTATCACCATTCGGAAGCTTGAAACACGAACCATCCACCCATAAAGTACCATCACACTCTGTCAGGGGAGTATCTTTAAGATCTACTCTCCCTTTCGTCTCTTCTTCTGTTCTGAACAGACAATCATGTTGCTCAATCTCATCTAGGTCTGCTGGAATTGGTAATAGTGTAGCTGGGTTCAACGTGTTGCATCTCTTTATGTGTATATGATTTGCTAACAGTGTCAGCTCATAACCAGTTAATCGCGCACTAGTTAAGTGTTGTGTCTTGGTCCTATTTAACAATGTGTCCACAGCATGTGGAACCATAACAATCAATGTATTATCCATTACTAGGCCAGCAGACTGTCGGATAGACATAGCTGCGGCGGCTGTGGCTCTCAGACAACTTGGCAATGCCCTCGCTACCGGGTCCAAGGTTGACGAAAAATACACGCATGGACGCGGTCTGTCGCCAAAAGGCTGTGTTAACACTGATAATGCGCAACCATCTTTCTCATGAACATACAATGTAAAAGGCTTGCTGTAGTCAGGGGTACCCAACACAGGAGCTGAACACAATACATTACGCAATTCCCAAAAACTTTTCTGACACTCTTCAGACCATGGAATAGGATTCGGTGTGTCTTTGCATGTCAATGCTAACAACGGTTTTGCCAACAAGGAAAAATTAGGAATCCAATGCCTACAGTATGAAGTAATGCCCAAGAAAGCACGCACTTCTCTCTGTGTTCTTGGCACACTCAACTGTGCAATGGCTTGAATTCTTTCTGGGGTCAGTTTCCTTCCCTCCTTCGATAAGAGATGACCTAAGTAGGTCACCTCTTGTCGACAATATTGCAGCTTTGAGAGAGACACTTTGTGATGGAAGGCAGACAAATGACGCAACAATGACAAGGTAGCGTGTTTGCAAATCTTTTCAGTATCCGCGGCGATCAGTAAATCGTCGACGTACTGAATGAGGATAGCGCCACTAGGTAAAACAAGTGCATCAAGCTGCGCTTTTAGAGCCTGACTATATATTGATGGACTTTCACAGTAGCCTTGGGGAGCGCGTTTAAAGCGGAAGCTGCGACCTCCTAAACTAAAGCCAAAAATGTCTCTGCTCTCCTCTGCAATTGGGATGCTAAAGAAAGCATTCTTTAGATCGATCACTGAGAACCATGCAGCGGAGGCTGGAATCATGGTTAACAAAGCAGTTATATCAGGGACAACTGGAAACTGTGGCACAACAATCTTATTAACCTCTCTAAGATCAATCACAAATCTGTAAACAGGTGGCTGTGAAAGGTCTGTTCGTTTTAAGACAGGTAAAACAGGACTATTGCAAACGTTGCCTCTTGTCTCTTCAATTACACCCTTTTTAATCAAATCACTGACAATTGCTATCAATGCTTTCTGACCTTCATTGGAGATCTTGTACTGGGGAATACGTGGCAATCTGACATTGGCTTTTAAAGTGACCACATATGGCGGTATTTCAAAAAGACCCACATCGTTGGGACCAGTAGCCCAAAGGGCATCCGGAAGGGATGACAATTCAGGTGGCATTGCGTTTTTAGACAAATACACTGGGGAAACTACTTTCTTACCTAATGTAAGTTGTACTCCCGAGGGAGAACAATATAGTGTTGCATGCAATCTTTTTAGCAAATCCAAGCCTAACAAATTTTCACCACAACCTGTTGTTAGAATGAGGGGTGCTTTTAGCTCACAAGGTCCAACAGAAAGTGACATAGGACTAGAAATCGGGTTCTTAACTGGGGCGCCAGAAAAACCTACTGAGACATTCATTTCGCCAGACAAAGGCGCGCCAGGGAGTTTTGAATGCATGATTGAGCTCTTTGCAGCACCAGTATCCAGCAGAAAGGGCTCCGTTACATTTGCTGTAGTGACTTTAACATAAGGTCCACTCTGATCCACTGGCACTGAAACAACTCCCTCTCTCTGTCTACGGCGATCCTAGTAATCATCATCTTCTACATTGTCATCTTCTGCATAATAATCATTATTGTAGTACTGAGCTGTATTACCAGACGCATTGGCTTGCTGATCAAAGCTATTTATGGTATTCTGAGGCGGAAGAGGACGCGCGTTCTGGAGAACATTTCCACGCCCTCTGCCTCTAGGAGCCTGCTGACCACCTCTACCTCTTGCGCCATACGCATTACTGTTACGCTGCATTAATTTAGGGCAACTATATTTAAAATGACCTTCCTCTTTGCAATATGAACATTGGTTGGGACCTACAGGGATTCGTGGTTGATAATACCCATTCATTGGCTGATTACTCTGAAACTGTTGGGGCTGCTGATAGATACCTTGTGTTTGCCTATAATTATTCTGTCCTCCACGTGGCGGATAGGCCTGCTGCAAGAGGACCTTTGTCTTTAGTTCTTTCGTTTTCTTATCTGTTCTATCCTTCTCATCTTTGTCTCTATTCTCATAATACTGTGCAGTAGCCAGTATTTGCGCTGAAGAGGAAACAGCCCAAGAACTTTCTGAGTCTTTTAATTTCTTACACAACTCGGGAAGTAGATTCTGCACAAATTTATCAACGAATAACCGTTGGCCACCTTCAGTGCTCATGTCTTGACCACTGTGGTCGATAAACGTTTCTTCAAACCTGGTGAAGAAATCAGACACTGTCTCATCTTTCTTCTGTTTGCAGGCGGATAGTTTGTCCCAATGTACGCGCATCGCGGGCATTATGGTTTTCATGTAGGTAATGATTCTACCAGGGAGCGCTGCTATGAGGGGCTCAGGTTTTGCACCGCCAACTTGTCTAGCGTCTGCAGCAATGATATTAGCCCATGTGTCACCCAATTCTGCAGCGTGATCTACATTTCGAATGGATCCCCATAAAGGCTGTGGAACAACATTCCCAAACAACATATCTATATCGGCCAGATTCATTACACATGATTCTGCAGTTTGGGATAACTCCTTATAATATCCTGCAGGGTTTTTACGGGGATCAGGCAATGTCTGTTTAAGCGCTAAGACCTCAGATCGTTTCCATGGGACATGTACCCAAACACGCTGAAAATGTGCTGGAGCAGCAGCAATAACTTGAGCGGCATCAGCCGCAACAGCTTCCTTCCATACCGGAGGGACTTCTCGCATAGGGTATTGTCGCGCTTTTCCCTTCTTCCCCACAGGGAAATCTTGTGTAAACAACGGCCGTTGACAATCATCCTTCCTTAAGGATAATAAGATCGCAACTGCTTTATTGACATCGGGGCCTACAATCGTACCTTTCCCAAAATCGAATCTCACCTGACACAACTCTTGCGGGCTTGGATCTCTACCATGATTATCCAATTCCTCACAGAGAATTTCACACATTTTCTCGAACACATACCTCTGTTTCGGGGCATCCCATTGATGAAACACATCAACAACTGATTCCACATCATAGCATGAAGGGAAACCAATCCACCTACGCGCCAGATGATCTAACACCTCTTTCTCGTCAGAATCAGGCAGTTGACTGCGCAATTGCTTACGCTGTAAGGCAGGAGTCGTACTAGATGACCCAAAGAGAGGCGACATTAGACTAGTAACTACATTAGCTAGTCGTTGTCGTGCTGAAGGAGAAGTTGAGGCAAAGACGGGGAAATAGACAGAGGGAAGAAAAACAGATTCAGATACAGGTACCTGGGTAGTAGAAGAAGGAGTGCCAGGGGAAACCACTGGCGTGTTAGACAAAGTCGCAGGAAGCGCGGGGGTAACAGGTAAGAAAACCGGCAGCCCTTGAGAGGGCTGCACTGCAGGGATAGGAGCCAGCTGAGGAGGAGCTGGCGGCTGCGGGAAGGCTTGCGACATATTTACTGGAGGCTGCACATTTACAAGCTGTGGAGGTGCTGTGGCATTTTGCGCATATGGGGGTGGCGAACTTAACAAATGGGACATTAGGGAATCTTTCTCATTCTCTTTTGTGTCATCTTGCACAAGGGGTGACAAAGCAGGGTAACATTTATCAATCCCTAGTTTGCGCTGTCTATGCAACTGTTCCCTCATTCGTTCCTCCTCATTATCTTTAAATTGCACAGCTGCTTGCATCACTGACATACCTCTCTCTCTCTTATCTCTTTTCGCTAGCTTAATTTCCTTCTGTTTGGCTTCCTTTCGCCATAGGCGGAAAGAATCAAACATCGCCGGCCGGGCTTTCTTTTTAAACAATTTAACTTCCAAATTATCTAAGATATCTGTATCGAAACTACTATTTTGGGGCCATTTTAAAACACCGTCCTTTCTGGTGTATCGGATCCATATTTCATTATATGCAATAGGGCCCACGCCATGTTTTACATAAAGCTCATAAGTGGAGTTCCAATTGGAGGAACCGGACATGAATCCTCTAACTGGAAATCCCTTCCACAACCCAAACAAAATAGTCTTCCAAATACACTAGCACCAGGCATCTTTGCTCACTAGTCTAGTTCCCAACTTCAGAGGATTATCGATTACGATAGTCTCGTGAATACACGAGTCCTCTGGCTTTGGGGTTTGCAAACTCCAAATAAACCAAGATTATCCCGAAGGATACCAAACAAATTAGGAGACGCTCCACTTATACTTAACTGAATATCGATGATCAATGGCGTCACCAGAAGACTCTCTCGATTGTTTCGCTCTACCAAAATCGTCAAGGGTCCAAAACAGGGCGATTAATCAGGGCAGCAGTCCTTCGTAGCCGTCGGGACGCGGAGAACCTCGCAGAAAAGACTTTCGGACCACGTCGACATGCAGGGGTCGATGAAGTGGCGGCCTTCCTCCAGAATTTCCACACGAAGCTCCTCACGAACCTCTGGCTTGGACCGGTACTGCTGAAATCGCGCCGAGTTGGGCGACAACTGAAGTACTGGGTATTTTAAGCCCAGCGGTGCAGGGGAACACACCCTATGACTTCGGGGTTCTTCCTGTTTCAGACCTACAGAAACACAGAGTCTTCTGGGTGAAGTCAAAGATCAGTTTATTGGCTGCAGACCAATTACAGGCGTCCTAGAAGTACAACAGCGTGTATGTTCTCAGGAGACTGCTGAAAATCACAGAAACGGGCTTCTCCTTAAATACAGAATTTCTTGCCTCAGGCATAAATTCTTTAGTTTATGGTATGGTCATTTAAAGTATACATTACAAAACGAAAAGGCAGAGTCATGATGACCATCCCACATTCCAGTTAAGCCAGCCCGTAATTATTTACCCAGCAAGGCTCAGATCCCACATCAGATATCGATAGGCCCCAATAAACATGAGCATCTCCTGTTTTGGGAAACAAGCAATAAAGCAGGAACAGTCAGGTGTGAAAGAGATTAGCCGGAGGCTCGTGTAGGATGAAAAGACTTTATGGTGTGTCAAGCCCTGATGCTAATCACAGGTGGCCAGAGGACGGGGAACTCGTGAGACCAGTTTGACCTGGGGCAGCGGAGCCAAGCTGCCCAGGTCACAGAAGAGTCAAAGAAAGGCACATGTGCTCTAAAAGGCCCGTATTCGCTTCATGTTATATAGCCTATGTGAGGGCAACCATAAGATGGCCACCGATACAAAATGGAACCCACGTAGTGATGTGAAATAGCGTATACACAGTGCATTCATAGCTAAAACGTTACACAAAGCACTTGTACATACCGCGTTAACCATTCGCGGTTCACTATTACCGAGATAGACAGGGGTAGGGCCCTGCCTCCTACGCGGTCCCAAATTCTGAAGTACGATAGCCTCCACCGGCAGAGCCTCCCTCTGCTCCTCAGTGGCAGATGATCTGCTCACCAAACCCTGCCGCTCCCGATCTCTAGGTCTCAGCAACAGGAGCTTTTAGTTCCAACTCTTAAAGGAGATCAGAAGCCGGACAGTGCTGCCCTGGACATCGCCTGTGCCCTCTGTACAGTCTCTTAAAGGCCTGATGAAGTAGGAGACCTTACCCTGAGAGGCATCTAGGGGAAGCAAGAACCAACCAAATTTGACCATTTCCTTAAAATGTGAAACACTTTTAAGTTAGTATCGAGGGTATAATCTCTTTGGATTTTCCATCTTCTTTCTGGATTGCAGAGGACTGCTTACAGCGAATGACTGGAAAATGTGGATTGCGCATTGGCATCCTCAGCCACGGCCATCGTGCTGCTAGGCAACACCCAACACAAGAGGACGCAAAGGCGCTGGTACAGTGAAGGGAAAAACTGATTTGGCAGGGAGATGTGAATTCCCTAGTTCATCAAACACCTTGAAACTTAAGTGCAGAAACCATGTGAACGCAGAAAATACAGCTTGTTATGTTCACAGGGGAATCGCAATGTTGTGCAGGTAAACACTGTGTCCAAAAGAAAGTAAACACCATTCACCCCACACATGGTCCCATGATCTCAAACACAAGACATGCATGTTACACCACACTTATCCTGGGTGGAGGTAAGGATCCTATTTATAATGAATTGATGCATTTAACATGGTAGAGACTGATAAGCCCTTTCCAGGCCAGTTTACCATGTAGAAAGGTCTGTATCCATGTTATCAGAATCATCTGCGATCAGGCATAAGTCTCTTCATACTCCGGTGTGAAGGAGCAGTAGAGGTTGTCAATTTTAGGCCCGCGTACTCTTTTGGGGCACTCCCCAACCAACTAGGCTCTACTGTCAAACACCTCGTCTTAAGTAGGGAGCACCTCCAGTGGATTTACAGATTGTTGTGCCAGTGTGGTGAATTTGGAGAGAGTGGCCAAGTATTTCCAAGTCATCCAAAGACTGTGGCCCCATGCACTTCCCATCAGCCTTAACTAAATACGCATGAAATCAAGAGCACAAACCTAACACAACCAATGCACAAGAAAAAACAAACATTTTTTTGCTAACCTACTAACTACCAATCTTGGGTTCCATTGTAGTGTGCTATTTGCCGAAAAAGTGCTTCAATACCTCGCCTGGAGTCGTAAGCGCTATATAAATACATTTTACAATTACAATTGCAATTCCCACATTATGTGTAGTCAGCTGCCAATTGTTAGCAGAACCATGGAAATAGCAGGTCCATGAATCCTCACTTCAGTACACAAAACTTGCCTTTAAAAACCCCCAAATGATCCAGCTCACGAGAGACATACATGAACAATGTTTTTCTTTTCTTTTTAGTACAGCACATAATCTGTGACTCTTTTTAATATATCAGTATAACACATAGTGCTTCTTACTACTTTCAATAGAATGCTCCTGTTTGAAGAAATGACCCTTCATGCTAAATAGACCAATGTAATCCATGTAATGTCAAAAGTACCAAAAAGGAAAAAACATAAAACTAGACTGGCAGTTTAAGAATTTAGCATCCTTGCTTAGAATACAACATACCACACAAAAAATACCAAAACACGTCAAAAGTTATGTTACAATGTATAAAAACATAAATGAATACCACACCCAAGAGAGATGCTGCAGTAGAAAAAAAATTACATTGCATTTTACCTGTTGGCCTGTAGTAGAGCCAGGGCTAGTTTATGAGGGAGAAAGTTAAGAAAAGTTAAAAGGTATCTACATATTTAAAAAAGAGGAGATGTTCTCTTTCTTAATGGTAGAGAATTTCCATGCATGTCTCAGGCTAGGTTTGTAATTGTAACATTGATGGCGCTGCGAGGATGGAGTATCCTCACAGAAAAGGTATTGGTGCAAAGTGCTGCAGAGAAATCGTGTGTTTTCATAGGACCTGCTGAGCATAAGGCCAAACCTGTTGAATTCATCAATTCTTTTTTTTTTAAATCTTTTTTATTGAATAATAAATACAATACAATACCATTTGATATCAAACGAACATAGTGCATTTGTACAATTGTGAGTATGTCGTCACAGTGGACCAATATCCTTACATCGTTCCTTACAGTCTCAACCGTGTGAATTCATCTACTTTGAGGCGTTTTTATTGTTGTTGCTTTTTTGCCCTAGTTCGTAAAAAGAAACACAAAAGAAAAGGCCCTCTTTGCTACTTTGTGCTTCAAACTATAGGTTGGGCAATTTCCAAGCACTGTCAATTTTGTTAGATAAGGGAATGGAGTTACCATAGATATTGAGTTGCCAGGAATTGTACAATGTTGGCCCTTATAACGAGTTGCATGATACTGGCGGGGTGCAAACTCTGAACACACACTTACTGGTACCATGCAGTAACACCCCATCAGTACCGTGCAATTACAAGTCGAACCCCTGGTAGTGGGGAATAACTGTGCAGACAATGAATTACTGTGCAGCATTTCCTTTTCCAGGAGGTTTAACTCACAGCCTACCACTTGCTTGTAGCAGGTGGTAAATATATGTGGGGGCTTCAGTTTTGGGGTGGGGTTGGAGGGAAGGAGGTTGGGGATGTGTTTACGGGGCAGGAGAAGATAAGTTCTGGCAGGGAGAGCATAGAGTGCTCCCCTTTGTTAGAGAAAAAAGTCAGGAGCGCACGGGGACAAGGATTGGATGCAGCAGCGACTCCCTACAGGCTCAGAGCCAGCAGCTGAAAAATAAAACATTGTTTTATTATTGTTTTATTTTTCAAGTGCTCGCTGAGCCAGTGTGTGCAGGGAGGGACGGAGCTGGGCCATGGGAGGGGGAAGGAGGAGTGGTAGAAGCTCTTTTTAAAGTGCGCATGTCTGTTTGGCTGGCTGTCTTAGGCAGTGCCGGCCAGCACAAATGTGAGGTAGGGGGGTAGGAGCAGGTGCAGGAGGGGGGAGTATGCGGAGAAATTGGGTATTCAAAAATAAAATAAAAAACGTACCTTCTCGCTGCTTCCTTGCTACTTCTCTCCTCTGTAGTCCTCCCTCGCTGGCCTGAACAGAAAGCACACCCAGGCTCCCAGTCAGCCAATCACAACGCTGCCTTAGCAGCATTGTGTTTGGTCTGAGCACCGTGTTTTGGCACTCCGACGCTGACTGGGAGCCTGGCCATGTTCTCCACGTAGGCTGTAATACAGTCTGCATGGAGAACATGCGAAGTGCGCAAGACTGTTTGGCCGGCCTGAGAGGGCTGGCCAAGCAGTCATTGCGCACTTAGGAGGGCGCTTCCACTCCTCCCCTGCCCCCTCATGCAAAGCAGCGAAAGTAGGAGAAAATCAAATGATAATAACACAAGTTATTATAATTTTATTTTCCCTTTATTTCACTGCTAAAAAGCAGTGGGGCGATGCTCCTCTGCCTTAGCGAAGGAGCCGCCATTGGTCTTGGGCCGGCCAAACTAACATGAGCACTTAGGTTTCTCCAACCTAGTTGTATTACACAGCCTGGTTGTTGAAACAGCACAGACTACCTGTGCCTGAGTGAGGTTTAATCCAGTCCGCTCGGGCCAATCCCCGCATTGCTCTCATGCTTGATAGCAGCAGTGGGATTGGAAGGGGAATCCTAGATGCTGTCCCAGGGACTGCTGGGACCAGAAACTGCAAGCAGAGGAGCGCAAGGCAGCCCACAGCATCAGGTAAGTCTTAAAAAAAATTCTTGTTAAACCCCCGCTGCACCCTCCTGTACCGCCTCCACCTGCCCCCACCACTCTTTAGCTTTGTCGGCCGCCACTGCTTGGATGCTGTTGTAGCCATCACCTCATGTGATTTTACTCGCCAGAATTATCAGCCAGTAAGTTTTGGTCTAGTGTTCCTGCGCCGTTTAATACCAGATGCAGGAACAATGGGCCAGTTGTGATCAAGCAGAGCAGCTCCCACCCTATGATGCTTGTCTGCCAGACCTGAATCTGTACCTTTCTGTTCAAGATGTGATGCTGAATTGAGAACTCTGGCTTCCTGTGGAATCCGTAGCACAGAACATTTCAGCTAGGAGTCAAATCTCTACACAAGGCGAGGCAGGCTGAAGCCAAAGCAACAATACTAGGGATCTTGCCTTACCACAGAGAAGGAGCCAATAGTGACCTCATCAAAGTGACATCACTGCATCTCTCAGGTCCAAGCCGCTTGTTGCTATGAGCCACAGAGCTTTTCAGTTCCAGATGTGGCACAGATGTGCTGTCCTGCACTTTACCCATCGCCCACGGTGTTGTTGTTCCAAGACTCCACATGCAGTTGGCCTTGCCTTTGCCAATCAGCGACAATATGAATGAATGTTGTTTTGTAACATACAGTGTGAACTGAGCTCCCTCGAGATACTCCCAATAATTTTACCAGATACAAGGAATAGGGTGATAAACTGGATTGCTTAGGGCCAACCAATTTAGTCAAGTCGGGAAGGCAGAATTCACACACAAATCAGCAAGTGGGTCTAGAGTGCTTATCTCCCAAATGTCCCATTTTTAAAGCTGAGCCTTTAGGAACGTTGATTACTTTCCTGAATGGTTATCTACTTTGAATGGTCAGTGGGAAGGCAATTCTTTTCGTAAGTAAAAACACCAGGCTGGGCATGTCTTATTAAGAGTTATTGTGTTGAATTTTGGGTCTCTAATGCCACACCACCTCCCTGAGTAGGCATTGGACTGCTTGTCTTACTACCCTAAGAGTCAAGTGCTAAAGCAGTGTAGTTGTTTCTCCGTTATCAGTGGCCATAGAAAGTCAAGCCCCAGGACTGGCAAGTGGAGACAATTGGTGAGACTCCACTGTTCACAAATAACAATAAGTCCAGCATCTTTATACCACTACCTGCACAAACTGATGGTGGTCACAAGGTGGGAACAATAAATCTGAGTCAACCTATTTCTAGATCATTTAAGGGAGCTGTGTTGGGATAAGTGGTGGGGGCTCCTAGATACAAGGTTAGGTATGTATTTTTTTTAATAAAGAGCCAACAAGGGACACTTACACATGGAAAGAAGGCTGTGGTAGACTCCGGACGGATACTGTGGAAGTGACCCAGGTAGAGAGTGCTGTGGTTTCAAGCTCTCTTAGCCCATTGTACAGGCCTTCCTTTAGGCACAGCCCTAGTACATCCCTTAGGCTGCATTCCAGATTGTCGCTGAGGCAATATTCCCTCAATCTAGAGGGTACTCATGTCACCGGAACCAGTGATTGCCCCTTTAGGTGGGTTGAGTCTAGCTGAGACTCTGACTCTACTGTTGGCCCTTCCGAAAGCTAAGGCTGAGAAAGGTAAGAGAAGGCCAGCGAGTTTGAATGGATGAATCAGGGACTAGCTCTCCAGAATCAGGAGGAGAGGTGAATTTAGAAACAGGAGGTGTGGGTCCAAGAAGAGATACAAAGGGAAAGAGAAGTGAGGAAGAGGGAAAAAAAAGACAAGATAAATGAAAAGAAATACATGGAGAAAGCAACAAAAAAATGACAGGACAGCAGAATAAGAAGTGGTATGACCAGAAAGAGACGCTGGCACTAACTGGGTACCAATAGGGTGAGAAGGCACTGGTGGTGTAGTTCATTTACCTTGAGCTTTGGAGGACAACAGGTGTGGGCCAAACAGGGTGGTTCAGGACATCTCTGATGTTAATTACTTAGTCAACAGCGATGCCACATGTGAACCCAAGAAGCTGTTCCATGTGCACAGGCTGATAGTTGCAGGAAAGACTAGATAGTGAACATCCTGGAAATGGCAGAGGAGTTTGAGGAGGAAAGTGAGCCACTTCATTACCTATTGCACAGTGATGAGAAAAGTGTCTGTCAGGACTTTTTTTAAACTTGCCCATGACTGGTCTTCTAGACAGCAAGAAGAGTGTAAGGAAGCACTGTGATGGTGTGCCCACATCTTCTCTCTATCTAGAGGGTTGACACCCAGCTATGTCCATGACATTGTATGCCCATGTAGAGCCAGTCCTTTAGGATGTCCGACCAGGTTCAGGAAAGTCTCAAGACAGATGTTATTAATATGTTGCACCTGAGATTGATTGAATGATCATGTAGTCAGTCCATGGGACAGCCAGTGGTGTTCGTCCCAAAGCAAGTGTCAATTGGCCTATACTTTTGAATGGATTATCAGGGTCTCACTGTGTCATTGTGGTGACCAAGACTGATGCATCACTGATCCCCTGAGCTGAGGAGCTGTTGTATAGTATGAATGCACTGGGTATATTTGATCTGACAATTGTCTACTGGTGACTAGTGCCAACAAGAAGACTATGTTGTCCATACCAGTAGGCTTATATCTTTGAGATGAAGAAGACTCCCACCAATTATCAGTGTTTCGCCAACTTTTGTCAGGGCTCGAAGAGTTCTGCATGGTCTATCCTGACACCATTGCTTTATGTAGTAATTCGTGGACACCTGACCTGCCTGGAGGAGGTGTTTGGGAGTATGGAGGGGCTTAAATTGGCCATGAAAGCTGCCAAGTGGCGATTTGGCCAGTTCTCTAGTCTACCTCAGCTATCAGTTTACCAATGGGAAACTTTGCCCCTTGAAAAGCAAGGTTCAAGCAGTGTTGGATTGAGAGTTACCCACAGCACACCCCACGTGCAAACCGCACTCAGTCTCACCTAGTACAACAGAAACTTTGTTGCCAACTTTGGGACAGTTGTTACAACACTGACAGACCTTACTTTCAAGAAATAGCCCAGCAGAGGGATACTGAGGACCTGAAATCAGCACTATGTCATGCACCAGTTCTGAAGGGACCTCACAATGGTCATTCCTTGATAGTGTAGGCTGATGCTTCTGGTAAGAGACTTGGAATGTTCTTGCTCAACTCAATGGCAAGGGAAGGGAGCATCCAGTTGCATTCATCAGGTACAGACTGCTGCCTAAGGAACACAACCTGGCAGAAATTGGAATGAGCACTCTGTGATAGTCTGGACCCTTAAACGTCTGGAAAACTATTTTAAGAAAAAATATAAATATTCTTTCTTTTAAAGTGCTATGATGCAGCCAGTGTTGGCTGTGTCACAGTGCCATGTCATCGTGCCTTTTTTTTTTAGTTTCAGCCATGTTTCACATCAGTTATGCCACCCTACAGCCATCCTACAAATATTTATAAATCCATTAAATCTTGCATAGGCGAGACCTACTGGCTTTGCCAATGCTTGTGCTGACTTACAAGGCACTTAGAGCCTGCCTATTGCTTACTATTGGATGACTTCTGCATCCCTCTAATTTCCTTGCATGTCTTTGGTCACCTTGGTTGCTGTGTAGCATGGCTGAAAGTAAAAAAAAATAAAGAAGCTCCACGACGTGGCCAGAGCTGGCTGTGTCATAGCACTATATTAAAAATTGCTGTTGAGAGAGTGCGTGGGTGGCCTTTCAGAGGGAGTAAGGGCATGCAGCTTGGAGGATGCCCAACAAGAAGAGTCCACTAGCAAGCAGGCAAGCTATGCCACAAACTCAATACACAAATACACAAAATAAACGAATTCGGAAATTTGGGTACAACTATGTTATGGTAAAGGGAATTTGTTTATTAGTTGTCACATTATAAAGCTCAGGATGTGGCCTTACGGCTAGAGTGGTCGACCTCGAAGCTGGGGACCTGGGTTCGAGTTTCGGCAACGACGCTCAACATCCTGTGATTCTGGACAAATCACTTAATCTCCCCGTGCCTAACAAAAATGAATGTGTCCTTATGTGAAGAAACTGGTGCTCATTTAATGCGCTCTGACACCCGATGTCTCGGGTCTAGTTCGCGCTATATAAAACTCTAAAAATATAAAATAAAGGCGAACCAAGAGGAGTAAGAAAATCATGCTTTACAGTTTCCTTTACAAAAGCAGACAAAATACATTTGCAACCATGCCTGCCTTGTGGTCTTGAGAAGATCAGATCTTACATTCCAGGCTTTGAAGTGAAGGAAACTATTAGGGGAGGAGGGGAGACCCTGCACTGTCTGCAAGCCCTGAATCCAGACTGGGAAAGGATTCAGACAAAGCATCAACGGGCTCAAAAGTGTGTGATCTGCAAAGTACTGTAATGTTCTCTCAAATGCGTCTGGTTTTTCGCCCATGTAATGAACCTAATCTGCATCTAATGCTGCCTTTTTCGTTACTATTTACACTCACATTTTCCGGGCCTGTATGGATGCTATACAAATATACAATAAAGCGGAGTGAGGGGGTCCACAGAAGCACACAGTGCTTGAAGGCAACATAGTGCATGGGTAGGTGAGCCAATGGGAGGTGGGGTAGCAAGGGTTAGAGAAGCATACAGGAGCAGTGGCCTAACACGCCCCTGCATCCCTGCGGGGTGGGTGGGGCCCGAGCTACAGGAGGCCCCCTCTGCACAGTAGTCAGGCCTGAGAGTTTCGGATTAAATCCGGAGCGGGGGTCCCCCATGTACCTTGCAGGGGGGGGGCTCAACTTTCGTTACGCCTGTGTACATGAGTGACTTATGGAAAATACGTGCATTCTCATGGAGTGCTTCACCAAAAAAACACAAAGTTTCCCGAAAAGCCAGCACTCGTGGAAGAATAGAAGAAACCAGTCAGAGAGTTGGTAAAGCTATGGACAAAGACCTGCTGGACGTTCTAAAACAAATAAAGCCAGCAAATAGAAAGCAAGCAAATGTGAGTGACAAAACCCAAAGCCAATGGTAAGCGGAATGCATTCCTAGGCAAGTTTTCAACATGTCCCCACTACCTCTTTGCAACCAGACAACGGTGCTGTCTGGTAGGCTTAGACCTAAAAAGAACAGAATGCAAAACACAGAGAGCCACTATAAAGAAGGGGGGAGGAAGTCAGAGCCTTTCCTCAAGAAAGAAACAGAGTAGGTGTGGCTTGTAAGATAGGAAGACAGCCTATATAATGGGGTACCAGAGATCCCCATGGGAGAAACAGAAGATTAAAATAGTGCTTCAGATCTGCAGTGGTAATACCTTTCCTAAAAAAACTCTCAGCTGACCCTTCATTTCCCTGTGATGGCTGTCCAGTATTTTGGCTTGCTCTCATCTCTAAAATATGGGAAAGTCTTGTTTTTAACCACCTTACTCTTTATCTCATCTCTAATATCCTACTCACTCCCCTTTCATTTGGCATCCACACACTCCACTCTGCTGAGACCTCTCTACTGAGACAGCACTCACATGTTTCCTACTTCATCACAGCAGCGCATCACACCCATCCATCAATGAAACAGATGATCACCCCTCCTTGCTTTCCTCCCTCTAAGTCCCAAGCATTGCTGGCTCTGCATCAACTAGCTCTCCTCCTACTCCGCTGCCTGGGACTCCAAGTATTTGCTTGCATCCTCTCTACGTGTCGGTGTTCCTCAAGACTGAGGGGCCTATTTACGGGAAGGTTTTAGACGCTCCTGATACATACAGCGTGGTGCAAGAGCGACGCAAACCTAATATGTGATTTATGAGGCTACGCAAGGCCACTTTGCGTGGCCCTGAGTGGCTCCATAAATCTGAAGCTAGGCAATGCAAATCACCTCTCAGGATAGTGTTTGTGCATTAAGGTATTGCTTCCTGCACAAAAACAATCCTGCATGCAACGCAGTCACCCTTGCACACAGGTGCAAGCCTGCCTGCAATCGTGCTAGGCTGCCAAAAGGGTGCCAGCGCAGGGGAAAAGGCCGGAATTCACCATCTTGCCTTAGATACAGCACATTCCTGCCCTTTCCCTGTCACGCAACGCAGCAAGATGGCTTGCAAAGCTGCACTGCGCGACATTCTCAAAAATAGGCCCCTACGTCTGCTCTTTTTTGTTCACACCATTCCTCTTGGTGACTTCAACTCCTCCTTTGATTTTTCTTACCATCTGCACACTGATAACGCTCAACTGTTTCTTCTATTCCTTACCTTTTCACCCCTCCTTCGGTCATGAATTTCGAATTGTTCCACAGATATATTCAACTCTTGATAGCACTACACTTGCTGAAGTCAGACAGAGATCTTACATGTTTCGTCATCTACTGCACCTGTTTCTACCATTTCCCACCACCTTACTTCCTGGCAGTCACCGCCGCTGCGAGAAACTTTGGTGTTCTCTTCATTCCTATCATGATGTGAATTGAATTCATTATTAGGGGAAACGGCCTTTATAACATGGTCTGAGCCAACCATGCAATTTCCACGCAAGCGGAACCACACTTGCATTACCCACCATATGCCTTAACTACGCATATGCGTGTTTAAGACAGTGCGTGCTCTAGATGCGCGGATGGGCGGGCGCAGGAAGAGGAAGGATCGGGAGAGGAAGCTCCGGGACATGGTCTAGTAAGTGGGGCTAGGGCTGGGTTTTGGGGGAGGGGGTGGGCAGTAGTTTTTAGGGCTCGGGGAGTCTGGGTTGTTTTCAGGGCTTGGGTTGGGTTGTTTTTAGAGCTGGGGGGCGGTCCAAGATGGTTTTAGAGCTCGGGTTGGGTTGTTTTTAGGGCCCAGGACAGGGGTTGAGGTTGTTTTTAGGGCTTGGGTTGTTTTTAGAGCTCAGCGGGGGTCGGGGTTGTTTTTAGGGCTCAGGGCGGGGAGGCTGGGATGTGATTTTTACCACACAAATCCTTTTACCAGTCATGCCTTTACCATGAAACTGCGTGTTGTTAAGATGCATTCAATGTTCAGGCAGTGTTGGAGAGGCACGCGTGGTTTAGTCTTGCGTTCCTCTGTCATACAACCCATTATTACTACCACTGCTGCCACTCAGTACCAATTGCAGAAATTTTTAATTCTGACGCTGTATCCCTTTCCATGCAGCCTAAGCTCAGATTCTCTAGTACCCAGAAACTGTATTTTTGTAAAAAAATACATTACCTTGCTGGTTACTCCTTTGCCCCACATTAGGGACAGTTCCCCTCTTCACACTGACACACATTTACTGGCTTTCTCTCTGACAAAATAGAGGCTTTTGTAAGTAAACTGGTCTTTAAAGCTATTCATGACTTAACACCTACCTTTCAAGCACCTTTATCTGCTGCCCACAACTTAAGAACTACTTACCCGACTCTTCTGGTATCACCCAAATAAATTAATAATAGAACAAAGTGATTAACAATATCACAAGCAACAGAGAAATTGAGAAAAAGAAATCTCAGTAAATTACTGAAATGCTTTGCTGGTAGGATCAAGGAGGACATGGGGCGTGGAAACCCCAGCAAAGCTTCGAAAATGTTTTGCTAAAAGGATTTAGAAGGATATGGGGAGATAAAATCCCAAATAAGATTCTGAAATGCTTTGGTGATAAGATAAAGAAGGACATGGAGCGAGCACATTCCAATGAGCTCGCAAAATGCTTTGCAGCAGGGTAGCCTCAACTAAGATTTATGAGGATTCAAACTATGCGAGGAGCCTAAAGCTTCTGCTCTATCAAAGCTAATACACCAATAGCTCCTCTAAAAATGTAAAACATATTGATGAAAGAGTGCAGATTACTTGCATAAGTATGCAAGGAAGGGTCCATTAGCACAGTTTAGAAACTATCACCAATTTTCCAAAATATCAAGTAAAAAAGCATTTGCAAAGCAATTAGGGGCATATCAGCAAGGGCCGGCGATAATGATCACTCAGCGCGCTTAGCGCGAGGATAATTATCGCCGGCTAGAGCTGAATTTTATCGCTGAGATAGCGTGTTATCAGCAACGCTTAGCTCAAAAGCAATAAAATTCCAGGCGCAAGCTGCCAAATGTGCAATTATCCAGCGATAATCGCACAACGTTTGGCAATAGCTTGCTGATAGGGCAGGGCAGACTTAACCATGATACCCACCTTCCATTGGATATCATGGCTAAGTCAACCTAAAAGCAGGCTTAAGGAAAGTAGCGATAACTGCGGTTAGCGCTACTTTCCTTATCGCTATGCTTGTTAGCGTGCCCATTGATAATTGGAGAAATGTAGGTTAGCGACATTTCTCCAGTTATTTTGGGACGAAACGCCCACTTTGCATCTCATTAGAGATGCAAAGCTGGGCGTTGTTGTGACGGGCGCTAAGACAGCAAAACAAATTATCGCCACTTTTCGCCCGAAAACGGACGCAAAAGTGGCGATAATTTCATATCGCCGCCTCGATGATATGCCCCTTAGTCCCTGGTTTTAAAAGGACGATGATAACGTGTGTGTCAAAATGCCAGGCATGCATGTCCTGCAATGATAGAATGGGTTTTCTCCTAAAGGAAACCTATTTCAAAATGGTCACCAACATGCATTTGTGCATGCTCCTGTATCTTGTGTCGTGAGGCATGTACGCGTGTAGTGCATCTTGATACACGCGTATAGGGAAAAAAGAAGTGCAAGGAACCATGAAAAAGTTGTTGAGCCTCATAAAAAATCAAATACAAAATGAAATAAAAATATATAACTCTGGGGGTGGGGTGGGGAACATCAGTGAAGGGATGGAGGAGGAAGCAAAAGTTGCACTGATGGAAAAGAAGCCATGTAAACCTGAAACAGGAGTGGAATGGAGAGCGAAAAGAGACTGCAGGAGCTAGGGCTGTCAAAGGAGAGCAAGGAAATATGTGCACTCCCATGAAGTGCTCTTTAACAAAGAAAATATGTTCCCCAACAAGTACGTCTAGGAAGGATTCAACTCATCGAGTCAGAGCACTGTGACACCAAAATTATCCTGGTCGGGACAAACACAAGAACAGGGAGGAAAGCATTTGAAAAATGAGCAGGCAACAGAAATAGACAACAAAGGCATGTAATCATATAGATGAGGCTGAATTAAAGCCTACTCTAAGTATATGTTACTTTTTGGAAGCTATGAGTCTGCCTACAAATTTAGGCTCTAAATTATTCTTTGATGGAAATTTTAATCAGAGCCATAGTTTCTTGTGTCATAGACTGACCTCTGAGGAACAAACCGCCACCTTGCCACACTCATATGTTTCCATCATTTTCTGGTTCACAGGTTTCAGTGGATTCCCAAAAGGATTTATTGTGTCTTTGATTACTGTTCCTCTTCGAGAGCTTGGTGTTTGAGGCACTTAAGAGACGCCTTAAGTAGCAAAAGGATGAGCAGTGTAAGTGCTGCAGGGGCTCTGGCTGGGAATTAAGCTCACAGTCTTGGGAGTTGAAAAACTAGACTGAAAAACAAAGTGGCAGTCCACCATGGTTGTGATTGTTGTTCTTGTGTGAGCGCAGAGTTATTTTGGAGCTCTTAAGGTAGCCTGAGTCACACAAACATGAACCTTGCGCTTGAAGGGTGGCACCGGGTGTCCTGGATCTGGAAAGACAAATTAGGTCAGCGTTCGCCCTAGTACATCTCTGATTGCTGCTTTTGCAAGAGGATAAGGCACCTGGATTCACTAAGGCTCTGCACCAGTGCGCCAGTGCGAGAGTATTGCAAAGCGGTTCATGCTGTCTACCACCCCGCGCACACGGTGTTTTGAACTGGACAGGTGAGATTTTCACAGCACAAAAACAGCTGTGCGCTACTTTGTATCATTTTGTGTCAAGGGGGCATTACTGGGTGGATCAATGCAAACATTGATCGGTTTTGATGCAGAGCCCAATCTAGTAATAGAACATTGGAATGTTGAGCGCACCATTGAAGACAATGGAGTGCTCCGGGCTTCTAATGCCTGGTAGAAGCCCGGAGCATCAGCATTCCAATGTTTGTTCACAGCTATTGCTGTGAACAAATGTCTCAGGGAGCCCGAGGGGATTTCAACCTCCTCGGGCTCCCTGAGGCCTTTATTTTACAAATTAGAACATTCTGCCCTCTAGGGGCAGAATGTTCTCAAAGTCTTAGAGCCCTCCATAGCGGGCTCTACCGCCCATTAAGCCCTTACCCTCAGCTCGGACCTTTAATGCTGGAGCGGGCCTTTAATGGCGGGTAGAGCCCGCTATGGTGGCCTCTAAGGCTATAATATATCCAAACTGTGCTTTGTGTCAAAAAGTAATACCTACTTGAAGCAGGCACAAACACGGGAAAACGATGCAAAACGTGTGTGCTGCAGCGCACCCCAAACATCCAATGTGTGAGAAACTTCTAAGTTTGTCTTCGCTTTGGAATTTTTACTGGAAGGGTATGCTTTCAGTACAAATACTATGCCAGACAGCGCATATTCACCCCTGCAATAGGGTGCGAGACCGTACATCATGCAAGGGAGCCTGCTTGTGTGCAAGCACCAGGGTTGGCACAAGCAGCAGGACAATCTTTGTAGATACAGGGCTGCACTGAGCTTTCCCCTCTGTGCAGAGCAGCACAGCACTTTTGGATGCTGTGGTGCGTTACGTGAAAAATGTGTAAAGCTGGGTCGCAATGTTTTTCACAAGTCGAAAGCCAGATTGAAATGCTGATGGCCAGGAGACAATACATTTAATATTGATTATTTGTTATACATAGTGCTTCAAAATTCACATTCACAGTTTCTAAGCGCTGTAAATGACAGATTATACTATTAGCCGATTTGTGGTGCTCAAGTTAACAGCCTGGAAGGTTGGAAGGGTGTCTCAATAGGATTCGGCCTCATGACCTGCAGACTGCCACTGTCATTGATGGCAGGGTTATCACCGTGTTTACTGTGAGATCTTCCCAATTCTTAGTCCTAAACCATCTAAATGACTGACACTCACAATGGATATGTAAAATGTAAATCATTACGTGAGCTAAAACTTTGTGGGGACGGGGTGTAAAACAATAGAAAAATCCTGCCCTTGAAATTACAGGGGGTGTTTTCCTGTTCACAATAATAATGGGTTTGCATGGGTTCGGAAATCCAATAGCATGAATCACCGGATCAAAATCCTGTTACTCACTGCTGTGATATAACAAGAGTGAGATACTAATTGTTTCCCAATGTTGTTACGTGAAATATTCATTTCCTATGTATTCCCTGGGCTCACCCTGGTATGTGGAGACCGGAGGAGGGTGACAGAAAGACAGCGGGTGGAATCTGAGCGAGGGCGGCAGAATGGTGGGTGGCGGTCTCACCTGCCGCTTTCTGCTTCTCCTGAGTCTCCACAGGCCTGGGGGAGGCAGGAGAACATGGGCAGCACTGTGCCTCCACCAATCACCAAATTTACCAGTTCTCATTGCAGACCCAGGCTTACAGGAGAAAGGTAGCCGGCTGCCCAGCAGCTCCCGCAGAGCTGGAGTCAGCATGGCATTGGATCTTCTCTAACAATTAGGGAGCAAAGGGCACACCCTCAAATAGGAATGAGGAGGAAAGGCCACAAAAAGTGGTGAAAGGGTATGCTTTTTAGATTTGGCATGGGGTAAATGTGGAAAGCTATGGGGGTAGATGAAAGGAGGCCAGGTGTTTTTATTCGGTTTAGGACAGGGGGAGGGCTAATGTAGAGTGCAGGGGAGTAGGTGGCAGGATGCCCAGTGCTTTAAAAAAAAAAATGGCAGAAGGGTAGTTATAGAAGGTAGTGGGATGGGTGTCCAGAGGCCATATATATTTCTAATCTTTGGGTGGCTGGGGAGGACCATGTTATGTATCTCTTCTCCATTGCTCCTCTCACCGCAGGTAGATGTTGAAAACAGGGGCAAATTATATGGTACCCCCTGCATAATGATGGGATCATCATCAGGACTTCGAAAATATGCTTGAGGAAAGAAATGCCTGTTGGAGGTACTTCCAGTATACTGCCACGGGTACGGTAAAGGTCAATTAAGCACAGCAGGCTAAAAGATACAGATCCACGACACAAGATCAACAAGGATGTAGCGGTTGGAATAAGCTGGTGGGAAGTCAATGCCAGTGCCGAAAAAAATTCAAAGCAGCGAGACTCACTGCTGATTGAAGAGCAGTGCAATGCCGTGATGTGTGCAGAGTCGAAGACAGAGTAGAGCAGTGAAATAATGGTTTGCGGTTATAGAGCGCCAGCATTGTGCAGCTCTTTGTAGAAAAAACTACAGAGAGCTGCACATCGCTGCCGCAAATATTCTAAGTCCTGATGATGATCCCTATATTTCAATAAGGGATTGAAACGTCGTCAACCGCAAAGCACCATGACTATTACAAATGTTTTAGTGAGATATAAATAGCATGGGCATTATATAGCATTATGTCGCCGGCAGGCTAGGACGGTAGACATCTTGGGGGAACGATTCGAGAGCGGTCCAGTAGTTGGACGCTTTCGTCACGCACTTCACAGTATTTAAGGATGTCACTTCCCCGTCCGCGCAGCGGGCGGGCGCAGCGGGCGCGCCGACGGCGCGCCGAAGGCGCGCCAAAGGCAAGCCCGTCTGCGCCCGTCCGCGGCCGACCGGGGCTCGGGGCCAGTACCCCTGCTTCTTCTGTTTATAATGACAGGAATAACTCAACACACATTAGGTACACTATTGATGACCTACTTGCCCTTCGCCCCAGTATACAAGACAGCTGCCGCCACATTCTTTCTGTGGTTTCTCCTACGCTTCAATGCGCGACTTGCGGCTTCTCCGTGTCGAATGATCGAAAAGAGGAGTTGGGGATACTAAACATGAAGCTGACTCTATTAAATTGCAGATCCCTTAAAAAACACCAATTGGAAATACACGATTTGGTGCTTGAAGGTAATCTTGACGTTCTCTTCTTAACAGAGACATGGCTAGATGTAGCCTCAACACCCGATACCTTGGAAGCTGTCCCCGTAGGATATAACCTGCTTAGAATTGACAGGGAAAGGCAGAAAGGTGGAGGATTGGCAATGATTTATAAAAACGACCTACACTGCACTTTGGAGAAAGCCACTCTACCTAACAGTGAGGGAGGCTTCTTCTCGATCAAAGCCAACCCTAAAAATGTCATCAATGGATTTTTTATATACCGGCCCCCAGGTAAGACCTCCGAGTTCTGTAATAATCTAACAGAGCTAATATCTCAGCATGCTCTTCGCTCTAAAAAATTTCTCATTTTGGGTGACATTAATTTTCACTTTGAGGACCCCAATTGTAGGGAGGCTCATGCTGTGATAGAGGCCTTGAAATCACAGTCGCTCATACTGCAATCTACTCTCCCATCTCATCAACTGGGACATCTTCTTGACCCCATCTTTTCGAACTGGGAAGGGGTTAAGGTTGCCACGCCATTACAAATTACATGGTCAGACCATTTCGCTATTCCTTTTGAGATTGAAATTGGCCCACAGAAGGATAGCATGATCAAACCTAAACCTCAGAAGCGCAGAGACTGGAAGAAGTTCACGAAGGAAAACTATAAAATTGCTTTACTTAAAGAACCCCCGTCTCCAGGTGACACTCTGCTCAAAGCCTGGGCCGACTATGAAATATGGATGTCTAGGGCTTTGGATGAGGTAGCACCATGGACACTAAAGCCCCCCGCCAGGAAAATTAAGACTGCCCCCTGGTTCTCTAAAGAACTTAAAGAAGCTAAAGCCAAATGTAAAATCACTGAACGTAACTGGAGGAAAAACTACAAATCCGAGGATAAACTGATTTACAAAAAAGAACTCAAAGCTTATCACAAACTTATAAGAGCAGCCAAAGGCGTTCATTTCAAAGAACGTATAGAATCGGCAAAAAATCCTACTAAGGAACTTTTTTCAATCTACAAAGAGCTTACGGTTCCTACTAGGTTAGAGGCCCAAGACATCTTCTCCAATTAATTATGTGAAGAGATTGCTGACTTTTTTACAAGCAAAGTGGACTTAATACACGCTTCCTTTACTGATAACTTGCCAACTAAACTTCCGGTAGTGACAAATGTCACCTCCACCATACCCTGTTTGACACGTTTCAGAGTCCCAGAGAGGTCAGATTGACTCACCATTGTTAATAGCATTCAGTCCGGCTCTCCTTTGGATGTGATATCTCCCGATCGTTGCAAGGGAATATTTGACTGCATGATTGAACAGATTTCACATTTGATTTCCCTATCCTTCCAGGAGTGCCACGTGCCTGACACTTGGAAAACAGCACAGGTCATACCCCTGAAAAAGAAACCTAATATCCACATCTCCCAGTTAAAAAATCTGCGCCCCATCTCTCTCCTCCCATTTTGTGGGAAAGTTGTGGAGAAGGTAGTCAATACTCAACTTATGAAGTTCATTGAAGAAAATTCGCTACTCCACCCCACTCAGTCAGGTTTTAGAGCGGGCCACTCTACAGAGTCGGCGTTGCTCTTCTCCACCGAATGTCTGAGACTAGCTGCAGACGAGGGGCAGACGGCAGCGTTGGTTCTACTAGATCTCAGTGCAGTGCAGTGCTCGCCTCTCAGACTTGGGAGTTGAAGGACCTGCTCTGAAGTGGGTAGAATCTTTTCTAGATAATAGGAGCTTTCAGATTTTCTACCCTCCCTATAAATCTACTCTTCGCAAACTAAGACATGGGGTCCCACAGGGCTCAAGTCTGAGTCCTACGCTATTTAATTTATACATGGAGCCCTTAGCACATATTGTGGATACTTTTGGGGTGGATATCGTCTCTTATGCGGACGATACCCAACTAATAATTAAACTCACCAACAATCAGGCAGAGGATGCTAAAAAAAATTCCAACTGCATGAGAGCTGTGGCAGACTGGATGAACAACAACTGCCTTCGCCTTAATGGCGATAAAACAGAAGTGCTGGTGGTTGGCAAATCCCCCTCGGCCTGGTCCCAAGCTTGGTGGCCACCAGAATTAGATGCTCTTCCCATCCCGGCAGATTCCGTTAGAAATCTGGGAGTATTGCTGGATGGGGAGCTCTCTTTTAAACAACAGATTAACAAAACTACGGGAAAATGCTTTGGAATATTAAAAACTCTTCGGAAAGTTCTCACCTTGCTCCCCATTAGTGCCAGGAAAACATTGATTCATGCCCTAGTCACTCCTCATCTTGACTACGGCAATGCCCTCCTCCTTGGTCTAAGTAGAAAGGGCATACATCAATTGCAGTGCGTCCAAAATGCAGCCGCCCGCCTGGTTCTCAATCTTCCCCGCAGGCCCTCAGGTAAAACTGCATTACGGAAACTCCACTGGCTCCCTATTGAGGAGCGCATCAAGTTCAAAGCACTTTGCTTTGCCCATCGCATTGCCCAGGTGAAAGGACCTGGTTACTTACGCAATCTCCTTACCATCCATCGACCTACTCGCAATCTGAGATCGGCTGGCGCGATGTTATTCCAGCTCCCCCGCGTACGTAGGACCAGGATGGGAGGTAGCTCCTTTCGCCTTCTAGCTAGTAGGCACTGGAACCATCTCCCTCTCGACTTGCGAATGGAACCTTCCGAAGCCAGATTTAGACTTAAGCTGAAAACGCACCTTTTCCCTAGTGAATAATGGTCTTCTTTTCCCTTGGATTGAGTTGGCCTCGGACTTCGGCCTCTCTGGGTGGACATTAGCATTTCTTTAGCGCGGGGACACACCGTTTTGAGTGTAACCAGGCGCTCTATAAGTGGTTTTATTATTATTATTATTATTATTATTATGTGGTACTAATTTAATATTTATGGCACTTTCCTGCAAATGTCTGAGTTTTATATGTATATAATTTGGTCATTTCTTCCTGTTTCTTTCTTAAGCCGTCCCTTGGCTTTGTACTTTTTTCACAACATTCATTAAAATTACTAAGGGGCCGATTCCGATCCGGGTCGGAAGGGCACCAAATGCGATCCGGCCAGAAAAACTACGAGCCGTACGCGTGTTCCCCGGCCGACTCGTACAGCTGTACGAGCGAGCAAGTACGATGCGAGCTACATGAAATTCACCGACCGAGTCGTTTTCGGGTCCGAACCGCTCCATACGTCTCGGTCGTAAGCTAACCGTGGCGTGCAATGGATGCGATTCACGACCGAGCCAGTACGATGCACGCATCGGACAGCCTGTGCGAGCCGGAGTGTCCGGCTCACAAATTGTCCGGGTGGTTGCCTTTGGGGGTCCGCGTCGGACCCCCTGTCACCCGCAGCCCTACGACTCGGACACAGGGGGAGACCCATGAGTCTCCCCAACACAGGCATGTACGGTGCTGGTGGCACCGATGCGTACCCAATGTAGGGGGTGCACTTGTCATCAACGTACCCATTCAGTCAATGGGAGCCCATGTACGCGTCGTACGACCGGCTCCCATTGACTTCTATGGGAGTCCGACAGAACCGAGTCCGGCAGCATACGGCCGCATCGTACTCGCTCAGTCGGACTGCAGGACTCCGGCTCGGTCGGAAAACACTCCGGATCCGGCTTGGTCGGAGTGCTTTCCGACCCGGATCGGAATCGGCCCCTAGGTATTAATATATACAAGATGGGACAGTAGAGCCCTACAAAGAACTAGCACCTGACCTGCTATCCCTATTTATTATACATATGTTGGGAAGTACCCAAAGTTGCTTGTGCACACAGTAAGCACACCCACTGTCACGGTGCAATCCAGTACTGGAATTAACAATGTTTCACAAGAGCAAAAGGTGCACCAATAAAAGGTAAGCAATCACACAGCAAATTATCAGATCCGTGTCCAGAGTTGTTTCTTCAAATTCTTCGTTTATTCAAAAAATTAAACAGATCAAGTTGAAATGACAGCTGACGCGTTTCATCCAAACAAATGGACTTCTTCAGGGCTTAAATGAGGCACTCCTAACATATAGCGTCAGGGTGTCCGTGATGAAACCAGCAAAGGAAGTTGGCAAATCCCATCCACTCTAAATATTATGAGAGCAAAGTATACAAAGATGTTGTTGGGAGATGTCGGGACATCTCCCGACGACATCTTGCAAGAAGGCAGTACTGGGCCTCGCTTCCTGGCTTATCACGGTTTGGAACCTATGATTCCTCTTTCATATGGTCTAACTTACAATTGTGTGATTGATTGAATATTACTACCTGGACTTACCTTGGTTCTGGCTTTTTTCACTAACCTGAAGCGTACTTTGCTCTCATAATATTTAGAGTGGACGGGATCTGCCAACTTCCTTTGCTGGTTTAATTGATCACGGACACCCTGACGCTATATGTTAGGAGTGCCTCATTTATGCCCTGAAGAAGTACATTTGTTTGGATGAAATGTGTCAGCTGTCATTTCAACTTGATCTGTTTAATTTTTTAAATAAACAAAGAATTTGAAGAGACAACATAGTGTAATTTCTGTTTTTTTTAACGTCGTGGTTTGGAGCTTCGGGGTCCTAATAGGATTTGGGTCTTTTCTTTGTCCAGATTTACTCTACGTGTTTCAGGTAATTAAAAGGTCCGGCCAATTAATGTGGCTCTGTACAGACGAGTTTTGGAGGGACAAGCTAGATATTCACCCTGCCGAAGTGAGTTGACTACGTTGGTTCTGCTAAATTCCTTTTTGTACCACTCCTTTGTAAGGTATTGGGAGGGCTAATGACAGCCTGTACATTACTGTTAGAGGTGCAGTTTTTCCGTTCTCTATCCTTTGGAGCCTGCGTGCCCAACGAGTTCAAGACTGGTCCCCAAAGAAACTAGACTTCAATATCCAAGTTGACTCCTCTCTCTCTCGACATTCAAGGATAGTTGGTGACCGGACTGTGTTAGCCACCTTCGTTTGTTTTCTCTCCCTCCCCTGCACTGTTTACCTATTCTTCTTGTTGTATTTTTTTATCTCTGTTTTGCTACCTTACCGCCTTCCTACTATGTAATGCAATTTTTTTCTTCTGTCTTTACTGTGTGTATGTAAAGCGCTCTGAGCACGGGTCAAGCTAGTGCTATATAAAACTTTTAAAATAAAACTTTTGAAATAAGAAATAAATCCCCGGTCTGGGATGATCTATGGTAATTTGAATGGGCTCTGCCCCCCTCCTTTTTAATTGTATTGCAATTATACTTGTTCTTAGAGTAAGGCCAAGTTTTTGTTTAATTCCCAGGTGCCCCCTCTTCCCTTTCACTTTAGTCCCGAGGAAGACTCCCCCGTAAGGAAATAAGAAACCTACATTTTATTTGGGGTCGAAACGTCAACATTCTTACTGTCCGCCAGCTTAATCAACAATGATTCTTCACTGTAATATTATTTCCAATCATGGCTACGCATTTTATGGATATTGTTTTGATTCATGTGGCTTAAGGATGAGCCGTTGTTTTTTCATGTCAAGAATTATGTGATTTGGACAATATCTTCTCTGTATACCCTCCTATCCTCACTCAAATCACCATACCCTTCACATCACTCCCTACCTTTTCTCTTCCCCCTTTTGGGGCACTTACGTCTGGCATTGTTTTGATATAATCATATATATATGTAGTGTTCAGTGTGATTAAACAACATTGGACCTCCAAGCATACAACGTGGTTTTTCAAATATGTTCTCCATTTATTTATGTTTTGTTGTTGTTGAATAATTTTCTACTGGGACCAATCTTAATTTGTGCAGGGGCTGCAGGTTTTGGGCATTGGCACTCACATATGAGGACTACGACTTATTTTTAGGTCGAGCCTAGAGCAGCGCATGCGCTGCATTCTCGACTTTTAGTAAGGGGGTTTTCAAAGTGCTACCAGAGGCTTTTGCTTGCCTCAAGCTTGCGTGCAGGTGCGCGTGAACGGGCGCAGCCGCCATCTGTCTTTTCTCCGTCACGGGTAATTAAGTGCATCGCGATCACTTTAACTTTTGGCACCCGTGCGGCCAATGCTTTTCGCGCGCGCTTGTTTTACCACAGAGGGGTGGCCAGCAAATGACATGCTGTTGGGACGCTTTAAAAAAAACGCATTACAAGTATTTTTGTTTTTGTTTCGGCTCCTATCATTAATTGGAAGATAAAATAACGTTGAGGAACGTCCATTAAAACGATGATGTTCCCGTGGTTTCCAGCGTGAAGCGCATTATAAAACAAAACATTCCAACAGGCAGTGCGCATTGCCCTGATGGCACTCTATGCTTTAAAACCTCATTGCTGCACGTGACGTTGTACTGAAAATGCATTAAAGAACCCTGGTGAAGTGAGGCTCGAGCTCTCATGATAGTCTTGATCATCGGTTTCTGTCTTTTAGAAACAAAACCGCCAGGTTATAAAGCGAACCTTCGAAGCACATTCTTGGCTCGAGCTGGTTTTGTGTTACGTGAACAACAGCGCCCCCTGCTTTTGAACTTCGAAAGAACAGCACCGTGTGAAACGGAGAAGGATGTTTTTCGTTCCCCTTTTTTCGATGTATTTATTTTTTTGTGTGTTTTTGAAGGTTTTGGTATTGCTCAGTTGCAAAATAAAATCTTAGATAAACAACGACTTGGAAAATGAATGAAAGTGTGTGCACAGGTCTAACTGCGTACGTCAGTCTAAGTATTCGTGCATGCACAAACATAAGCATAGGTGCACAGATGCTATTTATTACACACAGGTAGTTGTGGGTCTGATCATAAACGAATGATAAAGAATGTACAGACTCGTTTTCATACATTTGCCAGATATAAACTTTATATTAACGACTTACATTTGACCCACTTCAAAGAAAAGTATTTTGTCATTACCCAACCCACTGTTCTCTTTATATTCAGCTTAGAAGTATGAACAGGTGAACCGAGCCTGGCAGGATTCGAGCTTGTGGCTTTCAGATGACAGATATACGGCATGTTATTTTATGTTATGGTATTTACTGTTTTGTTATGTTGTGCTATTTTAATTTGTGGTATGTTATGACGTTTTATGTTATGCTGCGTTATGATATGTTAAGTCATTTCATGCTATGTGCATTTGAATTACATACACCTGCCCTTAATATGAAATGTTAGCACTGTGAGCTAGATGAAGTCAGCAACAAGGACTTAACTCACAAGCAGCCTGACTGCATAGATGGATGGATGGATGGATGGACTTAAAGGCATGTTTGTATAAAATATGAACCTCATGATGTGAAGCAGTGTCCACGATTCGGCCACATTAGCTGCATCCGTGAAAACGGAGACATCTTCTGTAACCAGAAATTGATGACAATTTTATCGCCACTATCACCAACGCCGCATTGTACCTCCCTTGATGTTATCTTTGTTATTACAATACGGTGCTTAGCCGTGTCAGAGAAGCACTCTATGCATCCATGTGTATATTCAAGCACAACAGTAACTATAGAATTACACAACCATATTTTTTATGCTTGGTTTGCTTCTGAAACCTCAGTGCCCTCAAGCACCAACCATAGCTGTCTATTTCTAGAGATGCGGGGTGGAAAAGACTTCAATTAGAAGACCAGTTTTATACAGTGATACTGCTATTATAGAAAACAAGCTGCCCACGTCCATACCTGCATCACCTGCCCCCGCTCCTCTCTCGCACCATCCTTCTTACCAAATCCTCCCTTCACATGCCACATGCTTGCCTATCCGTCCCCATAACCCCTCCCACCTCCAACCTAATGTCATTATTACCGTCCGTACTAAATAAGCATTGGCATAGCCAATAGGTCTTGCCTTTGGGACCTTATGAGTGTTTAGCCATGCAACAGTTCATGTTGTTGCACCAAGGATATTGTGCTGCATAACTAAATACTTATAAGGTCCCAAAAGCGAGACCTATTGGCTATGCCAATGCTTGTTATCATATGCCTTTAGGCTTGATCTGGATTTTGGCAGATGATGGACCACTGTCTGCCAAATTTAGTGGTCATTGCTGGTCCAGCCTCCCAGAAAAAAGGCCTCCCAGAAAAAAGGATATTAAACCATCCACCTTAAATTCGGTGGGCAGTGTAATGCCCTTCCTCTTATGGCGCCTACTCCATCGGGCTGTCAAATGAAGCTTTCTGTCGACTGGGCCAACAGGGGCTCTGCTGACGTAAAGCTGGCATCCTCCCGACCCTAAATAGGGTGGGTGGACAATTGGTTTGGCGTACAAGTTACTCCGTCATGTTTGCAGTAGAATAGCCTGTCCGTCAAACTCTAAGTCAAACACTTTCCAGAGCAAGAGAGAAAATGACACAAAGGGGAGTAAGGGAAGAAGATAAAAATAGGAAAACTGTGACAACGTGAGATAGCAGGGATGAAAAAGAACATGCAAGCGTGAGATAAAGAGGAAGAGAAGGGTGGAGGAAGAAAGAGGCAAGAGATGAAGTCAGTGCTGAGTAGCCATAGTATTCAACAGCACCGCCATGTGGCAGCACCAATGGAGAGACTAGTTAAACAAACAAAAAAAACACAATTTGGGTCCAAATTGTATATGTATGTATATTTATTCAAATATATTATGTATGTATATATTTTAGAAACTAAGCATGAGTATAACTGTGCCAGTTGTAAAGCGCGTTGACGTCAACATAATGAGGTTCATGCTACATAAAACCGGAAATACGTAAATACATAAACAACATGCCTCTTATTTAAGGGGGCTCTTTGTCACTGTCACAGTAGGTCTATAGAACCAGCCAGCAGGAAAAAGAATGGGCCATTATGGAGTCCTTATTGTTGGTATCTCCGGACCAAGTAGCGTCTGACTTGCTTCTCTGCCCTAGACGGCACAAAGAGTCTCTCCAGTTAGTTGTGTGCGTCCTGTATACATCAGTGTTACAACAATAGATTAAATCGGGTCACTGGGTGCCGGCAGTGCCTCGTAATTAGATTTGTGTCTCCTGAGAGGCCTGCTTCCACAGGCCATCGGATACCCTCGGGGCCTCTCTCCGCGACCCCCACACACATACAGACCAACCACCTCCCAGGATGTAGCGCCAAGCGCAGCGCGTGGCGCATTTGATGACTCGCCATCCACAGAGTTATGAATAGGAGCTCGCGGGTGGGAGCGGACCTCAGGCCTTGTCGCAGCTTCCGGCCTATTGTCTGGCACAGAAGGGGGCGGAGCGGGGGCAGAGAGAGCATGACCCCTACAGGTGCTACGGAGCGCTAGACTGTCTGTCAGGCGCTGCTCCAGCGGAAAATGGGAAGCAAATGTTCCCAGTGTTTCTAAAGCGCTTGCGCTTCCTGTGCCTCCATACTCCGGCGCCTCGTCGCTCTCGACCGACTTTTTATCCTCAGCACATCTGGTGAGCAGGACTCGGCCTTTGTGTTAGAGTGCCGAAGTGTGGGTTATTGCAGAGGCCCGCCGTTCCTCCCCGGAGGGGGGGAGAGGCTAAGGGGCCGGCGCCATAACCCGCGCCGCGCCGAGAGGGGGACAAGAAGGAACCGGTTTTGGGCGCCCGAGGCGACCAAAGACGGCGGGAGGTAGCGCCTCCTGCCCACGCGCTGGCCTCGCGTCTAACACCCCCCCCCGCAGCCAATAGGGGGGCAGGACACGAGGCAAACCCCCCAATGGGGGGGTAGGCCTGTTCAGGCGGGAAGAAGGAGTCGGGGATATAAGGGGCCGCTCGCCCAAGGGACTCCTAACTTCGGGAGCAGGGAGAGCGGCGCCCCAACGTTGTCACGGCAAATACTGTTTTGCTATCTGTAAAAACGGACGAAGTACTGCCCGGACGGGAGACAGCACAGGAGGAAGACCGGCGGAAGAAGGACGGCGACCAGGCAGCGGGCTACTGACGCACCAGTCTCTCCGTAGGTGTGAGTTTGATTCACACTACTATCGCTGAATTTTGGCAGCAAACGACTGAGATACAGACGGCCAAGGGCTAATCCCGCTCTCCCGGAGCCCCTGCACCACCGCCGGGCGAAGAACCTACCGGAACCCCAGGAGCGAGACCGGACAGGACGGCGGAGGACGGGCGCACAGCCCCGAAGTTGGTTGGAGTGTGGGCACCGCTCTCGAAAGAACTTCCAAGTCGCCTGGCTGGCGAGAGACACCTGGCTGTTTACCTGGCGCGCACCGGGGCTGGGCAGCATCTCCATTACCAGTCGGTCGCGTCGCGGGTAGCGGCTCCGCCTTTGCAGCGCAGGCGCGTGGTGTGCTGGTGCATCCAGCGGGGCACGAGAACGCAGCCTATCGGGACAAAGGCCCCCCGGAGCAACCCGGAAAGGAGGGGAGGAGCTCCACGGAGAGGAAGTGCTGACAGCGAACAGGTGCTTCGGAAGAGTTATCGGCGGACGAGTCACGGACGGTGATTTGTTTTGTGTGCAGCTGGCTTGGCGTATTTAACACGCCGGGTGCATACAGCGGCGGAGCAAGCACGCCAGAACGGGGGTCATAGGCCACAGCAGGAATCCTGCTTTGCATCGTGCGCACCAAGCGCCTTCACCCTCACGCCCCCACTTCGTTCTGAGCAAGAACAGCACGGGAGGAGCGTTACCCTCCTAGGTAGGCTTGGGGACATCACAGCAAATTTGGTGCATAATTGAGCGGCTGCACCCCGCTAGCAGGAATGGCAGAAGGGCAGCCTGAGGAGCTTGCCGACCTCCTCAAACGCATAAAGGAAGCGTCGGAGGTGCACGGCAGGGAGTGGCTGAAGCCTCATCTGGACCCAGAAGCTGAGGAATCTACGGAGTCGCAGGGGTCGGAGGACGTGGACCCACCATCGCCCAAAAAGCGGAGGACGGCGGCGCCGGCGTCTGCCACATCAGGGCTGGCCCAGAGGAAGGTGCCCAGAAGGAAACCACAAAAGAGGAATCCACCGGCAGGAGGCGCGCAAAAAGGGGACAGCGAAGGAGAGCCCAGCAAGACGACCAGTGGTGAGCATATCGCAACTATTGTGCAGGAATGCGTTAAATCAATGGCGCCTCTATTACTTAAGGGTCTTGGGCAGGGGGTCGGGGAGGCCCAGACACAGCGCGCAGAAGACACGACCGGCTTGCCATGGCACCTGATAGATCCCGGGTGGGCACGGCAGGCAAGATTGCAGGGACAAAATGGGCAGAACAGCCAGGGCGATGCAGGGTCACCCGTGGCAGCATGGGGGTACACTGGCGGCGTGGGTACCCCAGCGAGCGATCCGCAGGCCACCGAAGGTTACGGCAGGCCATCTCCTGGTCCTGCATCCTTGACCACGAGGGCCACGGGCCTAGCAAGTCTTATCCCGTTAGCGGTGAAAGAAAGGATATGGCGGAAAGAATTCATAGACATTTTCTCCTTGCTTGAGGTTCAAATGGAGGGGTTGGATCTCACCGCCTGTGATAGGAAAGAGGAGGACAGGAGGGAGAGGCGCGGCGCCAGGAAAGAGCGGAACTTTGATAATTGGTTGGATGCATTCCGCATTATGGCATGCATCATTGTAGAGAAATTCCCGCGCTGCGCGGCAGATTTATGGCTATACGAGGCTAACATTCATTGGGCCCAAAGGCAATTCCCGGGTGATGCATGGTTAGAATATGATAAGGGGTTTAGGTTGAAGATGCAGAGGCATCCAGAGATGGAATGGAACGAGGAGGATGTCTCTGGATTCATACATAAGATGCTAGTGGCCAAAGAGGTAAAAACCTGGGCAGGTAAGAGTGACCAGTCCTTTCGGACCTCCTATAGAGGGAAGGGGAAGTCGTTTCACAGGCCCAAGTTTGGCGGGGGAAAACCGAGCCCACCTAATGGCCCGGCGGCAGTTTGCTGGAGTTTTGAGGCCGGGGACTGCACGTGGGGTGCAGCATGTAAGTTCCGGCACGCATGTTCCAAATGCGGGGGGGGCCACCCGTCAGCCAGCTGCCGAGGCAAGCACGAGCAAAAGAGGGACAAAAAGGACAAGAAAAGTAAACAGTGATGGAGAGCAGCGGGGTCTGGAGGATTGCCAGTTAGCCAGGTCCCCAATTCAGATTCAGCAACTGCGTAAACTGGCGAACAAGTACCACAATAGGGCAGACGCAGCAACATTAGTCAAGGGTTTTGAAGAGGGTTTTGTTATACCGTTCAGTGGCACACCTCCCCTGGGGGGGGCAGAGAACTTGAAGTCCGCCAAACAGCACCCAGAGGTAGTCACCAAGAAGTTGGCGAAGGAAAAGTCATTGGGCAGGATAGAGGGCCCCCTACCACTGCACCTCCAAAAGGGCCTGGTGATCTCCCCTTTGGGGGTCGTGCCCAAAAAGGAGCCAGGACAATTCCGGCTCATCCACCACCTTTCCTTCCCAGAGGGGTCTTCAGTGAACGATGGCCTAAGCCAGGATGCATGCTCGGTGAACTATGCATCCGTAGACGACGCCATTGATATGGTAAAAATGGCAGGGCGGGGTGCATTGATGGCCAAAGCAGACATAGAGTCCGCCTTTCGGCTGTTACCTGTCCACCGCTCTAGTTTTTATCTGCTGGGTCTCCAGTGGGAAGGGGACCTGTATATTGATAAAGCCATGCCCATGGGCTGCGCCATATCATGCGCATACTTTGAGATGTTTGCCACATTTTTAGAATGGGCACTGCACGATAGACACCCAAAAGGGGGGAAGCTCCATTACCTGGACGACTTCATGTTCACGGGTCCCGCACAGTCACCGATCTGTGGGAGCACGTTGGCAGCGTTTGTGGAGCTTACGAAGGCACTAGGGGTTCCCCTGGCCCCAAACAAAACAGTGGGGCCTTCCACGCAACTCACATTCCTGGGCATAGAGCTGGATTCCGAGGCCGGAACGGCTAGACTCCCCCGAGACAAGGTGGAGGATTTTAGGGCGGAAGTGCGAGGCTTGTGCGGGAAGAACAAAGCAACTCTCAGGGAATTGCAGAGGCTGATTGGGAAGCTTAATTTCGCCGCCAGGGTTATACCTGCGGGTAGGGTGTTTGCGCGGCGACTCATGCAATTAACGACAGGCCTCACACATCAACACCATCACGTAAGGCTGGGAGCTGGGGTCAAACAAGACCTATGTATGTGGGATAAATTCCTCTCAGGCTTCAATGGCATCCTCATATGGAGGGAGGGCTGGGTGACAGCCAAGCAGATAGCCCTGTTTACCGATGCAGCAGGCAGCGCAGGATTTGGGGCAATTCTTGGACGGAAGTGGTGTGCTAGGCAGTGGCCAGAGAGATGGCACAGAATAGGGCGCACGAGCAACATAACATTTTTGGAGCTGTTCCCCATTGTGGTGGCCATGACAATATGGAAAAAGGAACTGAAGAACATGAAACTAACACTTTGGTCCGACAACAAGGGGGTGGTGCAGGCCATTAACAGGGGGGCTGCCAGGTGCCCCGATATATTAAGGCTAATGCGTCAGTTGGTTCAATTGCAGCTGGAAGGAAATTTGGAGGTGAAGGCCCGCCATGTCCCAGGGGTGGACAACGCGGTGGCGGACGCCCTGTCCAGGGCACAGATGGACCGTTTCAGGGAATTGGCGCCAGGGGCAGACGAGCATATGACACCTTTCCCAGTGCAACTGTGGGACCTGGGGGGGTAGACCTCTCAATCCTGGTTAACCAGTCCCTTACCCCCGACGCGGCCAGGCGCTACAGGAAGTACGCTGCAACAGTCATGGAAATAGGTGGGGTCCAGTCCCTGTCCGACAGGGAGGGAACAAGAACGGCGGCGGAGCGTTTTATACAGTGGGCATTTGCCAGCAAAAAGTCAAGGTCCTGGGCACAGGCACATCTGGCAGCCATAGCCCATTTCGCAAAAATCCATACGGGGGAGGACCCGACAGCATCCTTGTACCTCAAAGCAGCCATGAAAGGGTGGAGGCGGGTCGAAGGAAAAAAGGTGGACGGCAGGAGGCCTATAGATTTTAAAAAATTAGGCAGCTTGTTGGAGGCCTTAGTGGGGTGCACAAAGAATGACTTTGAGCTCCTCCTTTTCCAAGCAGCATTCTCGGTGGCGTTCTTTGGTGCCTTTCGCATTGGTGAGCTAGTGGCCCCCAGGAGACAGGGGCCGGCAGGGCGATGCATTCAAGCGGAGGACGTCACGCCCGGCCTAGCCTCGGTGCAAATAAAGCTGCGAAGGTCCAAAACCGACCAGGAGGGCAAGGGCGCGGTGGTGCAGCTGCGATGCATCCAGAACAACAGATCATGCGCAGTGTGCTGCCTCCAGAAATACATGGTGGCGCGCCCCGCTGGTGGGGGGGCATTGTTCAAGCATCAGGACGGGAGTAACCTGAGCAGGTTTCAATTTACTGCATTGATGCGCCAAGCCCTGGATAAAGCAGGGCTGCCCTCGCGAGCGTTCGCGCCCCACTCATTCAGGATCGGCGCGGCAACGGCAGCATCACAGCATGGCATGCCGGAGGCAAGAATCCAAGAAATGGGCCGATGGCGGTCCAGGGCCTACAAAACATATATCAGGCCGCAGCTGCTTTGAGCTGCGGATGGGGGATCGCGCCACTCACCTTGGGATGCCGTACGGCAGGGTCAGTGGCGCGCAGCATGCCACCTTGGGATGCCACACGGCAGGGTGGCACGCGGCAGGAAGGCCAAAGGAAAAGAAAAAAAAAAAAAAAAAAAAAAAAAAGATAATTTTGATGATGAGAAACAAGGTCTGGATGATGATCTGACATGCACCCCATTGTTCAACAGGAAAACGAAAACGCCCCCGGCTAGTCTGGGTTGTGGGCCATTCGTTCATCGCCAGGATGGGTACTTGGTGGCGGCAGACGGGCCACAGGCTTGCAGGAAGGCCCAGGGACACGTGCATACGGTGGCTGGGGCAACCAGGGATGAGCTGGAGCAAGCTGACAACGACGCTCGAGCACCTCCTGGCGGACACAGCATGGCACCCGGATATACTGATCATCCATCTCGGGGGGAATGACCTGACGGGCATGGGCAGGAGAGTTCTAAGCCACACGATGCAGGGCGACCTCGTAAAGACAGCGGCGGCATTCGGGGGAACGACCATCATCTGGTCTGAAATAGTAAGCAGGGGCCACTGGAGGGGCGCAGAGTCCCATAAGGCAGTAGAGAACAGCAGGAGGAAACTGAACATTGCGATGCACAAATTTTGCTGCGCTAACGGCATGGAGTCAGTCAGACACGGCTTGATCCACCTGGGGCGCCAGGAGCTGTATGGTAAAGATGGAGTGCACCTATCAGAGGAAGGGATGAAGATTTTCTGGGGCAACCTTTGGGGCGCGATGGCCTTGGCAGGTTGCAGATGAAAAAAAAAAAAAAAAACAAAAAAAAAAAAAAGAGAACAAACGTAGGGGGGGGGGGAGCCGCAAGAAGACGGGAGCCTCCCTGCGGCGTGGCGGAATAACGGTACGAGGGTTGGCTAACGATACACACCGACAGGGCGGTGTGTAGGAGGAGGGCCGCTCACCTTGGGATGCCGCACGGCAGGGTGATGTGGCCTGGCCAACGGAAGAGGGGTAGCAAACGGAGACGGCGCTCGCGGCCCAGACCCGGCCTGTCGGCAGGGCACAAAAGGTAGCGAGTTGGGGCCTAACTCCGGGGGAAGACGAAGCTACCCCTCCCTACACGCAGAAAAGCGTGGGTGACCAACCAAAGGGTGGTCCCAGTGGTAATTGGACCAGAGGAGAAATACGCACGAACAACAACAGACCTGGCTGGTGGGTCGGGTACCTTACGAACTGGAGCGGCAACGGACTACGAGCGGGGGCACGGCTGTGTGTCCAAAGGGATGGCAGTTCGCAAGTAACCCCAATACGACCGATGTTATGCCAGATGTATGTAACCAGAATAAAAACTGCGGCCAACAACGACCACAAACGTACCATTCGTGTTGGCTAAGTTTTTGGGGGTACAGCGGGGGGAGCGGGGGCAGGGGTCATACCGGGTAGGCGCAGTGCGAGGGTTATTGCAGAGGCCCGCCGTTCCTCCCCGGAGGGGGGGAGAGGCTAAGGGGCCGGCGCCATAACCCGCGCCGCGCCGAGAGGGGGACAAGAAGGAACCGGTTTTGGGCGCCCGAGGCGACCAAAGACGGCGGGAGGTAGCGCCTCCTGCCCACGCGCTGGCCTCGCGTCTAACACCCCCCCCCGCAGCCAATAGGGGGGCAGGACACGAGGCAAACCCCCCAATGGGGGGGTAGGCCTGTTCAGGCGGGAAGAAGGAGTCGGGGATATAAGGGGCCGCTCGCCCAAGGGACTCCTAACTTCGGGAGCAGGGAGAGCGGCGCCCCAACGTTGTCACGGCAAATCCCACCCACCCACACCAAGGATACAGCAATGTCGCAGTGCTGGACAGCAACGCAAGCGTAGCGGCGGAATAACGGTACGAGGGTTGGCTAACGATACACACCGACAGGGCGGTGTGTAGGAGGAGGGCCGCTCACCTTGGGATGCCGCACGGCAGGGTGATGTGGCCTGGCCAACGGAAGAGGGGTAGCAAACGGAGACGGCGCTCGCGGCCCAGACCCGGCCTGTCGGCAGGGCACAAAAGGTAGCGAGTTGGGGCCTAACTCCGGGGGAAGACGAAGCTACCCCTCCCTACACGCAGAAAAGCGTGGGTGACCAACCAAAGGGTGGTCCCAGTGGTAATTGGACCAGAGGAGAAATACGCACGAACAACAACAGACCTGGCTGGTGGGTCGGGTACCTTACGAACTGGAGCGGCAACGGACTACGAGCGGGGGCACGGCTGTGTGTCCAAAGGGATGGCAGTTCGCAAGTAACCCCAATACGACCGATGTTATGCCAGATGTATGTAACCAGAATAAAAACTGCGGCCAACAACGACCACAAACGTACCATTCGTGTTGGCTAAGTTTTTGGGGGTACAGCGGGGGGAGCGGGGGCAGGGGTCATACCGGGTAGGCGCAGTGCGAGGGTTATTTACATTTCTGTCCATATTGTGCCTGCCAGTGCCAGGCCTTTGTGCTTGCTTCAACACGTTGCATTGTAATCGCACTTTTATAGCACTTACTGGCCAAGACAAGGCGCTGAAATTATTTATGGCGAGTAGCCCGCTACTCCTGAAACCCAAGGTTAGTAGGTAATTTTCTGCAATTTGTTAGTGGATTTTGGTGGTTAATGGCAGCCTGACCCTCATTGTTCATGATAGGGCCCTCCTACCCCCTGGACTATCTCCCCCCTGCCCAGGCTACACCTTTGAATGGCTGCACTTCTAGTCACACGTGTCTGCACTGCAGCCCATTGTTATCCTGGTCACATCTTTTGATCAGGCTTTGCCTCATGTGTTAAGGATAACACTGTCCAAGACCCTAACGAATCCCAGACAAGAGATCAATGGACAGTCGCTGCCCAAGGACCAGAATAGCCATAGGGTGACCTCTAGGTTATCACGGGCAGTCTTTCCATAGTTAGCCTAATGCATTGTGGGTGCCGTAGTCTTCCATTAAACTAATTCAATTGGTGGTCTTAAACCAGAACCTCATCTCTTCTACAAGGATTGGATTGCAGGCATATTTATGTCCAACTTTTTCGCACTTTAGTTCATTACAGTTCATGCAAAAGTGCAGTTACAAGATGGCGGCAGCGTGAGGATTGTAATGCATTAAATACCATGCATGCCGTCAATACACATCCCACAGAGGCTCCACTGCACTACTGGATATCAGCACGAAGAATATCGACATACAAGAATATCGAAGACAGAATATCGAGGGACAAATTATTGAAAGGGAAGTACATATAGGTAAGTATATATTTACTGTTCCTGACTCCGCATCTACATACCTTGAAGATGTATGGACCGCATTAATACAGACATGTGGAGTTAAGTATAAAAAATCTAGACCTACTTACCTGTTTATATTTTTTTAGTTATTTTGTTCTCTATATTTGATATGCTCGATATTCCTTCTTCAATATTTAGCATGCACACCGCACTGACAGCGGACACCATCCTTACCTCACACTAAAATAATATAATGCTTATGCGTTCTATGCCTCACCCCTTTCCCCCTTTCCTCTCTGTCATTAAATGCTGCAACAGATGACAGGATGTGAGCACCACTGAGGTCATCACACACAACACCAAGGGACGTCCCGGATAGACCACACTGCAATCTGACATCCTTCCAACCAAGCTCTACATATAGAGTACCAGCGTATCCATCCTTCAAAGTGCTTCCCAGCCTCGTCGGGGATACGAAGCGCTGTACAAATACAATTTGAATAACTACAGTGTGAATGAATGAATGATCAGAATGACCAAAGTGTCAATGACATGGAAGGTATCCAGGCACTATCTGCAGACCAGCAGTCAAGGCCTAGTTCAGATGGCGTGAAGAGCCGTGTTTTAATTTCTTTACGTAGTTGTAGATGGATGGTTGGTAGTCTGAGGAAGAGAGAGTTGAAGTGTTCTACGACTTAGCTGTAAGATAAGAGAAGGATCTACCCCTTGGAGGGGACAAATAGAGTGGCCGAAGAGAATCTTAGACTGCCAACAGGTTCACGGCAGTGCACAGGTGACTGAAGAAGGAACGTGTCTGTATGATGAGGAGCTTTGTGAAGAATACCGATATTTTCAAATACAAATAATTTTGCCAGTGGGAGCCAGTTGAGCTGGGCAGTGCTTTAAATGGAAGCATGGTAGTTCTGGCACTCACTCTCCACAGCACCCGTTTGATCCTGAGAAGTGCTGGCAGGAGACGCTGCTCATCATGGCACGTTGTCTCCACCACATTCCCCGTTTTTAATAACACCAGCCCAACAGAATATTAAAGTTTTCTCTTCCAAGGGGGCCAGGTGTTTTTTAACTTATCACTCCTTCACTCATTTCTGACCCTTCCACTCACTTTTCTACACTACACATAGTTTTGTTTCATAAATATAAGTGCTCCCGCTTAGCGGTAGGTTGTAGCACGCCCCATCCCGCAGCGGGGCGAGAAGATCCCCATGATGAAGCATGACACCAAGGGCCCTTTTGGTGTGTGAGGGGTATTTTAACAAAGCTGTGTGCTTCCCACCACTGTAGGAAACACACTTGATCTGGTCATTTGCGGTTACACATTCGCCCTGGGGTGGATCCCTTTTGTTTTCCATATATTGATGGTCTGAGTGACAGCTTCACTGTACAAAAGGACAGAAGAGGAAGAATGGTGTGAAGAAATCTTAAAACTAAGAAGGCAGAAGGAGTTACTTTTGCAAACTGATGTTTGTCGGAGAGGGGTGGATTAAAAATAGCCCTGCATTAATACTTCTAGCACCCAGGCACTTTCATATTTAGCTGCATCTCTGTATCCATTTTCAGCTCTGTATCTTTACATCTATGTTTTCAGGTGTTTTTAAAGCACTTCACGGAAGACACGTCCCCAAGCACGAATCTCCTCAACGCATTGTGTGTCTCTGCACATGGTTTGTTTCTATGATGGTTTGTTTCTATGATGGTTGATTTTATGCCAGTACTTTTTGTGATTGTTCACAGAGGTAGACATTCCACGCACAATACTGCTACTTTGGCAGTCCGTGGGCCTGTAAAATGTCTCGCGCACATAATGTAAAGATACCTAAGGGCTCGTTATAGCATGCATTTCGAAATTTGTAAATGGAAATATTGGTTTATGGCACCATCTAGTGGTTTTCTGAGAAACCTGCTAGAAGACCAGAAAGCTGGTCACTTGTGTAGGTGAATCACTGATAGAAAAGCGACAGAAGGATTCCCGGAACCAAGGTTTCTTCGTTTACTATAAGTTGTAATTTACCCACCTAAAATAACAGCACTTTTGTAAAAAAAAAAAATATATATATATCTGTATATGCTTCTGAAATAAATGGGGATCTCGCAACGCAAAAAAATATTTTAATCAAAACTATCGTGTCCTTTCTAACCTGTTCGACTAATGCACCTCTGTCCCGACATGTGACTCTTGCATCTTGGGTCCACACACAACTGTGCCAATGAATCTCAATCCTGGCTTTTGACCTTCTCCCCTTCCCCCCTCTCCTCTTCCAGTGTTGACTCCAATTGTGTCTGTTTCCTCCTGCTCTCACTGATCGGGGCCAGAAGATGTTTATTATGGTGGGGACTGGGGACCCTGGCGTGTAAAGGACCGCCCTCATTGTATTAGGCGAGAGTGTGACGTCAGCTAGCCTGACTTCCAGCAGCGGGGGTTTAAATAGACCGATCTCCCCCCAAATATGTTTCGAAGAAATAGGGACACATTGCATTTTTTTCACTGGGTCAGGCGCAGGACACTGCTATTGCAGGGATCTTATAGTTTCACAAAGCAGACATGTGCTTTCATTTACACTAGTAGTACAGACACCAGCCTCAGACAGCAATAGTAATAGTCTCATAAATGCTATATCAACACAGGTGATGAATGCCTCCTCAGTAGGCATGAAATAACTAACGCATACCGGCAGTGGAGGCCCCACACATTCTGCTCCATAAAACCAACTTTTTGTTTCCTCAATTCTCCCATTAAAGGGTTTTTAGTTTATAAACCAAACTCTTTTATTTATCTCCCACATAGCACATTTTCATTAGGAGTAAATACATACGTTTGATCCCTAAACATCAGATGGCCATTTTCATAAAGCGCTTCCATGTATTACTAATTATTATTGAAATAGTCTGCTCTGCATAACCATGTATCACCATTTCATAAGAAATGTGAGAAAAGTTAACTAGAACTTGTGGTGCCTCAATACCAATACTTCCCTGCACATGCATATCCCAACATGCACTGATATTTTGCATACCTGAATTTGAATGTCATTTCCCTGTTAATCTGAAGTGATCGGTAGCATCAACTTGCAAGCTAAGTTTCATGAATTTCTCAGGGTAAGAGGTCATTTTATTTGAGGAAATACCTTTGCAAATTTTCTGCATCTCGCAGTGAAGCGCTAGCTTGATTTTAATGTTGGTACTTAGAAGCTGGATTTTCAGAAAGTGGTGAGTTCAGCAGTATGTTTATATATGTGTCTTAAGGACTTCTCACATTCTCTCTGTAAAAGAAAAACATGCTCTTTGCTCAAACTATTGTTTTGTTGAAGTAACAGTTTCTATCTCATATTCATGTTCCAGAAACTTGTATTGATATTTATTTATTTGTTAATTTTTAAAGTTTTATATAGTGCGAACATGACCCTAGTGGTTATCAGAGCGCTTTAGATAAGAGTTGAGAATCCCAAAAGGCAATGACATAAAGCAATAACAAAGAAAAAATTATAAAAATACTAAAAAAATGCAAACATTTTATCATTACATGCTCCATCTGGCTTTTTAGGTCTCGCCTAGAGCACAGCGTGCTTGCGTTGCTCTAGGAGAGGGCTCTTGGAATCACTTCAGACTTCCAAGAGCCTTCTCCGTGTGTGTGTGCCTCCTCCCACACATCCCATTGGCCTTTGCGTGTGGCTTTCAATAATTGAAAGCACACAAATGGCCAAAGACGGGTGCTTGTCCCGCCTAGCCTCAAAGCTTGCACTCCCATGGCCTAGGGGTCTCGGGAGCGCTCAGGGTGCCATCTGTTCTGGATCAGGTTTCGATGGCAGCTGTATTCCTTACACCGCACGCGCTTGGACCACTCCTGGGCTTTTTGCATCCGGGAATTGTACTTCTGGTTTGTTAATGGGATAAATAGGATTACAAAGCGCAAAGAAAAAACCTGGAGTGGAAGTGCTGCTTTTGCATAGAACTGGGAAATCTCGGAAGTCTGGTATAGAGACTTTAGTAGGTCCAGCACTGAACATCAATTTGCTAGCCCCGTGCTATTTATCGCAACTGGCTCTGCCAAAGGACGCTTATAATGATCAGAAATATACTCATCAATCGGGTACTCCGATGCATCCAAATTCTAGCCTGAATCACCACAAGCTGGTCCAGTTCTGACAACCACCCCAGCTTAACTTCAGGTGAAACCCTGCCTTGTAGACACCCGATGAATTCCTTGACGTCTCCACAGACGCACAACGCTCATCTAGTCGCCATGACTTCGCCACATGGATATTAGTGACGGAAGCTGGTGGTCCAGTAGTGCATATCCATGGCATGCCGGGACCGTTGGCACGAGCTGTTACCGCGCAGACTAATGCTAGCACTCTTCACATGCAGGGACAGCACAAGGGCTCAGCCCGGCAGGGACATGATGAGCACGTCTGCAGAGAACTGGGTGTGCAGCCAGCGCTACGGCGCTCACAGGACGAGGGAGGTGCCCGGCAGCTGCTGCCCATATCATTCGCCCTCAGGCGGTTAATTTTACATCCTGACATCACTCTTCTGGACCGCTGCCCAGGCCGCACAATGTTCTTCTTTCATACTGCCCTCGTGCGCCCAGACAGCGGCGACACTGGAGCAGGGTGTGCCCCGATCCGACCAACACGTTGCCGAGTTCGCACGTACTGGTACAAGGTATGGTTGGCCCTCATACCGACCCACATCAGTGCTGCACCATGAGAACCACGGGCATCAGGCCTGGGTGGGCTTTGCACTGACCCACAAGGCCCAACCCCATCGCTTCTCAACTCAAGCCACTGCAGAATTCAAAGGGGCAGTAAGATAATTGGCTGGAGGGCCCGGAACCGACCCACACATTATAGCGCCACCCAGGTATTGGCCAATCCACCCCTATATAACACTGTGCCGTAGGTGAACCTGCCAACGCCAATGCAGCATCCTGAGCCGATGAGAATCTCTCCGGCGCCAAAACAAGCGCAATGTGGGCCCTTGCACTCACCCAGCCATTCCTGCATGGCTCACCAACCCACAACACCCCCCCAGCCTTTCACCAGTCCAAGCAAGCCAAGGTAGGGTAGGCTGCGCACCACCACACATCAGCCTTGAATTAAGGATTCCCATACCCGCACCAGCCCAACACACAGAGACACCGGTCCAGTGAGGCCTCTGCACTGTTTAAGCGCACTTACAAATGAGAGAGAAAGGAGAGGCAGAGAGGGAGAGGGCAAAGACAGGCATAGGACAGACGCTTAGTCAAATGTTTGTAATACACCCTGTCCAACTAGTCATACAAAGATACTAAAATCCAGTCAATTAGTAACATTGCCATGGGCATAGATAGCACTTCCCTCCATTACATTACTGCTTGCACATTCTGCAGCGGTTTATTTATTATAAGAGTTTGATAACGACCCGAGGATGCGGTCAGGCTACTTCAGAGCGCTAGATACAGAGGGACGTATACGCTGCCGTAGTACAACTCTTTCAGGAAAAGCCACAAACTCCTGGTATAAGTAAGTCTCTTATAGGGAAGTGATAGTCAGTTTTGGAAAGGATACAGAAATGGGTGGGGCATAAGGTGCTAGTGAGGGTTGAGGGTAGGAACGGCGGTACATCTTCACCTTACCTAGCAGATGGAATGTGGACTGAAACGGAGTTGGTTGTTCAGTACCCTTCACCCGTCGCTGTTACTGCAGAAACGTTGGTGTGCACTGTAAAGCAATGCCATTAGTGGGCTGAAAAAAGAAGGGGTAGGGGAGGATGTCCCAAAATGACATGGTCAAAGAAGCATATCCAGGAATCCTTTCCAAGAGTGTAAAGAAGAACACAGTAAAAACATTTAAATAAAATTCCTGTGCTTCACAAAGCGTGCCTCCCATCTCACCAGTATTTAGGTACCTCTCTGCTAGTTTTCGGTTATTGCATCCTTACCTATAACACAACAACGTGCATACGCCTAAAACAAGTCAGGCCTATTGACAGCGTCAATGCTTGTTTGGAATATCGAACAAACGGGTAACAACATTGATATTGTTGTGATTATTTATCATTTAAAATGTTTCAACTCTGAAACAATGACTGTGTTACAGCACCGAGACTAATGTTCTGCATAGCTAAATACATATAAGGTCCCAAAGGCAAGACCAATTGCATTGCAAATGCTTGTTTGGAAAGCCTCTGGTCAGTTGAAATGACAATTGTCACTTGCTATTTTCTATGCTACTTGCTATTTTTGCATTAAGCGCATGTTAGACTTTTAGGCCTCCCAATGTGCTGTGTTTTATTTTAACAGGTGCCCATCAGAAGCCCTGGATTGCTGGCACATGCCTGGGTCACTTTTGTGCCCCGCAATGCCACCACTATGACAGGGAAGGCTACAATGATGCAAATGATGTCCATAATATGACTTGCATGCCTACAATTTGATAAACACCCGTAAAGCCAAGAACGGTCACCACGATGCAAAAGATGTTCACAATGTGCCAAGGCTTCTCGCATCATACCAGGCTTTCATTATGCAAAGGATGGCCACTGTTGGGTCAGTGATCATTACCATAAGTCTTCCTGGCATGACCACCATTATGCCATGGATGGTACCAGGAAATCAAATGATTTGCATAATATGAAAAGAATAGCCACCTTATGCTAGGGCCATCATTACACCAAGGATTGCAATCAACCAAAATGTTAAAGTTGCCCACAATATGCCAAGGATGGCTAGCCTTTGCCAGAGAGAACATAAAGCAAACACTTGCTTAATTTGCATAATTATGCCTGGGCTGGCTACCACTATACCAGAGTTCCTCAGTAATCCTAGGATGCTAAGACTGAAACAATAATGTTAAACCTCCCACAATTTGCCAAGCTTTCCCACCCCATTACAGGATCACAGTGATGCCCATCATAGATTTTATTTATTTATTTTACAGGTTTTATATAGCGCTGGCTAGACCCAGAGGTATCAGAGCACTTTACAAGAGTACAAAGATATGGCAAAAACAATATATAAAACAAAACATGGAATACAAGCAGGGAATAAAAGAGAAACGGCATGAAATTATACATATCAGATAAACAGGTAGATAGTGCAAAAAGCTATACAAGTCAGCTAAACAGATAGATAGTACAGTAGCTATATACATATATAACATGGAGATTGGTGATCAAGTGCAGGGCGCATGTTAAGACCCCCAATATTTATTGAGGAGGTGCATTTTGAGTTCATTTTAAAGCTGATATAGGAAGGGTTGCAACGCAGGACTTTTGGGAGGGCATTCCAGATGTTAGTGTCATTTCTGGAGAAGGAGCGGGATTATGCGGATTTCTTTTTTGTGCAGGGGTGGGATTAGGAGGAGAGTGTTGGTGCTTCTCAGAGGTCGTGTGGTGCCCGCTTTCTTTGCATAGCTTCTTAGAGAGGTACTGTGGTGTATTTTTATAGAGGACTTTGTGTGTAATGCACGCAGTTTTGTAGGCGGATCTGCCTTCGATAGGGAGCCATTTAAGGGATCTGAGAGCCGGGGAGATATGGTCGAATCGTTTGCAGTCGGTGATGAGCCTGGCTGCAAGGTTAAGCAGAGATTTGAGTGGAGCCAGGTGGACCTTGGGGATTCCGGTGAGGATGGCATTACCGTAATCAATACGCAAAAGGACAAGCGACTGGACTACTAGTTTAAAGTCATCGGTTGGAATAAAGGATTTGATTTTTTGGAGGTGACAGAGAGTGAAGAGGGCTCCTTTAGCCGAGTTTTTGACGTGGACATTGAGAGTTAGGCTGTTATCGATGGAAATGCCAGGGGATTTTACTGAGTTGGACAGGGTGAGTGAGCAATTGAGGGCATTTAGGTCGGAGATCCAGGATTGAATGGGGAGAGGGTTATTATTTTTAGGGGAGAAGAGAATGGTTTCATTTTTTTTAGGGTTGAGTTTGAGATGATTTGAATGGAACCAGGATTGGATCTTGGAGAGGGTGTTGTTAAGGTGTATGATGTCCGAATGGGTTTTAATCTTGTAATAGAGTAGGGTGTCATCAGCATAGAGGTGGTAGTTGATTCCTGCTTGTTTAAGAATGAGGGTGAGGGGTTCAATAAAGAGGTTAAAGAGAGAGGGAGAGAGAATAGATCCCTGGGGGACTCCTAGGGAGCCCGGGTGGGGTTATATAGACAGTCTTGAATTTTGATTTGCTGTGTTCTGTGTTGTAGATAGGAGACAAACCATTTGTGGGCAGTACCATTAAGGCCCAAACGTTCTCTGAACACATTTAGTAGAGCAGTGTGGTTGACTGTGTCAAACCCTGCGGAGAGATCAAGGAGAATAAGAAAGCAAGTATCGCCATTATCCAGGGAGTGGTTGATGTCATCGACAACATTGAGCATGGCAGTTACGGTGCTGCAGCCTTTCCTGAAGCCTGATTGTAGGGGGCGAGTAAATTGAAGTTTTCAATGTGTTTATCTAGTTGGAGCAGGACACATTTTTCAGGGCTTTAGACAGAAAGGGGAGGTTACTGATGGGGCGGGGATTGTTTATGTCATTGGGGTCAGAGTTGTTTTTTTTATTATGGGAGAGATTTGTCCAAGATGAAGGGAGATGGGGACACAGCCCGTGGCAAGAGAGGTGTTGATGATTGTGGTCCATGATGGGGTAATGATGTGCTTTAGGGTTGGAACAAGGTTAGATGGTAGGGGGTCTTTGGTGTGGGAAGACGGTTTAAGTTTACCAATTATGTTAAAGACTTCTTGTTCAGTTATGGAAGGAAGTTAAGCAAGGAGGCATTGTTTTTTAGTTGTGAGTTAGGGGGGTTTGTTTCAAGAGCGTGTAGTTGAGGATAAGTGTGGAGAGTGGTTTGGGGGTGTAGAAGTCGGTAGGTGTGGAGAGTGGAAGCGGTGAGGTGAAGTAGTGGGCAAGTGAGAGGAGGGGTCAGAATGTGGGGGGAATATGATATGGGCTTTAGAGGTGAAGTCAGGTGTGTGTTGGGAGTTGGTAGGGATCTGTGTTAAAAGGAAGGATTGATCTATTTTGGCTATTTTTTCCAAGAAGGAGTAGGTAATTTCTTCACATCTGGTGGTCGAGGCAATTGGATTTGGAAGTGCGGAGGAAGTTTGGTTACGGATGATGTTGAAAAGTTCCCTGGGTCTATTTTTGGCCCGATCTAGTTGTGTACGGAAGAAGGATGCTTTTTCGTCAAACATGTGTTTTTTGTATATGGATCTAGCTAATTTGAGGAGTGCCAGATGTGAGGGAGAGGGATGGTGTCTCCATGTTCTTTCCGTCAGTCTAAGTGAACATCTTTCATTGTTGAGTTCAGAATTAAACCACAAATTGGAAGGGATACTTCTTTGGTTTTTGAGTTTGTGCAGGGCCAATTGGTCAAGGATCTCAGTGACAGCTTTATTAAAGTGTTCGGTAAGCACAGTTACGTTTTGTGAGGGAGGAGTGAGTAGAAGTTGATGTTGGTGGGGGGGAATTAACATGGTAGCAATGGTGAACAGAATGAGGTGGTGATCAGACCAGTCGATGGGGATGACATTAGTCAGGGAGGCCAGATCTTTATTGGTAATAATGGCGTCCAGGATGACTCCTTTGGTGTGGGTCGGGGACTGGCATAGTTGTTTGAGGTCATTGATCTCAAATAGATTAGCGAGGAGGGAGATTGTGGGACCCTCATTCCAGTGGAGGTTAAGATCACCAAGGAAGATATTTTTGGAGTTGATAATGAGGATTGTGTCAGAAGCTCAGATAATTCATCAATGAAGGGATGAGGGTCTCCAGGAGGGTGATAGATGTTATGTAGACGAATTGGGAGGGAACCTTGTGTTTTTAATTCAGCTTCCAGGTATTTGAAGGAGGAGTGGCCAGAATTACTGACCAGGGATAGCTGAAGTTTATTTTTAAAGATAATGGCTAGACCTACCCTAACTCTGTCTTGTCTGTTTTTTCTAAGGATGGAGTATCCAGGGGGGGGGGAGTAGGTCAAGTATGCTCATTGAGTAGTCATTGAGCCAGGTTTCCGTGAGAAACGCTATGCCAATGGATTCACTCAGGATAGTTTCAGAAATTTCAGTGGCATGCCAGACGGCAGAACGACAGTTAACTAGCATACATGCAAGGGGTTTGGGGTTGCTTTAGGGGGAGGGCAGCAGTGGATAGCAGTGAGTTGAGGAGGCAGTCTGGGGAGACGGAAGAGGAGGGGATTCTGTTAGTCCCTAGAATAACAGGGATGTGGGAGTAGGGGAGTGGAGGATTGGTGATTGATGAAATAGGAAGGTAAGAGTTGCATAGGTCGGAAAGGTCAGACGGGGAGAGATGGTTCAAGGTGCGGCGAGGCCTATGCATATGGCAGCGGAGAGGGGTCGTTCTCCAATGATTGTAGTTAGTGGTGGGGTATTTTCGGGAGGAGTGGGGGGAGATTGCATGGTTAGGGAGGGTTCTGGATCTGAGGAAGATAAAATCTTCTCTAAGTCGAGAGAGTTCAGTCGTCAAATTAGAGAGATCACGTTCTATGTTGCGTAGGCTCTGGGCTATTAGAGTGAGGGGGAATACTGTTTGGGAGTAGGCGGGGGTAGGGAGTGGTGAGCCTTAGCTGTGGAGGGAGAACTGATGTGTGTAGGGTGTGAGAGGTCAGTGGGTGCGGGATGAGGAGTGAAGGGTCTGTTGGGTGTGAGGGGTGGCATGATGAGGGACAGGAGATTAAGAACCTCGGGAGATGTGGTCAGAGAAGTTATAAGTGCGTGGAGAGTGTGGAGAGAAATCGCATTGGGGTTAAGGGGTGATGTGTAATTAGGGGGGTGGGCTAATGGATTCGGAGAGGGAGATGAGAGGGCCTGATGGGGCAAGGTAGGGGAGACAGGATGGAGGTGTAGGTATTCAGGTCGGGGGGGCAGGGAGCAAGGAAGGGTAAAGAGTTATATTTGGGGTTTGAGGGGATAGGACATTAGAGTGCGTGAGTGATTGGGAGAGGGGGAGTGAAGTAGGGATGCCAGGAGGAGGGAGGGCCATAAGAGGGAGAGAATACATTGATGTCGGTGATTGAGGGATGTCATTACCTGTGGAGAGGTCCGGGGAGGGAGAGGGTAATGTCGTTGATTGTAGGATGGCGTTTGCTGGAGGGTTGAGAGGGGAGGGGGAACATGGGGGAGGAGGTAGGGGAGAGGATGGGAGGGCATTGTGCAGTTGGGTAGTCAGAAAGTTAGGAACAGTTTTGTCAAGAAGGAGAGACAGTGTTGAAGTGGTGCTCAAAGATGGTAAGGTGGGATTCCATGCCTTGTATGAGGATGTTACCCGTTTAGAAGATAGAGATATCAATTTCGCCAAGAAAAGCTGGGGAGGGAGAAGTGGATATTTTAAATCCATATGGGATTTTAGTTGAGTTAGTAACTGGGAGATGTCGTAGGAAGATGCTTTTCCCGTTGGAAGGGCGTTTGGAATAGAAGATGTAGTTGGTTTTAATGGGGGAGGTGAGGCTGAGGTAGTTATCAACAATGAGTGTTTCAGGGTTTCGGATGAGGAGTTTATGTTTAAAGTTTTTCTTTGCATTTTTAGAGAGATTTGGGAGGTAAAGAATGGTCCATGAGTTGGGGCCATGTTTTGGGAGAGTAGAGTCCCATGGGGCGTGGGCGAGGTTGTGTGGGGGCATTTTGGGCCTAAGAATGATGAGTAGAGAGTAGGAAGAGGGCAGTTCGGGTAAAGGGGGTAGAGCAGGGGAGGGTACTGGTGAGTCCGAGGCAGTAGAGTGTGCATTGGAGGATCGTGCAGGGTAGAGGGAATATTATGAGGATTGAGTGAGTGGAGGGGAGAAACCTGGGTGGAGTAGTAGGTCGAGAGTGAGGTCACTACTGAGATGTGATATGGGGGAGAGTTGAGAAGGAAACATGGGGGGAGATTGAAATCAAAGGGGGCACAGGGAGAGAGGTGGGTCAGAAATAAGGGGGCGAGGGAGGAGACAGGTCGGAAAGTTCCATGGGAGACGGAGGAAGATTAACAGTCATAAGGGCATCAGAAAGAGAGGGGGATCTATGGAAGGAGAGGGGAGGGGGGTCTGTGTTAAGGGGGCAGAGAAGGGGCAGTGGTTAGGGAGAATGAGTAAAAGAGCCTTCACAGGCAAAGATAAAGGTGTAAATTACAGGCATAGAAATCATTAAAATTACAGTCAAGGGCCAAGTAAGTCATCGAACGATGAGATGTATTCAGTAAACAGAGCAGAGTAAAAAATACAGGCATATAGAATAAATGAAAATTACAACTAGAGGGCCTGGTGGGTTATAAACGATGCGATAGTCTTCAGATGTTGTGACAGAAAGCAAAGTAATTGAGCGGTAGTAATAAACAGCAAATTAGAGCAAATCGAAATAATCAACGACAGTGCTTAGGAGGGCGTGGTTGGTCTCATTAGGTTTGAAAATATAGGAAAAGAGAGTAATACAACGGGAGTAATTGAACAGGAATAATAAACAACAAATTAGAGCAAATCGATATAATCAACGACAGTGCTTAGGAGGGCGTGGTTGGTCTCATTAGATTTGAAAATACAGGAAATATAAATAAATAAAGATTATATTGGAGGGCCTAGTGGGTCATCAGCAGTGAGATGATATTCAGAGTTGCGACAAAAGGATTACATAGATTAATCAGGATTGTTGTTGGCAGTGAGAACCAAGTCGTAGAGAACAACAGTAGACAATGCTCCGAAAATTACACCAGGGCAGGGGAAGTAAGCAAGTCGGGGAGGGCGTGACAGTTTAGCTGAAAGAGAGGTCACGGGTAAAGAGAGGGATAGCTCACTCTAACCTAAATTGCTCAGCAATGTTGATAGACATTTGGTGAGAGGTGTGCGACATCGCCATTTTGGAGTTGGATGAGTGCCACCATTTTAGGGAATAGGTGGAGAGCCAGCCATTATAAGGAGAAGCATAGTGGTAAAACAGAAGAGATGAAATATCAAGCGCCAGTGTCAAAGGGCCGAGTGGCGGTGCGGCGTCGATTCCCTCAAATAACCAATAACATTAAAATTAGGATGGCTATTGTAGAGTTACGAAGAATCACTCAATATTCTACTATTGGAACTACTTCAATTTAGTCTTTATCATAGTTATTTCTCTTGGAAACAGCAATTTTATTTACAGAAGACAGGCACTTCAATGGGCTTTACTGGGGCACCAGCGTATGCAAATACTTTTATGGCAAAGTTTGAGGACACACACATTTTACACAACGAAGCATGGTCAAATCACCTTATACTTTACATAGATCATATTTTGATTCTATGGAAAGGTACTCAATCACAACTAGAAAATGCACTTGCGACATTAAATAACTGCCACCCGCAAATCAAATTCACACATTCAATCAATTTCACCACTATGAACTTTTTGGATATTTTGATTGAAAAGAAGGGCAACCGTTTGGTCACGAGGGTTTACAAAAAACCTACTGATAGAAACAATGCTTTGTATTACAATAGTTTTCACTCACCTACTCTTAAAAATCACGTACCATTATCCCAATTTATTAGGGTCAGAAGAATTTGATTTGATGAAATTTAGGGCAGAACAAACATTGAGGAATTGGCACAACAATATTTAAAGCGAGGTTATTAGTCTGAAGTTGTAGAGGTGGCCAAACATCAAGCTGTCAGCTTTGATCGAACTGACCTTTTGAGCAAATCCATCAAACCCAAATCTACTAGAGAAATTTGTGTTCTAAAATATTCCACAGCAGCTACAGCAATCAAACGCAGCATTCAGAAATGCTGGGAACTTAATGAACAGGAAGATGATTTTAAAGAAGTGTTTAAGGGTCGCCCAATTATTGCTTACTCCAGATCTAAGAATATCAAAGAACTGCTAAAAAAGCACACAACTCCAAGTACTGGCACCATGACTGTGGGTATGCGGAAGTGCCACAACTGCGGTCATTGTGGCAATGTGATCGTAGGTGACAAGTTCGCACACCCACATACTGGACAGCAAATCAAATTAAGATATACATCAGATTGCAACACTGACATGGTTATATATGCTATAAAATGTCCATGCGGTTTCGTATATGTTGGCCGCACCACAAGGAAGGTTAAAATTAGATTAACCGAACACAAAAGCATGATCCGTACGGCCAATTTTAAATCAAACCTAGCAGTACACTGGGTAGATAAAAAACACACTATACCCCAATTACGCTTTACAGTACTTGAACAGGTGTCAGCCACAACACATGTGGATGTTACTAGATTACTGGCTCAAAGAGAAACTTTTTGGATTCGTTTTCTTAACACCATGAGCCCTTGTGGGTTGAATGATAAAATTAAATTCACTTGTTTTTTATAAATGCAACTTTATTGTTCAATTTTGTTAATAGGTGGTATCAGTAGAATGTACTTTAATACTATGATATTTTCCTTTACTTTTGTAATTTCTGCAAGGATTGACTAATCGTATTGAGTTTTTTAGGTTTGGAAACACGCAGAGTGTTTAGCTGCACATTTTTTGCATACAGGACTATTATGCTAACGTCACGTTTACACCCGATTTTATTCCCGTTCCCGTTTCTCATCTCGATTTATTTTTACCATTTTTTATAGTTTTTTCCTTACTGTCATATTCGTTTTTTCGTGGCGCTTTTTCATTGTTATTTTCGGGGCACTGATATTATATCATACAGATGCTGTAAACTGCTTGGAGACGTATTATCATTCATGGGTCGGCATTACTGCATTACGAAAGATCCAGTACACGTGGGACTATAGATTCTCCATTTTACATTGACTTTTGAGACACTAACACGTCATTCAAGCATTTTTTACTAAGCAGTCATTCATGCACTTCTTCAGTCCGACATGTTTTTTAATGGTCCGTTTTCGATGTTGATCACCGTTTGACGTCACACACTGAAGTTTAAAATACACAAGCACAAGCATTACCGGGTACAGCGCGTACATGGGAGAGAGGAGTATTTTCTCATCCAGAATTCGACACTTAAGGTATGAACATGGGGGTGATTTGGACTTTAAGACTATTGAGTAATAGAGAAAACCATCTTAACGAGGTTTCTCCTATATTGCAGCATACCGCGTTTATTGATGTTGTAGAATCGGCAACAGAGAAGAGAGCGTACACACCGAACAATTCGAAGTACGTTAGAATTTTATTTTGATTTACGCTGCATTAAGCCTCCACTTTCATTATGTTTGATCGCTTATTTGTACGTTCAAATTATTATCCCTTAGTATTGGGTATGCGGATGGACTCCAAATTTCAGTTGTATGGCATACTAGTAGGTGAGTCCTTTTTGGACGTAATTCTAAGGTTTTACACCAGCATGGCTTCTTTATGGTTTTTCTCTTTGGTCTTTCGTATGGAGCTGAATCACGAATAGGGTTTTATTGGCACATAGGGCACAGGTTCACTCTGCGTGTTTCACAAACACTTAAAACCTGTTTCTTTCTAATGTTTCATATACAATTGTTGGAGAAGGTTCACTACCATTCTTTTGCATTACTTTTGTCACTCATTTTCGGGCTTGGCCTGTATACTCCTGGTATTCTTGTTAAAGCAACTCTATCAAATAACATTGTTAAAAATAACATTGTAATTATTACTTGTTGAAAAACATTGTTTTCTCAGTCACTTGTATACTATACATACATTTTATCATATATATTGTTTCAGTATTCCCCTGACGAAGGTGGCTCCACCGAAATGCATTGGGAATAGTGTCTGCCATTTGATGCTATCAAGAAATGAGGATATGAAAAATAAAATAAAATAAACTAAAACACAGTGCTTCAAACTGTTACTGTTGTACATTCATATGCATTGGCTTATACTTTTGTACATTTCCAGTTTTCCTTTATGGTTAATAATTTGTGTTGGATAACACTTTGTGTAATATCACTGGATACACTGTTGAGGAATTTGAGATTATGTTGGAAATGGTGATACATATATGGTTCTCTTCTTATAAGATGTGATATGAATTAGTAAGCACCAGTTTCTGGGCATGTGCAAAGTGCGTCCTCAGGCTCAGACAGGTTATGTTTGACACTGAGATATTCATGTTACCTGGTGGGGGCTAGCCAGGTTGTACTGAGGGCAGCACCTATTACAAAACAGACGATTACATTTAATAGATATGTTTACTTTTTTAAGAACCAGTTACCTTTAATCTGAAGGTGTGCAGGTTATCGACACCCATTTACAGAGTATTGTAGAGCTAGCCCAGTATTGCGGGGCTTATCAAACAAGCGATCCAGGCAGGTAGTGGCAGACAGTGGCCGTTTGGAATCGCTGGATTCGGGGGGGGTGAGGCAAGTCAAGCCACCAGCAATAACCAGGCAGCTAGGGGGGGAACTACAAAGAACAAGGAGCAGACGGGCCCAGAGATTCCGAGCAGATCTCCGTGTCTCAGGCTCATAGCAAGGGACAGGGCGGTGGAAGGGAACGGAAGCCACGGTGGTGGGAGCCGGGAAAGGACGATGAGCCCTGTTGGACCATTTGAGGATGGTCGGAAAGGAGGTAGTGTCGAGGCCTCGTCAGCCTCTTTTCAGGTCGGTGTGAGGGTAGGGAATAGCTCACACAGCAGCAGCCAAGGCTGCAGGAGGGCTCGAGAACAAGCGACGGACGAAATAGCTGCAAACAGGAGGAGTGCAGAAATGCCGCTGCCCGCGTCCCACGCAGGGGGACATCAGCAGGGCAGCCTTCTAGTGGCCGCCCGTCGGAGCCTCCCCTGCTCTAGTGAGGCCGCGCCTCAGGGAGGGGAGGCCCCCAAGGGGTTTGTCTTGGGGAGGCGTGCCACTAGGGTGGGCGAGGCTAGTCCCCCTTTTTAGGCGCCTCACCCCCTCAGATCTTCCTCTGCTTCCTGCGCCGCTCCTCCTGGCCACGCGTATTTGCGCTCCTCCTGGCCACGCGAGATCCGTTCGCCTCGTCGCTCGGTCGCCGTCGTCTGGCCTTTTGTCGTCTGCGAGTCGCTGGTGAGTCTTGCCGCAACCACTCCGCCCCGGCCCTGTCCCTGGGCAGTACCAGGTGACGAGGGCCCTGTGGCTCAGAATTGCCACGGGTGGAGGGGGCGCAAGGTGGAGTCTTTGGGGCGCGAAGGGGGGTCGGTGTTAGGCGGGAAACTTCGGCATCGGGCGCTGAGTAATGGTGTGGCTGGCCAACGTTGGGGCGGAGTGCCAGTGTTCAAGCCTCGGGGTCGTGTCCGCTCATTGTGCTGTTGGGGCGAGTCGCTTGGTCTCTCCGTGCCTGAACGCCTAGTGTAAATACGGAGCTCGTGTGAAGCGCTCCGCTGCCTTCGGGTCGAGTTCGCGCCATATAATTGTGCAAATAATTTTCAGCCGTTTAAGCGTTATAATACCTGCTGGGTTGCCACGTGTGCGGTGCTCGTCAAGACACCCCAAATCCCCCCCCCCACAGCGCTACATAGTTGTGAAGCAACCGGGGCGCCCGGGGATCACGGGAGGTGCAGGCGGTGGGTGATCTAACGAGAGACAATCACAGACGGCATCTGCGGCTTCCGCCTACAATAGGAAGAATTAGAGCGCATTATCTAATATGGCGACACTTATAAGTTTCCTAATATAAACATGTGCAAGCTTGAGGAGGTGGCGCGTATTGCAAGCACGCCACGTTCCTCACATTTTAGTGCTCGGAGTCGTGATGCATAAAAGCTGCTTCACAAAAATAATGGAGCATGTTTGGAAAGATTTCAAAGTTCGGAATGACAACTCGCCTTCTTGCAACCCTCCAACTTTTTTTTTTTTTTTAAACTTTATTTTGAAACTTTATAGTGAACATACAGCTGTAGACATAGTACGACCAAGAGTTCACATTTTCAGCAAAGTAAATACAGAGGAGGCAGTGAGGAGAATCAAACATGACATGGCAGACAGTGCAAATATAACAGTCTTATCAAGACACAGCAGCAACCCCCGCAAGTGGACATTCACAGACGCTACTATCATGCTGACCTCACCATGGGGGTCTCTCTCTTAGCATTTCCAGCAACAGTATTACGCCCGGCAAAGCCGAGTGGAGACCCACAAGTTCCACTGTGTACCAAGCAGAGGACCTGATGACCCACGCCCAAAGGACCTTATGCAGTAACCTAGTTGCCCGCCTCAGCCTCCCCCGCCAGGAGATAGCATCTCAGCGGAGCCCAGATGTCCCTAGGCCGGGACGTTGGCAGCATAAGCTCAGAGAACGTGCAGTTCTGTTCTTGGCAATAGGTAAGATCCCGCACCCAGTCCTTGAATTTCGGGGCCCTGCCCCTGCCCCAGCGACACGCAACTCTCCTTTTAGCCAGCAAAAAAGCGAGCGCGATGAATTTGCGATGTGTCGCCTGTATTGGCTCTACATACCCCAGCAGGGCTAGAAGAGGGGAGGGCACTACCACTGTGTTGATCATTTTAGAGAGCGCTTCAAACACCTGACACCAATAACGATGCACTCCTTCGCAGGCCCAGGCCAGGTGAAGGAAATCCGCCCCAGGAGCCCGGCATCTATCGCAGCAGTCATTGTCTCGGAGCCTATAGCTGTGAAGCCTGACAGGTGTGTGGTATAGTCTGTGAATGTATTTGTAATGTATGATACGGAAACGGCTACTGGAGGAAATGCGCTCCGTCTGTAATAAGCAGAATCGCCATTGTTTATCCGTCAACGGGGCTTGTAACTCCCTGTCCCATTTTTCCCTAGCTGCAAGCTGCGGCGCTGGTATTAACGAGTGTACCGATCCGTATATTTTGGAAACCAATTTAGCTGGGGCTTCGTCGGTGAGGATGCGCTGTAATGGTGCCATCTGCGGGGGCTCCTGTGGAAAGCTGGGCGTGAGCGCCCGTATCCCCTGTCTAAGCCGGATGTAGAAAAAAACGTCAAGCGGAGAGGGGTCCAAGCTCTCATAGAGGTGTTCCATAGAACGAAATGCGCCATTGTGGTACAGGTCCCCCCAAGTCGCGATATGGATAGTGTGAAGCAGTCTCCGGAATCCCGCCTCCTGCAGCAGGGGCATACTTGGGTGGTAAGCAAGGGGCAGAAGCGGCGCGTACAACAAGGCATGCCCCAGTGAGGCAGCCAATTGATTCCATGCGGACACTGTGCTAGTCACCGTTGTCGGCGTTTTATCTCTCCCCAGCACTGGGATATACAATGCGCCTTCTATGGGGATCGGGTGTGCCAGCCAATGCTCAGCTGCGAGCTGTGGCATATATCTGGGCTGCCGTATCCAGAAGTAGGCGAAATGCGCCTGGGCTGCCCGATAATACAGCTCAAAATTGGGGACACCAAAACCGCCCTGATCATACGGCTTGACAAGAATTTCCCATTTGAGCCGGGGCGACTTACCACCCCAAACTAGTCTTATGAGCTCGGTGCGGAGTTGCTTAAAAAAAAAGACACCAGGATGGAATGGAATATTCAAAAATAGATACAGCAGTTGCGGTAGTATTATCATTTTAATCAACGATGCTCTGCCAGCCATGGACAAGGGCAAGGCAATCCAACGAGTAACGTAGTCCGCAATGCGGGTAATTGACGTGCCATAATTAGCCCGCATGAGCTCCTCCCTATTTTTTTCTATTTGTATACCCAAGTATTTAAAATCCCCCTCGCACCAGGCGAGGGGGTAGTCCAACCCGAACCGCCCAGTGGAGGCCGTTAGGGGGAACAGACACGACTTGCTCCAATTTATCTGGACCCCGGAAATCCTACCAAAGCGGATGAATTCCCTAAGAATCGGGTTGAGATTATCCTTTGGGTCGCGTATATAGAGAGTGATGTCATCCGCGTACAGAGATATCAATATTTGCCTCTGGAAACATCTCAGCGCCCTCTCTTTGTGATGCTGACGCAGCTTCGCAGCCAGAGGCTCCATGGCCAGGGCAAACAGCAAGGGCGACAGAGGACACCCCTGCCTGGTGCCCCTGGTAATGGGGAAAGAAGCGGAAAGCTGACCGTTCACCAGTACTTTGGCTGTAGGAGCAGTGTATAATAACTTGATCCACGAGATAAATATGCCTGGAAACCCCATGCGTGCCAGCACTTGGAACAAATAGTCCCACTCTAAGGAGTCAAACGCCTTTTATAGGCTGCTGCAGCGGGTGGTTGACTGCTGCTTACTCGGGGGCGGCTTCATTGATTTTCGCTATCTTTCAATTGTCAGCAGCACTGTAAGAAAAGTAAGACCGTTTACTCGCTAGAGATGCACTGTAAACACTGAAGATTTTATTGTATCTTAAGTTTACCTCTGAGTGATCAACCCGGCCGGATGATGGCCTCTGAGATATTTTTATGTAATCTTTGTATAACCTACCTGATAGCGGCCGGCCTCCGGGTTGTTGGCGTGACGCAGTGTGCATCATCTATTTCATTTGTTCATAATAAATGTCTTACAACAAAAAAAAAAAAAAAAAAAAAAAAGGAGTCAAACGCCTTCGTGGCGTCAAGGAAAACGGCCGCCATTGGCTGGTCGTCGTGCACCGAATTCAGAATCGAAAAGAACGTGCGCAGGTTATGGGATGTAGCCCGACCGGGCACAAACCCGGCCTGATCGGGTAAGATTAGGTTAGGGAGAAGCAGATTAATGCGAGTAGCTATGAGCTTAGCTAGGATTTTCGCATCGCAATTCAGCAATGACAGGGGCCGGTAGGAGTCGCAGTCATTCGCTGCCTTCCCTGGTTTAAGGAGGGACGTGATGAGTGCCATGCGCATCGAAGGGGGAAGGTGGCCCACCTCCAATGCATCTTCATACACCTCGCGCAAGACCGGCGCCATAAATTCGATGTACGTCTTATAAAATTCAATTGGTATCCCGTCCAACCCAGCGGCCTTGCCCAAGCTCATATGCATAATAGCCTCACGCACCTCGTCCAATTCGAAGGGAGAGCTCAGAAACTCTCTTTGCGCATCGCTAAGCCACCCCAGTGATACGTCCTCCAGATATTCGTGCAGGTGTAACTCCTCCGCCCTGGCCGAAGTGTACAAGTTGCGATAGTGTACAACGAACGCGTTGAGTATGTCCGCGGTATCACTGTATAAGGCACCGCCATCCCCCACAACCTCCATGATAGTGTTAGTCGGTCGCATCAGCCGCACTGTTGCCGCCAGAGCCTTCCCCAGCCTCTCGCCCTCGCCGTACCGACGGGCGGTCCAATGCTTGCCTCTAAATTTTGTCTCCCTAGCGGCTTCGTCCATATATTCCGAGATTTTCTCCCGAATACAAGCTAATAGTGCATCATCAGGGTTGTCAGCCACCGACGCCTCTAGCGTCTTCAGGTCAGTTTCCAGGGTGCGGAGTCGTGCGGTTATACTCTTCAGTACCCCAGACCCTTTGGCGATGCAGATGCCCCGCAACGTCACCTTGAACGCGTCCCAGATAGTTTCCACATCCTTCACAGAGTCCTTATTACGCTGAAAGAAATCTAAGCAGTCTTCCCTCAGTTCCTCCTGAAAAACAGCATCTAGCAGCATCATGGGCTGTAGACGCCAGGCCGTCCGCGGGGGGGCTAAATCAGCCGCCCGCAAGCTGACGCGCACCGGCGCATGATCCGAAAAGGTTCTCGGGAGGTGGTGTGCGCGAGCCAGCGCCGCATGAAAGTGTGGGGCCAGGAAGACGTAGTCAAGCCTTGCCCAGGATTTCGCCTGTGCCGTGAAGTGTGTACCTTCACGGTCCGCAGTGTGTAAGTGTCTCCACGTGTCAATCAGTTTATGCTCCTCTATTATCTCTAAAAGTGCCTTTCGGGACTGGGTATAGTGGTGTGAGGCTGGGTGGGACCTGTCCATTGGAGGATTGAGGGTGGTGTTGAAGTCCCCCCCCCATATGAGGCGCTGTGTGCCTATGCCCACTATGAGGGCGCCAAGGTCTGCAAAGAAGCGTGGGTCGTCTACATTGGGGCCATAACAGCAGACCAGGGTGACTGTCCTATGTCCCAATCTTCCCCACATCAGGCAGTACCTGCCCTGGCTATCACTCTTGGTGCCTGACAAAATAAAGGGGGTCCCCTTTTACACGAGTATTGCAACTCCGCGAGAATACGAAGAATAGGAAGAAAAGGCAGTATATTGCGCCCATCTGCCGGCAAAGGTAGGAGCGGCCTGCGCCTTGAAGTGGGTTTCCTGAAGAAACGCTATGTGCACAGCATGGCGATCCAGATAAGAAAGAATTTGTCTACGCTTCCTAGGGTTCCCCATGCCTCTGACGTTCCAGGTAAGTATGTTCAAATCAGTGTCTCCCATAGGCGGGCAGATACGAACAAGAAATAGCGTGCACTGGTATAGGGGCCACCAACCGTCTCCTCCCCCTGGTCTCACATGTCCTCAACCCTACTCCTCCCGCGCGGAGGCAGCGCATTCTGTGAGCAACCTCAAAGCTCTGGGCATAATAGCATCCATCTCCAATAACTGCGTGCATTAGAAAGCGCTCTAAGGGGCCGCTACATAATCCTATGGCAAAAACCCATGTCAACTTTGCGAGTAACACCTCTGTAATGTTGGCTTCGCCCAGCATTGTAACATTATTGTCATACATCACTGTCCCTCCGCCCCACCCCAAAGACTCCTCTGCCTTGTAACCTGCATCAATTGGAATTGCAACTCTATCTATAGGCCTAATACAACCCACACCACAGCATTCGAAAACAGAAACTCGCTCACCCACCCAGGAAGGGGAGCCCAGGGGCCTAGTCAGTAACCTAGTGCACCCTCCCCCCCCCAATAACAGAGACCAGTCACCAGTGACCCCAGTGCCGTCCTCCGGTAGGTCGCGGCGAGCACTGTAAACATTAAAACCACAACACCAAGAAGGGCCACGGAAAAGCCCAGAAAGGACTCGAAAGGGCCTCCCCCCACCCACTGAAGCAGCCCCAACTTGCCAGAAGAAACTTCCCACCCCCCTCCCACCACTGCCCACACATAGCTCAACAGGAGCAACATAGTCAGTTTGTGCATGGGGGTACTCCCACCAGGGGCGCACAGATCCACCCTCTGCAACCCACTCCCTACCACAAGCACGGGAAGGGGAGAGGATGTTGCCTGGAATACTTTACCAACCGCCGACCAGCAACCGATCCGGGCAGTCTCGATCAGTCTCAGCACTGTCACACAAGGGGGCTCGGATGGCGAAACACTAGAAGAAGTGCCAGCAGTGCCACCCACGAGTGCAGGGAACAGGCCCCCTAGAACAGCAAACTAACAGTTATTGTTCATCCCTCAGATCAGCATCCTCCGCGTCAGGTTGCACCGCCCTAGCCCTCCGAAGGGTCTTCAAGTAGTCCTCCACTTGTTGCGGGTTTGTAAAAAAATGTTGCTTTGCTTGATGAGTGACTCTCAGCTTCGCCGGATATAGCAACGCGTAGCCAATTTGGAGGGCACGGAGTTTTTTCTTGACCTCCTCGAATTTACGCCGCTGTTCCTGGACGACAGGCGTAAAATCTGGGTAGACGGTGAAGTTGACACCCTCGCAGGAAAGATTTTGATTCATGCGCGCGGCTCGCAGTGCAGCATCTCGATCTCGATAGTTCAAGAGCCGGGCGATGATGGGCCTAGGCGGGGTTCCAGGACGAGGTCTTGGCCCCAGGGAGCGGTGTGCTCTCTCAACAATGAACTGCTTCGAGAATGTCTCAGAGCCAATGGAGGCCAGGAGTATCTTCTCCACGTACTCTTCCATGCGGCCAGTGTTGGTGGACTCGGGCACACCTACCACGCGGATGTTATTGCGCCGGCTGCGGGCCTCCAATTCCTCATTCTTGGCTGCTATAATTTTAAGCACATTGTCCATTCTTGAAAGCTGCGTGGTGTGAGAGGCCATGGTGTCATCGTTATCGGAGATCCGCCTCTCAGCTTCAGTCAGGCGGTCCTCATGGGCATCTATTTTCTGTGCAAACACATCCATTCGTGACGAGAGGCGGTCCACCTTGTCAACTATGGTGGCAAAGCCTTGCCTCATTTCTCGCATCATCTGTTGTAGGTCCGACGGCGGAGAGGCCGTGTCCGCGTCCGGGCCCTGTGGGGCCTCTGCATCCGGCGCAGTTCGCAGTCCCATCTTAGCCGCCGGGGCAGCAAATGTAAGCTTCGGCTGCTTGTTATCCTGTTTACCCATTATGGGCCTGCGGCGGGGGGCCAGCGCCAGGCGCGAAAGAGCGAGGGCTACACTCCACAGGATGCACTTGAGTGGCGAAACTCAGGGCCCGGCGTGAGCGCAGCCAGCGCCCGCAGGAATGAGGGCCCAGGCAAGCTCTCCAACGCAAAAGTCGGCAGTGAGTGCGCCTCCGACCCCCGCCGTCTCCGGGGCCACGCCAGCCAGCACCTCCTATCAATCGCCTGCAGCGCCTCCAGCGGGAGGGAAAGGGCCCCGAGGCAGGTCCCCTCCACCACGGAACCGCCAGCAGTCTGTCCCACCAGAGGCCCCCGGGGCAGTGCCCGTAATCGCTCGGCAGGAGCAGAACCAACCACCGGGAGGTAACAGCAACCAGGAGAACCGCTGCAGATTTTCCAAGGGCTCTCCCCGCCAAATCTGCGCCCCCGCGCCAGCACCTCGGCCACAGGTGCACGTAATCCAGCAGTCGTGAAGCAGTGCTTTACGCGCTTCACGCCAACAATCCCAGGGTGTAGCCCTTAGATCACGGAGCTCGGGAGCGAGAGAAGCCGCAGCGTCAAACAGGACAGTCCATGGCGCCCATCAGCGGCCCCGCAGATATGTGCGCGTCGACCAGCTCCGCCACCGGGGGGGGGGGGCGGCCAACCCCCCGCCGCCGCCCCGCAAGCTCCGTCCAAAATGAGGGGGGGGAGGGGGGCCGGATAACCCACCTCCCGGATAGCACCACATAGCACCGCAGGCCTCGGAAGCAACTCAGCCAGTCGGGTGGGCACCCTCCGCGGTCACCAGTCCTCAGCAATCTTCGGCCCCCACAAAAACGGAGCTCCACTGGGGTCCCACCAGGCACGGGACACGTCTCCCAATCATGCAGTTCCTGCCAAGCCTCGCATGGATTCAGCCCTCCCGGATCGCGCTCACTTGGGCTCCGTTGCGTTGGCGCACTCTCTGGGGCCCACCCGCCTCATGACATGCCTCGGCGTAGCGTAGAGCAGAGGTCCGGTCGATCGCTCCACAAGACAGCGGGACAGGGCGCCGGCAACCCCGCGATGCTGCTAACTCCGTCCTCCTGCAACGTACAGCCTCCAAACTACGAGCGGAGCCGCAGGAGGGGAACAGCCAAAACTACCCCCGATCAGTGCTAGGAAGGCGGTCAGGTACGAAGGATAAATGCCGGATTATACATCCAGGCTGCAGGAGCCTCACAGGAGTGCGGCCATACTGCTTGTGCGCCCTCTAGCGCCCCCTGCAACCCTCCAACTTGCTTGGAAGAGAATGATGTTTTAAACATGCTGGGGGTGGAAAGGATGTTTGTGTGCGTGCGCGCGTCTGACTGAACTTCGCCTTTCTCATAAGGACACAACATCTAATCTAAAGCCCTTTATGCAGGTTGAAGAGTGATTTTTAGGGACCGCTGCGGGGCAGCGAACTGTTCTGAGAAGCATTAGCCTTTAAAATCGATGTCCCAGTTAGAAACGAGGGCTGGAAAGCTATGGGCGACGTGCTCCGGAGCGCGTGGCTGGGGGGATGAGGAGGGGAGCGGGTCCCGGAAACGCGGTCAAAATTTCATAAGTTGGCAAATCTCTTCTTTACGATCGGGATATTCGAGCATGGGAGGTGGTGCCCAGCCCCCAGTGCTGCAAGGTGTGTTTTTTAACGCGGCGCTCACGCAAAACGCGCCGATGCCTTTCTGGTCGATTCCACGCGTTCGAAACATGCAGCATGCCAATCCCCCAGTGCCGCGATGGGGGATTTATATACGGCGCTCCCACGAAGCGCTCCAACACCTTGTGGTTGAAGGCGCGCTATATATAACATGCAGCATGCGAGCCCCCCCAGTGCCGTGGCGTAGGTTTTCAAATACGGCGATCGGGCAAAGCGCTCTAAGGCCTTCCGGCCGAATGCGCGCTATATATCTTGCATGATGATAAGCTCCTAGTGTCGGGATGTGAGATTTAATACGGCACGCGCGTAAAGCGCGCCAATACCTTCTGGTCAAATTCGCGCTATATAGACAGGCAGCATGTAGGGGTTGGCTGCTTAGAAGGTTGATGGTGGAGCCAGGGATTGCATTGTGCACGGGCCTGCTGAGATGAGTGCCGAGTAGATTATAGTTGGGCTCGTGTCATGCACGTGGGTCAGTGGGTGGTTGCTTGTGAGAGAGGCATCCTTGTTATTGGCAAATAAAATTTTTGATTTAAGGTCCCAGATGCAACAGCGTGCTGCGAGTTTAAATGCGGCGCCCAAGCAAAGCGCTCCGTGATGTGACAGCACACATCGTCGGTGGACGTTTGGCTACACCTGAAGGGTTTTAAGAAGGTTGTCTATTTTAGGATAATGTCTGACATTCTTAGGGCTTCTCCGTTCTTTGTACACTTTTGGTTGCACGGAGGGATAAGGCGAATGTTTATGTCTGTGTTCAGCATACTGTACCCTGAGGACCGGGATGACTCAGCTTCAGGAAGGGACGCTGCCCAGTCTTCCCCGATCCCTATGACTTAGAATGGGGGACATGATTCTTAGTCAGTCTCATCAAAAGAGGTACTGATGCGTTAGGGACTCTGCGTGGGTAATGAGGTAATTGCGCCAGACTGCCGTGTCCATAGGTTGGGTTGATTGCAGTGAGTGAGCTGCCGCCTTAGATCGGAGAGTCCAGGTTCGAGCTCAGAGCCGTTCGACATCCGGGAGCTTGGTCCTATTGATCATCCCCCCGCGCTTAACTGAGGGTTTTGAGTTGGTAGCTGGCCCCTTGTAGAGCCAAGTTTTAACTGTCCGAGTCTCGCTCGCGCCAGGCCCCACATAAATGTCAAGATAGTTCGTGTTATTCGTTATCTTCCTGGAGAGAGACCAGGCATTTGTATAGTGTAGGTTTTGACTTCGGTGTAGTTAGTGCAGAGGGTTAATATGCCCGCTGCAAAGAACGTGCGCCAGGTAGATTTCAGAGTGCGTATGATGTAAAAAGGTCAGCAGGTTACTGCGTTCAAAAGAGGCATTGATTGTTATGTCCACTGTATATCTTATGCCCTAATAGTGGACAGTGAGCTACGAACGCTCATCCTAAAGCTGCATACACACCGCCATGCATACATTATTAGAACATTGATTAATGTTGCAAAGAGGGTTAATTTGGCTAGAAATCGACTGAGCTTGTGCTTCTCCACACCAAGCAGCTTAAACTATACTGCCTGCCAGTAGGGAAGACACGAGTCTCCTACACTTTGAGTCCTTTGGCTCAGGTAACATTTCCTATACACTGATTCACATTCATATGATCTATTGGCTCGGCGGTCTTTTGTGTGAGATGCAAAGTTCTTGGACACCCTACACTGGTAGGAGTGGTGCTATATAACTAACTCAATGCATTTGAGAGTGTGGTTATGGAAACTTGGTCAACTGTTAAAGGGGGCTAGTGAGAGAATCTGTGGGGGAGGTGGCATTGGGGGGGCGCCAACAACATTCTGGCACAGGGCGCCAGCATCGCCAAGGCCGGCATCGCCGTTTACCGCGAGAGGGTGTGAGTTCTATAACGCTTTTAGGGGCGTGCTGAATTACATTAATTACAACCAGCATAGCGCAGGATACAAACCAAATTATTTCCGGCAACTAAGTATAGTTTTCTAGGGATACCCAATGAGACTTGTTTGTTGGGCAGAAATAACAGATTTTGAACTTTAGCTACTAAGACTTATGCAGTCCATGCACAACTAGCGAGTGCATGGCCCATTACGATATACTGGAGAGAACCAGGCCCGGAGTCTCAGCGCCTTATCAATATGCAGTGATTCTGAAAAAAACACTTACTCTCCCCGTGCCTAATAAGAAAGGAGTGTGTCCTTGGTGTAGCGTAATTTGGTACCCAGGTAAAAGCGCGCAACCACTCGATACCTTTCTGGTCGTGCAGCACTACCATAAACTGGAAAATATATATGGTACCAAATAGTCTAGCATGAGGGTGTGTTGCAGACATATTAGGGTAATCTGCAGCTCACTAGTCACTTTATACGGCGGGCTATAAGGCTGTACTATGTTTTCCTTTGTGGAAGAGTTTTATTGGAGACATTCTGAATGAGACAAATATTGGTATAGATACATGTTGTTATTTGCCGGTACAGCAAACGGCCTACTTTTACTACCACTTTCGCCGAACAATACGGCTTTCCAACACAGCATGGGTCAGAGTCTGATGTAAGATATATAGGCATTGTTGTCCAAACATCACGCCCAGATTGGTCCCGGTAATGTATAGTTCTTATTTGCAGCCCACACGCTGGTGGATCTACAATCCATGCAAGCAACCTATGGGGCAGTTTCCCAAGCTCGACGTGAGTTAGTGGTCACTCTTAACTTGAAGGATGTTTCATTCCCGGAAGCCCTGAACCAGAGGCCACCATCACTATTCACACTATTGGCCACAAGCTTTCCTTCGATTCCTGGCTTCAGGTTGAAAACGCATGGCATATATTTCAAAGGTACTCTTTTGAGGGCCACGCAACATTTTAATGAGGAAGTAGGCCTAGGCTGATGGTGGTTAAGATAGTCACGTGATCGAATATTGGTTAAATGTTTGGATTTGGAATATCGATGTTATTATTGTGCGTTCCACGCTTGGGTATATACAGAGAATTCAGCAGCCTGAGCTGTTTTGAGACAAGCTGAAGGCCTGGGTTTGTGGGTCATACATAACATCTTGAAGATTATTCTCCCTGTTCCACAGGGAGGCAAGGTAAAGCCCAGAGTGACCTGGTCTACCGAGACTTAGCCTGGCGCCTCTCCTGCGACCTTTTGAAGTTCATTGATTTAATTTATGACGGTGACAGATGCTATCACAGTTGTTGTCTGGCGCCAGGGCCAGATGACATTTAAGTGCATTGTGTTCTGGAAACTAAGGACCGGGTCCGTTTTATTAAGCGCAAGGAGCTGTAATATTTGGTGTCGCCCATTGATGCCCTGTATCTGAGAGCTGTACTCCTTAGAAAAGGACATTGCCAAATAGGCAAGCCAATGGCACATCAAGTGGTTATAAAAAAACCCCAAAAAAACCCCAATACTGCTCTCTTTTATCCATTCTACGATATTAATGTGTTGACGTAAAATGTTCACCTTCGCCACGTCACGACCCCAAGATTAAAAACTACTTGTGGTGTTCACCAGGGACCCCCCCTTTAAATGGAAACACCTTGGGGGAACAAGGTTTATTACACTAGGTCCCAGATATTGGAACTCCCCACCTCTGGAGATGAGGTCCTGCACAGACCTCATGACTTCCTGCAAACTCCTAAAACATGGCTAGTTAGACAGGTATATGAGTAACATACCACTCTAACAGGTTCCAGAGTAGCGCCAGGGAACCAATCTGGTACGTGTGCCCTACAAATTTAGTATAACATAACATAAAAGTTGGATGGATTTCATAATCTTGTAGGAGCAGAACATAATGGTGCCGATCACGAACCTGCAAAAACCGGGTACGAACAGTCGGACGGAGCACAATCTCCGCCCGACGCGTACCCGGTCGTCAGTTTTCACAAACAAGGAATTACGATTCGCACGGGTACACCATTACCGTACGAATCGTAAAAAAGCCCGACCGAACAAAAAAACACCTACCAATGCGATCCGGGAAAGCGCCGACCTGACGTCGGGACGCTCGCAGCCAGCCATTCACGACCCAGGAATCACGATTCGCACCGACGTCACCCCGCACGGTGAATATTTTGCGGCAGCCAAAAACTGCCGGGAAATCAGGACGACGCGAACAAGGACCACCAGTACGCGACGGACAGACGACGACGCGAACAAGGAGGACCAGTACGTGACGGACACACAGGACGACGCCACCAAGGAGGACCCGTACGCGACAGGACGACCCGATCAAGGAGGACCCGTACGCGACAGGACGACGCGAGCAAGGAGTACCAGTACGTGACGGACAGACATGGACCCGAACCTACGAGTCATCCCTGCCCTCATAGCAGTCCACCTCCTCTACAGGTTACGACGCAGACGCCGCAGAAGGTCAGAATAACTAAGGGAGGGTGGAAAGTGGGGTGGGGTGGGGGTGGCAGGACCAGGGCAGGCCACAAAACAACCACATAAGTCACACACCACACATGGCCTGGACATACCTGACTCCCATGCCCTGGTCACCACGAGGGGGTGTGGGCGTGTCCTGATAAGCCAGCGACCGCCACAACGGAAGTCCGTCACCACGCGAACCGGCAACACAACCAGACAGGTACGTCCCGTACCCACGCCTGAAGAGCGTGGGTACGAGTCGGACCACGCCCACACACGTCACCCCAACAATGGCGGGACGGATCGCACCCACGTGGCAAAGGCCTGGGTACGGGCCGCACAAACATCACATAGCGTGGGGACGAATATGTACGGACCCTACCCCCACCCCGTATGCAAGGAGCGTACCCCCCACCCCAACAGTGTAAGTACGACTCGAACCCTCACCTGCGTATGCAAGGAGCGTACCCCCCACCCCAACAGTGAAAGTACGACCCGTACCCCCACCCGCGTATGCATGGAGCGCACACCCCATGCCAACAGTGTAAGTACGACTCGAACCCTCACCCGCGTATGCAAGGAGCGTACCCCCCAGCCCAACAGTGTAAGTACGACCCGTACCCCCACCCGCGTATGCATGGAGCGTACCCCCCACCCCAACAGTGTAAGTACGACTCGAACCCTCACCCGCGTATGCAAGGAGCGTACCCCCCAGCCCAACAGTGTAAGTACGACCCGTACCCCCACCCGCGTATGCATGGAGCGTACCCCCCACCCCAACAGTGTAAGTACGACCCGTACCCCCACCCGCGTATGCAAGGAGCGTACCCCCCAGCCCAACAGTGTAAGTACGACCCGTACCCCCACCCGCGTATGCAAGGAGCGTACCCCCCGGCCCAACAGTGTACGTACGACCCGTACCCTCACCCGCGTATGCATGGAGCGTACCCCCACCACACCAGTGTAAGTAGACTCGTACCCTCACCTCGAATGCATTGAGCGTACCCCCACCGTGTATGTTCCAAGCGTACATATCCTGAAATCGGAGGTGTGTGTGCAGAGTCCTCCCAGCAGTGCCCTGAGACAGGAGGGGTGTGTGCAGAGTCCTACCAGCAGTGCCCTGAGACAGGAGGGGTGGGTGCAGAGTCCTCCCCGCAGTGCCCTGAGACAGGAGGGGTGGGGGCCTATCACTCACAGCAGTGCCCTGAGACAGGAGGGGTGGGTGTGGAGTCCTCCCAGCAGTGCCCTGAGACAGGAGGGGTGGGTGTGGAGTCCTCCCAGCAGTGCCCTGAGACAGGAGGGGTGGGTGCCCATCACTCCCAGCAGTGCCCTGAGACAGGAGGGGTGTGTGCAGAGTCCTCCCAGCAGTGCCCTGAGACAGGAGGGGTGGGTGCAGAGTCCTCCCAGCAGTGCCCTGAGACAGGAGGGGTGGGTGCCTATCACTCCCAGCAGTGCCCTGAGACAGGAGGGGTGGGTGTGGAGTCCTCCCAGCAGTGCCCTGAGACAGGAGGGGTGGGTGTAGAGTCCTCCCAGCAGTGCCCTGAGACAGGAGGGATGGGGGCCTATCACTCCCAGCAGTGCCCTGAGACAGGAGGGGTGTGTGCAGAGTCCTCCCAGCAGTGCCCTGAGACAGGAGGGGTGGGTGCAGAGTCCTCCCAGCAGTGCCCTGAGACAGGAGGGGTGTAACACATGTGTGTGAGGCCAGAATTATCCACATGCATACTGGCTACAAGGGAACATGTCCCCATGAACTCATGTCAACAGACTCCACACACAAGTACAGTGATCACCAAGGATGCCACGATTGTTGCAGGTGGAGACATGGCCCTGCATGCATGGCCAAAGTAGAAGGGCTCCGTCACACACACAGCTCATGTAGACACAGCTCTGCGCTAAACATTGGGAACACCCTGCAGGGAAGAAAGCTGGGTCCACAGAGGAAGGAATACACCCTGGGACAAGTGCACCATGCAGTAACTGCTTACATGAACAAAGAAAGTTAGCCAACACCTTGTGATGGCACACAGATCACAGGGTCCCACCAATGAGCAGTACACTACTACATATCCCACACACCTAAACCCTTACACACCACCCAAAACCATGTAGCAGCCCCACCAACACCAACATAGCAGTAGTGTGATAATGAAAACAAAATTAAGCTTTATTCAGCATGAGCACAATGTCCGTGGATCGCAGGCAGTACAATCTTCACAAAGCCCATAGGGCAGTCAATGATTCTCAGCTGGATGGGGGACACAGTGGGATGCGTGTCCCCTACCTTGCCTGCACAGTCAAATGGCATCGTCTTCCACACTGGTGAGGGCATCAGGGGGGGGGGGAAGCAACAGGCACCGCAGGGACATCAGGGCAAAGGGGCAGCGTTGTGGGTGCAGGGATGGAGGACTCCACCACAGGGGGTGGGTCAGTGCCAAATGCGGAGGCCAGGATGGCACTACACACCTTTGCAAGGTCCTCCAGGGAGTCCCCTGCACCCGAAGGGACCTCAGGCCCCAAGGAGGGGGGGGGTCAGAGGGATGGGTCGCAGCGCCACCGGGGGAGGGTGGAGACAGGGGGGGAGACTCAACCACCCTGACCGGGGACCTCCTTGACCGCTTGCGTGGTGGTGTAACTGTGGGGCTCAGGGACAGAGCGGCCATGAAGGAGTCCTTGGGGGAGATGTGGCCAGGAGAGCTGAGGGGAGGGGATTTGGAGGGAGTGGACTGGGTGGAATGCGGACTCCCACTATGGCTGCGTGTCACACGTTTGCCCCCCGACCCAGTGGGTGTGCCTACCTCACCCTGTGTGTGCGTGTCAGGAGGAGTGCGGTGGACCTTCCCTGCTGGTGTGGTGCCCGTGTCCGTTGATGTGGGTGCATGCCGACGTCTGGGTGTACGTGGGACAGGCTTGGGAGTGGGAAGTGTGGATGGGGCAGGGGTAGGTGGGGGGAGGTCGCGCTGCAGGAGACCCACTGCTGCAGTCAGTGTGGAGTCTATGGACCTCAGCAAGTTGCGTTGGTCAGCCTGCGATGAATGAATGCCCTCCAAGAAAGCCTCGATGTTGGTGAGGGTTTTGCCGTGGGCATGGAGGACATTAAGGATCGCAGCCTGACCAACCTGCAGTTGCCGCTGGATGTCCACAGACTCTGCATTGGCGGCAGCAGTGGAGACAGGGGCAGGGGGTGCGGTGCCTGGCAGGAAGGAGACATGCTGTGACCGGGCACGCTGGGAAGGGACACGAGCAAGTGGGAGGCGGCTGGTGGAAACTGAGGGGGCGGTGCGAGGTGTTGTTCCGCTGTCAGCTGCTGGTGCAGCCTCCGCCCACTCGGAGACATCCTCCTCGGACCTGTCAGCTTCGTAGTCTGATGTGCCAGTCGACAGGTCCTCGGCCACACTCTCCTCCGCCTCTGTCCCACTCGATGTGCCAGACCCGATGTCACGGCTGGCACTGGTGCTCGGTCCCTCCGCCTGGTCTGTGTCCATGTCTCCCTCTGTGTCCCCCGACGATGCTGTGGGCAGGGTGGAGAGACAGAAATTAATCAGACACCTGTACACATCTGTCACATGAGTCCAATCTACATAGGTAACATTGCATGGCCTGAAAAGGAAGATCCCTAACATCTACTGAACAGGGTACCGATGTAGGGCATGAAACACACAGTTGGTTGAGCCACCATGCCACTGAAATACCATGGAGAGCATGAGACAATAGCTAAACACAGGAAACGGAGTCTGACATAGCACCCAGGCCCTGGGGACAATCCAGCACTGCATCTGCACCACACAGCGTTGGCGAAAATACCGATGACCAGGGAGCATATCCATGAACTTGAGACACATGCTGCATAGGTAATGCTGAAAACATGCACAACATGACTCGGTCACTGCACCTTGCGTGACATCATCCCCTGGTGAGGGAAAAAGCAGTACGTGCCACAGTGGGTACACAGGTGGAATGATGGCAATGTCACAATCCATGATCAAGGCTCACACTGTGCATCACACCCACCCCTCCTGTCTCAGGGCACTGCTGTGAGTGATAGGCCCCCACCCCTCCTGTCTCAGGGCACTGCTGGGAGTGATAGGCCCCCACCCCTCCTGTCTCAGGGCACTGCTGGGAGTGATAGGCCCCCACCCCTCCTGTCTCAGGGCACTGCTGGGAGTGATAGGCCCCCACCCCTCCTGTCTCAGGGCACTGCTGGGAGGACTCCACACCCACCCCTCCTGTCTCAGGGCACTGCTGGGAGTGATAGGCCCCCACCCCTCCTGTCTCAGGGCACTGCTGGGAGTGATAGGCCCCCACCCCTCCTGTCTCAGGGCACTGCTGGGAGTGATAGGCCCCCACCCCTCCTGTCTCAGGGCACTGCTGGGAGGACTCCACACCCACCCCTCCTGTCTCAGGGCACTGCTGGGAGGACTCTGCACACACCCCTCCTGTCTCAGGGCACTGCTGGGAGGACTCCACACCCACCCCTCCTGTCTCAGGGCACTGCTGGGAGTGATAGGCCCCCACCCCTCCTGTCTCAGGGCACTGCTGGGAGACATCAGGCACCCCCCCCCTGGGACCCCCCCGACAGTACATGGCATGTGTGTGACACCTGGACGCAATGGCAGAAGTCACAGTCACAACATAGGGACAGTCTGTGGCAGTGGCCTATGCACTCACCTGATACCCTGGTCGCCCATACAGCATGGAGTACTGTGGGAGGATCACATCCAGCAGAGCCATGTTCTCCTCCAGGGTGAATGGCTGTGTCCTCTCCACAGCCCTTGACATGGTTCCAGGGAATCAGTAGCAGCAGCTGGGTCGACGAATGCAAAGATGTGCAGGCAAGTGCTCCCTCATGGGACCTGGCTGCCTTATATGTGCCCTTCTGCCCAGTCTCATGCACAGGAGTACAGAGTGATTGGTCACTCACATTTGCATCCTATGTTTCCACCAATCCCTTCAAAGCTAGCAGTCTGTGGGTTCTCTATCGGTTTCATTCTCCTGCATGATGTCAGCCCCACAAACACATTGCAACAAAGTAGAAGAATTCCAACTGACTTCTGCTGTGCACCTTCCAGAACAATTTCGAATTTTGAACTTGGTCTCCATGACAACCAGCATGCATGTAGGCCTTAATACTTGTCCCCTATGTAATTTGGAGCATCACACACAGGTACGGTGCGTTTCGGGGCCCTAGGGCACCCCAAATGCATGGCAACGGCCCGTACATGCATGCCTACGCTCTCCATCACTATGGGTCTGCACGCGTATGCGTACCCGTAGTGTTACGGACCGTACACACGCATGTACGCTCTCTATCACTATGGGTCTGCACGCGTATGCGTACCCGTTGTGGTACGGACCGTACACTCGCATGTACGCTCTCTATCACTATGGGTCTGCACGCGTACGCGTACCCGTAGTGGTACGGACCGTACACTCGCATGTACGCTCACCATCACGATGGGTACACATACGGCAGCACTCCCACAGTGATTTGGGAACATGCACAGGCCCTCTCAGCAGCAGTACGGCGGTTTTTACACATCACTGTGGTGATAGGCGACACACATGTAGGAATAGGGCGGACATACTTGTCCATGGATGGACATACTTGTCCAGGAATGGACATCAAGGCATCGTCTGTGCATTACTACATGTGTGGGGCACAGGTGTCACAGGCTGTGATGTGGAACATGCCTCCTGAGTGGAGAAGGCACCAGATGTATGATGAGATGTGTACATGTGTACTGTGTGAGGGTGCAATGTGTGCCAGGCATGCCCTTGACTCCTTTGACATGTGTGCATGTGGGACTGCGCACTTGGGGTGAGCGTCACTGGCATGGCACGGACACCAACACACGGAAGTGTCCCATGATGCCCGGTACAGGGGTCATGACACATGACTTGTCACTACCCACAGTGCACAATGTGACTATGCCATATATGTGTCCGGGATTTACATCAGGTTGATGTTGTAGCACCCTCAAAAGCTGCAGCCGTTGCAGCAACCAACATGTGGCTGTGTGTAGATTGTCATTGCACACTGTTCCCAACACCATGCCACATGTGTTATCGGATGTGAGGTGCACATGTATGCATGGGACACGGAGTAGCGTGACAAGGCCATGTCAGCAAACTCACAAGGAATGTGTGGTGAGTCATGACATGTGCACCTTCATGGCAAGGTGTGTGGGCTGGACTAGTGTAATGTCATGTGACCTGTGGCTCAAGTGTTCCGCTACCAGTCTCTGCAATCGGCATCACACTTCTGCTGATGTGTGGGTGTATGTCACTCCTGTCTTGCGTTTGGGCAGTGCACTTGCACTGGGACACAGCTATTTCCATGGCGTGGCATGGGGAGGTTCTCAATCACCGTGTGTAGCTGGGTTTTGGAAGGAGTGTCACCTTGCATCCATACGTGTCCTGGGCATGTAGCACATGCCTGACTCCCTATGTGGCATGTGTGTATTGCCAGATTTACATGTGCTCAGTAGACATGAGTTGTTCTCGTAGTGCACTCACTCTTCCTTGTCACTTCCAAATTACTGCAGAGCGCCTCCTGTTGCCCGAAGAATTCCAGACTTGGCTACCATGCAGGAGAATGACAGGATCCGGCTCTACCGCTTCACCCAACCGTTGATTCTGGAGCTGACGGCGAGACTGGCACCACACCTGCAACCGCAGCACAGGTATCCTACGGCACTGACACCCCAGCTGAAGGTAATGGCTGCCCTACATTTTCTTGCCACGGGTACCTTCCAAAATACCATAGCTCATGTTGGTGGCATGTCCCAGAGCATGTTCAGCGGTGTGCTGCATGATTTCTTGGAGGCCATGTTGATTCACCTGGATGACTTCATCAAGTTCCCAACCCCTGAACAGATGACTGAGGTCAAGCGTGGATTCTATGCCCTGGGAGGGATGCCCCATGTCATTGGGTCCATAGATGGGACACATGTAGGTTTGGTACCACCACACGCACGGGAGGTGGCGTACCGCAATCGGAAGCACTACCACTCCATCAATGCCCTTGTGGTGTGTCTGTCCAATATGGTGATTTCACATGTCTGTGCTCGTTTCCCAGGATCAGCACACGATGCCTACATCATGAGGCGTAGCGGGATGCCTGATATGATGATGCAGCTGCGCAACGAACGGGCATGTGTTGTTGGTGGGTACAGTCTGTCTGTCCTGTATTCTGTATAGCCGACCAGCACGACCGCTACACCAGTTCTAACGATGTCCATGTGCTTCCCATGTAGGGGACGCTGGCTATCCCAACATGCCTTGGCTGCTGACACCTCTCCGCAACCCCATCACGCCGGCCCAGCTCCGCTATAACACCGCCCATGGCCGGACAAGGCGAGTGATAGAGAGGACGTTTGGCATGCTGAAGAGCCGATTCCGGTGCCTCCACAAGACCGGCGGTGCACTCCCTTATGCCCCGGCGAAGGTCTGCAAGATCTTCATGGTCTGCTGCATGCTGCACAACATGGCAGTTGAAAGAGCTGTGCCACTCATCCTGAATCAACATGACGAGGACCATCCACCCGTGGAGGACGAAGGGCTTGGCAATGGGGCTAGTGATGTGGAGGATGTGGAGCCGCAAGAGGACATCCGGACTCGGCTCATACGCGACTTCTTTGCTTAGTGGTGAGTACCAGGGTCTGAGTGTGCACGCATTGGTCCCCGTGTGGCATGCGTTGTGATGTGTGTCTCCACCTGCATGTATGGCACGTGGGTCAGAGGTGTGTGTGGGTGTGTCACTGGAGTGATGGTGGCAGTGATGGTAGTATTTCCCCAGTCATAATTGTGACCTAGCATGTTGTCATCCATACATGTGTCGAGTAACTGCACATGCAAGTGGCTGTGCTTTTTGTGGCTGACTTCTTGTGTGTCTCTCTTCCCCAGGTACCTGCGCTTGCCGTTTGCTGGTTGCATTGTTGTGGCACTGCTATTCCTCATGGACATGACATCGTGGGCTGACTCAGCGTTACAGGCACGGACACGTTTGGAAGTCTCCATGGGGTAAGGGATGCATCTGGGGTGTATTGGGTGTGGCAGTTGTTCATGATGTGTGCACACTGCCCCGGTCGGGGTTTGGTTCCTCTGCAGACATGTGGCATCCCCATGGGACACGACATGCAGCTGGGTACACCTGAATAGATGGGCTGCCTGGTTGTCAGTCATCAGTGATGGGATAGTGGATTGTGATGATGGCATCAATGTGTGTGACACTGCCCTCGGACACATACGGTTAACATTGTCTTGACATGGCGTGGGACTTCCACATCAGCGGATGTATGGTGTATGGCAGGCTCTCCGTGAGCAGCTGTGGGTATTTAGCTGTTAGCCGACACTTGTGTGCCAGTTCCATGGCTATCACGCATTTGTGCTGCAGAAGGGGGGTGCCAGTGTTGGAGCCACATGTTACTCCACATGATGTGTTCATGTGTACTTCAAGTTGCCTCTGCAATCCCAAAAACATGACTATTAAAGGTGTCCCTATGCCTCCAAGGTGCCTCTTCTCAGTCAATGCTGGTGTGTTGGCACGGTGCATCCTGCATGTCTGGCATGGTATTCCCTGATTGTGGCTATGTGTCAATGTGTCGAGTGGCAAGATGCAAGCTGTGTGTGTGTGCTGAGACTGTGTATTGTGCATGATGTCCATGACTGTGTGGGTATTGTGACATGTGCCATCCCCATGCATCCAACGTTGTCCATGACCCCATTCTCTGCATCCACCGGACTCAAGCTTGCAGGACATGGTTCTGCCACCTGTCTACACATACCTGGGTGCCCCCCAAGACACGGGCCAGGATCCCTGACCTCTGCGCATGACTGTTGCTGTACTCAATGTGTCTGTCAGCACGGTTGTTCGGCCACCCCCTCAGCTGGTTCTGACCATCACGGGTGTGTATGGTGCTCCATGTCTGTCTTGCCTAATAAACTGTGACCCATGTGTCCTGTGCCAGACTCAGGCCCCAGGGTGTGGATGGTTGAAGTGAACAGATGACTCAGGCATGTTTAGACTGTACAAGACACATGTTAGGTAATAATGCTACCAGCAGGCATCTACTCTTAATAGTGTGATTTATTATTGGGGGGGGGGGGACAAAGTGAGGGGCTTTCCGGGATTAGGGAATCCAAAGTTCAGTAGGGGAGTTGGTGTCCTTGCCATTGGAAATCCTCAGAGTCCATGCCACAGTCTTTGTCAACATTGGTCAGCCAGTGACCAGCAGGGCCATGTGGCAGAGAATGTCTCTTGATGCTGTGATGCTGTTGCTCCAGTGGGCCAGGTGCCAGGCCAGGTGTCCTGGGAGATGGTGATGTAGCAGCCACCCTCACGGTCCTTTCCGTGGACGACCCGGCTTCCTGCGGGGAACCTCAGCAGCAGGCCGTGACGACGTCTGGGATGCTCCGTCGGATGTTTCCTCCTCCTCCTCATGATCCCTCCCTGTGGGTGGTGATGTTCTCCGCCTTCTGGCACAGGGAGGGTCGGCCATGGTGTCGGCCATCCGACGGAGTTCAGCGTGAATCCCCTGGGACGCCGTCACTTGCTCAGCCTGTCTGTCCTCCATCCTCCGTTGGTGTACCTGTAGACAGGCTATTAGCTCCGCATGTTGCTGGGCCTGCTGGACCTTGATCCCCTCGAGGACGGACACAACCTGGGCCATGCCCGTGGTGTCCTGCCGGTATGAGTCCAGGATGTTACGGACATGGGAAAATACCGGATCCCCAGCCAACTGGTCAGGCTCGCGCCTCCGCCGTCCTCCACTCCCACCACCCCTGCCCACTTGCGTCTGGCCTGCACTTGTGGGCACATCGGGTCTCCGGGACCCCTGAGGGGTGGCATTGGCGTTGTCGCCTGCCTCCTCCTGGGTGCCCGGGACACCGTGTCCCTCCTGGCGAGCCTGGCTGCATTATGGTGTTGGGGCAGGGATCCTGGGTGTCTCCTGGGATGTGGCAGGAGTGGGGGTGGTGGTTGGCACGGTTGTACCTGACGCAGGTGCTGCAGGTGGTTGGACACCAGAGGGGCCAGGTCGGTCGGGGTCGTCCGCAGAGTGGTGAGAGTGGTCGCTGCCGGTGGGATCGGTCTCCTGCAGATCCGGGTCCTGTGAGTGTTCCCCCCCAGTGTTGGGGGGTGCAGCACGACGTTGACCTGTGTGTGAGAGAGAAAATGTTAATTTTGATCCATGCAACATCCATGTTTCATCCGTTACAAAGTTGGCACATTTCCTCTTGGAATTAGGATCTGTCTTGCATTCCACTCACAGTGCACTTGTGCATGTGTGTGTCCCTTGGGCACCAATTTGGCCCCTTTAACTATGTGTGGCACAGTCTTACTTGCTGCGTCAAGTGTGACTGCAGTCAGCAGTGGAGTGTGCATGTGTGGCGAGCCATGCATTTGCGCCTTCCTTGTAGCACTGTACATGTGCACATGGAGTGGATCCACACACTTATATGATGCAGGTGGCTGTCCTTGTGCTCGTGTACAGGTTGTGACATGGCCCTGCGTTTTGCCATGATGAAGAGGGGGGGTTCTGGCACTGGCCACCCTTGTCTACATGCACGCAGTCCACCTGCTGACGAGCAGACATTCCCACACACCAAAGGACTGATTTGCTCTCCCTGTGTCTCCCTCCTTCTCTGTCCCCCTCTCCCTCCCTCTCTGTCCCCCTCTCCCTCCCTCTGTGTGTCAGCCTCCTCCCTGTGTCCATCTTCCTGTGTCTCCCTCCCTCTCTGTCCCCCTCTCCCTCCCTCTCTGTCCCCCTCTCCCTCCCTCTGTGTGTCAGCCTCCTCCCTCTGTCCGTCTCCCTCCCTCTCAGTCCCCCTCTCCCTCCCTCTGTGTCCCCCTCTCCCTCCCTCCGTGTGTCACCCTCTGTCACCTTGGCCCAGCTTCCTGGGCACACACTGTTAGCAGATCTTTGAGTGGCCCTTGGCCTGTTGATGTGAGTTTGTTTCTGATCTCCAGGCACCCATTTTGTCTGCTGTGTGTCTGTGCGCAGCTGCTGTGGTGGTGTGTGCTGCCACTCTTTCACAATGTTGGCTGTTCATTAGCTGCTGTCATGTGCAAAACAGTGCCTTCACCCCCATGTGTTGATGCAAGGCGTCCGCCATTTGCTGGCAAGTCATTCCTGTGTTGGGACACAGTGTTTGTCTGGCTGTGACCTAGGCCATATGGGCAGAGGGCATTGTTGTCTGCTTTGGAGTCGCACTATGTGATTCTTGGTGCCCAGCCTCCCGCCATCCGGGTTACCGTGTCATGTGTTGTTGTCTTCTGTGGCCTGTGACTTGACATTGTCCAGCTGGGTGCATGGGGCATGGTGGCAGCAGTGGCATGTGCCTGCTCATGGAGTGTGGTTGAGTAATGCGATGGCTTGTGGTGGTTGCGTGCCTGTTATTAATTTTGGTTGTGGTTGCAGTTCCCCCCCATGTGAGGTGCGTTGTTTGTGTACTCACCCGGGTCTCGGAGTCCTTCTACTCCTTCAACTGCCTCCACCGGCAGTATGGCCATCACCCTCTCCTCCCAGGGATGGTACTGTACGGCTCTGCGGGAGGGCCCTCCTCCGGTGGCGTTGGCCTGGTCGTGTTCCTCCTGCCTCTTGGCTCTGACCCTCCTCCGCAGATCGTACCACCTGTTCTGGCAATCCTGCTTGGTCCTCCTGGTGTCCGCAACAGCATTCACAGCATCGACGATGGTCTGCCACATGGCTGTTTTGGCTGCCTGGCTGGTGCTTCTGACCAATGTTCCAAAGATCTGTGGCTCGACTCTGAGGATTTGATCAACAAGGACCTCCAACTCTCGGTGACTGAACTTTGGATTCTTGGTAGTGGGCATGGTGAGGGGTGTGGGTGGGGATGGTGTGGGTGTGGGGGGTGTGTGGATGTTGGGGGGGGTGTGGATGGTTGTGTGTGTGTGTGAATGTGATGAGAGGGTGTTTGTGAGGGTGGTCGTGTGAAGGTGTGCAAGTGTAAGATGTGGTGTAGCTTGTAGTCTGGTTCTGTGGTGTCTGGCAGCAGTGAGTCTGTTGCAAAGGCTCATGGTTTGTGTGTGTGGGCCCTTTTCATTGGTCCATGGGTGGGTGTGGCAGTGTTTGAATTTTGGGTGGGTGTGTTATAAGGAGTGGTGGTGTATTGGGCCTCTGTTTGTTTTTGACAGTTGCAGGTCAGTGATTGTGTTATTTTAGTGGTTGTTGGCCATGTTTAGTGGCTGTGTGCCTTTCGAATGGTGTATTCTTGTGTTGTTTTGTTTTGTCCTTGTTGTGTACGTGCGTTTTGAGCGTGTGTACGGTGTGTACATGGGCCATTTGGTTGTACGATTATGTCCTTGTGTGTGGCTTTGTACGACTCGTACATGTGGTTGTGATGTTGGGGCATGGGGTGCGCTCCGTACTTAGGAGGTTGTGTTGGGGGTGCGCCAGGAACGTACTGGGGTGGGGGTACGACTGGAACGTACTGGGGTGTACATGGACGGTGGTACGACACGTACAGGGGTGGGGGGGTGTACATGGACGGTGGTACGACACGTACTGGGGTGGGGGGGTGTACATGGACGGTGGTACGACACGTACAGGGGTGGGGGGGTGTACATTGACGGTGGTACGACACGTACAGGGGTGGGGGGGTGTACATTGACGGTGGTACGACACGTACAGGGGTGGGGGGGTGTACATTGACGGTGGTACGACACGTACAGGGGTGGGGGGGTGTACATGGACGGTGGTACGACACGTACTGGGGTGGGGGGGTGTACATTGACGGTGGTACGACACGTACTGGGGTGGGGGTACGACTGGAACGTACTGGGGTGTACATGGACGGTGGTACGACACGTACTGGGGTGGGGGTACGACTGGAACGTACTGGGGTGTACATGGACGGTGGTACGACACGTACTGGGGTGGGGGGGTGTACATTGACGGTGGTACGACACGTACTGGGGTGGGGGTACGACTGGAACGTACTGGGGTGTACATGGACGGTGGTACGACACTTCCTGGGGTGGGGGGGTGTACATTAACGGTGGTACGCCACGTACTGGGGTGGGGGTACGACTGGAACGTACTGGGGTGTACATGGACGGTGGTACGACACGTCCTGGGGTGGGGGGGTGTACATTGACGGTGGTACACCACGTACTGGGGTGGGGGTACGACTGGAACGTACTGGGGTGTACATGGACGGTGGTACGACACGTCCTGGGGTGGGGGGGTGTACATTGACGGTGGTACGCCACGTACTGGGGTGGGGGTACGACTGGAACGTACTGGGGTGTACATGGACGGTGGTACGACACGTACAGGGGTGGGGGGGTGTACATGGACGGTGGTACGACACGTACTGGGGTGGGGGGGGTGTACATTGACGGTGGTACGACACGTACTGGGGTGGGGGTACGACTGGAACGTACTGGGGTGTACATGGACGGTGGTACGACACGTACTGGGGTGGGGGGGTGTACATTGACGGTGGTACGACACGTACTGGGGTGGGGGTACGACTGGAACGTACTGGGGTGTGGGTAGACGGAGCTATGACACGTACTGGGGTGGGGGTGTGGCTCGCACGTACTGGGGTGTAGGTACACGGGGGGTACGACACGTACTGGGGTGGGGGTACGACTGGAACGTACTGGGGTGTGGGTAGACGGGGCTATGACACGTACTGGGGTGGGGGTGTGGCTCGAACGTACTGGGGTGTAGGTACACGGGGGTGCGACACGTACTGGGGTGGGGGTACGACTGGAACGTACTGGGGTGTGGGTAGACGGGGCTATGACACGTACTGGGGTGGGGGTGTGGCTCGAACGTACTGGGGTGTAGGTACACGGGGGGTACGACACGTACTGGGGTGGGGGTACGACTGGAACGTACTGGGGTGTGGGTAGACGGGGCTATGACACGTACTGGGGTGGGGGTGTGGCTCGAACGTACTGGGGTGTAGGTACACGGGGGGTACGACACGTACTGGGGTGTGGGTAGACGGGGCTATGACACGTACTGGGGTGGGGGTGTGGCTCGAACGTACTGGGGTGTAGGTACACGGGGGGTACGACACGTACTGGGGTGGGGGTACGACTGGAACGTACTGGGGTGTAGGTAGACGGGGCTATGACACGTACTGGGGTGGGGGTTCGACTGGAACGTACTGGGGTGTACCTAGACGGGTGGGGGTATACATATACGGGGGGTACGTGTCGGACGTACGGGGGCTGGGGGGAGTGTTGGGCGCGTATGCGGGCACATGTCTCCATGGTTGCTGTAGGAGTTCGGTGCGGACGGTGTTTTTTCCATACGGTTGTAACCTCGGACGCACGGGATGGATCGTGATTCCTCGGTCGGACTTGGATTTTCACGTTTGTAAGGTAAATCGTCCGAGGACGTGTCGGACACATTTTCCGACCCGAGGACGTGTGGGGAATGATTCCCAGTGCGGTTCGTATGGACTTTTTACCATGCGAATCGTGATTGCCAGTTCGTACGGCACTTGTACGATTCGTACGGTAAAAAGACCCGATACGAGTCGCACGGGGGAATTTTTTACCGGATCGTGATCGGCACCAATGTGTTTATTGCACAAACTGAGAGATGCGAAAACAGAGCTTGTGGAACCACACAGGATGTTTCACAAGGTGACAGCAAGCCATACTGTTGGAATAAACAATTATTGAAAAGTAAATTACACTATTTTGAAATTAATTACATAGACTGCAACAAGTTTAACAATATTTTGGCTAATAGTTATGGGTAATGGTGAGATAAGGTTACATCGTTTTCAAAATCAATTCTAAGCAAATGCAGTTCAAGTTGGATCAGTCAATAACAATTGTTGTGGTTAGCATTAGGTTTTGAATTAGGGAAGGAGGTGCTGAGCCAATTTAATTATTATAACTGATTTGACTTCCACATAAAATTAGTGCAAATTACATGTCGTCTTCAAGAAAGAAGCTTTAATTTTAAGTGAATTAAAAGCAGGAATGAACCGTAATATTTCAATAATATTTATCTTACTTTGATTTTATATGAACTATTGAAGAACTAGGCTAGAATAAGACTCCATCATCCAGGTCAATGTAACTTAACTTGCAAGAATATTTAATAACACCTGTATTATTTGGTAGTTAAGATGATCCCCAGAATGCTGGGTCATTATTGGCAGTAAGGAGGCCAATCCAAGGAGATGTTGCTGAGATTGGTCATTGGAAGTAAACAATAGGATAATAATACAACGTGAAAGGAAGAAAAAGTAGGGGTTATTGGCCGCAAAGGTAATACGACCGAGTTCGCAGTTTTATCTGTTTCATTGATGTGTATTAGCAGGCTGTAGGAAGGTGAGATTGTCTCAACGAATCACTTGCCAATAATGCTGTCACTAGCCAAGTTTGTGGCATTAACCATTTAGAGACAGTGGGCCCGATTCACAGAACTAACTTAAGACAAAATCCTAAACTTACTACCATTTTCGTATTCACAGAAGGCACTTACTCATTTTGGTATTCACAGAAGTTAGGAGTCCTAACTTTAGGACTCCTAAATGCCTTCTGTGAATACCGAAAGTCTTAAAATTAGGATTTTTCTCAGTTTAGGAGTCCTAAAGTTAGGACTCCTAACTTTACTACTACTAAACTGAGAAAAATCCTAATTTTAAGACTTTCGGTATTCACAGAAGGCATTTAGGAGTCCTAAAGTTAGGAGTCCTAACTATACTACAACTAAACTGAGAATAATCCTAATTTTAAGACTTTCGGTATTCACAGAAGGCATTTAGAAGTTCTAAAGTTAGGACTCCTAACTTCTGTGAATACCAAAATGAGTAAGTGCCTTCTGTGAATACCAAAATGGTAGTAAGTTTAGGATTTTGTCTTAAGTTAGTTTTGTGAATCGGGCCCAGTGACTTGAAGCAGCCAGGGACAGTGAGCGTATGTATCCCGTGTGCTGGGTGAGAGTACAAAGACAGAGGCTGTTGCCCCCCTTACCGTCTGATGTTCACAGCTTTTTAGTGCCCATCCCATCATTAGACACCCGTGATGTCAGCTTGTGTGGATAAACGTAGGGAAGGCAGTTAACTCTCACGTTACCTCCATCCTGCTTTACTGTGCTTAGCTGTTGGAAACGCACTTCTAAGCCAGAATGACCCTAGTTTGGCCCAATTAAAAATCACAATAGGATTTCATGTCCATATACGCCAAAGTAGCTCGTAGGGGCAGGGCACCTATAACAGCGAAGGGAGGAAGGGGGGGCTCTGGCAGCGACGGGAGCCTCCCCAGAGCTGTGGCGGAGTTACAGGGCGATCTGGAGGCAGAAGGGTACAGTAAGGGTACCTCTGCGACAGGCGGTACAGTAAGGGTACCCCTGTCCGGCACAGTAAGGGTGCCCGAGCCAAGGTCCGGGAGCCGAAGGAGGTTCTGGGAAGACCGCGACGGCGCCCCGTTAGTCCTTCGGGCGGTTGGGGGGCCTGACCAACCGGGGGTGTGCCACAACACGCTCCGCCCCCGTCAAAAGGGGCGGGAGTATTAGACAGATCACGTGATCCAAAGGATGATCTGAAAATATGTGCCGCACTGCCGGGCATCGACCCACCGTGCGTGCTGGCTCGCCAGGCGGGCGGAGCAGCGAGGGGCTGCTTGCCCTGGATCGCCCGTAAGATAACCCACTTATCGTCATACTTATGTTGTATGAAATAAACCTGCAGCAGTTCTTCACCCACAATGAAAGTGTCAGTGTAATCTTTGGGTGACGTCTGTGCATGCGTGTTGAGTGGAGCGGATGACGGTGTGGTCACTATGCCGGTGGGTCAGGTGAACAGCTCACACAGCAGCAGCCGAGGTTGCATGAGGGCTTACGAACAAGCAACGGGAAAAATAGCTGCACACACATCCACAGGCGGAGAGTCGTCAGGCCAAGCAAAGAAATTAGCCCGTCTGCGGAGCACCGTCCGGCCACAGTCCGGCCCCTCGGCAGAGGCACAGCTCCGAGGGAATTCAATGCCGCTGTCCGGGACATACCCCAAAACCGGTCCTAGGATGCTTGTTTCCAGTCCAGGGAGGACCTGGCTTGGCAGTTCGGGCTGGACTGTTCCCATGGGGCACAGGGTCAAGAGTGATTTGCATATGTCTGGGTTCAAACTGGAACTGCATGGTTAGCAAAAAAACGATGGATTTAGGCCCAGATCTCTGTTCATTGGGTGAATGTATGACATTGTTCTGCATTCTTTCCATCAACTGTTGTTTTTGCAGCTGTCCAGGACCCCGGCAGAAGCACAGCTCTAAGGGAGTTCGACGCCAGCAGGCCAAAGGCGCAAGCAGGATCGGAGAGAGATGCACACGCAAGAAACTGATGTGCGGAAATCAGCCCGTCCACGGAGCACCATCCGGTCTCAGTCTGGGATCCCGGTAGAACACAGCTCAGAGGGTCATTAATCGCTAGCGAGGCCAGAGGAGCAAAAACGGGGGCCCAGGGTCAGTGGAGGATACTCATGGAGTACCATCTGTCCACACTGCGGAAACCATGCAGCAACACAGCCCCAATGGTATTCAGCGATGGCGAGGGCGAATGCGCGGGCGGGGGTCCAGAAACGGCGGCAGACCGACGATCGGCCAGCATTGGATCCGTGCAGCCGACGTGGAAGAGGCTACATCAGTATGGGTCCAAGTGTGTGGAGGCAGAGGCACAGTTGAGAAGGAATTCAATGCCGCAGTCCGGGACCCGGAGTGAGGAGTGGCCCAGACAGCAAGTCGGCGAATCTTCAGATCTTCAGAATTAGACTACAGAAGGGTAAGATGCGATGGAAACTTCTTGAGGAGAACTGTTGTTTAAATTGGATGCAGGATATTTGCAGGATACTGGTGGATGGCTGGGTTAAAACCGGGATATTAACCGATTTAGTAATCCCAAACCTAGGAGCCACAGGGAAGGGTCCTACACGGCGGCCATCTTGTAAAGCATAGAGTCAGTGGCTATTGCCATGTCTGCCGCAGCAACCATAATGCCAGCCTATGGCCCCAGTAAAACCACAAATAAACACTGGTTACAAGGCTTAGTAGGTAGCGTTTGCCATTGGATGGCCACTGCTATGTCACCATTAAGTTAGGCTGTCCCCCAGATTCATAGGATGACTTCACTCTGTATCCCTTCACAAACACCAATCATTCTCACTTACACAAACAAACACGCACACCCCGCCCCCCCCCCCACACACACATAGACAAACACATTTAGTCATACATGGATAGGCAATCATGCAAACCCACACACACACATACAAGGACTCACACACAATTGAAGGTGCTCCACAGTCGTGTGCACAGTGTGCACATTGCTCTGCTGCACTCATAGTGTCAGACGTTGCATCTGACTGAGCCAGTGAAAGCTCTCTCTCGTGGCACTCCCTTAATGGAAGGAAAACCTAGAAGCACACTGGCTGCCCTCAGTGGAAACAGCCATCCTCCTGGAACATGATCTGCTGGTCAAACACTCCTTGGGGGAGCCACAGATGTGCAATGTGGATGGTGGATCCTGTTGTTTGACAACACACCCTGGGCCTAGCCTCTACGGGAGGTACTCAGATTCCTTGCTACTGCTACCGTGGTGTGGCAGCAGGACAAACACATCCCATGACCTGGGGCGGCTTGAGAGTGATGTGAGTAAGGCTGCTTTAGGGATGTGCCTCCCTTTCCTGCATCATGTTACTGAGGTTCAGCAATTAGGATATATCCCTGAAACCTGCCATCCCAAATATTCAGACAAATCAGTCAGAGATGCACACTTGATCGGCCCATGCTCTTCTGGTTCCGATGCACAATAGTACCATCAGCGGCAGCTCCTCCGCAATGGCGGAGGAGCGTCGCCCCACTGGCTCATAGAAGCAGCTAAAAAAAATTAATTTATTATTTTATTTTTCAGCTGCCGGCTGAGCCAAGTGTGTGCAGGGAGGTGGGGCTGGGTCATGGGAGGGAGGAGGAGTGGAGTGCACTCATAAGTGCGCATGTCAATTTGACTGCCCAGCTTAGGCGAGCCGAATAGACATGCCCAGTTAGGTTTCTCCTACCCAGCTGTATTTCACAGCCAGGTGAAAGAAACGGTACACACTCCCTGTGCCCGAGTGAGCGTTAAACCAGCCTGCTCAGGCCAATCCCTGCACTGCTCTCTTGCAGCATGAGAGCAGCGCAGGGATTGGATGGGGAGTCTCTTATGGTGTCCCAGGGACTGGTGGGAGCAGGAGGCAGAAGATTACCGAGGCACAAGGTAGTCGGCAGCATCAGGTAATTTGTTTTTATTATTAATCCTCCCCTACGCTGCAGGCATCCACCCGCCACTTTTTATTGCCAGCAGCCGTGACCGAGTACCATCCTCCTCCATCCATCCTTCATCATTCAGGGTGGGCTCTTGGGTGGAGTAGGAGTCACCCAACATATGAGGTCCATGGCTGCAAGGTGTTTCTGTGCCTCCATAGTTCTAAGTCAACAGGGATGGCATTGTAGATAGGTAGATAAACCTTTGCTAGCTCCTGCATTTTCCCCATCCCATATCCAACTATGGGCCTGATTACAAGTTGCACAGTGCAGGGGTTATACAATTACTGGGTCTAGAATAACCGATTCCATCTGGTTACGGAATGCCTGCACCATGCAATTACGTGAGTTTGTTCCTGGAACTGGGAATAACCAGGTGGATCCAATAATTCTGGTTCCTTTTCCACATGTGAACCCCCCCCCCCCATTCTAAAGACAATTTCACTCCCATTATGCACTTCTGAGAAGCTGGCAAATCAGAGTAGGGGACACAGTGGGTGGCAGAATGGGCCGTGGAGGGAAGATGTCAGGAAGTGGGCGGAGGGGCATTCCATGCTCGCCCATGCCATAAAAAGGGGCAGTTAGAGTCCAGGCTGCACTTGTGTGTGCAGCTAGTGGCCAATTCTCACTTTATTGTACCAGCTTACTTATAAGGCTGGTAAAATTAGGCCTGGTGTTTCTGCATCTGGTAAATGAGGGTAAAGAAACACTGGGGCAATCAGACGTAGAGGTATTTTCTACAGAAATACCATTCTGCTTACTGCAGAATTAGGGTTCCTGGTTTTATGGTATTTATTTCTTTGACATTTGCATCTGTATTTAGCATTATTTATTTTTGCCCCTTTAGCTGTATCTATCCATATTTATTTTTTTGTGCTGAGTGTAAAAAATGATGCAGCGATGGATATATTTCCACATTTATTTAACCAATAAATGTATACTCACATTTGAGTGTCCATTGCGTTTTGGTCATTTACAGTACAATACCGTCATCTGAAATCAGTTGCATTGTAGAGCAGTTTAAACAGCTGTACCGCCGGTAGCTTCATTGAGAAATCTTTTGTTCTGCTTTTTAACTTACCTGCCTGTCAGTCTGCACATCTGTTGACCTTGCACGCATGATTGATAGTAGTGAGAATCATCAAAAACAAAATCTATTTGCTGTACTTTAAGATATACACAAAATTAAATACAGACAGGAAAACATATTGTTTCTAGCTGTATTTGTCTGTAAAAATCAGTAAAAATGGAAAACTGGGAGCCTTACTCAATAGCGGGACTTTTTAGGTCGAGCCTCTAACAGCGCTTGCGCTGTTCTGGCGAAGACTTTATGTAAGGGCTTTGAGAAATCACTCCAGGGCTCGCACACGCTCCTGCATGTGCTTTTTGTTTTGTCCCTGGCTATTGGCCTATGCGTGTGTCTTTTTTTACAAAGACAGCACGCAATTGGGCAAGGGCGGGCGCATTGCTCCGCCCATGGCCTATTGGTGGCGGTTACCCCCCACGGGCGCCATGTATTTTGAATTATCGTGCACAAATGCGTGCGCGATAATTCAAAACACATGTCTCGGTGTGGCGCGCGCGCTCTCGCGCCTAGCGTTGCAGTGCGCAGATTCCGAAAACGTCATCGCTGAGCCGCTCTGGTATTGGTCCAGCCTCGAGGGATTTCCCAGACGTCACTGCCGAGCCGTGCTGGGATTGGTCCCAGCCACGAGGGCTTCCCCACGCTCGCCACCAGTTTCTTCTCAATATGTAAGACATTCAGGTGAAATGGGTGGTTTTGGGCGTTCGATACCCTCTAGTTACTGGTTGTAATAATTTACAACACATAGGTGGAAAAATGAAATTCCAGAATTTACATTTTATCCCGCATGTTTGGTAAATGCAATATAAATGTTTCCTCACAATCCTGTAGGGACCCCGCTTGTTTTCATACCTAGCACTGGGGGCGGAGGTGCCTGCACAGAGAGTATAGGATGAGAGGGAGGTAGGTAGGCAGGCAGGTGCACACAGGAGTGATTGCTCAGCAGACACGTCTAAATACGAAGAGCGCCGGAAGCTGTTCCGATGCTCGCTTTATTACGTCTTCTCAGCATTTTAAACACGGAGTAGATTTTAAGTACTTTGAGTAATAAAGACAAGGTTTTTACGACCGACATTACGAGCTCTGAGCTGCACCCGGACATCAGTCGGGGTTATAGGGCATTGATACGGTGATAATATTTGGTCAACGAGTTTCAAGTTTGAGCGCGGACCCCCTTCTCCAACCCCCGATCCCCACGGCGATAGGTACCCGAGCATATGGCGCCTGGTGTGCCGACGCTGTCAAGCTCGTAGTTAACAGATTAGAGTACATATGGTGCTCGCTGCGACCATAAATCACTCCTTAACGTACAAAAAACTGCGGGGACCCATTGAAGGTGTCAGCATGCGTCTTCCCAGCAGATCTCTCTTCATTAATGTTTCATACGCAGCCAAACGCGTTGTAATAAAATGGCCATTAACGTGGGTATATTTATGAGGACTTGTCTTTTGTGCGGCTGGAGTTCACCTTTGAAGCCCTCCAAATCCCACCCGGGCTTCTCGCCATCCGTGCGGGGACGGCAAGGAGAAGAGGCGGTCGGGCCACTGACCACCTTTATGCTTTGATCCTGAGGCGGCACAGGGCCTAGTAGGCACTCTGCATACAACGTGTCGAGGTGCCGAACCCTCAGCGCGACCCCTGTAATGCACGTGCTGCACTGCGGGTCTTGTGTAGTCCATCCCGCATTACCAGTGCACTGAAAGAAGGCGCGTGGAGGAGGACAGCTGCCAATGGTATGGTACCAGAATATCACGTTTTAAATAAGAAGATGCAAAAATGTCACTTACAGAATACCAAAACATGTTGAAGTTAGGTATATGTAGGTAAGTATAGGTTTACTCTACTAATCACCAAATATATCTAATACCCACTCGCATACCCGTACAAAAACATAGATACCCGTACAAACACTGACACCCATACAGACACTCACACCCCCTCTGACACCCAAACTCTCACACCCACTCTCATACCCATACACACACTCTCACACCCACTCTTACACTCATACAGACCGTTTCACACTCGGTCACACACGCACAGTGGCACACCCACTCAGACACCTATACAAACACACTCACACCCACTCACATACTCATACATACACTCACACCCACTCTTACCCTATCAGGGGCAAGATGTGAGAATTTGCTCTGCGACCGCTAAGTTATCTTCATCCACCTTTGAATATTGTTACAGCTGCACCAGTGGCCTTTTAACCGATGTGGTCAACAGTTGTGTTGAATACTGATCTCCCTCCTTGCCCTGCTCATCATTTGCCATCAGGCTTGTTAAGCTCCTTTGCTACTCAACAACTGCTATAAAGCCACTTGTGTAGGGATAACTCAGTAACTTGCACATTTTTGGATTTTGTATTCGCCTTCAAGAAGTAAATATACTCCATAAAACACTGGAACTTTGAAATATATGTGAATGGCATCTAGGTAAACAAGCATTGGCATAGCCAATAGGTCTCGCCTTTGGGACCTTATAAGTATTTAGTTGTGCAGCACAATAGCCTTACTGCAACAACATTAACTGTTGCATGGCTAAACACTTATAAGGTCCCAAAGGCGAGACCTATTGGCTATGCCAATGCTTGTTTGATGAGTATGTGGTAAGACAGAGTTTTCAAGTGCTCTGATGAGACACTGATTGGACAGGCCCTATCGCTCTCCTCAGGGATTGGCTGGCCAGTTTTTTCACAAACCATAGGAAGGGACATAAGGGGGCTTGAGAGAGGGTTCGTAACCACTGTTATAGGATCGAAAAGGAGAGTAGGAGCTGCTGGCATGTGCTCCTCCAAGTACTTCTGGAACCCATAGTCTGTGACTGCTGAATGTTGGCTGCTTCAGAAGGTCAACCTATCCCTGTCAGAAGTGTGGCTGGGTGCCCTTCATATGAAGCCAATTAAAGACAGCTATAATGCAAATCAGATCTTAGGGCTCACGCTGCTGCTCATTATTTGGCTGCTCCACAACTAAGATCACTCTACAACATACACATCTTAGCTTTCAGTTTGCAATTATAAGTGTCCTGGAACAACACTCTTTTTATGTGCTTTCATCACAGGCCTTTGGAGGGATAAGATGGTGCTCTGAGGTTGAATCCCAGGCAGAGGGGAAAACCCACCTGCTCCTTGGCGGAACAGGGATGTTGTTAGGTGATGTTATCTTTTTGCAACAGTAAGGCCATTTCAAAGGTTGGAGAAGGTGGGTGCAGAGGACAGAAGATATGAAAAAAGCAGGAACAGGTTAGGGTGGGGAAAAAGGGGCTATAGAGAAAGTGAATTGCAATCGCTCAGCACATTTTAAAATTAGTATATATAGGCTCAGATTTATAAGCCCCTTGCAACACTTTTGCGCTGCCGTTGCGTCACTTTTGTGACGCAGCGGTGGCGTAAGCAATGCGGCCAAATTACAACATGACGCATCTAGGGAAATGCGTCATGTTGTAAAGCCCTGCTTCACATTATACCTGCGTCATGTATAATGTATGCAAGGTAGGTGTTCCCACGCAAGAAAGCCTCGTAAAAGTGACGCAGTGAAATCTACAAGATTTCATTGTGCCGCTTCTAGGATGCCACTGCGTCTCTATCTTCTTCCTGCTTGAACCAGGCATAAAGAGTGATGCAGTACAATAAGTATAGGCCTCAACATGCATTGCTGGAGTTGCGTCATGCTTGCGACATGACTCCAGCAATGCGTGACTTTTGGGCCAACAGATGCGTCAGATTCTGACGCATCTGTCAATCATTGCGCCATGGTGTGCCATATTGTAAATAAGGCGCATCCATGGTGGCGCAAGGGTATCGCAGGCTGGTGCAGGGAAACTGACGCATTTCTACAGATGCATCAGTTTCTTGTAAATCTGCCCCATAGTGTATATTTTCTCATGCAAAAATGGAATCCACAAAAGTTTGCTAAGAATACGGTTTCCAGACCAACTTCTGTAAACTCCTTTGAATTTGTGATAATCGCAAATCTGTACCAATGCAAGGACATTTATCTGTGGGTGCACTTTTATGACTTCCTTTAAGAATCGGGCCCATAAACATTTTACACTGGTTCTCCAATATTAATATTTCTTTTCAATAATGTCCTGCATCAAACACGTTTTAATAAATGGTACCTCGAGAAAATAATATTTGAAGTTGCACAATAGTTCGGCCAAATGTTTTTTGCAATTCTTTTGTGTACATTTTATATCGAAATTAAACAATCACCAATCTTGCTTTCATGCTCATGCGTATCTTTACTTATAATCAATGAGCATTCTGGGAGCATTATAAATAGCCACTGTCAATAATGCGAGCAAAGGTCAAATTTCATTGCATTTCGTTAGAGCACTCACCCTATTAATAAATGCTTTGCATCAGTGAGTCAAATAAAAGTTTGAACGATGTCCGCATATGGATACAATCCATTTTTTTAATTTAATTTTAATTTTCACAGTTTTCAAACAAGACATTTTAATTAAATTCAAAAGAAGAAAGCTCTTCAGTATTATACATACTATCACGTTAACAAACTCAAAAATCAAAACATTTGATTAGGAAAATTGTAAATGAGTACAAAATCGCAATTGAGGATAAAGTGCATCACATAGCTGCACTCTTTCTGCACTTTAAATAGAACTATCAAGAATCCTTTTTAAAACAATACGCCCTAACAAGGTACATTTGAAACAGTTAATACACTGGAACTTTAAGTCTGCTAATTCATTTTGCTAAAGTGCATTCGGTAAAGCGCATTAAGCATTTTCAGACCCTAAAAAACCTTTTACCCCTCATACACTTTTAGCCTATAAGTCATAATTATTATAAACTGCATGTCACTTATAAAGCCACATTTGAAAATCAGGTATCTCCCTTGATTTCCTATAATTAGTTAACAGTGAGTGAGCTATTAAAATTGCTATATACCACCAGCCTCTCCGATATCTAGTCCTGAGGCCCAGGTGACAGGAGGTGCCAAATGTGTCGACTTGTGGCTGTCAAAACAGGGATTCCTAGGACCTCCCGTATACATCTTGTTAGACGTGGCTTCCTTGGCGTGGACCCCCCTAACGTTTTGCCTTCATGGCTCCTAGTTGCTGACTTCGTTTTTGCTTGCTTTAGTAAACTGCACACCTTACCACTGCAGTCCAGTGCTAAACTGCTTGTGTTCTCTCCTTAACCCTTTCTGTGCCATGGACGGAACGGCTACGTCCATGGCTGCAGTGCTGGTGTGCCATGGACGTAACTGTTACATCCTAGGCACACCACCGCAGAATCCCTTTGCTGTTTCAGCAGAGGGATTTCCTTTATTTTTTGGGGGGCCTCGGGAGGTGGGGAAGAGCTTCCGCAACTTCTCAAGGCATTTTTTTTTCTCCATATGTTATGGCGCGCTGACGTCATTACATCTGAAACTGAAACAAGCCGATCGGCTAGTTTCAGTTTCAGTGCTTCGGTGCTCGTGGCGCTATCTCAGCCCCCCGACCTCTGAATCACGCGGGAGAGGTACCATTGGAAAGGATTTCCAATGGCACCCCTCCCTAGTGGATCCCTGCTTGGGGGTCGCCGCAGGACAGAGGGAGATCCCCAAGCAGGGATACACCCACTAGGCACCAGGGAGGGGGGGAGCAGGCCCTTGGGCAAGGGCTTTTGCTCCCCCCATAGTAATTTGGGCAATGTCAGTCTTTATGCCCCCCCGGGAAGCAGATGGGATAGTAGCCCCAAATCTGCCCCCCCCCCCCTAGGGGGCAGAAAGCACACTAGACACCAGGGAATAATTTTTTTAATGCTTAGGGGTGGGGGCTGCCCTAAATGGGCACACTAATGCTCCCACCACTCACAAAAATTAGCAACTGTCTTACAAGAGCCCCCGAACTGCCCCCCGGGGGCGGGGCAGAAAACCCACTAGGCACCAGGGATGTTTTTTTTAAATGTTATAAAAGAAGGGTGGGGGCTGCCCACATTGGGCATACCAATGTCCCCCTCCAAAAATACGGACCCGCCTTTTGCAGATCCAAAAGGGTTGCACAGCCTTATGCACTAGTGTTTGAATTTCATCCACTTAAACCACAGTAATCAAGTCTTTATTATTATTGATCATGCTTTTATTCACAGTTAATCCATCACGCCAAAAACTCGAAATTCCACAATCTTATGCATGTTGCTTATTCCAAAATTGCCCATCCAGGCCTATTCTAGAACAGTTAAACAAATTTCTGATTTCTTCTATTTACGATCTTTACACCCAATGCATTTTGGTTTATTTTAAACCTTCTTCAGGGTTATCTGTAGTATGTAAAAGATATATATGCGTCTGTCAGCCCTCTGCTCCCGCCTGTGTAACATCCAACAGACAAAAATGCGTTTCTACTTGTGTCATTATTAATGTGCCCCACGCTTTTAACCAAAATTGCTCGACACCAAACAACCCCATGTTTCCACCAAACTAATATAGTGTGCTCTTCGCTGTATGTAAACTCACCCCCACAACCCATTCTTGTCACTTCTCCCATTATCCTTTATATAAACTCTTAAATAACGGATGTAATCTACTTTTGCAAGCGCCTTGTTCTTCCCATGCGCGCACAACATAACTGAATAACCACCCAATGCTCACTCACTAACTTAAAAACTACGTAACCAACCCCACCTGCAAACACTGTGATTAGCACGTATTGCGTCCACATGTACCCGCCCCACTGAAACTCCTTGTTTAAAGCAATACCACCCATATCCTGTCCTAAATTGTGTGCTTAAAAATAATTCACATCCTCATTTAATCTCAAAATCAACACATGCGTGAATCCCCGTAACATGACCTCATGTCCAATAGTCACTTAATGTATATTAACTCCTTCATATCGGTATTTCTCATAAACGGTCTTTGACGTGAAAACGAATCCTCCAATGCTCTTTACTTATTTTCTTCCATAGGGGTGCTAACCAGGGTTGGAACAGTTTTAATATACATCACTTGAATAGTCTGGAGCACACCCATATTATTTCTCACTTGTTCTTTTCTGAATTCATCAAGTTCTAGCGTGCATGCACCCTTATAATGCTCCGTTCCAGTAAGTACTTGTAATGATACTTCCAAAAATATGGACCCGCCTTTTGCAGATCCAAAAGGGTTGCACAGCCTTATGCACTAGTGTTTGAATTTCATCCACTTAAACCACAGTAATCAAGTATTTATTCTTTTTGATCATGCTTTTATTCACAGTTAATCCATCACGCCAAAGACTCGGAATTCCACAATCTTATGTATGTTGCTTATTCCAAAATTGCCCATCCAGGCCTATTCTAGAACAGTTAAACAGATTTCCGAGTTCTTCTATTTACGATCTTTACACCCAATGCATTTCGGTTTATTTTAAGGGGTATCTGTAGTATGTAAAATATATATATGCGTCTGTCAGACACAAGATCATAATAATAATAACATCCAATCACTGATTTAATCATATGACAATATCATGGAAAAATCATCTTAAATAACCCGCGATAAACTAACACATAATGTAAATTAATCCACCCCTCTGCTCCCGCCTGTGTAACATCCAACAGACAAAAATGCGTTTATACTTGTGTCATTATTAATGTGCCCCACGCTTTTAGCCCAAATTGCTCGACACCAAACAACCCAATGTTTCCACCAACCGCCTTGTTCTTACCATGCGCGCACAACATAACTGAATAACCACCCAATGCTCACTCACTAACCAGGGTTGGAACAGTTTTAATAACATCACTTGAATAGTCTGGAGCACACCCATATTATTTCTCACATTGGATGGTTCTTCAGTTATGTTGTGCACGCATGGGAAGAGCAAGGCGCTTGCAAAAGTAGATTATATCAGGTATGTAAGAGTTTATTTAAAGGATAATGGGAGAAGTGACAAGAATGGGTTGTGGGGGTGAGTTTACATACAGCGTTGAGCGCACTATATGAGTTTGGTGGAAACATGGGGTTGTTTGGTATCGAGCAATTTGGGTTATTACCCCTGATCTGCCTCCCAGGGGGGCAGAAAGCCCACTAGACACCAGGGATTATTTTCTTTTTATGATTTACAAAAAGGGTTTAAGGTATAATGCCGCACTTATTTATGCTGTGGGAATATTATTAGATATGGTGCGCTGATCAAAGGAAACAAGACTCTTTTAGTTTCCTATGATGTAGAAAAGGCTTTCCACAACAGACATTTACATTAATAATTTGATCCGCACTCATTAAGGACAAGAAGTAAATTCCACCAAATAAAATATCCAATGCAGTTGTTTTTTCATTCTTTAAATCTTTCTTTTCTTTTCTTTAAGGTAGCCAGTAGCCAACGCGTTTCGTCGTATTGAAGGACTTCTTCAGGGCTACAAGACATGGATAACATAAAGTGATTTAAAATCCATTAAAAAAATTAATGTTTAAATAACCTACATTATTTACACAATCCAAGTACCAATCCATAGCTCTTCTACTTTCATATTTACATTGATAGCAACACAGTCAGTTAATACTGAGGCCATGCTCTTTTTTGTAAACACAACCCCATATATTTGTATATACAACATAAAATCATAAGTATAGCAATTTCATATTTAAAATATTGAGTCACCCTGCGCTAGATTTGCGCTAGATTCGCAACAGAAAGACAGTATGGGAAGCTTATTATGGAAGCACTGTCTTGTACTTGCAACATGATTGTTAATGTAGCATCTTTAAACAAATGTGTTAATGCTACCTAATAAAACCTAATGTAAAATAAACAAGGTTCATTGAGAGTAACAACATTTGGAGAAAGGTGTGCCTATATAATCATTTATAATGAGACAGTCTATTGACGCATAGGATGATAGACAACCCTATATATTATCATTATGAGATCAGAGAACTTACTTCAGTGCCTATAAAGGCACCTTAGGTCAATAAGCAATAAATTGAACCGAAGCTTTTATCATTATATAGCTACCTCATCAGTTATCCATTTAGTCGTGTTAGTGTTTCTTCCTCTCAACCGATCATTTAATCTTTATTCTAGGAAATAATCAGATATTTTGATCACTGGACCGTCATTGTATTAATTGATGCGTCTTATTTTTAGACTTAAGGGAATTATTAGCGACAGAACCATACCTGTATCCCTACGGTATAATTTGGGACCCACAGATGGGAGAACACTGTTCTCTTTTTTATATGGTTTTTTCCTACCCCTAGAAGGTTCCGTTGGTACAATAACAGCCGCAGACGCTACAAGATAGAATAGATGTATATATTTTTTTATTCCTATATATATAATAGCTATTATTACTTTCAAAATTCACAAAACAATAATTATTGAAACCTGGATTTTGAGTGTCATCGATTCTATCAAAGACATCCCTAATCGATCTTCATAAGATTCATGGAGACATATTCTGTAGATAACCAAATCTTATATGTTTCATCAAAATTGTCCCTAATAAGTCTTTATAGTGACATATTAGGTCAAAGGTTTATAAATAATCGCAATCATACCTTTGCATCCTTGTTTGAAGGCTTTAGTCATAGGGATATTACATGGTAAAAGTCCTTGAGCAATATACGGTCAAGGTAGACCCATAGCTATAACAAAACATAAGAACACAGTTGTAATTGTTAATCTAGAACATAGGCAAATACAAGTTTGGTATAGCTGAAAGTCTAACAATTTTCTCTAACCCTGGGCGTAGTGCACGAAGTAGCACTTCGCGAAGCTACGCAAAGTGCAGTTCGCACTACGCGAGCTACGCGTAGCACTTCGCGAACTGCGTAGTACCTTGTTCGCACTGTGCCAGATGTCGTTTTCAATGATTGCACAGTGCGGACAAGCAACCGGCACTGTGCAATCATTGAAAATGGCATCTTGCACAGTGCGAGCTGTAGTTTTCTGCTGCTCGAGTAGATTTTTACTTGAGCGGCAGCTTTCTCAACGCGAACTGGTAGTTTCTCATCGCGAGCATACGCGACCACTCGCAATGAGAAACCTGACGTCCTCGCGTTGGGAATCTCGCCGGGAGGTTTATTTTCCATGCTCGCGATCGCCAACTTGATGTTGCTGATCGCGAACAAGGAAAAAGTCTCGCCGGGATGTCATTTTGCTTGCTCGCGGTCGCCAACTTGACGTTGAGGACCGCGAGCAAGCAAAAAATGACCGCAGCACTAGGCAATACTACGCTACGCGTGTTCGCACTGTGCAACGTGCAGTTCGCGTAGTGCGAAGTAGCGCGGACTTCGCAAACTACGCGAGCGTAGCGTAGTGCTTTGCCCAGGCTTAATTTTCTCCCCATCAATCATTTCTATATAATAATCCCAATGCTATACTTGATGTACAATATATCCATTTTCTCCAAACATGCTATAATGCCTGGATAATTTATCTAATAGCCACAAAGCTTTAGACAAGATAACCATATTTTTAAAGTTGCCATTCTGATTCTAATACAGAAGCAGACTTGTGGGGAATGTGCCCCCGCTCAATCGCACGACTATTATGCATGAGATGCCATACTTTTATCGTGGTCCCAGAAAAAAGTACCACGCAATGTTCACGGAGCAGTCTCAGGGGATAAGAATATATCACAGTGCCTCATTATCTAATCATAAGAAAAGGCACGGAACAACCGTATGCAATTTGGGTATAAAGCGTACAACTATTATGCATGAATCGCCATACTCTTATCGTGGTATCAGAAAAGAGTACCACGCAATGTTCGCGGAACAATCTCAGGGGATGAGAATATATCACACTGCCTCATTATCTGAGCATAAGAAAAGGCACAGAACAACCGTACGCAAATTGGGTATAAAGCGAAACACTTCTATCACCCTTAAAGAAAAGCGTCATTAAGCAGTAGTGCTGTATCTAAGTAGCATTGCCATACCACGTAGGGATTTATTATAAGTGCCCTCACACAATAACAACGCAATGATCTAAATATTGCCGTATGCCAGTGTCTCACATAGGCGCAGGCGCATATCGATATGTGGACTCACAATCCACTGTCAACATTTCCATAATGTCCCTGCTCCACTCACCTTGCGAACCGTGGCCCCCATAAGTCAATCCTCTCTGTATGTTCAGCACCATCAAGCCGAGTCTCATACGAGGCCGGCTTTTAAATTTTCCCGCCATATCTGCGCATGCTCAGTACGACTGACTCTGAGAGCCAGCGGTCCGCCATCTTATAATGTGGCTTTTATAATGGAATCACATAATTTCTAATGTGCGAATTGGGAGACTCTACATTGAGTCTCTAAAGATTTAATAATTGAAAAATCACAAAGAGCCCCAGCGTGTAATCCTTTCAGTAGAGACAAGAAAAATCAGATCGAAGTAATTTCTTCGTTTTGGCAATGGCTTGCGCTCGCGTATATTATCCCCGGCGTATGCGTAGTTCTCACAAGAGCGTGATAAGGAAACGGCCATCTTGTAAAGTGGCCCGTTATATAAATTGTCAAGCTTTCAACTAATCAGTCCTTGATATCACTGTAACGTTGCTCTATATTCCATCTCTATGAACCTAGTATAGAGACATATTTTCTTTTTATACTTAGTGGTGGGCCTGCCCTAAATGGGTACTATAATGCTCCCAACCCTCCCAAACATTTGCCACAGTCTTTCTGCCCCCTCAGGGCTGCAGATGAGGGTAATAACCACTGATCTGCTCCCCGGGGGGGGGGGGGCAGAAAGCCTACTAGACACCAGGGATTTTTGTTTTGGTGAAAACGTAGGGGTACTGCCACCAATTGACACAGTCTTTCTGCCCCTCCCTTGGGGCCAGATGGGGCAATAGCCCCCGATCTGCCCCTGGGGGCAGATCGTGGGCTTTTGCCCCAGAGATATGTTTATGGGCATGTCGGGGAGCGGCCCCTTAGGCAAGGGTTGCTCCCCTTTCTTCTGTGAACACCAGAGATATGTTTATGGGCATGCCAGGGAGTGGCCCCATAGTCAAGGGTTACTCCCCTTTTTTTGTTAACACATTTTTGCTGCTTCTGCTCCCCTATGGGCAAATCAGAGATATTTTTAGGCACACCTGCTCCCAAGGGGGGCAGAAGTGTGTGTGTGTGTGTGCGCGCGTGCGTGCGTGCGTGTGTGTGTGTGTGTGTGTGTGTGTGTGTGTGTGTGTGTAGTTCGGCTCACGGTCTGTGTTTCCTGGCATTTGGCTGGCAGTGTGTGAACCTGAATTTTCTGGCGGTGTGTGTGGTCTGTCGGTTGGCTGGCGATGTGCTTGGATTGCCATTTGATGGCACTTGGCTGGTGGTATGCATGGATGGCACTTGGCTGGTGGTATGCATGGATGGTACTTGGCTGGCTGTGTGGCTTGCGTTGATCCTCCAGCATTTTATTACCCAGAATCCCCTGCAAACCTCCAATTTATCTAACAATTCACACTTTCCTCACATTTTGGTGTGAAAAATTTGTCAGATCACTGCGCCGGCACAAATTTCCCACTAACCAGCGTTTCCCTTGTTCTCCTAAAAAAATGATACCTCACTTGTGTGGAAGGCCAAAGCCGACGGGATAGGAAAAATTAAATAAAACAATAAATAAAAACAATTACCTTGCACTCTCCGAATCGACGTGGCACTTATAGTTTGATGGAGGCCGGGGGTGGCACATATTGCATTGTTGCACAGTGTTAGATTTTAACATGGGATGTTTTTAACTCATGCTGTAATAGCACACACATTTTACTAAGAAACATCTCTTTGTTTGCTTTTCTAAAATAATTTTTGGGTTTACATTTAGCACCAAACAAATGTTAATGGGTAGAGCATGAAGCAGCAGTGGTTTGTTTGTTTGCATTTATTTCAAGGAGAGTATGTTGCACATGGTTAAATGGTTTATTTATGTTCATGAGATTATTCACAGTTACTAATGGGCTGGCTTTATTTACATTACAGTTACCCCTGACCAAGGGCTTCTCAGCCCGAAATGCATTGGGTGAAGAGATGTATGGTTACTCAAGATAAAACGTATATTCTAACAGGCTGCAGAAAAAAGCCTGGATGGGCATTTCTTCAGCTTTTAAAGTTTGAAATAAGCTGCCTCTGGGTGAACTTAGAAAGTATTGAAGACCAGTGGAATAAACATGGATTACATTGGATTACTTTTGGGTTAATGGATGTTTGATTCTTGCAACATGTATGGCTGTCGCGTCTTGAGTCTGATGCAAGATGATTCACCAGTTAGTTATGGAAATTTTACATCCGTGCTAAAATGAGGCAGAGCACGTGTCGAGGCAGCACACCAAAATCTTACCATTGAGCATTTCCCTAAAATATTGTTGATTATAAGAAAAACACGGAGTGCATCTATCACTTAATTTTGATATTTTAAAGCCAACTAGCACAATATTAGTGTAAATGTAGCATTTCCAATATAAATGTTAACATTTTGCTGCTCCAAACAAAGGATAGGAAAACTCATTCAACCAGTGGATGCATACGCTTAGTGCCTAGCATTGAAACACCCTCTCCTAATGCTTTATGCCAGTGTCAGGAACTCTTGCGCTTATGCAAGGAAGTGTAATAACCAGAAAGGTCATACCTTGGTTAAAATACCTGCAGGCAAGTATCCACGTTGGAGAAGGTTAAGTCCTGGCTGGAGATCCTCCCTGCTTGCCTTGATACGTGAACTGAAGCATTCCCTTGCTGGAAATCGTTACTCGGCCGTACCCACTTCCTGTAGTGGTGCGCGGTCTAGTTGCTCCTCGCTGAGACACTTCTGAAGGTGCTAACGCGCATGCGCGAAGTTCGCGCGGCGCACTTCAACGAACGAGAAATTCCTGACAGGAGTGTTTACCTCAGCGCTTCGTGTCAACTCAGAGTTATTGAGAGAGAGAGTCAATTCTACTAAGATTAAACTTCAGTAGGGAAGTAGAAAAGGCTTTTAATGTTGCTTCCAGATATGTCAGAGTATTAAAGTCTTCGTAATTCCTTTAGCAGAAAAATATTGTGAAGCTAGAAGCAGCAGTTCCAGTTCAGTGATCCGGTGAGCAAGGTGAAGAGAAGAAAGTCTCAAGGGAGTTGCTTCTGTGAAGAGAAGAGCTCCGAATTTCAAGTAAGCGTGTTCATGTGGTTTCCTGTCAAGAAGATTTCACCTGTGAGGAGATAGTTGTTTACCTTGCGCAGTGTGAGACCAAGACTATTTTAGTAAAAAAGGACAGAACTGTCAAGAGTCTAAGAGAAAAATTCGAACTTTCGGAGTTGTGAAGAATATAACTTTTTTCTTGGAAGAACCAAGACTTGATAATTAAATATTTCAATATATACTTTTATGACAAGAAAGACTTTACAAACGACAAGAATAATTCTCAAGCAGTAACAGGTTCTTCCAGTGAATCAGATTTTCTTCACCTCAGACAAAACATCATAGAGAGGAGCTAGCCTCAAAAACTGACACAGGTAAAAAGACATATAGAGAGAGAGAGAGAGAAAGAGAGCAAGTGAGGCAATAAGAACTTTGGGCAAGCTTATGTTTTGTGCTTATCTCTTGCAGGTGACTCACCTTCCAAGAATAGAAGTTAGGAGAGCGACCAGAGTCAGGAGGCAGTCTCTCTTGTTTTGTCTTCCACTTCCCCTTTCCCCCGAGCTGAAGTTCGTGACAGTTGTTATCACCTGTCGCAGGCTTCGGCAGGTTGGATTTGGGGAAAAGTCTTCTGCTCCTGAGGGAATCGTCTTCATAGTGAGGCAAGTCTGACAGCCAGCCTCCTCATCCTCCAACAGTCTAGTTGCTTTGAATATAAATTACTGAGTGGTGGAAAATGTGATCCTCTCACCAAATGTCTATCACCTTTAAAACATGTTTTCATTTTCCGTCTTTGTTATGACCTCCTTTGTAAAACAGCAAACTTAAGTCTACTTCTAGGGCCGAGCCAGTATAGGATGTGGTGCACCATAGTTGTATGTATTATATGTCTGTAGGTTTTCCTGCCCAGTTTTGGAATGGCTACAGAACCCTTTCTCGCCTGTACGCCTCATTCGGGTGAAGAGGATAGTTCACAGCGGCGTGCCCACCATTAGTAGTGCCTAACAGGGCTTAGTGGCTTGAAATTTCCTCGTTCATATTTCCCTATTCTGGGTCATACTGTTGTTCGTCATATCAAGTCCAGTAGTGCTAACCTGGGCCACCAAGAAAGATACTGCCTGTGATACATACGGCCAGTGAATATTTTAGAAGCTTATTTCCAAGGATTCTTTGAAGCACACTACACGATACAGCACATTTGGCTGAGTACCTACCGTGACATTTGTCGCCCGGGAGAAGTCCGTTGTTATGGACGAAACGCGTTGGCTGTCTACGTCACATATGTGTGATACTTTTTAAGAAAAAGAAAGTCAAGTCAAGAGGCCCACAAAGCTTATTTTGTTTGATTAGGGTGTTTCTCTCTTCTTATTAATTTTTTAGGTCTCGCCTACGCAGCGCGCATGCGCTGCATAGGAGGACCTTTAGCCGTTGCTCTGCTCTTTTTGGAAGCACATACTCGTGCTTGTGGCGGCATCCACCTTGCGGGAGCGAGCAGCGGTGCGCATGCTAATTGGCTGTTGCTCGCTCCCGCAAGGCGGATGATGCCACAAGCACGAGTGTGCTTGAAAACAGCTGCTGTTACTCCCCCTCTCTCTCACAACCCTCCCGCCCATTCCTTTCTTTGATGCTTTTTTTAAAATTTTCAGCGCGAGGCGCGCGTGCGCTTGTTTTAATAGATTTTATGTTGTTCGAACTCGACCCAAAGGTATTGGAGAGCTCTACATATGCACCGCTTACATTACAAAAGGACATTTACTTGTTTAGTTTTTTAGGCACGAGGAGATTAAGGGATTTGCCCAGTTTCACAGGGTGTTGACCCGATGCCGAGATTTGAACCCTGACTTCCCAGTTCCAGAATCGGCAGCTCTACGCCACATCCACTCCCAAGTTTCATCCCTCTGAAGTCGGCAACATGAGAATGTTCAGTTGATTATCAATATATATGTTAATTTGCGCCAAGACACCCCATTGTGTTACGCAATTGAATTGTGTATTATTATTATTTAAGCGCTACATCAGAAGGACGTCGAACATAACAGCAAGTTAAAATACACAAAAAACGCTAACTCATTCACTGAAGGCAGACTGCCCATTACACATTCCAGTTAAGACTGTTAGGGCGCACAGCGGTTCCCATCCACATGCTCACGGATATGGGAAAGAGCAGGACAAGCTGCTGCCACTTTCGGGTCCAGACTAGAGCCTGTCAGTGTCACCCAGTGCTTTGCACTCTGGGACTTGTAGTTTTAAACTTGCTGTTATACTGTAGGCCAGGGCTGAGCACTGTCTGTTAGAGGAGAAAGGCGATCTGAACAATATCTTCAGATAAAGGAACTGATCACCTGGAGGTAAAACGCCGAGGATCACACACACAGCTCTTCGTGTGACTTTCCCAGGTGGAAGTAAGTCCGCGTTATTTTTTTTTCTTCTCGTAGCTGTTTGTTTGCCACAGTACTGCTTCTAATTACAGGGTAGGTAGGGCAGCTGTGTGTGTGTGTGTGTGTGGGGTGGTTGCTATGGTTGCTCGGATACCCAGGGAAGGAGCACAAGTCCCGTGCCCACCTACGCTGTTCCTCGCGTTGCCTACCTGCCTCAGATATTCACAAGGAGTAACAATGGAAGCTTTCCACTCTGCATATCCGTGCCAGCTTTTCTCGCTACCCACCACTGGTGACTTCTTGCACGTCTCATTTGCGCCAACGCCTCCCGTACATCACTAATGCTAACTTGAATTCTATGCCCATTTGTTCATTGGCCTCTATGCAGTCAGCGTTTGTAAACAGGTGCAATTTGTTATTGTTTTTAGGTCTCGCCTGGTGCAAAAATTAAACACGTGGCACCATTCCCAAAACCCCTGTCCCGGCTGCGCATGTCGTCCTGACTCTAAAAGCAGACCAGGAATTAAGACCTTAAAAACAGTAATGCTAATTACAACCCCTGGCTTAGTAATCTATCAAAAGAGGTAAACATTTGTTGCATGCGCTATTTCCGGAGTTCCTTTTAACCCAGAATATCCTGCTTTTCTTGAACATGCTGGACCGGTCTCAGGTCTGCGTCTAGCAGCAATTGGAAATGCGTCCTGTCCTCTGCGATAGTCCGCGTGTTTGGTGTATATGGACAGTAAAATAGAGCCCGAGCAACAATCCGGGTCCGACTGCGACAGAAAATGGGTCTGGTCATTGGCTTCTTTTGATTTCACGGTGCTCCTCTGCAAATAAGAACTAGGGGTAAATGGCGCGTGCACAGTACCGTTGTTGCCTCTGACTCCCTTCATTGGCAGTTTGTAAGCAGACAAGGCCAGTGCGCATGCAAGAGGAATATGCACGGATGTTTCTCACCCTATAACATTCTGCATCACAAGCATGGCTGACCCTTCCCATACACTTAAAAGTAGCTGACAGTGCAATAAAACATACATTTGCAATGCAATAGGTCTCGCATTTACGAGAGTTTGAGCTATTGGCATCGCAAATGACAATGCCATTTAGTTATGTGTTGTTTTTAAACAGATAAATAAAATCTATTGTCATTTACAATGCCAACAGCTTAAACTCTGTAAATGCGAGACCTATTGCATTGCAAATGCTTGTTGTAATTTGATGTGGTGCAATGCTACGTTTCTTTCATCCTTCACATGACCATTTAAAGTAATCTGGCAAAACTTGTGGTACAGGTCATTACTTAATCCTATCACAGGCAATACAAGTCTTTAGCAACTAAAGTGGAACTAGGCATATATAGCTTTATTTTACATGTAACTTAGAGAGCACGATTTCGAATATCCCCCAAGTGCTTTGTCACAATCAGACAGCCTCAAGATGAATAAATGGCTGACCCCACCAACTATTCTGCCCTTTCTTCCACATTTTGTCTTTCTAAGTTCCTCTTCCTTTCCTCTCTATCCTTTGGTTCTGGCATTTTCTCATTCTTTCTCTTCTTTTTTTATCTTTTCCTCTTTCTTAAATTCCAATGCTATTCCACATTCTCTGCTTGTGCTCTTTTTATTTTTATTTCTCTTAGCCCACTTTATCTCCACTTTCCCTGCTTTCTTCACCCTCCCCACTCTACCTTCATTTTCCTGATTTCCCCTCTATGTGATCTCCTCATTTCGAGCCATAACCCCCATATTCTCTTCTTTCTCATCTTTCTCATCTATTTTCTTTTCTTCCTTCTCAAGTTTACTAGGCTGTCTCCTTGAGCTCCCCTTTATCAGTTTCTTCATCTCCATATCAGTACTCTGTATTTGCCTCCTCTCTTCTAAACTATCATATTTTGTTCTGCTTCCTTTACTCATTCTCTTCCCCCATCACTCTGCTATTGTTGACTAAGCTAAGACTTTGGTGTACTTCTACAAGGTTTGCGTTCCTATCCCCGGGTAACACAGATGAACTTGGTTCAATCCACTGGCGCTGAATGTGAAAGACAGGTTATTGTATCCCCTTAGAACGCCGCCAAGTACATAGTGGAAGTAGAGTTATTGCTTTTGGGTTACTAACAATCCCTGAAATGGGATCAGGGGCATTGTGGTGATGGAAACAAACCTATTTCATTATCCACAATGTCACATGCACTCTGCACTAGGAAGAATGGACACTTTTAACTAAAAGCATTATTAAAACAGGGTGCACCTGTTTCTCAGCACATCTAAAATAACTACATAGAATATCATAAAAATAGCAAGAAGACACGTTGTGAGCAACAAGAATATAATTAACATTTCTAACATGATAAAAATGGCATCTGGAACCTAACAACCTAACCACCTACTTCTAAGTGCTACACTTGGGGCCTCATGTAGGTAGCCAAATACCGGTCGGTAACGGACGATTTTCGGTAATTATACCGTTACCGACCGGTATTTTGGCTTTTGAGATGTAGGGGGAGAATTTCTGTATTCGGAATTTACCGAATCGGTAAAATTACCGATTCGGTAAAATTACCGATTCTGTAATTTTACCGATTCGGTAAATTCCGAATACAGAAATGAGATGTAGGGGGACTGTGTGGTGTGTGTGGGGATTCGTTATTTACCACCAACTAATAGTTGGTGGTAAATGACGAATATGTGTGTAAATGCAATATTTTGCCCGTAGATGTGTGCAATGTGGCAGACACACATGCCCTCAGGGCATGTATGTGTGCCACATGTGCACACATGGCCGAATCAGGGGTGCAACAGGGTGTCAATGTGACACCCTGCCACCCTTGCATGTGCTCCCCCATTACCGAATCGGTATTTACCGATTCGGTAAAGAGGCATACCTTCCCATCAATGGGAAGGTATGCCTCATTACCGAATCGGTAAATACCGATTCGGTAATTACCGAATTTTTCCGAATCGGTAATATTTACCAACCAATTACCTACATAGCATTTACCACTTCATAAATACCGAATCGGTATGATTCGGTATTTATGATGTGGTAAATGCCAGCCCACCTACATAAGGCCCTAAGAGAGCATGAAAAGTAGAGTAACTTGCAGTCTAGAGTTTCTAATGGAGAAGAGATGCACTGGATACCTTGTTGACAGCAAGATATACCATTATTAGCATAGGGCTGAAGGCAGTGTTCCCTGCGAAGGGCAAGCGCGCTGCAGTAGTGGCCCTCCTCTTGGAGTCGGCTTTCAAAGTGTATTGCCAGTAGGTAAGGCTGTCTCTGGCAGAATCTCGTGCATAATCTGTATGCAAGACCCCTCCTGACTAGTGGTCAAGTGGTAGCCCTTGTATATTAAATCTTATCAGCGATTGGAATTTCTGACTTAAATTTAGGAATGTGTGAACAAAGGGAGAGACGGGGGTGGGCTATTTATAACACAGGTCCAGCATACATGCCCAAATACTGAGAATAACAAGAATTGATATGCAGTTCCTAGAGAGATTATCTGTATAGTGACTAAAGGGGGAACACCAATGGTGTTTAGTACCCAAAAAGGAGGATGGGGAATTCCTCATTTCGGATAAAATGCCCTCACACACCCAGCCCGCTAGGTGTCATGCTTCATCGTCGGGCATTCTCCTCGTCGGGTCGGCGGTGCAATACCCGATGGGCACCCTCAGTGGGGGCTCTTTGGCGGAGATCTTTTATCCTTCTGGAACCGGCAACACTGGTTAGGTCCTCCGCCGAGTGGGCGCATGATTTTGAAACTACGCGTTGAATTGACGTGGTCATTTGTTGCCGCTGACCGATGCGGCCAGTAGTGAAATACTTTTAGATTGATTCCAGCAAATTTAGGAATGTCTGACATAGATTATGTGTATCAAGGTGTAATTCCCAGACGTTTTCATATAAACATATCAGGTGAAAGGAAGTCAATTCATACTACACTATGACCTTGACATGGTGATAAGTAGATACTTGTCCAAGACTGATGTCACATCAGTTGTTATATCTATGTCATTAGCCAAATCACTTGAGACTTTTATGATTCCTAGAAAGATAAGGTCAGACAACATATGTGTCACTGGCAGAAATAGCAGACATGAAATTGATTCTGCAAAAATTAGGAAAAGATGGCAACTTACAGTGCCTAAGATGGAGTTGGAGCCTCCTCAAAAATGGATTCGGACCAAAGGACTTTACATCACTATTGTTATCTCATTTCCTCTGTCCCTTCTTCTGCATTCATTCTCTCCACTCATTTTTACTTTCCTAAATACGTTTACCTTCCCCATCCTCTTTTCACTGCGGTCTTCAGTTTCCTCTTTTATTGCTCTTTCTCACCTTGTCTCATCTTCCCTGTTCTCTCTGCTTCCCTACAACATCTTTCACCATTTCATCACTCTACTGCTGTTTCCCAATTTTCCTCAAGCTCCTGATTCTATCTTTCCACCTCTACTTGTCACGTTTGTCCCTCAACTCACCAATGTTTTTAATGCGCACATTCTCATCTACCAGTTTTTCCTGTCTCCATGCCTTCTCTTATCTCCAGTTCTGCCCCCGCGCTCCACATTCTCTTTACTTCTGGACTTCTCCATTCTCATCACTGTGCCTTCTGTCTTCTCCACATTTCTCTTCTTTACCCTTATTCTCTTCTCATGTGCACCTACCTCTTCAATCTCCCCCCACTGTTGTCTCTCACGTCCGTTCTAATCTACCTGCCTCAAAAGGTTTGTATCTATTTTTACTATGTATTCCTCTACATCACTTTAATATTTTCCATCAGTTCTCTCCCAACTCTGTGGTCTATCTTCCCTCATTGTTTTATCTTCTGTAATAGTTCTGTGTTCTCTTTCACTCCTCATCCCTTTTTCTCCTTTGTGTTACTTTGAATCAATTCCTGTTTTCTCCTTTATTCCCTTTCTCTTCTGTCTTCCAGTTTCCTCTCTCTTCATATTTCCTCTTACTCTTCTTTCATTAAGTCTACCTCTGTTTTATCTCCATCTGTCCTCATGCTCTCTACTCTTCTCTTTTTCCCCACCTGGTCTGTTTTTAAAAGCATCACATCTCCTTCAAATGTATTTCCTGTTAGCCCTACCTGCCCATCTCTCACATATTTGTCCTTTTTCATCTTCTCTGACCAATTATCAATTTTCTCTGCCCACTTTACTACCTTCCCCTTTTTGGATGCCTGTTTCCTCCTCTTCTTAGCAGTAGTCTCAAACATGCAGACTTCTCTTGTCTCACTGGACAATCCCTCCAATGTATCTTCTGATTTTCTTTTTCAGAAGATTCAGATGTTATTTATTTTGTGTTTCAGCATATAAAAAAGGCTTTGCTCGGTTTGAATTGTCTTACTCTGGTCCGCTTAAAAAAGTGCTTTGCTGCACTCGCCATTAATGCTTCATCATGAAAGATGTTGCTGTTGTAAATCAGATTTGGAACCCTGATGAGCTGTTCTGTGATAATCACGTCAGCATTCCAAAAGCATGTGACCGCTTGAATGTCACTGGATCAAGGTTTCAATATACGGTAATAATGCATCTCCTATAGTTGAACAAACCACTTTATTGCAGAGTATGTATGCACTTACTGTTTTGTCCTCCGAAACACATACCTGTACTTACCTGCAATGCAATGATTAGGTCCATGTAGTGATTGCAATATTATTATGCGATGTAACCCTGGCGACTTGGATACCACCCTTATGTCTTCCATCCCTTATTAAACTCTCATTCGCCCATCCACACAACCACACAAAACTCCAAAATCATTGTAGAAACACAATTTTAGGCCCAATATGATTGCCTTGCCAATGCTTGTTTCAAGCCGTTGTTGGAGTCTGACTGACTTCACAATATTGGTATATTTGTGGAATTCTTCGTCTGCTGAAGTGATTCTCTCTTAAGTAGGTGATGTGCGACCTCTACTGTCCGCTGATAGTAAAAGTCGTGCATTTGTTTTGATCTCATGGCCTGATTTCTTTTCCTCGCTACAGTGCTTGCTTAGGAGGTCCAATCAGACCGGATCCGTCAGGTCTTTACTTCATTCGAAGTCGAACTGTTTTCCTTCATTCCCACCGTCCCTTAATGGGCCCATCCAATTATAGGAACATACTTCTCCTTCCAAACCAAAAGATGTCTTTTAGTCTTAGGGAAGTATTTCCCTGGAAGAAATTAGGAAGCACTTGGGGGAAAGTGGTGTAAAAACTGTGATTCGAGACTTATGATTCCATAGTGTCACGGCGGACCTGTTGGCACTTATGTTTTTTTTTAAACAAACACAGATCCCAAAGGAGCCTTTCTTAGGAATTATTATCATAATTACTGCCCAACACAAACTGGGCATTTTCACCAATGCGCGGAGAAGGGTTAAATCCCTGCCCCATTCGGGTCAATGGATGTGCAGGATCAATCAATCAATCAGGGAAATTATAATAAGCACACTACTCACCCGTGAGGGTCTCAAGCGGGGTGGGGGGGGGGGAGGCGGGGGGGGGGGGAAATCAGTAGGTCCGATTCAGTCGAAGAGCCAGGACTTCAGAGCCTTCCTGTTCAGGTAGGGGGCATGTCTGATGTCGGAGGGGAGCTCATTCCAGGTCTTGGCCGCGATGTAGGAGAAGGATCTTCCCCCTGCTCTGGCTCTGCGGATGCATGGGGTTTTGGTGAGGAGGAGGTTGTTTGACCAGAGGTTTTGTTTAGTACGTGGAGGGTGATTCTGTCATTGAGGTATTGGGGTCCGGTGTTGTGTAGGCATTTGTAGGCGTGGGTGAGTATTTAAATAACATCAGTGTGTCTAATCTCATAAATATATGGTGCATGTGTGGTATATGTGGTACAGTACATATGTGGTATGTATGGTACGGTACATATGTGGTATGTGTGGTACATGGTACATATATGGTATGACTCTTCTGGTCACAATGCAAACAGAACTGTCAGTGTAGTGTTATACTAAAAGCTGCTCCCTCCAGTGGCATTGCAAGGGTGGCAGTGGCCCTGGTGCAAAGAAGGAAATTTGCCCATTTGTCTGCTGGTGACGTAGTCAATATATAGTAATCATAAGGGTTCAATGGGCTCCGGTGCCACTGCACCTGCTGCACTAATGGAAGGTATGCCCCTGGCTCTCTCTAGTATCTAAAAATCACGGTTACTTGAGACACCGCAGGAATTGAATTGGGCTCATAATCGGAATATTTGCTGCGGATCAATACAACTGATAAAACTCACATTTGTTTGACCGATCACTCTTCCCCAAAACAAAGGACCAGGATTGGTCAGAAATGTGTTGGAGAATTGGGAACTGACGAGCTGAACATAGTTATAAAGAAAAATGAACAAAAACATATGCTTTATACACAAATAAACTCACTTTTGAAAAATCAAACAATGGTTGGAATAACTCATTGTACGACTATGTCTATACAATCAATTGATGAACAACAGCTTTGCAAGTGAAAACATTTAAAGAATGAATAATACATTTGGATGATGAGGTCTAGAGTCTGAGTACAGTATAAATAAGAAAAGGTGAAAACGTTCCCCTCATTGAGGGCCATATTTATGACCTGGTTTGCTTCGCTCATGCACCAGGCAACGTGGTACTAGAGGGACACAAACCTTTGGTCAGAATTTTATAGCCATGCAAAGCCACTTTGCTTGGCTCCACAATCTGGAGTAACCTAACTTTGGGTTATTCTGCCCTGGGTAGGCGTTCCATGGGCAGTGTGTGGGTGTTCCCATGTGACTCCCATGGTGTTTGATACATTCTCAGATTTACAAGACCTTGTAAACCTGGCAATGCGCCATACATTTACGCCTCCCCAGGATATGCGTAACGAGGAGAAATATTTTTATTTCTCCGCATTACGGCCTCTTTCTATGTCTGCTGCCTTCTGCAGCAGAAATAGAAAGAGGAAAAAGCAAGCCTTTCAGGATTGTTATTGTGTAGGAAGGTGCCCCTTCCTGCACAAAAACATTCCTGCCTACAACACAGGCACCCTTGCACCATGGGCTGCCAAAACAGAAAAGGGAAAAGGACAGGAATGTGCCATATTGGATAAATACGGAGCATTCCTGCCCTTTCCCTGTGAAGCAGGGCAGCACAGCAAGGTGACCTGCTGCACTGCCTGCTCCACAAGGGTCATACGTATAGCCCTAACTGTGCATCTGAGGACTGTCTTCAGTACTGAAGAGAGCACATTTTAGAGGGACACTACCCTGCTAGCTCTGTTCTCATTGCGGACCTAATAGTGTCCAAAAACTGATATCCATGCATACTATATTTTGTTAAGACTGAACACCTGTGTTATGCATCCGACGCATCCATTCACCCAAAAGACGGCTCTTGATTTGAACCCAGTGCCGCTGACATCACCTGTAATCCTACCCACGATTACATAGAATAAAGCACCGGCTGACAGCTACATATTTTAGGTCAATAACATATTAACTGGCATTCCATTGGGAATACATGCTTGATGAGGCATGAACACCGGTACCCAAAAAAATGACCAGATGCTTGCGTAATCCCTTTTACACTTAGGTTTTGCTTCCTCTGTCCCGTACCCAAAGAGGGGAATAAACTGGTTAAGAAAAAAAAACCAAAGAACTGGTACCAGCACAAGATGAGAACAAATCCACCGTCCAGAAGGAGCTCATCTAAACAGACTAGGGGAAGAACACCCCTCCTTAGACAAGAGCAAGTAGCATTCTCAACCTTGTTTGCATCTTCTCATCATCTAAAATAACCTGAAACCTCAAGGGAAGAGAAGGTAATGTCTACTAAAGGTCCAGGCCAAATTTTACCAGAAACAAAATCACCCATGGAGAAGGTGTGTCACCAGCCAAAGACTAACAGATTTTTGTGCCTTGCCTTGTTATTTGGCACCACCTAGTGCACAGGACGCAAGTCAGGAGTAGATAACAACTTTTAGAAGGGATGGACTCTGCCACCTATGCTCAAGACTCAGTCTGGGCGGTGAACTCTGCTCTGCTTGTGGAGTTTGCGGAGTTTTCCACGTTACAAGGAGCTCGCAGAGTTTCGAAAAACTGGAGGCTTTTTCCTCGTTTGCGTTCGTCAATGTCAAGTTGGTGAGCGCGAGCGCAGAAAATCAACCTCCCTGAGAGATTTCACAAACGGGGGTCGGATTTCTCATTGCAGGTGGTAGCGTATGCTTGCGACCGCTAATATTGAGAAACCGTCCGTTCGTGTTGAGAAAGCTGTTGCTGGAGTAAAAAATCTACTCAAGTGGCAGAAAGGAAGCAGCGCCCACTTGCGCTTTGCATGGTGCCATTCGCGATGATTGCACAGTGCGGACAAACACCCGGCGCTGCCAATCACCGCAAACGGCATTTATCTAGCGCACTCTGCCGCTTGCGGAGCTCCGTGTAGCGTGGCTGAGTTTTTTTTGCAATTCGTGGAGTTCAGGCTTGAGACTGGAGAGGCTAAGACGTGTTTGTGGTTTCATCTTGTGCCAAACCACTGTGTCTGCTCTCATTTTCGAACATTGGATGGCATCACATCCTCTTTTAATGTGGGCAGTGTGTTTTCACTCCTCCATCCCACTGGTGAAGTCCTCTGTGAGAATGAGGGAGTTAGTTTTGACTCTCTTAGCAGCTCATAATTGACCCCTCCATGCCTTTATGAGCCGTGAACACAGACAACAAACCCATTAAAAGGAAATACTTAACTCATTAGGATACACTCAGCATATTCTATTTACTCTGTAAAACCTGTTTAAAAGTTTGATTGCCAAGTTTCACGCATCTCACATTGTCACTTTCAACCATTTCTAAGCTCCTGTACACATTCTTGTATGAAAACTATACAAAATGCTCTTTGAGCATCCTTTTGTGACCGCATCAATTTGCTGCTATTGCAAGGCACACATGCCGACAGGGAAACTTCAAAGCGAATACCCCATACACCATGTCTCATTTTTAAACGTATTTCAAATAAATGCCATTATCTTAATATGTCATCCCTATATTAAACCTGGTACAAACTTAATTAGTCCCAAATATACAATACCACATTAAGAGCTCACAGCTTCTTAATATCTATTCATCAATTTTATAGTTGTACATCAAGAATAATCAACTGTTCTTTATTTCATACTAGGCAAATAAATGAATGTTTGAAAATGTATGTATTCTGTTTTTAATGAAGTCTCGCATATTGTCTCAAACATTCAGGGGCTTATTTACGACCCCAGTGCACCACCGGAGCGTGACTTTTCTTGACATTCCGATGGCGCACAGTGCAGACCTGTATCTACGAGACCACGGAAAACCACCCTGCGTTGCTTTTCATGGCTTCATCGATATGGTGTAAGGCAACGTAGCACAAGTCGCCGCGTTGCCCACACTGCCGCAGGGAGTTGTGCCATGGGCATTGAGGTGGGTGTTCCCACTCAATGGCCATGGTTTTTGACACATTCCTAGAGTTACAACAAAGCGTAAATCTGGGAATGCATCAAAACCCTGCGTCTCCCCGAAAGTGTCGTAACGGTTGATCTTGTGAAAGAAGGTGTCCCTTCCTGCACAAAAACAACCTGATTTCAACGCAGGCACCCTTCCGCCATGGTGCAAGGGTGCCTGCATTAGCGCTAGGCAGCCATTTGCGCACCAGCGCAGTGTAAGAGGACAGGAATGTGCTATGTCTTATAGATTCCTGCCCTTTTCTTTTGACACAGGGCAGTCCAGCAAAGTGGCGTGCAGCTCTGCTCTGCGTCAAATTGTTGTTAATGAGAACCCCAATGTTTAACATTTAAATATAAAAATTCGAAGTATGTGTATGCTTGGTTTAGATGTGAACACATAGGTCATACTCATATATTTACATTCTTAGTTGCATCTTAACCATATAAAATAGCCTGTTTTCTTTAACATAAGTAATGTTATAGGGTTGTGATGTAACAACATGTAATTTCACTGAGTGGGATGCCATTGCATATGCTAATTGGTCATCCCACAAAAATAATTTTTAGGACATGTGGCCTGCATCTTCACCTTATGCGAGCACAGGTCATGATAACCGTCCATATGTGTGGTACATTGGTCCATGTGCATATCAATATTATGCAACAGTTTCTACACCTCCTGAGTGCTAGCCCTGGTAAGGCAAATCTGAGGAACCCGACCGTCCTCCAAAGATTAGGATGTAAGGTATGTGTCCGCTGCTTTCTAAGTCTAGGAAAGTTATAGGTATAAAGGATGGAAGCAATGGTTAATTCGAGCCAGTAGTTGCAGGTGTGTCCTGCCTACATAATTTTTGGGAGGGAGACCAGGACTCATTTTAAATCATCACGCTTTAACCCAGAGCAGGAGTGAGAAAGGCAGCAAAGGGGGAAAGAAGAAGGAAGAGAAATACAGAAGGCAGCAAAGGGAGATTAAGAACCTGAAATAAGGACAGTACTTAATTTGTAAAAAAATATATGGGCCAGGGCCCAAGGTATTCCACAGCAGCCGGCACCACCCACTGCTTAATGGCAGTGCCTACATTACCTATTAACCATCACACTATCACACTTCAGTGTAACATTTTGGACTTTCGGAGGTCACACCAAGCCACAGGGATGGCCTGGAAGTGCGTGTTGTATTGTTTGTTAATACATTGAGTTGCTAAACACTTGTACTGAGCTCAAAACACAGGCCACAATGTGGTGTACTCATGTGCCGGTGTTTAAAAATAAGTGCTGGTGCAAAACACCAGCACACATTAAACAGTGGATAAGATGCAGGGAAAGTATGGTGGTAGATGAAAGAGGCAGGAGGTGAAATCAAGACTAGACAGCCGTGGTATTCGACAACCTTGACATTCGACAGTGTCAACGGCTGGTCTCTGAAATAGTGTGGCACCAGCCTTTCTTCTTTTACAAATTAAGCACTGCGATGGAATCCATCGGAAAGAGCAAGCTTCTAGTTCTGACGCAACCTTATGGGTAAATACTTAGGGGCATATTCACAAGCCCCTATCACCACCACAACAACACTTTCCACGAGTATGAGGTGGCGATAGGGACTTCGACTTATTTACATGGCAGTGTTAAGCCACTTAACATGGCTTAACGCTGCCTTGTAAGTAAGACACCCTTTCACGCTATACTTAACGTGAAAGCGGAGGTCAATGGGTGTTTTGCCGTGGGTGTTCCACCGCAACACCCATTGATTGTGGCGCTCCCCCATAATTACAAGGATGGCATAAATATGGGGCAGCGCCAAAATAAAGACCAGGGAAAACCTGGTCTTACCCTGGCACAATGAGGAGAAATGTTTAATTTCTCCTTGTTTTTGCTGTTTCCATGTGTGCTGCCTTGTGCAGCACACATGGAAACAGCAAAACGCCAATGATTGTTTATGTGCAGGAAGGTGTCCCTTCCTCCACATATCCAGTCATTTATTAAAACAATGACGTTTTGCAACTCTATGTGAGCTGCATTAAGCTGCACACATAGAAATGACAAAACGCCATTTAAAAATTATTTTTCACATAAATAATCACTCCCCTCAATGCAGGCACTGTGGTGCAAGGGTTCCTGTGTTGGCGCTGGGCAGCTAAATTTAGCACCAGCGCAGGGGGAAATGCAAGGCTGCACCATATTCTTGTAAATATGGTGCAGCCCTGCGTTTCTAAAGTGATGGAGCGTGTCGTTAGCCTTCTAGGCTTAATGCCAAGCTGCACCACTTACCTTGTAAATATGCCCCTTAGAGCGAAATGAGGGGGTAATTTAATACTAATCATTTGAGGTATCCCAACCTGTATAATGAAAGTTCAGCACTAAACTCACGTGGTATCAACCTCTCAGGCGTGGGGAAGGAAGCAATTCGTTTTTGTTAAGTAACCCTCACACACTCTAGCAGCGTCATGCTTCATCATCGGGTTCACCCTGACTCCTAAAGGTCAGAGTGGGCTCAGCCGTATTTCAGGGAGCACATAAGAGAGATAGGCCAGGGGGTCTAAAGATAAAAATCCTCCTCTGTCTCCAGGTATCCCTTTATTAGTGGAGACGCAGGGGATAATAAAAAGTTATATAAAAGGGGTCGTCAGGAGTTGATGGTCCCATGACCCTAGTGTCATGCCAACATGTTTCAGCCCTATCAAATGGCCACTTGGATCCTGGGCTTTCTTCAGGGCGAAAAGCGGTTCCCTCCTGGGTATTCTAAGAGGATATTTCCCAGATTTTAAAGTGAGGGTGCAGAAATCTGCACTCTCATGGAAACATGGAAGGTATACTTATCTCCCATCCAGGTCCGTGATGTTTTGTATCCGCACTATCAAGGAGGATTTCATGTGTCTCAAGGGGATACGGTAGTAGGGGTAGCCTTGTAGTCAAACCTTTATCCAAGGTCCTGCCCCTCTGTTCCACCTACTTGGATCGCACGTCTCACGGGATTAATGCAGCATAGTGCAAGGGTGCATACATTGTAGGGGAAGATTGTTTATGTGCAGGAAGGTGTGTCTTCCTGCATATAAACAATCTTAAATTGCACTTTGAAACTTCAATGTGTGCTGCTTGATGCATCACATATAGAAGTTGCAGAACGTAATTTTTTTTACTTGATTGTTTATTTTTAAATTGATTATTTATGTGCAAGAAGGGTCACTTTCCTGCAGATAAACAATCAATGGCCTTTTGTTCTTTCTATGTGTGCTGCACAATGCAGCACTCATAGAAACAGCAAAAACTAGGAGAAATGAAACATTTCTCATCGTTGCGCCTGTTTAAGACCTGTTTTTACCTGGTCTTAATGTTGGAGCTGCCCCATATTTACACTGCCCTTGTAAATATGGGGCAGCGTCAAAATCAATGGGTGTTGCAGTGGAAAGCCCACTGAAAAACCCACTGCCCACTTCTTTCACGCACAAAATCAATGGGTGTTGCGGTGGAAAGTCTACTGCAAAACATATTGCCCACCCCTTTATACCGTGAAAGGGGGCCTTATTTACAAGGCAGCATTAAGCCACGTTAAGTGGCTTAAAGCTGCCTTGCAAATATGGCGAAGCCCCTATCGCCACCACAACATCACAACAAGTGACGTTGTGGTGGCGATAGGGGCTTGTAAATATGCTCCTCAGTGTGTTGTTGAAAGAAAAGTTATTTCAGAAAAATCCAAAAGTTTTCCATGTTTTCTCCAGTCAACATATGAGAAGTCCATGGGTCTCTAGTAGGATGGCCCCCTTTCTTAACAATCATTGACAAGAGGTCTGGTTAATTTATATGTTAAAATGCTTATTCATTGATTGTCGAATTTGTGTGTACGGTTGTGAGGATTAAAGAGTTAGTAAATGCAAAAATGAGTGAAAAGCAGGACAAATGCTTGACTGAGTGTATGGATGGATGGGCAAATGAGGGAGTGATTATTTTAATCTATTGAAGATGTCTTGTATAGCGCACAGCTACCCCGAAAATCCTCCGAGCGCTGAAACACACCTGCAAGGCCTTGGCAAGCCATGCCAGAATTAGAATAGATGAGAATTTAGGAGCTTCCTAAAAGAGATTTCTGGCTGTGCCAGTCTCAGATTGGCAGGGAGGGTGTTCCACAATTTAGCAGTCAGAAAGGCAAAGGAACGGCTACCACACCTAGCCTTTTTGACCTTAGGAATGGTCAACAGAAAATAATTCTCAGAATGTAATGGTCTCTTAGGCATGTATGGGCAGAGTAATGGATTGGGCAGATTAGGTGGATGATAATTAGTGGGTGCATGAGTCTGCGGATGGATGATTGAGTCCATCGATGAACGGTGGAAACATTGAGTGCATGGATGGATTGGATGAATGTGTGAGTGAGTTCTTGGATAGATGCTGGCAGGGTATACCAATCTGAGGCCGCTGATGACAGTAGTGATAATGTTATAAATCTGACAAACATTAATATTATTATGCCAGTGCTAGAATTTCACCAAGTCTGTTCGCCATCATACCAAGGTTGCCTACAGTTTATAAATAATTACCACCATTATGACAGTTCAAGTATTAGACCAAGGGTCTTCACAGTCACGCCAAGAGTGCCTACACTGCTTCAAGAAATATCACAATCATTGCAGTGTAAGCATTACACTGCTGCAGGCACCATTGTGCCAACTGTGCCCACAATATATAAAGTGCTACCACTAAGCCAGTGCAAGCATTACACTAGAGCTGGGCACTATTATGCAACGGAGTGCCATAACACAAGTGAGAATTACCATTGTAATGCCAGTGCGTGCAATACACTAGGTGTGGGCACCATCTAGCGAAGAGTGCTTACAAAATGTCAAGAATTACTACCTATATACCAGTGCAAGCATCATGTAGGAGTTGGCACCATTGTGCCAAGAATGCCGCCCACGGTATGCCATGAATGGCTACCATTATAAATGGCCAGATTCACCCTATCACTAATTATTCTATTCTATTATATTCTATTTTGTTTTCTTTTCTTTTATTCCTACAAACCTCCAGACAGTAGTTTCCGGATACTTTGGGCGGATGCATTGTATGATAGTCAAGAAACAGACATATATAGCTGACAACTAGAACCACTGAACATGTATCGTGATAACAGGATGGTAAGGCCTTAGGTGAGTTAGTAGAGACTGAGTCTAAGTATTGGTGCCAAGAGGTGTGCAGAAGCAGTTGTTTTTAGGCATCTACCCAGCATTATTCCTACCTGCATGTAGAGATTTGCCACATGACTCAGTAATATTTTGTGCAACTCTAAATGTGTCCATCATCCAGTGATCCTTACAGCATGTTCATAGTTTAACAATTTGTCAATAAACTTGACTGAATCAGATTTGCCCTCAGAAGTGTTGAGTTGAGGCCCAGATTCCCACCATCCTTTACCATCCTTGGCTGCATGGCCACACATGCAACCCTAAGTTCATATTCAGATTTGACCCATCACTGCTTAATTATTAGTGCATGTTCAGATTTGGACTATCACATACTAAGTTCAGTGCATGTCAGCATTTACACCATTGCTCAGTAATAGCTGTGTGCTGATATGTGTACCAACATTTAGGAATCCTACATTTGCACAGTTACTCAGGACTTTTGACTGCATGAGTTTCCCTGACTGAGAAGTGCCTGCAGAGTAATGCTGGAAGACTTGTAGCCCATATTGTGGCAGGAAGGCAGAGAGGGCACTTACCAGTGGCTCAAGTGCAGCCGGGAAAAGAAGAGAGATAGAAGATAATGCTGTTTCCTCCCTTCAAAGCAATGTTGCACTGTCGCTGCCCCTTGAAATGCACGTGCTTTGGCTCAGCGTCGCTGTGATATGAGCAGTCATGTTCACCTCCAGAACCTTGAAATGGAGTAACTCAGCACTCCCAAAAACGAGAACGGTATTTTTAAAGTAATACGACTCTACCGTTGATGTAGATCAAGCATCCATGCTTCCATGCAATGCAATAAATAAATCACATTATTGTTTTGTTCTTTATTGTTGATCCTCTTACAAAATCATTTTTTCTTTGTAGCCACAGCCTACGTGCTTTGTCCCCCATGGGACTTCTTCAGGGTTTAATCCAATTCCATTAACAAGTGGCTGTTGCCACTTATAGTTCTCTAGCAGTGGCGGCTGGCAGGGAATGAGGGTGGAAGGGCGGGATGTTGAAAACAATGAAAATATTAAAAACACTTACCTCTTCTGCCGTCCCTCCACCGTCGTCTTTCCACTTTTCTTCCTCACTCCGAGTCTGGAAGCAGGAAGCACACACAGGCTCCCCTAAGCCAATCACGAACGCTGCTGTCACCATGACAGCAGTGTGGTGATTGGTCTGAGTGCCGTAGTTTGGTGCTCAGACGGGGACTATGAGCCTTTGCATATTCTTTGCCAAGACACCAAATCGTCATGCGCACTTAGAGTGTGCCCAACACTCCTCCTGTGACCCCAGCCCCGCCCTAACCTATCCCCCGTAGCTTATCATTTTCTTTTTTCCACTGCTCTGAGAGCAGTTGGTCGATGCTCCTCCGCCTTAGTGGAGGGGCTGCCCCTGTCCTCCAGTGATGTGTAGAGATTGACCTTTACAGTCTAGTGAACAGCGTTGTTCCCTTTTGGCGCTCTACGTAGTGTGCCATCTTGGTGTCCTTGTGCAAGCGCTGCAAAGAACCAATTCTAACTGCAATTCTGCTTCAAATCAGCATGTGGCTTTGGTGGAAGAATTCATGGTTTTCTGCATCTGGATAGAGACCCATGTCGGCCTCCTGAGGAAAGAGGTCAGCTGATCAGGGCTTTCTACGCCGGAGAACGTTTTTGTCACCTAAGGCATTAAGGACATTTTTTTAGAACAGGGCACAGGCCAGAGAGAGTCTACGGCTGAGAGAGGGTGAGTGTTCTGGTAGAAGAACAAGGCAGTAGCAATTCAGGGTGTGTTACAACTTCAGAAGCCGTTTGTAATGTTGTGTTACCAAAAATGAATGGAAAGAAACAATTACCTTTTCAGGGAAAAGGAGAACTGGTAGTTCTCTCTCTGAAGTATGCTTGAATAGATAAAAATGTTAGGGGTCAGACAAACCTCTCAGAGATCTCTCATCAGCAAGGGATTTTGCGAGGTCCTGCATGAACCCTAAAATTATTGCCAACACAAATATAAGTACTTTACAGCAAACATTTAATATAATATCTTCTTTTCTAATCATATTGTAACTAAAATAATAATTGTCAACAATTCAGCCAACAGTTATTAGATTGTATGTGAGATATGTTCTAATCATAGTTTATCCATGCACAATTAGTGTAAAATCCCACTTAAATTAATGATGCTTGTTGCAGCTATTGCTTTCAGAGTTATATGCCAAGTCATGGACCGCCCCCACATATCGCATGCCATTAGGCCTGAAGTAAGAGAACGACTTGTCTGCGTCCCTTTAACAACCCGTCCCTCTGCCTTGCCCCACCCATAACCCCGGTCACTTTTATTCTTTTGTAGGTTTCACCTGCACAGCTTTTGCACGGAGCTTGAGAAGTCTTTTGTAAGTAAAAAATTGTCTTTAAAGGGACCTACAGCCTGCCTCTAACATTCCATTTGTGTTCCTACTTACCACTCTGTTTATCTTGCTTTTATTGGTTTGTGTGTGTTATTTCCTGTTTGTTTCTGGTCGATTTCTTTTGTTTTTGTGTGTTTTCGATTATGCGGAGCATGTACCAAGTACTCCTTCTCATTGCAGATTTCATCTGCTGTACTCAAGCTCCTTTTTTTTTAGGTCTCGCCTGGCGAAAGCAGCGCATGCGCTGCTCTCGCTAGTGCGAGTACCTTTTGGAATCGATTCTGCCGAGGGCTTTCGTGCACGCATCTGCATGGACAAACATGGCTGCTGTTGCCATTTATCCATAGCAGACAGCATGCGCATGTCCGTCGGACTGTGGACAGTCAGACGCCATCTTGTGCCAATAGCTTTCCTTCCCATTGTCCATGGCAACCAAGCTTCTTATCAGAAGCTTCGTTATGTTACTTTCCTGTTCCCACCCCCTCCCGTTGGCCATGTTCTGCATCCCCCCGCCCCATTCCCGTTGTCATGTTCCCGTTCCCTTTGTTCCCACCCCCCTCCCGCTTCCCCCTCCTGTTCGCTGTGTTCGCTTTATGTACTGCAGCGGGGTCATGTACTTAACCTAAACTTCACGGGGAAGTCTTTCTTTAGCAGAGGGGACAAAGCAGGGGCTGACGCCAAACATTAGACAGGCTAGCCTCTCTGTAAGTTTTCAGTTTTTAAAGAAGTTTTAAAAAAAAGCCATGTACAGTATCAGCTTGGTAACTAGTCCCAGAAATGAAGTAAGACACCAGCACGTATCTACAACGTTTAAGACAACACCAGAGACAGCGCAGGCAAGATCGCAACTGACCAAACGGTCAATCTTGGAATCCCTTTGAGGATCTCACACACATTACGTACTAACATTCAACATTCTAAAACAACGCTGGTGATCAGCGTATAATTTATAAACGCTAGTTGACATTTTCATTCGCAGACGCGAAGGGCGTGTTTTTCGAGGCTGCGCGTAGTAGCCAGTGGGGCAGCCTATTTGTGAACCAATCAGAGCCTGCTCTGCACAGGGGGCTCCGAAGTTCATACAACCAATGAACAACTGACAGGAGCTCGCCAGACCAATCCAACGACGCACCATCGTCCAACCAACCAAATATCACCGCACTTTCCAAACAAAAATGTAATATGTTTTCCCCTATTTGATTGGTTGTGTGCGCCAAACACGTGTGCGCTCCATGGTCTGTCTGGTTTCTCTCCCTGGAGAACTTAACAAACCTTAAAGAAGTAATGTAGTGTCCGAGGAAATTTCGGATTGGTGGACAACTACCCCAGTGAATCGGTTCATAGGTAAGTGTTTACAGCTAGTTCAAGAGTCTCCGATAACAAGTCCCTAGTTTAGTTCTATTCCAATACGGACTTTCTAAAGAATTTCAGGTTGATTCTTCCTAACAATCATTTGTAAAAGCATGTTACACTTTGCCCAGCGACGGGGTCTCTCAAGTGCATACGAATCAGACATTTCTGTAGATTGTTTTGAAGATTAGGCAGGCCCGTTGCCTAGCTATCTGCTAAGCCTGGGGGCAACCTGAGATATTCGTAGATTGTTAAATCTAGAGAAGCCTTCCGGCCCCTCTGGTAATTCCTGTCAGCAAAGCCAGTGGTCATGTATTGTGATGGCTGAAGTGTTGTGTAAGTGTTTACATTTTAGATCTCCCATAGACAGCGGAAGACCTTCTGTGTATCATACCCAAAACGTCTATGGGCTTGAGCCAGCCCGTTTCTTACCATTAATTAGCTTTCTTGTCACTCTCAATCCATTGCTTTTTATTCTGTTGCTTTCCTTTTCTGCTTGTGTTAGTCTGTCTACTGGAATACACCTTTTTAATTTGATGACCTACATTCTTCCAATAATCGCTATGAGGGAACTGCGTTTTTTCTCCTTTTTAGATCTAGCCTGAGCCAGCGCATGCGCTGCTCTGTGCGAGGTTTCTAGTAAGGACTTCAAGCTAACATCTTCGCATACATGCCAACACTCCCGATTCAGGCGTGAGACTACTGATTTGAAGGCTAGTCTCCCGCCTCCCGATTCCTGCAAGCAAAAACCTGATTCCTCGGGGTTTCAGCTGACAGGGCTTGGTAATGTGTAACGTGCTAATTCTTCCAGCAATAGTCAGAATGGCGATGCAGGGGCTCTAGAAGGGGTGAAAAACCAACAAAGCCCCATTAACAACCGAATGGTCTTTTAAACACCTGTGAAGTACTGGGGGGTGGGGGGGCGGCTGTGTGTGTGCCCGGAAGCTGTTTCAGCCCGGGCTGACGGGGGAGGGAGGGGGGGGTGTATGCACTGACCGCAACCTGCCAGGCCAGTGCACAACTCTTGCATCCCCCTCTTTCTCTGCCTGCCATTGCGCTCCATGCTTCTGAAAGGTGATAAAAAAAAAACACGTGAATTTGCTTTCAAATGTCCGATCCTGCAGCAGCACACTTCCAAAGTCCATACATGACAGAAACCTGATTGAAGGCCCCATTCTCCCGATTGGTTTTTTTTTAAAATCTCCCACTTTGCTCTTCTGAAATGTTGGCATGTATGTCTTCTGCTCATGTTTTTTTAGGTCTCGCCTGGCGAAAGCAGGGCATGCTCTGCTATTGCTATTGCGAGTACCTTTTGGAATCGATTCTGCCGAGGGCTTTCGTGCATGCGTCTGCATGGACAAACATGGCTCCTGTTGCCATTTGTCCATAGCAGACAGCATCATACATGCCAACATTTCAGAAGAGCAAAGTGGGAGATTTAAAAACTTTTTTAAAAAAAATCGGGAGAATGGGGCCTTCAATCGGGTTTCTGTCATGTATGGACTTTGGAAGCGTGCTGCTGCAGGATCGGACATTTGAAAGCAAATTCACGTGTTTTTTTTTAGCACCTTTCAGAAGCATGGAGCGCAATGGCAGAGAAAGAGGGGGATGCAAGAGTTGTGCACTGGCCTGGCAGGTTGCGGTCAGTGCATACACCCCCCTCCCCCGTCAGCCCGGGCTGAAACAGCTTCCGGGCACACACACAGCCGCCCCCCCACCCCCAGTACTTCACAGGTGTTTAAAAGACCATTTGGTTGTTAATGGGGCTTTGTTGGTTTTTCACCCCTTCCAGACCTCCTGCATCGCCATTCTGACTATTGCTGGAAGAATTTGCACGTTACACATTACCAAGCCCTGTCAGCTGAAACCCCGAGGAATCGGGTTTTTGCTTGCAGGAATCGGGAGGCGGGAGACTAGCCTTCAAATCGGTAGTCTCACGCCTGAATCGGGAGTGTTGGCATGTATGCAGCATTCGCGTGTCTGTCGGACTGTGGACAGTCCGACGCCATCTTGTGCCAATAGCTTCCCTTCCCGTTGTCCATGGCAGCCAAGCTTCTTATCAGAAGCTTCGTCATGGTACTTTCCTGTTCCCACCCCCTCCCGTTGGCCATGTTCTCCATCCCCCCGCCCCATTCCCGTTGTCGTGTTCCCGTTGTTCCCACCCCCTCCCGCTGCCCCCTCCTGTTCGCCGTGTTCTCCATCCCCCCCGCCCCCTTCCCCGTGTTCCCGCTCCCCTCCGGCTGTCTGTTGTCTCGCAGCTTGTAGCAGACATGGACCCGGGCTGAGGCAGACCCGAAGAGATCGTGCATCGGAGAAGGGTTGGAGGGAGCCCCAGAGCCTCCCCAGCACCAGCCGGGATAGGTCAGCAGAACCCGCCGGTGTTTTTATTCCACCTTCTGTGCGACTACTTTTGCCAGGTTGCACTTCAGAAATGTTAAAAAATAAACAACAGAATGAGCTTTAAAGTGCAGCATCCTGGCTTCGGGAGAACATCGTGTCCGCTGTGGGTGGGAGCGTTGCCAGTCTGTTCGAGGCCACGTGCGGTCTGTGCCTCATTAAAATACAATTGCTGCAGATTGTCGACGGCCCTGCTCATGCAACGCATAGCTGCGCTGTAATGAGCACGAATACCTCTCATAAGAATACAATATCTACGCCTCAGTTAATATTGGTTTTTGCTCCGTGCACTCGGGTGAACAAGCAGACCGCGGGATGCCATAACCTGCCGCTGACCGCGGCCCCCGCAGGGGGCCACTCGGCGGTCGGCGCCTTAGTGGCCCCGGGGCCCCGGTCACCCCTCCCCACCCCCTCCCTAAGGGGGGGGGGGCGGGGACACAGACTGGTGCCCCCCTCCGTTGGCAGGGCCGGAAGTGACGCGCAATGCGTGTCACTTCCTGGCCCAGGTGTGAGGGGGAGGCTATTTAGCCTTCCCCCACCCTCACTGGCGACCTCTTTTGTCGCCCACCTCGCCTTTTCCCTCCCTACCGCTTACCCGGCGTAGGCATGGGTGGGGGGGTTGTTCTGAGCGTTGTAATGTTTTCTTTTTCGTTGCAGGCGGAGTTACAGGGCGATCTGGAAGCAGGCCGGTACAAAGAGTACCTCTGCGCGGCACCAAAGGGGGTGCCTGAGCCAAAACGAGGAGCCTCCAGAGAGGTCCCGGAAGCCGTGTCGGCGCCCCGCTAGTCCTGCGGGCGGTTGTGGGCCTGAACAACCGGGGGCTTGCTATGCGACGCTCCGCCCCGAGAGGGGGCGCGTGAGTAGAATTACCAACGGCACGTGATCGTAGAAAGAATCACCTGGAGGGCAGCACCGGCGGGCATCGCTCCCGCGCTGCCCGGCTCATCAGGCGGGCAGGCGACCCAGATGGTTGCCTGCCCTTGGATCGCCCGTAAGATAACCCACCCATTACATATCTTGGAATTGTGTAATAAACCTGCAGCAATTGTTACCCACCTACAACTGTTTCGTGTGTTTCATTGGGTAACCTAATTTGGGGGAGGGGGACAGCGGGGTGCCCCTGGGGGTACTATGCAGATTCATTGTCTGTTCTAGCCGAGCACGGCCGGCTCACAAGGCACGGCCGCCGGGAGTCCGAACTCGCAGTCGCGCTCAGATTGTCTATCTAGTGCCTGCCAGGACTGAGTCTGACTACAGAAGTTGAACAAGTAAGTAAGTACTAGGCCAGGCAGCCGGCCTGCCACTGACTTTATTAGTAGTAGTGTTGTTGTTGTTGTTCATGTTGTCACACAGAGACTGAGTCTCACACAGTGTGCAGCTCCGTGAATAACCGCGGCGTAGTTGGTTGATGCAGCAGACCCAGCAGTGCGTCGTTCTTTTAGCCCCTAGTAGCCGGGCACGCGCCAAATATACACAGAACTTATTCTTGGGAGCACTAGCATTGTACCCTATGTACAATGTATTTTTTTGCATTACTTCCCGCGGCGCCGCTGAGTCAGTGACGTCACAGCCCGGCCGGGGGTTAGTGCCTAATAGCTACACTACCGAGACACCGGCGGAATCGGCCTCCTGCCTCTGTCAGGTGAGGTGAGTGAAAAAATCCTGTCTGGACTGGCTGGAAGCACCGTGGCTGCTCACTGGGACTGCTCACTGTGAATGCCTGTTCGTACCGAGGTGGCGACGGCCGTGGCAATCACGGTGCTGCACCGTGCTCGGCTCAGAGGTCACGGTGCTCTCCCAGCCTCCAGAATGAGGGCCCATGCCATGAGAACAGCCTCCAGAATGAGGGCCCATGCCGTGAGTGCAGCCATAAGTGCAGCCTCCAGAATGAGGGCCCATGCCATGAGAACAGCCTCCAGAATGAGGGCCCATGCAGTGGGAGCAGCCATTAGCGCAGCCTCCAGAATGAGGGTCCATGCCATGAGAACAGCCTCCAAAATGAGGGCCCATGCTGTGAGTGCACATGAAGATCCTCAACACGCGCCAGGAGCACAAGCAGATAGAGCGGACAGTTCAAAATGCTGGAAACCACCAAACGTGAGTAAACAACAAACAAGCATTAAAAATGCAATAGGTCTCGCCTTTCATTAAGTGAAAGCCATTTGCTTTGCTATACAATATCATTAGCAAACCAAATGGCTTTAACTTAATCAAAGGCGAGACCTATTGCATTTTCAATGCTTGTTTTATTTTTCATGCAGCTTGATTGCCGACTGCACATCTTTTTGGGAGCAGATGCTAGCAATCGAACTTGTTCGTCCACTGCACATAATTTGTTTGTGCAGTAGTGTTTTTTTCTTTTTGCAAGACATCTCTTCTGTAACATTGCATACAGACTTCCATAATTTTTCGGAATACATTTTGAATGCAAATACATTATTTGCTTGTTTGATGCGCTTGTTCGTCCACTGGGAGCTGTGTCTGTTGAGCCTCCTGCCGAGAATCAAACCCAGTTCCCCAGCTTCACAGACGACCGCTACAGCCATCATAACACATCCCCGCACTCCATATGAGTACATGTGCCTAAACTCAGTCTCCTCATATTTTAATTTTTTATTTTGCACTTCATTATATAGCGCGAACTTACCCGAAGCGTTGATGAGGAGCTAGATGCATAACACACTGACATCCATTTTTAGGTACGCGGAGATGTTAAGTGATTTGCCCAGAATCACAGGATGTTGTCCCACCGATACTCGGATCTAGTTTGAAGAAGAGGGTCTGTGTGTGTTCATCGTGCGAGCAGAAGCTGCTCCAGTCAATGCGAAACACCAAGCTTTTGCATAATCATTTTTTCGCTCTACAGTTTGGCTGCCCCCAGCTTGAATTACTTTTGCGAATGAAAATTGGTTAACGGCTGCGCAGACTTGCACGTAGTGGCAATTACTACTTGTGTCTTCAAAGTTCACTTCAAAGCACCATGACGTCCCTCTAATCAAGGTTGCTTTAAAAATAGCCACTTTCTTATGCTTTGCCACGAACACATTAACCTTGCTCTGGTAACATGCTGCTGTTTGAAAACCCGATGTGAAAATGCAATTACTCGATTTGTTTTTTACAGCAAGCGTGTCTTCAGATACTGGTGAATATAAAATGGCATGCTTGCTGTAAATTGAACTTGTCCCCTAAGGAGGTCTCCCCCAGCATGGCGGTGTGACCTGGTCTTTCAAACACCAACCAGGAACCAGTGGCGTAACGAAAGTTGAGGACCCTCCCCCCCACTCTGGATTTAATCTGAAACTCTCAGGCCTGAGTACTGTGCTGAAGGGGCCCCCTGCAGCTCGGGGGCTGCGGGGGGGGGGGGGGGGGGGGGGCGGTGTTACGCCACTGCCAGGAAGGTCACGGCGATTAGCTATTGATTTGCACAACAATGAGACTTTGAGGGCCCCAAGAGGCGGGATCACGCACAACCTGAACATTGTCATTGATTACAGTGACACTGGTATACATTTGAGTCTAGAAAGATAGTTATGGCAAATCACAGCGCCCTCACTATAGCATTAGGAATGCGAGCACTGACAAAGCCAATAGTTCCCACTTTAGTATGCGGGTACTGTGAGGGGCTAGCATGCCCCCATTTTTGGCAAGGAAACGCCTGCTGTCTCGGATAACTCATGCACTACTGCAGGAAAATGGCGATATCTCGCTTTCTGCTCAGGATGAAAGAAGCTGGACACTGAGCAAAACGGATTTACAACATTATTAGCAGCTGTTTAATTTATTTTCGGCATGTATTGCATTTAAATGCAAGTGCCAGGAGATTTAATTATGCACATACATGTTTGTCCTTATTTAAAGAACTCCAAATAATTAGTTGTCTGTATTAACATGCCCTGTAACATTCCAGCCCCATCCCGAGTAAATGCAGCAATGTAACAATTGCCTTTTGTATTGTCTGACATTATTTCGACACAAATTATGGCCTTAAGAACTTACCTGCAACTTATTGATGCAACTAGCACATTATGCTGTGAACACTGTCTTCAAAAGTATTGCCACTTTTCATAAATGTTTCCCTGGTTGGCATAAGCGCTGTAGCACATTCATTCATTCATTCATCCATCCATCATTCATAACGACCGAGGGATACAGATAACGCAGGTTAGATTTGTCCTAGTGATTTATATCAGAGAATCATTCACATTTGATCTTCAAGGATTCCTGGCTGCAGACTGGCCATCTTAAACTGAAATCCTTCTTCCCTTCCCCTCAGCCCTCCTACCCAGCACCCAGAACAGCTGGGCAGCAGAAGGCGCTGCTCCAGTCAGTACAATAGGATAGCACTGACATGAGAGAATGCTTTTTATTGTCTCGTACTGTGTCTTACAATGACAAAAAGGGAAACAGCTTGCTAACAATCATGAGCCCTATGCAGTGTGATTTTGACCTCTTTTTTTTATTTTGTGTTGAATCCAGCTTCTGGGTAAATACATTGGGGCCTATTCACAATGACGTGCGATAACTATCGCCATCGTCAGTCAACGACAGAAAAGTTAACATCACCTAACCCAGATTATAATCGCCATGTTAGCGTGGTATTATCAAGCCCACCCTACATGGCGATAGTAACAGGGAAGTGGTGGAAAAACCAATGATAAAACCATCGCAACTGCGATGTCAAATCCAGCGTTAGGCGGCGATACCTGGCGATCTGCACATCATCGCCAGAAAAGTCGCATCATCACTCCCGGCGATATTGCCATGTGAACATGCACCTTAATGCGATAGTGTGCTGTCTGCCAGTGCACCATCGTGCCGCTTGTTGTAGGTACGGCTATCAGTATGTGGTGGACAGAAGTCCGAAATACACCCTATCCTGGGGTGCCAATGTACCTAAATAGTGCATACACAGAGTATCCTCGGGTGCCCTAAGTTTAATGCGCGGGGGCGGAGAACACGTCCCTGCAAGCGCGCTCTGGCGGGGAGACCTACCTATGCCCATGTTGGCTCTGGACAGTAAAGTGCAGTGATCAGTGCTCACCTCATGTCTCAGACCAGAGACAGCATCTGCTAGTGCCCTTCACTCGCGTTCTCAGGTGGAAAAGAATCCGCAGAGTTCAGCACAGTGCCTGCCAACTGTGGCACTACTGCCGTGCACGTGCTGCTTGCGCGCCCACAGGTGGCACAAAAACACGGATTAAACAGAGAGAAGGCGGACCTAAGAGGCGGAAGACTGAACCCTTGAACGAACCAGAGCCCAGACCTCTCTGCACTCTTTACATAGCGTTGCTTACTTGTAGCTTGGACAAGGGTTCAGGACTGAGGCCATGTAAAGACCAGCAAAGAACAGATGCTTAAGCAGCATGAAGTGGCATGTAGGCTGCAGAAGTATGCACATGCTCAATAAATAGAATTAGATGAAATTAAAGTGAAGCAAGCGCTTAGTGAGGCTAGGTAAAGCGTAAGGGTGTTCACAAGGAGCCCACACAGTAAAGCGCGGGTCTCCTGGGCTATAATTGATGAGAACATTACCAGGTGTCACTGGTTCAGGCCCCTCCGCAGTGCCCAGCCCTGGAACAACCTCTTGTGACTGAACTGCAGGTTCCCCGGGCATGTGTATGTCCGGGGTTGGGGAGGGGGCTGGGATTGGTGGCGGTGGGTGTTGTGTCCCTCATGGGTATCGGGGCTGCATGATCATTGTCTCCATGTCATCTGTGGGTCTTCAGGTGTGACTCTTGGCTGGGCTCCCTTTCATGCTGTGGGTAGCCGTCCTGCTTAGTACCAGCAAAAGGCAGGTGTTAAATCCCTGGTGCTACCGCGGCTTATCGCCTGTTTTTGGTTCGCTTCGCAGATCTGGCAGTTCGTTGTGAATGTGATGTTGTGTTTTTTTGTGTGATTTTGCACGGGAACGCCTACTCTGCATCTCATTAGGGTTAGTTGGTGGTGTCCACCATGGAAACATTTTGGGGCAGTTATCGCGGGAATACTGGTGTTGTCTGCAGTTTGCACCAGCTTGTGAATGGGGTGTTAAATCTATCTCCACTTTTTATGCGTTAAGGTGGAGATAAATCTGAGATAAGTCCTTGTGAATATGCCCCATTGTGTTTATAACTAGTATACATCAAAGCAGCATGGCATAAACCACCTATGCCGATGTATGACTCTCGGATGCCCTGTGCCTACTCTTGATCACTGCAGTAGGGTGAGATAATTTACTGTTGGGTGACCTCAACTCCACAGATATGCTTGACCAGTCACATGAATGGAATTGACTATCTTACTAAGTTTAAAAAAAATTACTTATATAGTACGAACACAACCCAAACATTTTGGATCGCTTTACATGAGCTCCACTTACATTTCACATTTACACATTCATTGTTTATAGGCACAGGGAGATTCAGAGATTTTCCCAGAATCACAGGGTGTTGAGCCAACGCCGAGTCTCGGACCCGGTTCCACAGTTCCAAAGCTGTCAGCTCTGGCTCTTATGCCACATCCTCATCCCAGGGTTTCAGCTGAGATTACGAAGTGGCTTGTGCAACAAACGATATGCTAATTTTAAAGCCCTGGCTTGATGTCTTTAACTAGATGTTTGCTTTTATTTTGCACCGCTTGTGGCGTAATATGAAGATGTTGGACTGTGTGATGTTAATTATTAAATTATGCCTTTTCCGGGTTGTGTGGTCGTTGGAAATCGGCATAAACAGATGTTTTGATTGGTGGTCCTGCTATACTATGCTGTCTAGTAACAGGGTTATTTCCAAGAGGCAGAGTCTTCTATTGACAGCAGTAAGTTTGTTTTTTTCCTACGTATGTGCTTTTTCCAGGTTGATATTAGAACTGTCTTCCCTGCCTCATTTATCAAATTTACACAACTGCAGGACCAAAAATGTTAAATAGGCTGACTCTTGTGCTTTTTACATTTTGAGTATGACTCCATTGAGAAACTGGCTTATTAAACTTTTTTTTACATTTTTTCAGTTGCGGACACAGCTGGATGTGTGTAAATGAGGATGGTCCCTTTCAAAAGAGTGTTTGATTTGGCACAGACAGGAAACCATTCCAATTTTTGATTGGAATGGCTGACGGCTTCAATCAGTCGAACCGCTTCTAGCTCCCTGTCCCGTAGTTGCATAACTGTAGTGTATAGCTGTAGTGTCAAATCGCCTGGGTATTCAGTTGGCACACTGCTATCCTTGTGCCTTTATTTTTCACACTACAGACCATTCGTGTTCATGCTTAATGTTTCTGACCGTTTGTGTAGGATGCTGAAAAGAAAGTGAAGCGATATGACGCGGTCAGCTTTGGCAGCCTCATAGCACTTTCTTTCTTGACTTTAAGCCATGTTGCACAGCAACCTATGCAGCTGTGCAACGTGTCTAAAAACAACTGACAAAGCCAAAAAATCTTGCACAGACTGCTTGTTTAGTAGCAAAATAAAGCAATAATCGCTTTAGTGGGTTTCCTAGATAATTTGGTCCCTGAGCCGCTGCACCTGCTGCACCATTCAAATCATGACCCTAGTGCCTGCTGGGTGATTGCACTGTGACTGCTTGTTTAGTAGTGAAATTTAGCAATAATCGGTGTTCAGTGGGTTTCCTAGACCTTTTGCCCCCCGTGCCACTGCATCTGCTGAGCCATTCAAATCATGGCCCTGGTGCCCGAAAGGACAAATGAGGAAATAGTTTATATCTAGTAATATATGTGTTCCAAAAAAGGCACAGTTGCAGATGGAATATGTAATTATTGTGTAGCTGAACATAAACACTAAAGTTTTCATCAAAAAGCATTCATCATTATAATTAACTTTTGCAAATTAAAATAATCCAGTTAGACAGCAGCATAGACTGCAATAAAAAATAATATTAAAGAATAACAAAGCAAAGAGAAGTTACATAGGCGAAAGCTATTGGCGCTGCCAATGCTTGTTCATATACAGTGGTCTATACAGGGAGGAGGTGCTCTCTACTCGCTGCTATGATTGTTGCACAGAACATTTAAACAAAAGCTCCATTCTAATTTCAGGAAGCAAACAGAAGCCACTGCTTGCTGTGGTCTTTTGTTCCATATCTGAGGAACTGCACAGGATACTCTAAAGTGCAGCTCTAGCAACCGCATAATGCTGAATGACTCAGAGAGTGAAACAAACTCTTCTTTAACCCGTAACAACAGAAAACTACGGGTAAGTCGAGGACATTTAAGTCACTGTCTGCATTGTAACAAGCTCAAGTTAGTGTAGGCATAAAAAAGGCAGATTATGTTGACGTAGTGCACATGCAACATCACCAAAACATATAAAAGCGTGCCATGCGTGTCAGTAACGCACACTGAAAAGCTGGCGCTCTTTATTCCCTCTCACCACCTGCATGGTCTAGGCTCTACAGGAGTAGCTGCCCAACCAGCCTGTGTATCTGCTCCCAGTGTCACTCAGCTTGGTAGCCCTTCACATGAGAGTCCAGCGTGGTAGCAGCCATTTCCGTAGGTTTCTCTGTGGATTTCTACTTCAGTTGGTACAAATACTACCCCTGGTGGAAGTGTGTGGTCTCCGAGACAGGTACCCTGTATGTATCGATCTGTGCCCAAGCGCAGCTGATATATCAAGTGAAACCAGGGATCAAGCCCTAAAAACAGAAATGGGGGGGACTTACCAAGTTAGGCAGAATGGATGTTACATCACCATACGTGACAAAGCCCACTATGTAACACGCAGATGACGGAAATTTATTTCATGTAAATTGGAAAGTGGTTACTGCTTTTAAGACAGAGATCCTTTTGTTTTTTGCAGTTCATAAAATGTAATCCTTCTAATATAACTCAGTGAGGTATGAAGGACATGTGGCTCCTACACCTTGTAATCCTCACTGTCATATGTAACACATACTGTATATTGATGTACACACATATGATTTATTGTCAATGTATAATCTGTGCGTGTGATGAAGTGCTCTGAGGATGAGTAGTGCTAAAGCGCAATAAAAGAAATAAACAAAATAATGGTATTAACGTTTTTATTTCTGTGAATACTGGGGCGATCAGTACATGTGACATTCTTACAGTGTATGCATATCTCTTATATAGAGGGACTGAACAAAGTCAAAAGCATTTCTCTCTTAAGTACCTGTGAAGTGATAAGATGTGAGCCTTTGTTTCCCCTCCATTGCATCTAGGTGTGAGGCAGCAGATAGCTCCCGGCCAGGATACTGCAACAAAAAGAGGCATATTGCCCCTTAACTCTGGCTTTTGTTATGAAAAAATCTGGAATCTGATATTTCTCTTCTCCGCCTGCAGATTGCTGCTCGGAACAAAACCAGACAATGTGCAGGTGCTGCTGAAAGTGTCCTGGTGTCTGAAAATTACATCGGGACAAGTTCAGCATATTTCTATGAATTCCAGGAGAATTAGGAGAGGAACGTGGCAGTCCGCTGAAAGTGGCCAGCTTTGTAGTAGGGTAGATGGCATCTACCCTCGGAAAATAGTGGGTAGATGGCGCCTACCCCCGGTGCGAGCCCTGAGTGAAACCCTGAGCATTGGGTCTATGGTAGCTCTGGAATCAGCGCACACAGCATGGAGTGCTGTCTCCTGGGGGGCTACGTGGTATCTCCTGGACCCCTGGAAGTGAGCCTAAGGTGTTCTACTAGCCTCTATGGATCCAACAGAACTGACCTATCTCCTCTGCTTTGCGGTACAACCCCAAGCAGAACTGCCTCATCAGCACCGCATCACGATGCATTCTTCGTGCAGGCCCTCCCATCCCCCAAAATCAGCTTTGATAACAATGCCGGACTCCGCATCACAGCCTTGCACCTGCTTGAAACCAACACATGGCCTTGACTACGCACTGCATCTTAAACGGGGCAATATAAGTCCTCCTTTCCTCATTATACCGACTACAGAAAAACAAGAGATCTGTTTGGGGAGAGCAAGCGTCACATGGGCAAGTTGTAAGGGCATCCAAAGAGTATGTTTTAGATGTATAACCCAAAATAAGGGGGATATAATTCAGCCGGAACCTTGCTAGCAAAAATCTATGCTTAGGATGAGTTACAAAAGGTAGATATGATAATACATTTGATTCGATTCTAGGTGTTGACAAATATAATTTTACAGTAGGCTTGCTATACATAGACTCCCAGCGCTCACTCCTTAACTTTTCTAATATTAGACCGTTTAGGTGCGACCTTGAAATGTTATTGCATGAGGTTGGATCATCAAATAGTTTTTCTTCATCTATGCTATAAAAGCTCTTCCTACCAAAGTGGAGCCACTTTGCTTTCGCTAGCCTATCAAGTTTTAAAAAGTCATGGAAGATTTCTTGTGTGAGCTTTTACTGGTCCCTTCTCCGTACCAAGTGCCATAATAGAGGAGGGGTATATCGAATCTGATCCGATATGAACGGAACCGCAAGTTCAAGAGGGCAATTAACGGAAGAACAGGTCTTTGGAGCTCTTTGGAGCTCCTATCAGACGCTTCCAAAAGCAGTCCTCTACTTGTTGTGGAATAGTTATACAAGCGGTTCCCCAAACAGCAGCCCCATAGGTGGCAACGGACATCGTTTTTGCTTTGTAGATCTTTTTGATTACTTCAATGGGTTTAGACCCAAGTTTTTTTTACAAATTTAAATAGTGCACCTGTTTCCCCTGTTGTCCCTCTATTGGCCACCACATTTTTCCATTTATTTTTGGAGTCAAATAATACCCCTAAATAGCAGAAGGTATCTGCCACTTCCAGCTTGCTTCCCTCAATGCTCCAGTTAGGGGCTAATTTTGGTCGCTCTCCTGCCACAAGAACAAAAGATTTTGTTTTGTTAACTCTTAGTTCAAGACTTTTCATAAATTTAGTATACCTCGTAATTAAAATCTGAAGTGTGTTACCAGTCCGGGCCCATAGCACAGCAACGTCTGCATAAAGAAGCAAGGGTACTGTGGTGGCATTTATGATAGGAACATCTAAAGTGGACCCAACCAGGGCCTCTTCCACACCATTACAATAGAGAGAGAACACAAAAGGGGTGAGTATGCATTCTTGTCTTACACCACCTGTGATATTAAAGAGTCTCTAGTACTTTCACCCTCTCTCCCTTATCAGACACAGGCAGTAGCCCCAGAATACATTTCACGGATAAAGTTAATGATAGCTTTCTCGATGCCGAAACCTTCCATTCTGGTCCATAGTTTTGTATGTGCCACGCAGTCAAAGGTGGCTGTTAGGTCCATAAAGGCCATGTAGAGATTACCTCCCTTGACCACGGTATATTTAGAGATGATCAAATACAGGTTAAGGCATTGATTGATCGTCCCTTTACCCTTACTAAGACCGCACTGTTCATGTGATAAAATGTTCCTCTCTTGTACCCAGGCCTCTAATCTGCTCATCAGATATCAGCCCATTAACTTTGCTGTGCTATCAAGTAGCGATGTGGGTCGATATTGTTTTGGTAAGGTCTAGTCCACCTTTTAAAAAATCGGGATGATAACAGACTTTTTCCAGGACAGGGGAACGCCCACTTGGGCAATAGCATTCAAAACATTAGTAAGAAAAGGGGCCCATAATCCTTGATTAATTAAAAAGAAGCTTCCATCAGGGCCAGGTGCTTTTGCTGTTATACATACATATACTTTTATAGCAATTTTATGGCAAGACCAGAGGCTCCTATTATGCTTTTCTTATCTTCTATTTTATTCAATAGCAACCAAGATAAAACGAAAACTACAGTTCCCAGAAGGCCAAGAAAACAAAGGCCAATAGAGTAACGTGGAATCCAAGACATCAACCAATAAAAGGGCAGAACTGAGTATATATAATGCTTGTCCTGACTGCGAACAGCCCTCTTTTCTTGCTGCTCGCAGTCAAGATAAGTATATACTCTTTCTCACTTCATGTATTTTTATCGCGCATTGTTATTTTTTTTGATTGTTATTGTTTATTGCTGATTGCTGTCTTTTAGGAAGTTAATCCCTCTTGATAACTGCGGCACCCCCTCCTTCCCGCCGCCGCCCGCAGGTGTGCTGTTTCTCACTGCTCGCGCGCTTGTTAGCGCGTTGCGTAGCGTCGCGGCCATTTCCCTTACCGTTTCTTCCTAACGGTCTTTGGCTTCCTCAAGACGAGCCTCCTCGCCTGCTGTGCCTCTTATACGGAGTTTCTCCGTCCACAGGCTGGACACTCCTCGGGACGAACCTCCTCGCCCGCTGTGCATCTTATCCAGAGTTTTCTCCGTCCACACACTGGTAGAAGTCGGGCCCCTGGGAGTGGTATTCCCTGCTAGCCCGGCCTCTCTCTGTTCCTCCACACACCCAGGGGTGGTGTTAGGCTCTCTCTCAGCCTGCTAGTTAACCCTTTCTTACCAACTCCTTTCCCTTTGTTTTTTACTGTGGAGGTTGACAGCTCTACTGGGTCTGATTTTATAATAAAGAAGGGGAGGCATTAAGAATGATCTAAATACATTTATTAATTTTTCTGTGGAAAATGCCCATTCTGCGCAGAAAGAGAAAGTTGGTACCCTTCAGCAATACTTCCGAGGTGTCTGCGACTTTGAAGTCACGAGTGCCCAGTGACGTTTCCTCACGCAAGGTTGAGGACGTAGGAGGGGTTTAATGTTAAGAATGCTGGTAAATGTGAATCAAAATTAAAAAATGCAGAGGAACCTCAAAAATTGATTATTTCTCAAATTTTGGACACGGATGACGATCTTGGAGACGCAGATGATGCGTTTGACCTTTTTGAAGCCAATGATCCTTCTTCCCCTCCTGCTAAAAAGTCAAGAACAGATTCTTTTTCTTTTCAATCTATTTTGGATTTGGAGGGTACTCCCATGTTTGACCCTTCTACTATTCATCACCCTAACTCTACAGAATGGTTCCCTGCATCTCATGTAAGCGACTATATTTCAGCTAAGCTTCGCCTGCCTTTGGACAAATCCACCAGATCCCGGCTCAAGTCGGAATGTCCCAAACCTTCCCTTCCTTCCAATATCTCCTCTACTCCGACTATTGATCAACCCTTGTTAACTTTCTTTTCAAAGTTTGGAAAAGATCCTCGTAAAGGGGTGGATAGGGCCTGGTCTACCTGTCAGGACAAATTATTGGATATTGTGGGGCCTTTGGCTCGTATTTTTGATATGGTAGAGTCTGCTTGTTTTGACGGAACAGATTTGGACCCAGAGGATGTTTATGGGTCCAAAGAGCCTTTTGCCTCTTGGTTAACGCCAATTCGTCAATCATACATGAGCCCCACAAAGGCCTTCTTATCAAGTTGGATCCCAAGTTGGCTAACTTGGCTACCCTTGATCCGGGTATTAAGGCCGACGGACTTTTGTTTGGTGATTCGTTAGTAAAAGATCTAAGTAAATTTGTCTCTACCTTTGCCTCCATCGATAAGGCTCAACAATCCTTAAAGAAAGTTTTTACCCAGTGGGTTTTTGGAAGGGCCAGTAGAGGCAGGGTCACTTTACCGGCCGTCCATACCACAATCAAGGCTCCAGGGGATCTTTCAACTCAAATTCCAACCACCAAGAGTTTAAACCCCAGTTCTACACCCAACGAGGTCGCGGTTTCAGGGGTCATGGACAGAAGAACTTCCACAACAATAACCAACAAGGTGAGTCTCTCAGGGCCTCTCCCCGTTGGGGGTCGTTTAAGTCTTTTTCTTCCAAAATGGCAAACTCTAACTGCAGATCCGTGGGTTCTAAGCTCTATCCATGGTTATCTTATAGAGTTCTACGCTCCACCTTTCCAGACAGTTTTCCCTCCTCCTCTCGTTTTTTCGACCGATATGGCCAATCTCGTTTTACTTGAGGTGCAGTCCCTTTTGATGAAACACTCTATTCAAGCCGCCCCTCTAGATGCTTTGGGGTTTCTCAGTTCCATCTTTCTAGTTCGAAAAAAGAACAAGAAAATGCGTCCAGTCATAAATCTCAAATGGTTCAATCAGTTTGTAGTTTATCGTCACTTCAAGATGGAGACAATCATCTATCTAAGGGACTCTCTTCGCTTACACGATTGGATGGTCAGAATAGACTTGCAGGACACATACTTAACTATTCCTATCCATCCTTCCCAGAGGAAATTTCTACAGTTTCAGTGGCTAGGAGTGACTTACCACTTTTGCTCTCTCCCCTTCGGTCTACCGTCAGCACCATGGTGCTTTGCAAAGATCATGAAACCAATGGTGACTTATCTCAGGTCTCTTGGGGTCAGGTTACTTATTTATCTTGACGACATTCTAATTATGAATTCAGACAAACAGACCCTTTTGTCTCATTTGAACATCACTCGGTCCCTTCTTTCAGAGCTGGGCTTTCTTCTCAATCCCGAAAACTCCATGCTCACTCCTTCCCAACAGATCGAGTTCCTCGGTTTTCGAGTAGATTCTTCAACAGCTTCGCTTCATCTGCCTCAAACAAAGGTGTTAGCCATAAAATCAGAAATTTCCCAAGTTCTTTGGAGCTCCTCGATTTCTCTCAGATCTCTGGCAAGAATAGTAGGCCTTTTGTCTGCCTCCAATCAAGCAATCTTTCCAGGACCTCTGCACTATTGTGCGCTTCAGCGCCTAAAGATTCGCCACCTGCGTCGAGGCCTGGCTTATTCAAATCCGATTTCCTTAGACACAGATTCTCGTTTAGAGCTCCAATGGTGGATAGACCATTTAGATGCGTGGAAACGCAGGTCCATCTTTGGCTCAGCCCCAGATCTTGTATTAGAATCGGATGCAAGTCTGTTGGGTTGGGGCGCCCGATGTGGTTAAATCTCGACGTGTGGTACATAGTCTCTAGAGGAGTCCAAATTGCACATTAACTGTTTAGAGATGCTGGCAGGTTCCTTTACTATCAGAAGCCTCGCAAAAGACAGAGTTTGCTGTGCCATTGTGCCATCCTTCTTCGTATGCACAATGTTTCTGCGGTCCGTTACACAAACCATCTTGGTGGCACAAAGTCCAAGCCTCTTGCGGAGTTGGAAAAGAGTCTTTGGGAATTTTGCTTTCTCAACAAGATTTCTGTCAGAGCCGAATATCTTCCAGGCAATCTCAATTCCATCGCAGATTGGCACTCTCGTTACCTACGGGACTCCAGCGATTGGAAGCTTCTTCCATCCCTCTTTCAATCTCTGTCCCAAAAATGGGGCCCTTTCTATATCGATCTCTTTGCCTCTCATCTCAATTCACAGCTTCCTCTCTTCTTCAGTTGGCGTTTGGATCCGCTGGCTCTTGCCACGGACGCTTTCCTCCAGGATCGGTCTCTTCATCTCAACTACTCCTTTCCCTCTTTCATCATGATAAACAGAGTCCTTTCTCAGTCCAGGTGCCAACAAGCCTCTCTGGTGATAGTCGTTCCCTTCTGGCAATCTCCGATTTGGTTCCCGTCTGCTGGAGATGGCGGTGAAGTTTCCTGTCCTTCCTCCTCCTTACAATAATCTTTTGATGGATCCTTTGGGTCGTCCTCACAGTCTCATTTTGGACAACAATCTGACCCTGTCCACGTGGAAGATTGCGGGCATAACCTCCTTGACCAGTGCATTTCACAGGAAGCATTTCTCTTTAATAGCAGAGCCTGGGCTCCAGGCACAACAAAAGCTTACAAATCAGCTTGGTCTTTATGGACAAGTTGGTGTGTGGGAAAACATGTCGATCCCTTTTCAGCAAATTTAACTTACATTGTCAATTTTCTGGTGTCTGAAGCCAGTTCAGGTAAGTCTTACAGAACGGGTAACCTTTACAGATCAGCTATCTCCCTCAATCACATTACGGTAGGCGGCAAGCCAGTGGGTGAACACCCCCTGGTGTGTCGGCTTCTTCGGGGAGTAAAATTTTCCAAGCCTCCGTTACCAAGGTACTCTAAGTTATGGGATGTGAATTTAGTTTTCAAACTTTTTTCTGATTGGCCAGATAATTCTGCTCTTTCTCTCAAGTGTGTAGGTCAATGCCTCAAGGTGTATGAACAATGGACCTTTGATCTAGGAACGTCCTCCCATTCCCAACTTCTAATTTCTTTCCGCAAACCTCACAAGCCTGTTTCCTCTGCCACTCTTCCCCATTGGATTCGCTGGGTTATGTCCCTTGCTGATAATGATGTTTCTGTCTTCGGTGCCCACTCTGCCAGGGGAGCCATGGCCTCTAAAGCTTTTTGGGCAGGCTCCAGATTGGAAGACATTCTGAGATCGGCTGATTGGTCCAATGACAAGGTGTTTCGTATGTTTTATCGTAAACCTGTTATTACTGCTGCTTCTTTAGTTGTTGACATGCTTTGAACAAGCATAATAGGAGCATCCGGTCTTGTCATAAAATGTAGATTTCCCTAGTAATTTATGATGAAAAGTCTTAATTTGATTAAAGACACAGAGGCGAGTGTTATCCCACCGCATCACTTTTAACATGTGTTTTCTTTCCCTCCCTTGGCGGCTCCAGCTCTTCCACCTGCAACTACCTGACCGGGGACACAGTCCACTCAAGGATTCTGATCTGCACCGTCCAGCTTCAGTCAGCATTCCTGGTTCTTCGGTCCCAGTTCCTCTTCCCAGGATGACGTTCTTGGACTTTGTCGAAAGTTTTCTGTTTGGACTCTAGACTTTGGTGTGATTCTTTCAATTTTTCCTTTGTTTACGGATAATATTTAGTCTGCTCGCCAAAGAAAAGAGGGCTATTCGCAGTCAGGACAAGCATTATACTCAGTTCTACCCTTTCATTGGTTGATGTCTTGGATTCCACGTTTCCGTATTGACCTTTGTTTTCTTGGCCTTCTGGGAACTGTAGTTTTCGTTTTATCTTGGCTGCTATTGAATAAAATGCAAGATAAGAGAAGCATAATACTCGCCTCCGTGTCTTTAATAAAATTAAGACTTTCCGTCATAAATTACCAGGAAAATCTACACTCTACAATCATTCTGCTACTTTTAAGAACCAAGCTAATTCTAGCACAACAGAAAATAAAAACGTATTCTGAGTTTCATAAATGGCTTACACCTGCATACCTCTTTGAAAAATAGGGCTTATTTTCAATATAATAGCAAGGCCTGCTATTCGTGTTGTGCAAGGTCAGCTGCACTGTCAAGTTCAGTTAGCAAAGGCTAAGTACCTCTCTTCCCGGTAGCCTTCAGTTTAGAGACAGTGATATGATTCTGCTTGACCTGTCGTATTGTAGATTCTTTTCTAAGACCTCACTCTTTGTGTTAACTTTTTATCACATTCATTCATTGCTGGTGTAATTGTCAGAATAAACAATTAGCAGAGAATGGCTTCATGGGCTTTCACGTTTTTCATTCTGCAAGACTGCAATAACAATAAAAGAGAAATGTAGTTATCAAACGTTTAGAAACTCTTCAAAACTCTATAACAAATAATGTAAAAAGAGAAGTCAGCATTTAGATTAAATACTGTAAATATATTCAAGCAAACTTGATTATCATTTTGCAGAACAGAATGACATAAACCAAATGGGCATTCTAGTATGGAATATTGAAGAAGATTGTTTAAAAACAGTCATGCACCAAGAGGAAGGTCTCCTTCAGGAGCCTGCTGCTTGCGAAAGGTAAAAGTCAATTTGGATATATCATGTTCAGCAATTTTTCTCTGAGGTAGAATGCTATATTCTCTGGGCATTGGTCCTCTGTTGGAAAGATGTCATTTTCAAGCATGTTGGAATTCATGCTGACTCTATTTCTTTACTTATATATAAATATCCCATTGAACAAATATCAATAGCATAGTTGACAATCCACCAAACAAATGTAAAAATATTTAACTGAATAATAAAATAATTAGTCCAAAATAACTTTAAACCCAGTCAATAAGCCAGATCCAATGTTTTTGAAAACTTGAGTTACACCTATTGTGTTTAGTGAGTGGAAGATGGTGTGCAACAAGTGAGCAAAATGGATTGGAAACTGCATAAGTCCCTGATTTTCTGAGACCGAACTGGCTGTATGCAAAACGAAGGTTTCTGTCGCAGAGGTTTAAGACATCTCTTTCTAAGTTAATATCCCAACATGCTTATTTAGGTTGTCAAAGGGCCTTTGTTGCATGTCTATTTTTGGCCATGAAATGCTTTCAAACACTTATCTTGGAAGAGGATGCAATGTAACATACTGCCAAGAAGGCATACTCCTGGGTAATATGTGTCTGAGAACTGCTTGTCAGAAGTGAAATTGGGGCTACTGCTGGTCCTTGCCTTAATTATACTTCAATGCTGCATATGCATTTCAGATCAGGAGGCTGATTTGTAGGTTCTGGTGTTTATATTTGGACTGGTGTCTGGCTGTGTGAATGCTGTGTGTGCTTTCATTCAAGAAAAATTCTTCGGTCAGCTGGTGCTGCAGTCATGATGTCAACACGGAATTCTGGGACTGGGCTGTCTGAAATATGTGTGTGAGACATTAGAGAGTGAGAATGGCATTGCTCTGAAGTCTGGGGAGCTCTTTTCACATGTCTCCTGAACAGCCGTCACGGGAAGTGGCTTCAGGGTAAAGTTTATTTGTTTAAAAAAGAAAAACTACCTGGGGCCTCTCTCATTCTTAAGAGAGAGGTCACATGTTTCTGATTTTTTAACAACATTTGGTTGAACCTGGGCATCACAGGATTATATGGACACCTACAAGATTTACCCTATGCAGTTAGAGGCAGAAGGTGAGAAGTAATGAATGAGAAGTAGGCATAGGGGTGATTGTATGTTCCTATTGATTGCAACTCACACTTACTGCCACAGTGAAGGGTTAGGGTACACCTTGACTTTTGTGGCATCTTAATAAAACCCAAAGTTATCAGGGGAGCTTTGTATAAGGAAGTACATACATGGTGTGGTTTTACCAGTTATGTGGTTTTATATGTAATGTAGTGTACTATCACCCGGGATGGTATCATAGCGCTGAAGGAAGAGTATTTGTGAGAAGGAATGACAGCACGATTGTAGCATTGCATGTTATTACCAAAATTGAGCGACCTGTAGTCCTGAGTATTGAAGGGTTATCCCTTTATGAAGTGATATCCCAGTTTTTTCAGTAGACTTTCCTAAGCAATGACAAAGCCAGTTTGGGGTTTTATGACATAACCTTGCAAAAGATTGCAGTGCAATGTTGATTCAGTTCAAATAACTTTATTCGATTCAATCGAATCATAAAAGTTTACATACATATAGTAAGTAATAGGATAAAAAATGCTTAGGAAAATTTTGTGCAAGGGGAGAAGAAGCACATACCATTCTGCAACACATTTATACAAAATACAAAATATTGGAATATTAAAAACCCCTAAAATCTCTAAAAACTTAAATTCATTTTAGGATTCATAGCGTTTCCTAATTAAAAATGCAATTCTGATGAAGTTAAGCACAGCACTGCAAATAACAGCAGTAGACCATGACCGCAAATAATTAAAACCCTCCTGGTAAGAGCAGGGACGAATTTCCTTTAAAACGGGCTAGATAATAGGTGACCTTGGGTCTTTATAAAGTGTGCAAAACACCATGAAGTGCATTGTACTTTGATGGGCTAAATTATTACAAGGACAGGGGGGTTAGACTCTCAATCCGCCTGTTTAGGAAAAGCCACAAGAAAGTGCAATGTGAAAAGACGAAGTCTAGTCATAAGGAAACGCAAGTGAACATGAATGGTAAAAGACAAATAAAATTGCGGTTGGCTCTGAGATTCACAATCTGGTGTTCCATTATTCTGGTTAGACATACATAGTTCAGTTCGTAATGCTTTTTTATTACCTGTTTCATGTTTGTTTGGATACCATCTGGATTATCGTAATAATTTTCCAAGCCTATTTTGTAAAAAGTATCCTTAACATAACGAAGCCAGGGGAGTGACATTGCGTTATCAAGATTCATACAGTCTCTAAGGATACTCCTTGAAAATAATAGGTCCTCCGAAGTCCAAATTTTACCCCATAAAATCAATGGGGCAATATTCATCCTATCTTTCATAAAATCCAAACCTACTTCAGAGTGGCAAAAACGTGTTGGAGAACTGCGGGGAATCATCAATAATCTTTTTTTTAAATGTATTCTCTAAAATCTGAAACTGGGTACTATTATGGTAACGCTATACTCCTGCACCAAAGGTGGCTACTGATAGACTTGTATAAAGGTATCATTTCAGTTACCGCCTTATGTCCAAGCATACAAGCAAAGTGAAAAAGCCCCTCTATTGTTCTGCTAGTTTGTTGAATCATAGACACAATTAGGTGTTCCCAGTTTAACTTATTATTAAAAACATTCCCCAAGTAGGCAAAATTTGACACTTTTTCAATAACTTTTCCCTCACTACAAATGTCCTTGTTTTTTTTGGTTGGGGCTGCATACCATATTAAATGATTTGCAAAAATTTACCTTTAGGTCCAATGCCAACATATATTCAGTAAATGCATTCAAATATTTTTGGAGGCTATTGGCCGTTAAGGTCATCAAGACTGTATCGTCTGCGTAAGACAGTAATGGGACCTGTTTGCCTTCTATGCTTGGGAAGTCCAATTTCTGTTTTAACAAAAGTTGTTCCAGTCCGTTTGTGTATATTAAGAATAAAAATGGGGCCAAAATGCATCCCTGGCGTACCCCCTCAGTAGAAGCAATGGGCCTAGTCTTCTCTCCCCCAGGACCAAAACGGATAGCTACAGTGGTAGATGCATGTAGCCTACGCAACAGGGTAATAAGGGGTTCTTCGCAACCCATGTTTTCCATCAGTGTCTACAAATTCCCCTTTGGTTCACTGTATCGAAGGCACTGGACAAGTCCATGAAGGCCAGTTGGATCGATCCCCCCGGCCTTCATGTACTTGCCCATAATCATGGACAAGTTAAGGCACTGTTCATTAGTTCCCAACCCCTTTCTAAAGCCGTATTGAGTAATAGATATGAGTCCAGAGGCATTAGCCCATGACTCCAAACGTGCAAGGATTACCCTCCCCATAACCTTGCACGTAGCATTGATTAAAGAGATCAGCCTGTAACATGTGGGGTCATTCCTGTTACCTTTTTTAAAAATCGGGACTACCACTGCATTTCTCCATGATAATGGGATACGACCCACTATTACTGATTTAAAAACATTTAACAACAAGGGACCCCAAAATTGAGGATTATTTTTAAATAAATCCAAGGGCACCCCATCCGGTCCTGGGGCTTTCGGACAAATGCCCTTTGCTAGGGCGTCCTCTACCTCATTTAGGGACAGGGATGAGCTAAGTTGATGTGCTGAATGTAAATTAATAGCTATCTCATCCCTTTGTTCTTGCGATGAGACGCCCTTTGGATTAAATCTACTCAAAAAATAAGACTCCCAAACTTCCCCTGTTATGGTTGAGTCCATACTCCTTGGGTCACTAGAAAAGAGTGGGCAATTTATGACTTCCCAGAAGCTCTTAGAGTCCTTTAGAGCATTGGCTCTTTCAAGATCTTCCCAGGTCAGTCTTCTCAATTCTCTACACCTGATCACACATTTATAGGCCTGTCTCACTGTCTTGATTAGCACCCTATCATGAGGGAATGCATGCAATGCTTTCTTCATATCTTTTTGCGCCTTGGAACATTCGGCATTGAACTATCTTATTTTTGGGGAATCCCGACTCCTTACTGATTTAGTCAAATATTTGGCCACATCTTCACAAATTGATTCAAAACATTGTATTATGGTGTCTGGCTGTGAGTTAAAAGCTAAACATATCGTGATTTTACCTAGATTTGTTTTGATAATATCCTCCTCAAATTTTGTAGGATTTTTTGAGCTCCACTTTAACCTAACACCTTGATTACGGTTATGCTTTAATTTGTGGTCATTACCCCTGCCCTTCTGTGCGATGACATGCATGGAAACCGTAAGGGGGTTATGGTCGCTAGACGGGTTTGGTTCAACTAAAACGTTATCTACAAGACATGCATAATTATGAAATATCAACATAAAATCAATTGTGCTAATTCTCCCTCCACCCTGATAAGTTGGACACTGGACAGGAGGAGTGATAGCCAAAGTGTCGATCATGCCTAAATCATTTACTACAATGATGGTATTTAGTGCTTCACCCTGTGGGGTATGCTTAGAATGGGACAGAGGGTAGTCTGCGGTGTCTACAATCCCACATACTTTCTGCATACTGTGCTGGCATAGTGTGCAATTGAAATCACCCACCCAAATTATGCACAGTGGAAACATTTCGCCGTGACTTTATCAATTTCCCCTTTGAGGGTGTAAATAACCCCACAGTTTTGTAGGTCGAAAATATTGTAGTACCAGTGAATAAATAAAAGTGTAGCCTCAACCAGGTTAGAAATCAAGATGAGCTGGTACCAGGGAGAGTCTATTATATTCTCTATCTTTAGTGACTCATATTGAACAGAATTGAAGGTCATTAAACCTCCCTTTGCCCTCCCTGCTGGTGATGGTAATGCTTAGACGTTGATTGAACAGTATCCGTCAAGAGTAACATCCTCCCTGCTCCAGGTTTCTTGTACACAAATAATGTCAAACTTCTTCACATAATGAACCCATGCCTCATCTGATAATTTTGAGGAGATACCTGCGATGTTCCATGAGATAAGCCTAAGTGGGCGGGTATTAAGGGTCAAAGCCACTGAGGCATCCCCAACAGTGTTACAAATAGCTGGCTCTACAAGGAAAATATCTGAATCTAGCCCTACATTTTCTGCGCTATCGATATGTGGGTGCGGGAGAGAGTGTAGACTATTCTCATGATCTAGTGTAAGAGGGGGGGGCAGCTGTACTATCTACTTTGTTGGATATAATCTTAGGGGTTTTGTATGAAGTAGCGTTAATCCCTGATGCACTCAAGTTTGGTGTTAGTCAGTCTATATCAGCAAGACCACTTAAGGCCTCAAAACTATTTGGATGAAACCAAGGTGGAAACTGAGGGTGCGGGTTTGACAATGCACGTCTATTATCCTCCACTGTGTGCCATTGCGGTCTTGGAGCCTGATAGAAGAACTCCAAGGGTAGGATGGAAATGCCCCTCTCATATGTATAAAAATTGTCCATCCTCTTGAGTATTGTTTTGACCAAACCTGGTGATCTAAAGGTTAGTGCAACACAATCTCCCGAGAGTGTCTTACTAGATTTCCCCACCCACTCAGTTCTGCATGCCATCTTAAATTCAGAAAATAACAATTTGTTATTAATTCCTGTCCTTGTACTCAAATAGTGCTCAACACCACCGGGCAGCAATGGTGGGACATTGGCCAACACTACAATATATGGTGTTGCTTCTGGGGGTAAATGCAAATTAAAATATGAGCCACTAGAAGGTCTTTGATCACTGCTCCGCCCTTCTATGATGCCTGTATTACTGTGTCTTTCCTCATGGTTATCACTTACTTTATCAACTTGTGTGCTTCTTGGGACATGTGGGGTCCGGGCAGTCCTGTGAGGCAACCCTTCTATCTGATGTGGGGTCTCGGTGGCGTTTACAGGGGGGTTTCCTACACTTAGGAGAGGCTGACTGTCCTGAATAGCAGGTCTTACCTAAGGTTTGGGTTGTTGCTCAGCCCCCTTCACAGCAACTGGGCCCCCACCCCTGCTTTGCCCATTTTCTATAGAGGTTTGGGAAGTACTCAATACAGATTTCTCTATGAGCGCTAACCTAGTCTCAGTTTCAGTTAGTTTTTTCAATATCGGGTTCAAATGGGCTAAGATCACGAGGTCCAATTGTTTCAAGAAAGCTTCCCTCTCCTGACTAGATGACTCTACCAATAACACCCCATCATCTGGGGCAAGTGCTTGAATAGCCCCCTGGTTGTACTCTAAGTCTGCCTGTTTACTTCTACGACCAAGCGGTTTAGACAGAAGATTGACTTTGTTTTTTTTGTTTGTTTGGCGCCTGACCCTTCCTCTTCTTTAACGGCGGAGCAAGGCTACTTCCATGATTACTCTTGGGTTATTGGTCCCTTGTGACAACTTTCGGCATAACTGGGGGATCAACTATGTCAGAGACATTAATAATTTCAGGGCCTGGGGATTGTGACATGCTTATTTGTGGTGAATTAGCTTCCAAACCCATTTGCGAAGCAGGGGTGATAAGAGCAGGTCGATTGCGAGCGTTTTGTGGCTCCAGGGACAATCTGCGCTCAGTCAATTCAATTTCATGAATGAGAGCTGATTCTGCTCTCAATAAAAAAACGTCCAGTGTCCCTACCACCCCTTGCCCATTACCAGTTTTTGACCTGATCATTTTGCACCCTTTCTTAATACAAGATAGCTGCCAACAAGATATTAACACAGTACCTCAAAAGTCCACACTAATTAAGACCAAGGCGATGTAGAAATGTTAATAACGTGGACCAGCTCGGCCTCCTCCGGCCTCTGACGGGCGTGGACTGGCCCGCCCTTGGCCCGGGCTTTCCCCGGGCACGGCCAGGGCACACCTGCGCTGCGAGAGCCCTGAACTCCTTAAATGCCCCTCCTGGCGCGATTGGTGACAGGTGCAGCGAGCGTGCCGCTAGCGCGGCCTCTATGAGAAAAAACTAATTCCGTCTTGGGCGGCTGTGTAACACATCTCCAGGCACTCCCGGACTCTGGCAGGTAAAACAAACAGTACAAATGAGCTCCTGTTGATTCAATTTTGAGTTAAAGTGAATAGTACTGGAGTCTATGTAAGACACATTTTCTAAGTGGGAGATATGTGGTTTTGGGTGACATGAAACAGGCACCATTTGTTTACAAATATAAATGTAGGACAGGTGACTATTGCAGTGGAAATAGAGATATGTCATGTTCAAAGAGCATCCATGTATCTCTAAAAACCGATTCTCACAGTGTTGAGTTGTAGAGATCAGATTTAAAAAAAATGCCCTCTGTCGATGTTTATATACAACAGATATGTCTGTGCTTAAGATAGTCAGCTATGAGGTTTCAGTGATGTAAATCTGTCACTACCCTGGTACATTCAAGCAAAGGATATGGAGGCTAATCCCTCCTCCTCCCCAGTTGGTCCCCTCACCTCCTGTACTAGAATTCAGGATTATGAAGGAAACCCGTGTGGAAGGGGAAAAGGATTACAGTAAGCAGGAAATGTACAGTAAACGTGCACTCTGGATCTATCAAAGGAACTTAGTATTTGACTTACCCTGTGCGCAGTGCAGGTTAAATGAACTACCTTCCAGACACTCCAGGAATTCTGCCCAAGAACTGAATTTAAATGAAAGTATACTACAGCACCAGTATGGGGAAGCCTATAAAAAGGGAAACAAAGCAACAACAGCACAACATTCTATCAAACGCCAGGAGAGTTAGGGATCACAGGAACAGTGGAGTGCGACATAAGTTTGGGTGTGAAAAGAAACGTAAGAGAAGGACTCATAACTGCAGCCGTTGCCAGGTGCCTGCTTATGCATGTGGTTGGGCTTTAGACATCTCTACCGGTATTGACTATGAAGAGTCACTCGGTATAGCGAGCCCTAGAGACACTGACATAGCCCAACTAATCTGTTGTGTCCGGGAATAATTTGCTCTGCACTTTTGGCATCTCCACTGCCCTGTTCTCCATTTTCTCCAGTGTGATGTTGTTGGTGACTTTTCTGGGCTATTGAATCTGATGAACTGAGAAAAGCTATTCAAGTGAATCTCGCGTCAAAAATCACTTTACTTGTATATTGTATTGTTGCTTAAAAAGCAGAATTCTTTACACCCATACATATTTGTTGTGGAAAAAAATGAATTCACAATTAAGCTGGGCAATTAAAAGGGACAATCTGTCCAGAGTAAATATGATAGCTGCCCACTATAATCTGTAGCATACACAACAAAAAATCTTGGTGTAAGAGGCACCCCAAAGTAATTCTTCAAATGCAGGTTCTTTGAATACCAAATCTCATTTATTCATATATATATAAAAACAGTCTGGATAATATGTCTTTGATCGACATATAGATTGTACAGGAAATGTATGAATTTAATTTTCACTATTATGGATAGGATGTATAATCAATTTATTGAGATAGTATACAGAATTGTAGTAGCTAGGTGAGCAAATCTATACATTGAGTAACATAAGAAGATGAATCTGAATGTGCTTAGTGATCTATTTTATATTTCTATATAGTGGAGCAACAATCAAACTGTTTACAGGGTGTAGACTGTACTGGAAATGTATGTATTACATTTTCATTAGTATATATTCAATGTATTTCTTTGTGACGTGTACTTATGATTTGGTTAATACATGTTTTGAACTTAGTTATGTTTCGCCTACATTGGATTGTAGTTTCTTCACCTGATTACCTAGTTTCTAATGGCTATCATATGACTCAAACTGAATAATTTCATGTCACATAAAAATTCCTCCTGCTCATAAAAGCTTTTTTGTCACTGTTTATTTCAGCCCTGATGAAACAATAGAATTCGGAAACATCTGCCGGTTGGCATTATTTCCGTTTTATACCTGCGGCAACTCAACAGTTTGAAGTCTCTACTACAGGTTATTTTTACCTGTGAAGTGTAACTAACGAGAAACCAGTTGTTGGCATTTATATATGTTGAAGGACTAATTCTGATGCAATGTTTATCTATAAGTGATGCCTGTGTATTGGATTAAACTGTGAATTAATTATGTCCTGAATAAATTGATTGTGTTATGTTGTGACAAAAACATGATGATAGACGTATATGAGCCAAACTATTGATATGTGTGAATAATATAGCCGAGATTTGGCACTTACTTCAATTTGGGGGTCCCTCCTCCACTAAGAAATGTTTGTTATTGGTTGTGGAATTCCTCGTGATAGTTACAAATTATATTATAAAAAGGTGATGTGATTTCTCTGTGCATCCAAGCACCACAGTAAGAGTATTTACTTGGAAGTGACTGCACTGTGTGCTGGATTAAAGGGATTTTCGTAGAGGTAACAGTTCACCATGTGCTATGTGACCACAGTAGCACATTTGGGATAGTTGTGCTAAAAAGTCAGGTTGGTTTAGCCTTAAGAAACTGGGAGAGCGAGACCACCTCTGTTGTTATGGCTTCCCAATGCTAGAGGTTAGTGTGCACCACCCCCAAGGCTTTAAGAAATATTTCTTTCAACATAAAAAGTAGAATGCCAATTAGCAGCATTGTGGTATGGGGATATTGCACATTTGTTTGTTCTATGTAAGGATGAATTCTCTGCACTCGGAGAAGTCACACAAAGACTAGCGATTTAGCAACACTGAATTTGGACTGTACCAACTTATTTCCTATCCTACAGACAAGCAATTTCTTTCCAACAAACTTGGTGGCTTATTTGTGAATAGTGATGCAAATGTGGACAGCAGTGCTTATTTAGTAAAAAAAAAAAAAAAGAACTGGTATCCAAGCATTGCTTATAAGCCTGCGACCGGCGTTATCAAGTTTTGGGTGCCGAATACCAAGACTGTGTAGTCTTGATTGGAACTCCTGCCTCTTTCATCAACCACCAGACTCACCCTGCCGCTTTATCCCTCTCTTTCACGCTTTTTTTCATTGCTGCTTTCTTTCTCACTATTTTCGTTCTTTCTTTTCCTCCTCCATTCCCATTATGTGTTTTTATCTTTCTTACTGTGGATCATAGTCTCTTGAGAAAAAAAATAAGTACTGGTCCCCAAAGATGACGGCCAGTGGTCCCCACCTGCAACCACCGGCTCAAATTAAGTCAGGAACAGTCAAGAAGTCAAGTCTGTGCAGTAGAAGCATGGATAATCATGGTTTGTCCATGAACATAAATCAGCATTTTTCAGGGCTCATCTTTTTAAATGCATCCGTTCTGCTAAGTCTTCTCAAACACACAGTCCTAGTTTTCCTAGCTATTCTGTCCTTCCAATTACTTCAATGCTCTTCACATTTCTCCACCCCCCATTCAGCTGTAGCAGCTGCAGGGAATCAAGGACCAGGCTTTGTTGTAGTTTTTTCATTTACAGAGATAGGACCTCTGTATACCACTGCAGTGCTGCCCCCTGTCATGGCGAGAGTCACTTTAAGATTTGTGGAAGAGTTTTACCTTTCCATGATTTACAAAGATGGCTTCATCTTAACTCTGGTGTCATCATTGTTCCCTGTATGACTACTAATCCCTCCGGTGCTCTCCATTCGTTTAGGATTCCATCGTGAATATTTGTGGTAGGGCAGGGCAGTGTTTAATTTGTGCTGCTGTTTGCAGGTGCTCAGCACCACACTTAATTCTTAACACCAGTACTTCTTATAATTGTCCACCACATTGTTGCGCTGTGTTTCAATTTTGAGCAGAGATCATCACTTTAGCAATGAAATATGCAAAAAAAGGTTAGGGCAGTGCATCCCGAAGTCATTGAACTGGCCTTTGCAGTACTGGCAGGGGCAGTGGATGGTGTAAGCTGCAGTTGAATCCTTAGCAATACCTTGGGCTCCGGCACGTATTTTATCTTTTAGAAACTAAGCACTGTGGCTAGGCACTCTGCTTTTAAGCCTCCACCCCAAGCAAAGTGCTGAAACAGTCTTTCACTTAGTATCTGCTTTCTTCCACTCATTGTGGTTACCTACCATGGGTTGTATGGCATTGTGCACATTGGTACTGCACGCACAGGCTTTCATGATGGCAAGTAAATCAGTGCAACACTTTGCATCGCTGTGCATCGCAGAGTGCCTCTAAGCACCTCGGCAAACCTTGGGGCATATTCACAAGGAGATATCGCTGTGTTAGCAGCACTTTTCTGCTGCTAATGTGGCGATATTTTTATCGCAGTATTACCAAGCTGTCGCTAACAGCCGTTAGCGACAGCTTTCTGTTGATAGCGGCCGCATCCAGCATCGCCAAGGATGTTAGCGATTACTATAGCTAATGATATGCAACTTAGGCGTTCCCGTGCAAAAACGCACGCTAACCCCACTTTGCTATATTCACAACGCTCGCCTGGACCCGCGATGCGAAAAAACATCCATCTGCTGCATCCTAACCCAGATAGCCCACAGGCTGACTGCACCAACACAGTGGATAACCAACATCCCTCCGCAAACAAAGCTGCTGGCTGTGCTGCACCTGTTGGCCTCTGGTACCTTCCAACCAACAATTGCCAGAGTTGGAGGAGTCTCACAGCCAGCCCTATCCAAGTTCCTCCCAACTGTCTTGGATGCCATCATCAGCCTGATACCCCAGCACCTACGCCTCCCCAACACTGCGCAGGAACAGTTTGAGACCAAGCAAGGCTTTTATGCCATAGCTGGCTTCCCTCGATCTATGAAGAAAGTATGTAAACAAGGCCGAGTGTGGTGATAGTGTGCTGGACAGTCTTAAGTTTGCAGAGCACAGACATGTCCATGTGGGCATATATTGCATTTCCGTTGTTCAGCCTGAAGGCAATGACTGGGTTGGTGACTATCCTACCTGATTGGGGGGGGACCATGTGAAGGTCACATGGAGGATGCAGAGGCTGTCGAAGCAGCTGCAGGTCACTGCGTAGACCTGTTTGTTCATGGAGAGGGAGCACTCAAGTACGATGCCTAGGTACCTAGAGTTGTCTTGGGGGGGCTGCTGAAGGCGGTGGCCCAACAGGTGTAGCCACATGCTGATGGGGTGGTCACGAGGATGAGGACTAATGTCTCGTCTTTGTAGAGCACCCCCAGCTGTTGATCATGCATGTTGCAACTTGCTGCAATCCTCCCTGGAAGCCCAGTGTGGGCGCCTTGGTGAGGGAGAGTATGAGCTTGGTGTCCTTGTAGGTGGTGATGTCTAATTGTTCCCTTCATGTAGCTCCAGTTCTTCTCCAGGCATCTGTAGATGCATCTGTCATCTCGGATGTTGTTGGTGACTGAAGTGGCATTCATTGCACGCTGTATGTTGGAGTAGCATATTGGGGCAAGTGTGTATGTGCAGTTGGAGATACATGTGTGGAAATCCCGAGCAGCGCTGTTGGTGTTGACTGCAGTGGTGTGTGCGTTGCTGTTGATGGTGGAGTGTACCAGCTCCTCGGTGACTCAGCTCCAGTAACTTTGTGTGGGGCCTGCTGTGGGTTTTGATGTCATGGGGTTTCTTAAAGAGGAAGTGTACGCAGTGCCGGTCACTCCATGGGCGTTGAGTGGTGTTGATGAAGTGGACGCAGTTTCCACATGAGAAGATGGGGTCAAAGGTGTGCCCTGCGCTGTGGATCAATGTGGTGAAGAGTGGGCTCAGTTCGATGTTAGCAAGCATCAGCCAGAGGAAAATGGATTTGAAGTTGTTGTGGTATGTGAGGTGGAGGCTCCGCTCAGGAATAAGTACGTAGTTCATGGAGTAGATGGCATGGTGTGTGATGAGGTTGATGGTGTTGGTGAAGCTTTCCTGCTCTCTGTGGGCCGTGCAGGTGAGGGTGCCGCTCACTGTTGCTTTGTGGCTGGTCTGGATCAGAAAGTGCAGGTCTTGGGTGGTGGGGAAGGTCTGGCGGCAGCAGCAGAACTGAACATGAGCCGTGTCTGGTGTGGCCCATTGGCATTTAAACGTTCTCCTGGCATTGACTGCAAGGAGGGCGGATGAGTGGTAGCGCTGGTGTTGGTGTTAGGCTTGCGGACATGCGCAGACAGGCTTGACATTGGTGCACTGTTAGAGTGCTAGTGATGCAAAGTGCTGCGCACACAATTAAATAGGCTCAGGGGGAGGGACAAGCAGCTGTGAGACAATGTAATTTGCAGTGATGCTGATCATTTGTCAGGAGCTACACATGACAAACATGAATTCAAAAGTAGCACAAATCATACACCACAAAAGTATTAACACTGCCAACACACCATGCATAACTACTAATGGACACATCTCACCATTACTTGTAACAGGTGATCAAGGATATGCACTCACCCCATGGATGATGACACCCCTCCGTGCCACCAACACCCAGGCCCAGAGGCAGTATAATTTGTCCCTCGGACGCACCAGGGGCATTGTGGAGCGCACATTTGGCGTGCTAAAGTCACGTTTCCCGGTGCCTTGACATCACAGGTGGCAGACTGTTGTTCAGCCCAGAAATAGTATGCAAGATAATCATAACATGTTGTGTATTGCACAACATATGTGTACGCACCAATGCCCCATGGATCCAAGTGTCAGATGCACCAGACGATGCTCAGGATGATGAGGAAGAAGAAGCTGGTGGAGCACACCCCGTAGCTTCTGCAGCAGGAACTGCCCGAAGGAACCAAATCATAAACTATTTCTTCACCTGAGCACGGCACATCGTGACTGTCCTTAGCAATCATATATCTGTTCAAAATGACCCCAAGGGGGCGTGGCCAAGATGGCGGCACGGTAGGACGCGGAACTCTGCTCCTCCGGCCTCGCCACTTTAGTCGCCTTGTATTTGCCCCATTCCCGCTGTGCAAACGGTGGGTCTTTGAAGCGGACAACCATCTGATCCCGCCGGTGCCTGCTGCGGTGACATCCTGTTTGCCGGAGCGTGCTGGCGAGCCATTGCTGTGTTCGGTGCTGGGGTCCCGCGGCAGAGGCCGGGGCTGAAGCCGAGGTTGTGTGATTGCCGCCTGGACGGCCCGCGCACCTAGAGCTGCAGCGCGGGTCTGGAGAGTGCCGGACCCCATGATCTGCATCGGCGGCTGTTCACGCCACGGCCCGGAGGCCCCGAGCCTTAGAGCATACAGCCTTGGGGGGCGGTGAGCTGAATACGGGTTGCGGCCTGCCGAGGGCCGCCATTTTGCTTCCATCTACCCGTTGGCCTGCAGTGATGCTTGCCGGCACCGGTGACTCGGCGGTGGTGGCTCCTGGCCTGTGAGGGGGCCGCGCCCTGGTTGGGGATCTCCACGGGTGTGCCCACCACTCGCACACGGACCCAGGGACGCGACGTGGAGTGAGTCATTGGGCCGCCATCTTGCACCGCAGCGGACTGCGGGGAGGTGGTGCTGGAGCCTGGGGGTGAGTGAGCTTCGGGTTCTGGCTGCGAGGGATCTGGCTGCGCAGCTGCCACGGGTGACCCACCACATGATCGACGGCTGAGGACCGTGGGTGTCCAGTACAGCATCAAGGGCACAGGCCGGAGGCCCCTGGGCCCACTCACACAGCTCCTGAATATGGGCTGCGGACAGCGGACTCCCTGAGAGTGGTGGCCGGTGCCTTCCTCCTGCGCTGTGGGGGTTTACGGCCCGTGCTGGCTGCGGCGGGACCTGATTGCCTGTTCACTGCGGACAGCACCCGGTGAGTGGCTCACTGCCCGGGCGCAAGGGCTCCCATCTCTTGGCGCGCCCTCCCTCTGGATGATGCTGGGACCGGAGACCTTGGCATAGTGGCATCCTGGCGTCTCGTCGCTTCCCCTCCACACCGGTTCAGCGGAGATCCCGCTCTGAGGCGCATTGCAGGTCTGGCCCCCCCCCTCAGCATAGCATGCAGGATCGAGCCCAGACATAGAGGAGGAGCGGCATGGGCATGGCAGCTGGGCCTCAGCACCCTGCAGCAGAGCGCCCTGTTGGCCACCTAGACCAGCAGCATAGGAGTGTCCCTGCGACATGCCCCTGGGAGATCCCGGCTGGGTCTCCCAAGAAGTCCTCGGGCCGCGGTGGGCCCCTAAGTGTCCTGCACTACCCAAACCCCTGGTGTGACACCAAACTGAAGGCTGCGGTGTCGCCTCGGCCTGGCACACGCTCCCGTTTCGCCTCTCTCACGTCAGTGTGCAACGATGGCTACTGCACGCGCAAGAAAGGAGAAATCCCTCAAAGAGCTCTTGCTGAAACAGCACGGAAGTGCAGAGGTGTCTCAAGGATCCTCCAAAACTCAGGGGCGCACAGACTCTATCACAGAAGCCGATGGCCCAGCCACAAAGGCCTTTATGCTGGAACTATTCTCGGTCATCAAGGATGAAATACAGAAGCTGAAGAGCCAGCTGGCATCAGACCTCCGGAAGGTGCATCGAGACGTTGAGGAAGTCGGTGAGAGAGTCGCCGTACTGGAGGAACACGAGTTGGCGAGGGAAGACGATATGCATCAACTCCAACAGGAAGTCCTCCGCCTACGGGACCAGAACCTAGACCTTCAGGCATGCGCGGAAGACGTCGAAAACAGATCCCGAGAAATAACATCCGCATTCGAGCAATACCATGGAAGGTGGAGGGAGAAGATCTGCGAGGCTATGTCTTGTCTCTCTTTCAGCAAATCTTGGGCGAGGAGGATACGTGAGATATCCAGATGGACCGTGTCCACAGGGTGGGTCTACCGAGAAGCAGCAAGGCTCCCCTGCCTGATGTCCTCGTTTGCGTACATGATTTTCAACTCAAGGAGCTAATCCTGTGCAAGGCCAGCGGGGCCAAGCCAATTCAGTTTTGAGGGCACACTCCGACCCTATTCCAGGACTTGGTGGCCAAACGGAGAGAATTCTGAACAGTCATGTCCTATCTACGGGATAAGGGAATACCGTACTCCTGGGGCCATCCCTTTCGCATCATCTTTAAACATCAGGGAAAGTTGAGGCAGATGCGCTCCCTGGCCGACACCTTGGACCTCCTGGGGCTGGCAACAGACGCGACCCCGATGCCGAGTAACAGTCCTTCACCGCGTGCAAAGAAACGTCTTCCCCGCTGGCAGACCATCGGCAAGTCCTGGACTTCCACAAAACCAGGCCCAGAGGAAATGGCAAAAGAGTGAGATGCGGTGCTCTCCACCCTCTCTCAGGCCCAGGACCGACGAGCACCCCGTGAAGCATCCCAATCTACATCATGGGAATGGTAGTATCGAGACGGAGCCGGAGGGACTCAAAAGTGGTCCACTTTCTCCGACGTCTTAAACTTCCCCTTTGGGCGTACACGCCATCTGGTATTCTTCTCCAGGAAGGTTCATTCCCCCTCTGACCTTCCCTACGAGACAGACTGTAGTCTCCTGTTCTACGTATTGAATCGAGCTCTGGTGGAGCTTTTGTGGTTTTTCTTGGGTCATGTTGGGGTGGGTTTTTCTTTCAGGGTTCGGGAGGGTCGTCTCCCCAGTGAGCTTCTTTTTCTTTTGTGATTGCTTCTCTCCGCTGGTGTGCCTCCTTCCTCTGGTGCAACCCTCCACTCTCACGAGTGGGGCCTCGGTCACTCCACTGTTTGCTATGTCCCCTCTAAATGGATCTTAAGATTGTTAGCTTCAATGCTCGGAGCCTCAACAATCCTGTCAAACGAAAGGCGGTCCTTTCCTTACTTGAGCACTCCGGGGGGTATGTTTGTCTCCTTCAGGAAACCCACCTGCTTCACAGCGACACCCAGCGCATGCGCCACAGCCACATTCCCTTACAATTCTGGTCCTCTGGGAATAGCAAGCGAGGGGAGGGGGGGGTAGCCATTCTGCTCGCTAAGCGTTTCAGGGGCTCAGTGGTAGGGCCCATTGCGGAGATCAAAGGACGCTTCCTTGCGCTGTGTTTTATGGTGGGACACTCACACTTTACGGTACCTTCAATCTATTCCCCCAACGTCAGGCCGGCGAAATTCCTCATAGATGCCTATGCGGAAGTCTTGCTCACACCCGACCCCATAGTAGTGGTGGGAGGTGACCTTAACTTGGCGATGGACACTGGGATGGACCGTTCTGGCTCACGGATCGGGGATGCGGGAGCCTTGACAGCGGGTGGCGGAGACTGGTTACATGATACAGGGATCCGAGAAGCGTGGCGCTGCCTTCATCCGAACGAGTGGGACTTTTCATATTACTAGCTCACAAGACCTATGCCCGACTAGATCACTTCCTTGTTACCCCAGCGACATGGGCCTGCACCATGGATGCCACTGTTGAGGCCCGCTCCGTATCTGACCATGCACATATTACCCTGACCATGCGTCTCCCCGCTGCGCGACCCTCCCTCGACGCCTGCGAGACTCGATGCTCCGCTCTCCAGCTGTAGTGACGGACATTAAGCGTTGCTTGACTGACTATTTAACAACTAACGACGTTGGCTCTACACTGCTATCGTCGGTGTGGGAGGGGCTTAAACTAGTGGTGCGAGGGGTGCTGATTGCCAAATCGGCTTACGAAAATAAAGTCAGGCAGTCCAAACGTGCGGAACTGGAAGCTAAGGTCAGGGAGCTAGAGGCAATTCATAAGAGTACTGGGGCTCCCAGAATCTGGAGACAGCTGGAAAAGGAACGCCTTCAGCTTCGGCGACTGGACCTTGATCGGGCCGAACATGCGGTAGTGCGACTGAAACATAAATACTATGTGGGCTCAAATAAAGGGGGGTGTATGTTGGCTCACTGTTTGCGCATCAACAGGCAGCACAGGCCATTAAGGCGCTTCGAGGAGAAGACAGATTGGCGATCACAGGTGACGCCGAAATGATGTCGGCATTCCGCTCTTTTTATAAGACTCTTTATGCTGCGGACCATTCCCTGTTAACTGATCCTACTGAGTTCCTTCGAGGAGTGGCGGTCACTCCCCTTCCAGCGCACGAGGTGGAGGCCCTGGAAGCTTCCATTCGCATCGAGGAGGTGATCTCGGCCATTGCTCGCCTGAAGACCATGAAAGCGCTGGACCCAGATGGTTTTAGCGCTCTTTTTTATAAAACCCTTAGTGCCAAATTGGCCCCGCTGTTCAAGCACTTGTTCAACTCCTTCGCAGACACGGGGTCTCTCACAACCTCGATGTTACAGGCCTCTATATCAGTCATCCCTAAACCGGGGAAGGATCCGGAACTCTGCAGTTCCTACCGGCCGATTTCCTTATTAAATATCGATGCAAAGCTGTTTTCTAGCGTTTTGGCCGCTTGGCTGAACGCCCATATGCCTGGACTGGTTGACCCGGACCAATAGGGCTTCATTCCGGGCCGGCAATGTGGGGACAACACCAAGCGACTTTGCCACTTAATTGATAAAGTGCAAAGATCCAAAGAAGAGACCTTACTGTTAGCGGTCGACGCCGAAAAGGCTTTTGACAGTGTGCATTGGCCGTACTTATTTGTAACTCTAGAACAATTCGGACTGAGGCCTAGATTTCATCAATGGATCACGAGCATTTACAGTGCGCCAACAGCAGCAGTGATGGTTAATGGCTTACTCTCTGATAGTTTTGCGGTGGAGAGGGGGACGCGGCAGGGCTGCCCCCTCTCCCCCTTGCTTTTAGCTCTTTATATGGAGCCCTTTGCCCAATGGCTTCGGACAATCCTGCGGCGCGCGGTATCCCATTTGGCTTAGACCACCATCTTATCAGCCTTTATGTGGACAATGTCATTTTCTCGCTGGCTCATCCTATGACTTCATTGCCGGCCATTGTGGAGGACATAAAGACCTTTAGCCAGGTTTCTGGCTTTCAAATTAATATGCAGAAATCTCAAGTTCTCAACCTCACCGCTGCCCAACCGACGGTAGACGCCTTGCGAGCTCGCTTCGCTTTTGATTGGGTATCGGATGGCGTTGCCTATCTTGGTCTGGTCTTTCACAAAAGCCTCGCGACCACTGCGGCCGTGAACGATGCAGCCCTTCTATCTCGTTATCAGGCTGATCTGGCCCGCTGGCTGCGTCTGCCTTGGACATGGTTCAGTAGGCTGTCTGCTGTTAAGATGAATGTTTTGCCTCGGGCCCTACATTTGTTTCAAACGCTCCCCCTAGAGCCCTCCTCTCATTCCCTGCACCATATCCAGACTGCGATTGAGCATTTTGTGTGGGGTCCGATCTCCCCCCACTTACAAAAAACGCTGCTCCAACGCCCTAAGAAGGAGGGTGGCCTCGCCTTCCCCAATATAACCCGTTACTATCCCGCTTCACTGCTATGGTATCTCGTGGAGTAGAACCGCCCCATGACTAAGAAGCACTGGGTCTTCATGGACCAGATGGTGGCGGGCCACCACATCTGGCGCGATGCCTGGCTGCCGCGCCCTGTGCACGCTTGGGTACTTTATTCCTCGCCTGTCACCCGCCCCACAATGCTCGCTTGGGATAGGGTTTCAACGCAGGCGAATCTGACCACGTTCCCATCGCCCATGACCCCAATCTTCTCCAATCCCGCCTTCCCACCCGGGATGGACAAAATGCTAGCAGCGCGCTGGCTGGAGGGAGGCTGCAAGCGCTTAGGGCACCTATTTGACATCCAGGGACTCATCCCTTTTAAGGACTTGCGGGAGGACTATGACCTCCGTAGCTCTGACCTCTTTCTCCACTCCCAGATGACTCACTGGATTTCGGATCCAGCGACTCGCCTCCTGGCCCACCGACTAATGCGTCAGTTCGAGAAATGGCTCACCCGTAAAAAGGACGATCGGAGGCTCATTTCTGAACTATACTCCCTTCTCACAAAGGGCATTCCTAAAGTCCGCACAGCAGGGCAGAAGCGCTGGGAGGAGGAACTGGGGCGCACACTGTCCGATGAGGAATGGAGGATATTTTCTACCGAACACACCACACTGCAAGCTCCATGGGTCACGCGGAAACTGCCTTTAAGATTGCGTCCTATTGGTACTATACCCCAACTCGACTCGCCAAGTGTCAAACCGGTTGCGACAGCCTCTGCTGGCGGGGGTGCGGCAACCCTGGCACCCTCATCCACTTGCTGTGGCACTTCCCAAAGCTTACGCGTTACTGGGAACAAATACTAGATGACATTGATAGAGTATTCCACACCACCGTCCCCAGACTCCCAGCTTACACTCTTTTAGGCCTTCCCAATGCGCTGACCTTCCCCCTGCACTCTATTAGAGGGAGGCAGATGGCACTTGCGTTGAATGCTGCACACCAAGTGATTGTGGCTGGGTGGAAATCGGAGAGGGTCCCAGATCACACCCAATGGCTGCACCAACTCTGGTATCTCCTAGGTATGGAGAGGCTCTCAATGCCCTCCCAAGGGTCTTCCGCAGACTACGCCAAGACCTGGGCTCCATTCATAGCCATCCTATCTACTGAATTTCGGGAACTAACTTGTCCCAGCTACCTCCGACTTCTGGGACTAATCCCAGAGAGCACTCCCTCCGCATAGCAAGATGGATCTCGGTAGCCTGTTGAAGGTCCCGCACCTAACAGAGACTATGGATTGCACTCTTTTTCTTTGGCATTTGTTTTTTGCTCACTGGGGGGGTAGGGAAGGGGTGGGAGGGGCATTGTTTTTGTCTGTTCTCTTTCATCAAAATCAACACTGCTACGACACTAGGCTCGGACTCGGGCTGTCGGTCTCCGCAGCTCGTATGTCTTGTGGCATACTGGACACTTGGTTATACATTCATTGGTGTGGCGGTTATCGCCTCCCTCTCCCCCCCCCCCCATTTTATCCACGTGGCCGGCCCTCTTTGGGTTGCAGGCGACATGCTGTGTTAATGATAGTTGGTATGCTCTTCACCATTGTCTCGTTATCACGACTTGATCGGATGTTAGCCGGCCCGTGGGGTTGTAGGCGCCAGTGTCCTGTTTGCCTTGCTCTGTGCTCTTGCAATAAAATCGATTTAATACTAAAATGACCCCAAGCACTGTATGTGCAAATAAAAAACACCACACACATACCCTGTGTGCATGTTTATCCTCTGCAGGAGTACATCACTCTGACAAATGTAAGTTTAATATAAAGTGGTAATAATATCACAATTGTAATTTGATGGTGGGTATGTCTCCTCTTTACAGAGAGTTGCTTTTTGGGGGTAGTAAAATCTACTTTTTAGAGTGTCATATGGGCCAAAATATGTCATTTAGGGTGTCATTTGTGGTTAACTATGAATTTGAGGGTGACATTTTGGGTAAATTATGGATTTTAATGTGTTATTTGGGGTAAATTATGAATTTTTGGGTGTCATTTGCGGTGAAATATGGCTTTTAGGGTGTCATTTTTGGTAAAATTAGGATTTTATGGTGTCATTTGGGGTTAAAACAAGCTCCTCATGGGGTTTTTGGGGGGCTGAAATGAAATTTCATCTAAGACTGTTCATCTATGTAAGAATCTGCACTTAGCGTGCAAAATCTGCCCACATTAACCTCAATGCGATGTTTTTTTCATACTCGCGATGGAAAAACCATCGCTAAACACATTCAACAATACAAAATATTACCCTTAAGCCTATTTGGTTGCAGGTTTTCACCGCTTTGTCAAAAAGCGTCAGCAAACACACAGGAAGTGATGTCTGCATGCTTCCTGTTTATTGGAGGAGTGTTGTGAATGAATGAATGAATCGATATTTGAATCGATATTTCTTAAGCGCATGGCTACCTGCGGGCTTCCCAACGCTAGAAGCAGGACATTCAAGAACACCGATTAGCCTTAGGGGAACAGTAAGGTTTTAATTAGTTTCCGGAAGGTCAGATGGTTCACCTCTAGACGAACCTGGAGGGGAAGGGAGTTCCACAGCTTGGCGGCATTATATGAAAAAACATTTTGATATCCGTATTTTTGGGACTACCGCGAGCTGTTGATTATCCGACCGCAAGGCCCTATTTGAAAGGTAGGGGAGCAAGATGAAGCACATAATAGGCAGTCCCTTGCCTGCTAGGGCCTTGTGTGCAACGCACAAAGACTTAAACTTGATTCTCTCCTGAATAGGGAGCCACTGGAGGGTGGCCAGGGCAGACTTCGCCGATTGGCGGTGAGTGATTCTCAGGAGCATGCTCGCAGCACAGTTTTGGACAATTACTGTGCACTTTCACTTTCTCTTTTGAGCAAATTACTGGTGATTGTGGAGATTGCTGGCGGTGTTTGGTTTTTGTGTGGTGCAGATTAGAGATTTTGAGAGTGTTGTTGTGTCCTATGTCCTGTCGATAGTGTCTCTGTGAAGTGTGGTGTACTTGTTGTTACCTGTTTTATTGTCTCCTGTCCTCAATCTTGTCAGGTGTTTGTCTTGGGGTAGTTAACTTTCTTAGTAGTTGTTGGGGCTGTTATATTGGGTTTCTTTATTTTTGGCAGTGGGTTTAGGTGTGTGCAGGAAGATGGTGAGTGTGGGCAGGGAGGGCAGTATGTCCGAGGGGGCATTGTGGGGCTTGATATGGCTCATGAAGTTTTACCTGCCCTTGATGGTGGAGAGTGGAGACCGTATCCTCTCCGGATATGCGGTCAGTGTGTGGAAGGTGAGGTGGGAGCACGTGCGGGCGCATGTGCAGCGTGTCTTTGGAGTGCACCGGACTGTGCGCCAATAGAAGCAAAGCTAGCAGGATTTACTGGGCCGTGAGGGTGACCTGTTGCATCACCTGGGAGTCATCTCTGGCATAGAGTGTGGTAAATTCAAACTCAAAATCGAATTATAAACACTGTAACAAAAACCCCAAAATGCCGTTTGGGACACACTAGTGTCGAAGTGCAAAAATGTGGGAGACTGAGACGTGAGACGTAATGCGTTCACACCTAACGTTGGCACATCAGAAACACAACGCTGCATCATATTGACAAGCATTGGGTGCTTGTTTGTGTTACCCACTGTGCTGGTGCAACACTTAGCACTGTAGTGCCAAGGCTGGCACCCTTGCACAATACTGCGTGCAGGATAAAGATTGTTTGTGTACAGGAAGGGTGACTGTACATGAACAATCCAAGGCATTGTTACTGGGACCTGTGTGCTGCCCATAAGGGAGTGTCAAAATGCTGTCCTAATAAATTGTTGTAAGTTAGCTATGCTGCCCTTGTACATGGGCTCTGTGTGACAATGTGTGAGATATGAACAATTACTCAAAGGAAATAGGACATCTCCAGAGTGTCATACACCACCAACATCTGTGAAACAGCCTTGTGCGATCGGCAGCGTAGCAATCGTACACAGAGCATGTATAACATCAGGTAGCATGTAGAAATGGGACCTTGCGAATGTGTCACAAAACTAGTATGTGCAAGTTTGCTAGCATTATTGTGTTGTTTGGCCTGACTCAGCATTCACAGGTCTTGTGTGAATAGCTGGCAAAGACGACCCAATCATGTAGCCAACATGAGACACAACAGTACTGTTACGGAGCATTTTCCGTTCTGGTGATGATTTGTATGATGAATATGACATGTGTGATTTTACGTCTGATACCAACACATATTTCTCTTTTATGTCTCACAGCAGGATGTCCTCTCATTACACAGGGGGACATCAACAGCTTCCAGGACCCACACGCCACTGGTGAGTTCAGACATCATATATTGGCATAGTGCGGTGTCATGAATGCCTGAGTCAAATGATCAACGTTGTAGCATGCAGTATGGGTGTGTATCACATGTACCTTGCCTACAGTGTGATGTATTGTGGAAGTCAGAAGTGTGTACAAATCTGTAAGTGAAGGTGTAGCTATGCATTTGTATACTAGCTGTAACTTTGCACATCCCCAGTCAGTCATACACATGAAAAATTAGGTCTATGTGTTCTGTCACCACAGCACATGCATGTGGATTACAAAGCGCACCGATAGGAGAGGAGACGTGCAAGTGGTGTTGGTGATGAGTATCAGCAGACATGGAATGCATGTACATCCTTGACTGAGATGACTGTGCAAGTGGGCCCGATCATGCACAAGGAGGCAGTGGTTTTCCGGCCGTATGTGCTCAGACACAGGTCGGCATTGTTAATTTGTCGGCATGCTGCATACCAGCTTCACAGAAGTAGATGTGCGTAGCTTTGAGCCAAGCATATCAATGGCACGTTCCTCAAAACACCTAGCAAAGATGGCCCTATAAATCTCATTGGCATGTTTGGCCACTGCAGTGGTGCTGTCAAGCTGTCTCCTTGGGGTCATTCCCTGGTCGACTCTGGCTCAGGTGTACGAGCCCCTCTGTCCGAATTGGTGACATTACTCTGCATGCATTTACCTCACATGCTTTAGCTCTGCATATATTGCTGTGCCATATATTTTACAATGCAGGGCTCTACAACGCTATCTGTGAGAAAGCATTACCAATAAGAACACAATAACCAATATGATTCCAGGGTACGGTTACAATGGGGAATGCATTTTAACAGTTTGCGTTGTAAAGGCCTGCGTAGTTGAATGTACTACGGAGTGATATTAGCGAATCCAAGACATGCATGAATGACAAATTAGAGGAAACGATGTTTACCCCTCTCAGCAGCAACATGTCACTTATTGTGAAGTAGTGGTGGAGAGAGGGCCAGCGCCTCGTGTACAAGTCAGTGTTCAACCACCTGATGTGTTTCCTTGTGTGCTGCATGATGCAGCACAGATGAAAGTGTGAGGAGGGCTGTCCCGGGATTGCTCCTGTGCAGGGAGGGTAACCTTCCTACACATTAACAAGCACACCTGCACACAGACACCCTTGCAATCTTGTGCAAGAGTGCCTGTGTTTGATCTGACTTGAACTGCAAACAGTCCCTGGGGGACATGCAGGGCTGCACATGAGCATTGTACATATGATGCAGTACTGTTACAGGAGAGGATGAGGGTGGCGCTACACACGGAGGGCTAATGCCTACCTCCTCTGATTCCTTGTACATGTCACCCTCAGTCAGGGTATGTCATAGCACCATCATTTGACACTGACAGTCTCATTTGGTTATGACTGTACATGTCCCATGCCATGCACTGTCATGTCAGTCTCTCCAGCATGTAGTCACTGATCCAGGATTCTGGATTTCATTGTCCAGGTCACTCTCTGACTACACACAGTTACGCTATTGTGTAGGCTCCCATATTTAAGTGATCTTGTATTCCAGATTTGAATGAAGAACATTGACATACTATAAAGGACTCACAATTTCCCACTGCATATTTTACAGACAACATGACGCCAGAGGAGTCCCACGCCTTCCAGGTGAGGAAGGACCGTTAACGCCACATTGAGAAGGTAGAGAAAGGGTACTGCAAAATGGCACTGAGGTACCTGGAAGACCGGGCAAGTGCGAGTTGGAAGTTGGTGCTCGAGGTTGCTACACGTGGCAGACAGAGTGGCACACAGGCCATCCCAGGCCCCTCTGGCGTCAGTGGTGGGTCCCGGCGTGGACAGGCAGTGTCCCATCCCCCTACAACACCCCACACACAAGGGACAATGTCACCTGCACCAGCAGATCAGGTGGTGCCATTCACTGTGCGGGACAGGAGGACATTGCTGGACAACAATGTTATGCTGGCAGAGATAAGGAGGGAAATGGCTGAGCAGTCCATGCACATGGAGGACATGAAAAAACACCTTGGACTCCCATAAAGACTGGCCATGTTGAGCCCCATCCCCCTCTTCTCCCTTCCCCCAAAGTTTTTTCTTTGTTTTTAGTTAGTGTTAGGTAAGTATTTTAAGTGTTAGGTAGTGTAGTTGTAGTGTAGGTATAGTTAGTGTTAGATGTTAGGGTAGTTTTAGATATTCATTATTATATAGTATTTGGGGAATAAGTTTCCGTTTCCTTTGCGTAGGGGGTTGATGTCTTTGTCTAAATTCTTTTTTACAAAATCATACAAAAAACATATATCTTTGTGTAGGTTAAATGTGGAATTGGTATTTGTATAGCTTGTCTTAGTCCTGTCTCATGATGTGCCTTAAGGGTGGGAGTGGGGTTGATGTCTTAGATATGTTGTTGTTGGTTTAGGATTAGTTAGGGTAGATAGTTTAGGTATTTAATCACTTTTTTCTAGTTAGTTTATCTTAGATTAGTAGTCATAATGATCAGTGTTAGTTTAGGGTAGTTAATTTTTGTACTTTTATAATAAATGGTTACTAGTTTACATTTCTGCTTGCACTTTGGTCAGGGGTGATGTGGTGGAGTGTTGCTTTTTACCTTGTATGCAACTCATACCATCATTGGACAATCCGTTGAATGTGTAAGTTTGGTCATGACGTGTTACTTAGCAGGATGGATTGTGTCAGGATACCTTATATGTATGCATAGTCAAATTGCATGGATAACAGGGTGTCAGGTAGAATTTATGACATACTCTAGGGACAGTAGTTTTTGAAGTTCAACATCTGCAGTGTGACTCACGGAGTTTCCCAGCACATTGTTGCCCATTTACAACACAACGTAGGGACATGGCCTTGAGAGGATTTTGAAGTTGCTACTGTTAACCATCATGGAGATGGATGTATGTACAGGGTACCCAGATTCCGTCAAGCCCCGGCATATCACATGCTCCTGGCGCAGAGTCCATCTACAATGCACAGACCTTGGCAAATGGCTCCATAAAATGGCTCTATAAAATGGAGGTGGAAAAAAGCTGCCTACGTGACCATAACCCATTATTCTTAACTGTCAGATTAATTGATATCCCTCAGGTAGGACCATGTTTAGCACCGACTATAAAAACTCAGGGAGAAAATGGTATCTTGATTAAATGGTGGTCTGGGATAAATCAGAATGAATTGGTAGAGAGCTTATTGAGTGATTGTAAAAATAATATTGAACTATGTAAAAGGGGGGATTCAACAAATAAAGAGATCATTGGAGCTTTCTGCAATATTACCGCAGCAATTTTTAAGAGTCTGAATATTAAGAGCAGGAATAAAAGGAAAAAGACAGTCAGTTGGTTTGACTCTGAATGTTCTGAGGCAAACCAACTATTAAAGAATGCCTTGAAAATTAGACCAAAAGATAGCGAACAGATTAAAATTCGGAGGATGATATATAAACAGACCGTGGCAAAAAGAAAGCGGGAGATTCAAAATGAAGCATGGGATAAACTTACACAGGCAGCAAACACTAGGGGCTCTTCCTTATTTTGGAAAACGATAAATCACTCTTATTTTAAAGACAGCTGTGCTGTAAAACTTGAAAGCCTAGTACAACCCCAAGAGTGGATTAGTAATTTTATACAGGTTTTTAATTCAGAAAACGTAACCCCTGTTTTATCAGCAAATAATGATCTTATAAATATTCCTGAATTAGTTGATAATAACAATATTATAAATTTTGATACTCCTAATTTGGACCCCAGTACTCTGGATGAAGTTATGTCGGCCTTAGAAAAAAGTGCAAATGGAAAGGCACCCGATGTTGACGGGGTCCCCATAGACATTTTTAAATTTAAGATGGGTTTCTGGGCCTTGCTGTTACAAAAAGTGTATAACACAATTGCCGATGGCTTGGTTCCAAGAACATGGACCGAAAGCATTATTGTCCCGATATTTAAAAAGGGCAATAGGAAAGACCCTAAACGTTACTGCCCAATCTCCCTCCTTGATACAACTTCTAAATTAATGGGCAGGATATTGTTGAAGAGGCTGAAATTGTGGGCAGGGGAAAATAAAATCCTTAATGAAACAACAATACAGCTTCAGAAGGGAGATAGGGACAATAGAACAATGTATTAATTTGCACCTATTGATCGCTAAATATACAATTGCGAAAAAGGGTCACTTACATCTTTGTTTTGTTGACCTTACTAGTGCCTTTGATTTAGTAAACCATTTAAAGTGGTGGCAAACGTTGATAAGTATGGGTGCATCAAATGATATTGTTAATTATCTCTCACAAATATATAGTCGCTTGAGTACTAGAGTCCGTTATGGGATAGAAGGAGAGTGTACAATAAGCTTTAGGATAACCCGGGGAATCAGACAGGGTTGTGTCCTTGCCCCTCTCCTTTTTTCCCTATATATAAATGGAGTGGATGAAGAGCTACAAAATTTAAATGCTGATGTCCCAAGAGTAGGTAAACGCCCTGTCCCAATTTTACTCTATGCGGACGACGCAGTTCTTTTATCAAGAACTGCGAATGGGCTTCAGTCTTTGATAGAAAAATTTGCAGAATTTATGCACGATAAGGATTTAGCACTCAACTTGAAAAAAACATTTACGATGGTGTGTGGGCAAGGGAATCCAAAAACGAAGATTCACCATGTAAAGAGTGTCCCTATCTAAGCAACAAATTCATTTGTATACTTGGGATTAGCTTTCACTGCAAAGGGACACTGAAGAGCTCATATTGAACATTGTAAATTAAAATTCGTCAGGACGACTGAGGCAATTTTCAGATTTTCGAAAAAGATGAGTAATAAGCCAATCAAGGAAATCATGACATTATATAAGAGCAAGTGCCTTAGTGGAACTTGTTATGGTGCAGCACTTTGGAGGGTGGCTAATTATGCAATTCTCCAAACTCAAGAAAATATCTTTTTACGAAGACTGCTAGCTGTATCAAACTCCACTCCCACATACAGTGTACGTGAAGAACTTGGGGCACTGTATATAAGTGATTTTATGAGTATCACTTGGTATGGGATATGGAGTAAAGAGGGTACAAAGTTCACACATGATGTTAATAGAGACTGTATTGCCCTTGACCATGGGAATAAAATCCTGTGGCTGATATACATTAGAAATCTTTTAAAGGAATGTGTCTCGGATGTTGGTCTTGAAAACCCCTCCCAAATACTTGAGTATGATAATAAAGAACTGAAGATTATCTTGATGGATTTACGTACCTGGTTGAGGGAAGTTGATGCTAATCTGAAACCCTTGACAAAGGAATACTGTGAGAGGACCTTTGGGTTTGGGATACAAAATTATCTATTACAGGCCACAAATACATCACACAGATTTTATCTTACAAGACTACGGATGGGTTTAGCTCATTTTTTAATAGCCTTTCCAAAAATGGTCAAGTGGAATCAAAATTTGTCAAAGTGTCCTTGTGATGGCAAATCAAACCAGACAACGTTGCACTTTATTTTGTTCTGTGATTTTTATGGAGAGCATAGGAAGTGTCTTTTACGACCTTTGTTTTTAAGGGACAGGTTATTTTTATATAAACCTGCTTTTGAATATATCTGTAGCCTAGTTAATCTTAACGTCTGCAATGCAGTGGCGGTTTTTATTCAGAAGGGAATTAAAATAAGACACAATAACTCACATCTTGAAGCCATTGTCTATGAAGAAACCGGGTCACCGGGTATATCTTATGTTCGGTACAATGTAGATTCTAACACTCTGCACTCTTCTGTATTATACCTTTTAATATTGATGGAAATTTTAAATAGAATGCATTTTAGTCGGATATAACCAGAGGAAGACAGAGGTATGACAGGAGTTAAAACAACTGTTTAAAAAAAAAAAAATGGATGGTTCTGCACCGAGAATTTTGCGCCTACTGATTCTTCAGGACTGTCATTGAGCTGTCAAACTCTATGCTAATTTTAAATGTACTTTGTTGTATATATTGCGAAGAGAAGAGATCCCTTTTGCTTTAGTACTGTATCAAATTGGATATTTTGCACGTAATATTTTATGTATAAAGTCTGTTGGGGTTTGTTGTTAGACTTTCAACTTGATTCACTATTTCAATGAATTTTATAACCCTGTGATGTGTAGATGCTTATGATTTTTAGGATGCTTTTATGGTTTGTGATTTAAACCGAAAAAAAGCTTGATTTGGACCTTGTCACACTTGCTGCGTAGTGCAAGTGTGGCATCTTCATTCGAATTATATCTTACTGTATATTCAACCTCCAGGCCATGCAGGAGGTAGTATTTTTGTGGGGCCATTGTGAACGGCATATGGCAGAACAGTGGGCCTGATTCACAAAAGTCATCTGAGAGTAAGTCATGACTTTACGATTTACGGTATTCACAAGCGGCGTTTAGGAGTAGTCCAGTTAGGTATACTGACTTCACTTCTCCTAAATGCCTTTTGTGAATCACTAAAGTTGGAAAATTTTGATTTTGTCCAAGATGAAGATTTTGGGCAGGCACACTGTTCTGCTGCACACGAGGGGGAATGTTGCATTGCTCCCTGTAGTGCCAGTGTCATGGCCACTTCTCCCAGCTGTAACTTTTGGCATTGGCTCATAGTGATGCCACCCTTGAAATGGTGGCACTGCTTCTGACTATATGCTGCGTGCAGTGCACCACACATTCCTAGACACATTGCCTTATGCGCTCACAGTAGTCACTGCATGAGAGGGTTCCTAATTTTGTAAGCATTATTGTCCCGATATTGCGGCCCCACTCCTGGCTGCCATCGCTGGAGCTACTCTGACTGGGCAGTTGTTCTTCTCCCTGAGTCATAACTCTAGCAATGTCAGCCATGGAATGTCAGAGGCCATGGAGCGGACTGTAGGTGTCTATGATGTTCTGTAGGTGGTCCCGAATGGGACTCAGACACCCACGTATGGCATCAAGTTTGGCCGCCAGGCTGTCAAACCCCACCCGCACCTGAGCATCCATCTCCTGCTGGACCTCTACCGCACGGCATTGAAATGCCAGTAGTGGGTCCTCAATGTCCTGTGAGAGAGCTGTGGTGGTAGGTGCTTGCTGCTGTTTGGTTTGTGCAAGGGGTGGAGTTTCCACAACACTGCTGGATTGCCCTGCTCCTGGAGATGGGGTGCTGAGTGAATCTAGCAGCTGTTGAATGGTGTCAGTGTTGATGGTGGCGAATTCCTCTTCTTCATCAGTGAAGAGTGGGACAGGATGCTGTTCAGGAGGTGATGTTTCTCCCTCTGCAATTTAAAGGGGAGATGCAGTTTAACTGTGTGTTTCATCTATGAACATGCATTGGATGAGTTTACAAGCAGACTGCATGACAATGTCCATTGTGACAGTTTGGAAGGAGATGCATATATGTTGCCGGATAGTGAATATTAGTGCAACATCACGGATGTGATGTTGTAGTTGTACATTGTCATCTCACAGTTTACAGCTATGACACATGCGGATGGCTAATTTCTATACACAACCAGCACCAGTTGTGTCCTCTGTTAAGTTGTGAAAGTGATGCAATTTGTCCCACATTGTAGTCAATGTAGAATATCTCAGATTTATGAGTGTGTGCACACTGTGGTAGAGTCACCCCAGTAGCTTTGGTATTTCTGCCCCTTATCCCTTTCAGGCAGTGGGCCTTTTACCCATGTGCCTTTACAATTGTGAAATGTTGCAAGGTGGGGCAAACATAGGTCTTGGTCAGAGTTGGGACACTTGTGCATTGTTTGTCAGCTGATGCCTTGTTTACATCATTAGTGTATTTACATGAGGAAGTGTCAGAGTGTGACCTGCTCATTTAAGGATGAACTCCACCCTACGGCAGTTCAGTGACGTGGCCTGCACCATATTAATAAGTTTGGGGGGCAGACATGCTATTCATCATGCCCTGTGCCTTGCTGTGTCAGTGTGGCTCACAGACAGCCAGCTTTGCTGGGTACTGCACATGTCCATGGGTTTGGTGTGAGAATAGTCATGTGTGAGGAGGGCCTCCTTTATGCACATTTGCAGCAAAGGCCTACTTGCTGTTTCTATGTGTGCTGCACAATGCGTTACACATGTGCATCCAGCTAGCTTGGGCTGTTGTGGTTTTATCTTGCGTGCATGTCGTCAGTCATGTATTTTCCTGCGTGCATTGCTTACTGCCCTCCTGTTAGCTTACCCGTTGTGAGTATGGTGCAGGTTGAGTTTCCATTGTTTATGCTGGCTGTACAGACAGTGTCAACACCCATTACACTCAACGTTGACCCCACGTGTGGTGTATGAGTGGGCCTGGATTTGGTGGATGTGGATTTACTAAGACGTATTAGTGGTGCTCAGGCCCTGTCTCCACCCCCCTCCCAACAGATGCCAATGGCAGGGTGATGTGTGTTTGTGTTATTGCCACGCAGATGGGCACATGGTTGATACATGCTGTCATGGTTCAGATTATTGGATGCCGGGCTTTGCGTGTGGAGGATTAGGACCATGACTGCATATTTTTTCACTGACACTGTTGACTTGTCAAACTGATAGGTTTACATGCACATAATGGTGTAATGGGCAAATAACACCAGGACTGATGTGGAATGCAGCTTTCTGTATGGCAGATGTGTCCACTTGATAGTGGAAGAGTGCTGTTTGACCTAAGGGGTGATGGTGTCATTTAGCTACTTGCAATTATTTGGTGCTACTTTTGCTATCCTTGATTGTTGTCATACTTACGCTGTCATACACGTGTACAGGGAGATTGTAGTTCTGTAAGTATGGCATCAGGACATGTAATGTTGTACATATTTGGGTGACACATTCCTGACATGCATAGTCCATGCACTGTAGTGTTGTAGGCATATCCCTCCTGCTCATTGTATTACATCACATTTTGACTCAGGTCTGCTGATTGTGTGCATTGTGGGATATGCACCTTTTAACCAGTAGGCTACATGATCACTTTGTTGTGACAATGCATGTGTTTATGGTATGCAGAATCACTAGATGCTTTCTCACTTGGTGTACACAGGACTGCATCTCCTGAACGAGCAAGCGAGAACATTAACTGGAGATGCGGCAGGATGTATACATGGCCCCCTTGCCTCAACACCACGCATATACGACTGGTCTGCACCAGGCCGCACCTCTCTGATGCAAAAATGAGGATGCAGTGTGTATGTGACTGATCATGTGCATGAGTGGGCATGCCGCAAGCAATGTCAGCACACATGCACCATTGTGCCCATGTGTCTGGGTTGTGTGCAAGATTGTGTATGTATAGTAGTTTCACCCTTGATGCACATGCACAATCTTGCACACAACTCAAACATACAGGAACATGCATTTGCATGGTATTGAGGCAGGGGGCCGCATCTCCAATCAATGGGGCCCTTTGCTCTTTCATGTGGTGCTTATTTTGTGGTCTTATATGATACTTGGACTATATTTGCTAGACTTTTATGTGCACATTTCCAGGTCTGTGAGCCCACCAATATGTGTCTTGCAATGTATTGGGTGAGTAGGGTGAAATGTGTCTATGCCCCCAGGGCCAAGGGTATCCGGGACATGATCCACAGTCATTGCGGGTGTGTACTGCAATATATTTAATTGTGCATGTGTGCCATTAGGCCCATCTCCCCCCGTCCCCCTAGTCCCTGGTTGCTACTCACTCTGTTGGTGTTGTGTCTGGTCATGTTGAGCAGTATCCTGTCCCGGAACTCTAACCACCGTCTCCTCTCTGATGACTTGGGACACTTGTTCTTCCAATGGATCCAGCTCCTCTGTGGCACTGGACTCCCACCTCCAGTCTGCATTGCTGCTTTGAGATTGGCTGCAAGTTTCTGCTTGGTCTTGCGCTTAGCATCATGCCAACGCTTCTTGCAGTCGTCCACTGTCCTCCTCACCTCTCCAACAGCATTCACCTTGGCAGCGATGGACTGCCATATTGCATTTTTTGCGCCCAAGGACACTGAGGAGTTGACGAAAAGTTGTTGTTGGTTTTCTGTCACCTCTGCAATCAGGACCTGGTTTTTCTGCGGACTGAACCCGGTCTTCCTCTTTTTCTTACCCTTCCCCTGGGTCTCTGGGTGGTCCTCCTGGGTGTTTGGGGGGTTGTTGTTGGCTTCTGTACTGGGTCCAGCTTCCTCCATGCTTCTTCTCAATTGTTTCTCTTTTTTTTTTGTGTTTGGGTTGCTTGGCGGGCGTTTTATAGTGTTTTTTCCCGCCTAACGTGTTAAACATTGTGCTGATGCTAATTTGCGTGCCGTTCCTGGTCGCTAATTGGCCCATCGCCACTTTTTCACGTTAGCGTCAGGATTTTTATTGCCGTGACGCTCATCTTATCGACTGACATTTGACCCAGTAGGAGAAACTATCGCCTGTTAGCGTCATGTTGTGAATACGCCGCTAACACGGCGATAGTTCCCCGCGGTACACGGTAATAAGAAAACGCACGCTAACTCAGGTAAGCGATAGTTTTGGCCATTTGTTCAGAATATCCCCCCTTGAGTTAATGACCCCTTGACGCCTGTCACAAGATTAAAAAAACACAATGTTTTGTAATTCTAGGTATGACATAGATGATAGTTCATGCAGCATGTAAATGCAACTATGTTTGCAGAGCTAGGCTGGATATATATTTAAGAAATAAAATCTAAATCAAATTATGAATCTAACTACGCTTGCTTCAGCACTACATTAGGGGTAGTAAGCGCTATATAAATGCAATTTTCTATTCAATTCAATGTATGTCATTTGGGAAAAATTCACCAAGCCCCTAATGTTTCTTGTCCATCCAATTTTTTAGGGATTTGTAACTGAATGAACAGAGTTCACTTTTCAACAAATTCCATAAAATTCTGGTAATAGCTTTGGTAATAGAATTACATTTGCAAAGTTTTTTTTAAAGACCTGTAGGATGCACAATCGTAAAAGTGTGATTTAAAAACAAACACACTGTTATTTTACGTAATTATAGTACAGCAAAATATGTGAAACATCTTTCGAGAATTCTCAATTACTTCACTGAAAAAATAAATGGATGAACTGATTTTGTGGGATAGTTTTCTTACAAAAGCAGAAGAGTTTCGGTACAAAAAATAAATCACAATTTCACAAACTCATCACCAGTAAAAGGGCAAAATTATTCCTTGTTCTCCGCTGCGCCAGTGTAAATATTATTTTGCATGCATCTCTACTCTAAGCATTTCAAAAGATTTGTAAACTAATTCTTTAAATTGCTCACAAGGTCGGGAAACAAAACAAAAGAAGACTAATTTCGCAATATTAATTATTTTGTTACATCCTTGAATGATCAGCTGCCAATGACAGAAAACCTTTTCCGAGAAATGTTCTGCTTTTAAAAAACGTTCAGCTTCAGGTATTCTGTTTGCTTTGCCACAGTATGCTCTATTAGGAAAAATGCTATTTTATCAGAGCTGACATGATCAATGTAAAGAGATGCATGCACACGTTTCATTACCTTCTCGCCCCCGTTCATTAAGAATGCTATGGTTACGTACTTACCTTCCCTTGAAAATATACACATTGTGCTTATATTGAATACCTACTGAGTGCTTCGATTTGTTTCAGCCTATCCTGAAAAAGACGTTGTCAAAAACGTATCTTCATAATTACATATCTGCAGTTTTTATGAACCAATGATTGCTCAAGACCGCCTGCGTCTAAATGAATGCCACCTTATATTTGAATGGCTCTGAACTGATCAATTGTGAAAGAGAAACACGCTGTGGTTTTTATCTCCCCTAAAATAGCTCAGCAGTCAGGAGGTCTGCAGGGCACTGGTTCCCAATAAAGAAAGCTCGGCCTTTCAGTTAGTTGACCTTGTACATTTATTGATTTAGAGGTTTTTGTAAAGTGCTACACTTCACTTTTCCACTACTTCAGGGCACTATATAGGCCAATTCTGCATTTAGAGGCGCGTTTGCACAGAATATCAGAACCCAAACATATAATGGGACAAAATATTGTATTAAGAATATCTAGGAAAAAAATATTGTGAAGGCAAGTTTCTATAGGTAAGTACAGTTTTACTATGCATAACTCCACATAAATGTACCTTGGGAATATATATATCTTCAAAGTACATAGATGTGGACAACAGAGTTGTGGCATGGTTGTATATATGCACTGACCTCGTGCGCCCCCTATCTCAAATGTGACACATATTTACCCAGTGCTAGAAAGGAACAAGCATTGGCATAGCCAATAGGTCTCGCCTTTGGGACCTTATAAGTGTTTAGCTATGCAACAGTTGCGTAACTAAATACTTATAAGGTCCCAAAAGCGAGACCTATTGGCTATGAAAGTGATCGCGATCCGATCGCGATCAAACATCAAAGCGGCCGAAAGTGAAAGTAATCGCGGTAAAAGGAGGCGCGCGCGCCCGCGCACATGCACTGTAGCTCTAGGCTGGCCTGGTAGCACATTTTGGAGCCCTCTCAATAAGTCTCGCCAGACCAGCGCATGCGCTGGGTCAGGCGAGACCTAAAAAGGAGGGCCACCACTCCCTTCTTATATCAGGAGATAATCTCCAGGAAACACATAAACAATTTCCTGAGCACCAATGTATTCAATAAATGCCCAGTTTTGTAGTTGTCCACAGTATGCATTTCTCATTTATTCTTTCTTTTATTTAGTTTCAAAACCATCTAGACAGATGTAAACAATCATAGAAGTAGCCAATTTAGCCAACACGTGTTTTGTCAATATGGCAACATTCCCTACCGACTCACTCGGGACTAAGCATAATAGACATCAAGTATCACAAAACGAACATAAATCGTGCCATCCCGTTCTTATAATAACAATATAACACCCTATTATGTGCTAAAAGCTGGAAAATGGGAGAAACACACTAATAGGTGTATATGTACACCCCATGATCAAAAAACAGAAAAGGAGTCTCATACTGCATAGAAGAGATATAATACACCCTTTGTGTAAAAACATATAGTCAGTAGATGAAGACCAAGAGATATCCCTGTGTCAGTTATTTTAGGTACATCCAATTACTCAGTTTATACAAGTGTCAAGAGAAAGAGGAAAAGGAAAAACCCAGAGTGTACTAATTACAATCTGTCACCATATAGTATCACTGTGTCTTAGGCAACCACTCACTAATTGTATTCCTCACCCTGCATCCACTAGCCTTAGATTGTAAAGCTGTCCCTCTCAGCAATCAATTTTAAACAAATCTGGTAAAAAAAACAAAAAATGATATGTGACACAAACCTCCTCAATCCCCTCATACCATTATTATTAATATGCCCAAAGTCAAAACTTACAAGGTGGAGTATATATCATTCTGTAATCTCCATAGGTTAAGTTGAAATATAAGAACGTAAGGGAATAGAAAATCCCATATCAGCATCAAATTAAACAACAAAAATACCATACTATTCTATAGTGTTAATAATTGCACAAATGTTCCATAGAGACATGTTGGTCATATCGTAATCTTACAAACATGCCAGCTGTGTGAATCCCAGGGTGCGCATCTTAATTTTAAATTTCATGGGATAGAAATGATCAAAAGTGATGTAAGAGGGGGAAAACATTGAATTACGAATTTGGCAATGTGAATCCTGACGGATCATGAGATCCCATTCTGTTAGCAAGGATCCTAAAATTGACCACGAGATGCAGTACATTTTGGGTACAGGGTGATACTCATGTATGTACATTATTCTGGGCTCTCTGTTGCATTGTTTAAGCCTTGAATGCAATGTGCTATACCATACTTGTGGGATACTTCTATTATGTATTGTATATTAATGTAGGAATATTGAGAGTATGTTTTACATTGTTTTTGAATTCTAAGGGTTCTGGGGTACTGCATACCATAGAATGTGATGAGACATATTATATTGGATCAAAAGTGTATATTTCTGTAATTTACGACTTACATGCGTTAGAGAAACTACATGTTGAGTTATGTAGATGTGTGACTATGCTGTTTTAGAGCTTCCTACTGATAAAATGTATTTTGGACTCTGTTGCTGCAAGGTGCTGAGTGATCTGTATTTATTCATCCTTCTTTTTCTTATTCTTTTATTATTTATACATAGATTTGGACTGGAATAGTGCAAGGTGATATTGCCTCATTATTAGTTATTTTAGTGTTGGATTAAATATAAATTTATGTTGCAGGTCTTTCTTTTGTATGTTTATGAATAATGAATTTTCGCAGGATGTGGTAATCATGAACATATGAAGGGTCCATGATATGTTACGAGGCAGGGGACTGAACCAAGGAATAAAAATTACAGATTCGCAATATTGTTTTTATTTTTGTATGTTTCGTAGAGATGGTCTTCTCAATATACGAGTGGGAGCTTGGCTGATATAAGTATTTGATTTGTTAGAGATTTTAAGAGGTACATTGAGAATATATAGATTGTATCCGACACAGGTGCTTCTTTCTGTTAACGATATTACCCGCTGCATTGAGTAATGAATACTTTTTTCAGGATGTAAAGACAGATGTCTTAAGTGGGTTCTGAGACTGATTTGGTACTTTGGCAATCCTGTTGGTTTCTGGGATTGACTGGGTACGATCGGAAGGACTTTCATGTATAAATTGATAGAGGTACAGGATTTTGTGAATCAATCAGTCCCTTTGACATATAGGCACCATGGGGATTTATGTTAATAAGCTTGCAGGTTCCTCATATTTGAAATGCGCAAGAGTTTATTGTTTGTAACCACATTAATAAGTTGGATGCATATAATGATTTTGCGCTATTATGACAGCATTATAAACAACTGATAGGGTTTATAGTCTAAATGTACTTTGTGTCTGAAGGTGGTAATGATGATTTTACTGAGTGTAGTTACTAATGGAAGCTACTTAATTTTAAATGATCAGAGTTGTTGAGGGATGACACCAGGTGTCTCTTATGTACTCACTGTTTCCAAGGTTGGGACTTTCTGTATGAATATCTTATATCCTTCCACATATTCCACTGGGGAAGTTACTTTATGGCAGAAGGTCGCTGTTGCACAAATCAACTTTGACCAATTAAGCAGACTGACCGCCTTATTGTTTCATAAAGATGTGGCTTGAACATCTGCTCGAAAAACTTTTTTTCTCCAAGTAGCACGTTCCTTGTCTGAGGTGCAATTACTCTTACAAACTCAATCACCATGTCATTTTGGCGAGCTTGTACACCGTATTTTCCATGCTACTGGAGTGGTACCCCTTTCAAAGTGATTGGGTCTGGACTTGTTTCTACATTTCAGGCTGTGCTTGGAGTTATTCCCTCTTTTTTACATTAATTATTTTCGAGCGCTGTTGTAGACATTCTGTTTGTTTTATTGCGCCTTGTTGCTATTTGGTCCTATTTTCGTTGCTCCACATGGATGTCCCACAGTGAGGCCATGTGGAAATGGGACTACCAGACGTATTCTGTATCGTCAACACATGATACAGTACTTTAAACAGTTGACATTGCTGGAACTGAACGAACAATGGTCTCTGTCCTTCTGGCCTGTATGGTTCCTGAGTGTGCAGCCTGTGTTTCACTGTCTACGGTGCTCATTTGAGTGTGTATGTGACTTATGGCCTGCTACTCAATTGCCTCAGTCTCCAGACTTGGATCTGCTTGTGCACCCTTTGCGGTTGCATCGACTGTGTTGTCCTGTAATGCTGCTTCCTTTGCTGCTAGATGCCTATTATGAGCCGCCATCATCAATGCCACATGTTCCTTCGACATCAGGTTTCCAAGCATCTGGACTATCTTCTGATGTTGCACTCATGGCACTGTTGCCTTCAACTTCTGTCCCATGGACTGGTGATGACTCTCTTTGTCCTTTAGCTCTGGCTCTTCAGACCTCTGTTGATGTGCTGTCCGTGGATGCAGGTTCCTTCCTGGGCACCGACGACACTTTGGAAATTAATGTTGAGGATATTTTGGAGATACCTTCTTTTGATTTGGATGCCTCCTAGGCTCTCTAATTGGTTTTTGCCATTTCAAAAATAGTTTTTTTTCATTTTCAGTAGTTTGCATGATTTTTAAATTTGGCATTTTTTATGGCTTCATGAGTCTGCTTATGCTGTTAAAGTATTTTTTTGAAAAACAAGGGTTTTTATATATGTTCATTACTGAGGGGAGGGAGCTGCAGAGATTGCATTTAGTCTCCATTTTAGCTTTCCTTTTTTAATTTAGCATCTTTTTCAAATGGTGGTCAGCACAAGTTTTCGCTAACATCTGAATATGCCCCACCTGCATTTATTCCTGGTAGGCATTGTCGCCCTGTAGTCTGCATGATTAGTTCCACGGTCACACATATTATAACGTGATGCTCTTGTGTTTTTTAATGTTCTTTTAGGAGACGATTCTTCTGCTTCAGACTAACTAACAATGTTTTTTGGCACCTAGGGCACAATGTGATAAGGCCAGCGTTTTATTATTTAAACAATGCCCACACTGAATTCGGTGAGAGGCACTTCCCACCGGAGTTATCATTGAAGAGGCTGTGAGCTGTGACTGAGATGCAATTCTGCAGGCCCCAATCTTCATCCTTAGAATTAAGATAGCCGTGCAAGCAGACATGTGCAGTCATGCACACTCAGACACAGTACATTTGTTAATGCAATGAGACTGGCTTCCTGAGACATCTTACCGAGGGATGGGATTAGATCATTCCAACAGATCTGGCAGATGGGAACTCCTGAGTATATGGGTTTTAGTGATCGATAGGAGTAACATTAGTAACAATTGGCATGGTTGAATTGTGTGTTTTTCACCATTCTAATAATGCTTATAACAATGATGTGTCCCATCTTTCTAATAATTGCAGTTCATGTTTTACTTACAAAGATCAGACCTTGTCAATAAACATTGGAAAATGATTTATCATATCTTCTCTTTGTGACACCTTGGGCATGCAAAAGTGACAAACAAAAGGGTTAGATCTGTTTCTACGAATTCCATGGGAATCACAGTGGTCTTGTTCCAGGTTACCGACAAACATCTATAACTCTGTAAGTTTAGGGGTTTAGATGTGGTACTATGAGAAAGCTAAACCAATATTTCCTGATGATATCAGAAGACTAATGGCCTGATTACAAGTGCGGTGGTCGTAAGACCGCCACACTTGCGATGGCGATGGTTGGTCCACTGTATTATGAGTAAATGTAATCGTAGCAGGGGAGGACCACTGGCTGCGCCAGGGAACAGTTGTTCTCTGGCAGTGGCGGAGCTGCACCACAATGTATTATGCTCAGAGGGACAGGCGTAGTCCCGCTGAGCATATTTACAAGTTCCTGCACCGCTAGCCATTTCATGGCAGGAAGCTGGCAGTGCATGAACAAAGAGGGCCTTCTGAGAAGTGACGAAAACATATCAACTAGATCCATATATGTTACCAATCTACAAATCCAAAAATCTCATATTAAGAAAGCCTAGTCAGCCTATATTTGTTAGACTCTGCTAACAATTATTCCTGCAAGCTCTTTAGTATAGTAAAGGGCTCTGAGAACATGTGGCCACCTAACACACACAAACTCTCTTTCAAACCTTTTTCTGAAAAAAATAAAATATTAATTCCCAGTGTAACTCCTATCAATCTTCCTTCTTACATTACATGGTCATATTACTTGCATTTATAAAGTGCTTACTACCCATGATGAGGCGTTGAAGCACCCTCCGCCTGGCATCGCGCTGCTCCGGAAACCAAGGTTAGTGGTCAGTGGCAACTGTTGCTTTTTGGGATTAGTCTTGTCCTCTTGAGGAAACCATTTCATGCATTTACTCCAGTTGTTTGTTAGTAGATTACATTAATAGGAGTAGGGAGTGCTATGTATTTGGAGGGAGGTATGTGAACTTATGCAATTGGTCGGCAGTTGGAGCACAGGTTGAGATCTTTAAGGTGAGCTGTGGACAATCCTTAGAAATACAATCCTAGGAATTTAAGCAAACATCCATGTGACTTAGAGTAGGCTGCGTTCAGAGAGAGAAGACACATAGAGAATGGGAATAAGGAGAGGTTCATTTGAAAGAAAAGGAGGCAACAATTTGAAGTTTTAAGACAAGGTCAAATTTCAAGGGTATATATAGGAGGCTTTGTTGAGATTGCTTGCAGTCTGAAGATGCAAAAGTGTAGAAAGAAACATCATTATTTGCATGTTAGATAGTGCATATTAGGTACTTTGTTAAGCACTGGAATTGGGTGAGCAGCTATCCCCTGAAAGGCTACTGCTAGATCACAACTTTAGCAAGAACAGCTTATCAGGTCAGGGGCTCGAAACATAAAAGTAATGGCGGACGTATATATAGGGAAATATCGAGATGTTTAGGCATCTCGCAAAGGCAGCAGTAACCTTATGTTACCTTAATACAAAAAGTGGAAAGAAGAGGAAGTATGGTGGAGCCTTACCATTTCTCAGCACACACACATATGGCTCAACCAAGGTGAAGGCCTTCTCTAGCTAATCAAGGACTATTTTTTTGTTCTTTTCCTAGAACCCTCCTTGTTCAAACAAAACCATATTTGGTGTTTAAAAAGAGCCCTCCTCAACGAATGACTGAGCTGATGTCTTCTGATGTTCACCTTTAAAGTTTGGCTAACGGTATAAATTATGAAAGCAAAGTGGAATCTATTTTAGGTGCCCCTGGTAGTGGAATGGCACTGGACGGCTCTAGTAAAACTTGGCCGTCTGAGTTCTCTCCCCTTTGGCCGCAAGTGCTGTCCCTCACGCTATAGTGTGGGAAGTTAACTATCACCCTCTTTTTCATTTGAGTATCAGGGGAGTGATTACGCTTACATGGATTAAAGCTTTTCTCTCAGACAGATTTCAAGCTCTTCACCGCCTCCCTTTTCTTGCAGCCTTCAAGTCTCTTCTTTGTGGAATAGCTCAGGGTTTGTCAGTATGATCAACCCTTTTCTTTTTTTAACACGTTTTATTGATTTTTTCACTTTACGCAACAAATGGTACATAGAGACAACAGACATCATAAAAACAATGCTCTGCCCTTTTCAATCTCTACATCATTTTTCCTGTCTCTCTGATCCCTTGGGCTCTCACTTGGGTTACACTACTCATACCCAAATCATTATTTCTGTCAATGATGATGTGGGAAATGTGCATGTCAGCTTCTGAGACTGCATCACCGTGGTAGACTCCGGGATGAATACCATGTGCTTCAAGCTCAACAGTGACAAAGCCAAAGTATTTATTTTTGCCCCCCTCTGGATCTTGTCTTCGTCCACAGGTAAGGGATTCACCCACTGTAAGCAGCCAATTTTCCAAAGTATAGGTACCCGCTCTAACCATAGATTGTTTATTTATTCGTAAATATACAACATGCAGACTTTATTCCTAATATTGATTAGACCATGTTTTTTAGAAAAAGAAAGCATACATTCTATTTTTAAATAAACTTTTTTTAGGTTGAGACACTTATATGTGGAAAAGTGGACAACATTCAACATGAAAAAATATTCATATAAATATAATTACTACATGAATAATACACAACATGCAGTCACTATATTTTAACATAAACAGAAAATATACCAATGCATGACTTGTATACATGAATTTAAAAAGAATATGCCCAGGGATATCCAACTCTCCCTTAATTCACTGCCACCACCAAACGCAATACAAATGTGAACACTGGGGCAACAAACCGGGGGAAAGGGTAAACAGGGACATCTTCAGGATAGCTTCTTGGTACTAGGTCAGGGATCTTGTTTTCACTGGTGTCTGACACCCGAATGAAGGCTCGCAGGGAGAAAGACAAGAAGCAATGAACCAAAAAGGAATTCAATCAATCAAACAGTCTTTATTCCGGTTAATTAAAACCAAAACATATCATACATAAAACAATTAGTCCGTTTCACCATTCACAACATAAGGCTACACTAAACATTTGAAACATGGCCTTTTAAATGCCCAAGATAAAACAGAGATTATTTATAAATATAATAGAACTAGGGTAGAGCATTGCAGAATTAAGACATGAGTCCCAAGAAACCACCAGTGGTTTCACTTACATCTTATGCTCTTAGGTATTGCTTCAGAGCATGCGATTGCATGTGAAGAGACAAGGGCAGGAAGCTTCTCTGTAACTGGAATCAGCTGCTTTACTGTAAAGTGCTAAGTGGGTGCTTCTATACAGTTGTGTTTTTAACATGCTTTCTGCTGATGCACCAAGCACTATTTAAAAACGTTGCCACACTACAAACAGTAGATTCAGGCATATCCGTCTTCAAGATTCTTCAGGCTACTACCACCAGCTGGCAGAACGATATTATCCACTTTCCACTTTGGGTTTTATAGGCTGTACAAAAGAACCCTAAGGGCCACATGTACGACCGTATTTAGTGGTTGCAAACTGAGAATTGGGCTATTTGCGACCGCTAAAATGCAAAATGGGGTTTGGAAGTCACTGGTAGGAAGAGGCATCCCTTTAATAGTGAGTTGCAGGGGCACTTATGAATGTTTTGCGGTTTGAAGGTCGTCGCAAAACATCATACTTTACCGACTCCGTGAAGGTGGTGGTAACCCATTCACAATCATGAAGGGGCCCCAAAGGACCCCTTCCCCTTTGTGAATGTGGGCGTCAACATTTTTTATGAGAAGGTAGTCGTCCCATGGATCACTGTCTGCTCTTAACAAATGAAAAGGAAACTTTACATTTTTCTTTTTTAAATGCATCCCATTTTCCTTTAAGGAAAATGAGCTGCATTTAAAAAACAAAATGCTTTATTTAATAAACAATGACATGGTGGTCTGCTGTCCCTAGCAGGCCACCATCCCTGTGGTTACAGGCTATACTGTTCTGCAGAAACGTTGATCTAAAGACATAAAATATATGCCAGAGATGGTCTGCTGAAGTCTCAATCGACTCATGCTAATATGCCTTGTCCAGGACATTCTGTCCATTAATTGGATACCCCAAAAATAAAACCACTGACCTTTTCAAGGCTTTCACCTCCCATATATATCTCTCCACTATATCATTTATGGGGATTTAGCATCATATATTTTGTTTTTGATGAATTTCCCACCAACCCCCCATAGTGGAGGCGTAAAAATTACTATTCCCACTCCAGTGAGTGCAACAGTGGGGAAAGTGTTGGATAGCGGAGGGGTAAAAATTACTATTCCCCATCCAATGAGTGCAACAGTAGGGAAAGTGTTGGATAGCGGAGGGGCAAAAATTACTATTCCCACTCCAGTGAGTGCAACAGTAGGGCAAGGGTTAGATAGCGAAGGGTAACATTTACTAATAACATTTTAACAATTTTAAAAATTAAAATAATCTTAAAAATAAAAAAAACAATATTTGAAAACTATTAATTAATTAATTTTAATTAACAACTAAATATTAATTCAATTAAAAATAAATTACTTCCCACCCTTCCCACCATTTACACATATAAACATAACACACACCTAAAATGTATTACACAATTACCATCATTAATTATTAATTAACTAATTTGAATTAATTAACAACTAATTATTAATTAATCCATTAAAAATAAATTAATTTCCACCCTTCCTACCATTTCCACCTATGAACATCACAACACACACCTGAAATAATTACACAATTAACATAAATAATTGCCAATTAATTGATTAAAATTAACAACTAACTATTAATTAATCCATTAAAAATAAATTAATTTCCACCCTTCCTACCATTTTCACCTATAAACACCACAACACACACCTAAAATTAATTACACAATTAACATGTTTAATTGCCAATCAACTAATTAAAATTAATTAACAACTAATTATTAAATATTTAATACAAAATGATTTTACAGATTTAACACTATAACAAATCAATTAAAAAAATGTAAATAAATTAAAAATGTATTCAATAAATTTACTATAATTAAATTACTTCACACCCTTTTCCCCCGATAAACCCACAACCCGCTACAGAACTAAAAACGCAAAATTCAACTTAAAAAAACAAACAATAATCAATAAATTTACTATAACTAAATTACTTCTCATCATATTCCCCTATAAACCCACGACCCGCTACGTAACAAAAACACAAAGTTCACACAAAAATAAATTAATTACTACTAAAATGTTAACACATAATAAAAATACAAAAAATTATTATCCAAAAAATATATACATCACACACACATATAACATATATACTAAAATACATAACATTACTAAAAGAAATCAATCTTTATACCAACTATATTTTTGCAAACGATATTGAACACTTTGATATTTTTCACATCGATATTACTTACCTTAAATCGATATTCTTGACCACGGGAATTGTCTGTTGATATTTTTGACCCACGATATTTATGACTCGATATTTGAACAATTCTATATTTTTGATTCGATATTCTGTCTCTGCACCAATCCAACAAAGCAATTGATTAGGATTTGCAATCCTCTTGGGGACTTCAAGATCAGCAGAGTATCATCCGCAAATAATAATGCAGTAACTTTGCTGCCTGCCAGGATTGGGTAATCATTTTCGCAAGCACCAAGGTGTGCAATTCCATCATTAAAGTATAGAGTAAAAGGCATCGGGGCTAAGACACATCCCTGTCTCACTCCTTTCTCAACTGGGATGCGTTCAGTCAATTCATCCTGATTTCCCCAGTGCACCTGTTAATAATTCTCGCAATGCAAGTGTATTAATATTGGCAGAATATTGTTTGGAACCCACTAAAACTGCTTGTAATTTTCACCTTGGCACCAAGTCAAAAGTGGATTTTAGGTCGACAACGGCCACATACAGATGGCCCTTATTTATGACTAGAGTTTTCCAATACACAGTGCAAAATCTAAAATCCTGATCTATTGCACTTATATGCTCTCTAAAGCCAGCTTGCAGATTACAGAGAATATTACCATCGTTGGTGTCATTTATCAAGCACCTGTCAACAGAAATGTTTTGCAGACTGTCGATCAGGCTGATCGGCCTATAATTAGTTGTGCACCAGATCAAGAGCTTGGAATAGATGTGCCCTCCAGGATGGCATTTATTAGTTACTTTATATAAATTGACCACTTTTCAGGATTACTTACGTATAAATCTCTTGATATGTCGTCAGGGTCTGGAGCTTTCCCTGGTTATATATTTTTTATTACACTTAATGTTTCCTGGAGTGCGATTACTAGTTGATCATCAGGCAAATTCTGTGTCCCCATATTCTGAAATGCCTCATTGTGGTGTAGCTTTGTGTATCTTTATATAACCCAGCAAACTGATTAAACCAATCACCAGGTTGGATATGATTTTCAATTGTGGTCTGTGTGCTTCTGCACGTATTAACTAGTATATGACAAAATGTTTTGCTATCTCAGTTCTTAACTGCTGTAAGTAAATCCAGCCACTTTTGTTAATCTCACGCTCTCCTGGCAACTGTTATAGTAGCTTTGTATGCCTTCATAACTTCTTTTATACATGTCTGGTGTTTACACCTTATTGCCTGGATTAAGTTTGACTTGACCTTTTTGCATTCCCTGTTGAACCATACACTACCTACATTGTTTTTTTAAGGTTGGTCTCACACTCCTCTGAACTATCTCATTTAAAGAGGTAATTCAGCAGTGTGTACGTTGACCACACATTTGTGGTCCTGCCATTGGTGGTTAAGATAATAATTTCTTCAATTGCCCTAGTCAATGCTCTTTGGATAGTTTCTCATATTTCTGGGTTGCGCTCCACTTGAGCCCATTTAATAGATCATTTGTTGTTAGTGGCTTTTAGGGGCTCATTACGATGGCGGGTGGACTTGCTGACAGCAGCACCTCTGCGATGTTAAACAGAGCATGTTGTGCATTTCACTGCACTACGTGGCAGGCACTACACTGTGCCTGCCACTTGGTGCAGTGAAATGTAGGGGGGTACCATGGGTACACCCCCAGTGCACCCACAACTCCACCCAACACAAGGGGGGCCCACAACGGGCCCCCTGAAGACATTCTCTGCCAGCCTTTCAATGGCGGTTCAACCGCCATTGAAAGGCTGGCTTCCGCTGGCATTATAATTGTGCCGGTGGAGCCTGCTAGGCTCCGCCGCCATTGTGAGTATGCTTACCGCTCTGCCAGGCAATCGTGATGATTGCTACTGGCGGAAAAGTGGTAGACGGACTTTCTGTCCGCTGCGATACCCACCGCCATCATAATGTGGTGGGGGGTAAATCTCATGACGATGGCGGAACGATCGCCACCCCTGGCCCGGCGGTGGCTATTTTTCAGCCATCGTAATGAGCCCCTTAATTCCTTTGCTACTAAATGCCTATCTGGAGCATGACACATTCGAGTGATAGCCTTCATAATAAGACGTAAATCATTACAGTCACTTTCCCATCTCTCTGTGACCTCCATATCAACATTCCACAGATACAAATTTACCAGTAGTTAATCACTTCTGCCGGAGCAGTTTTTTTTATAGGTTTGCCAGCCACTAGTGTCTGAATGCGTTTGGCCATTGCTGGCCCTTAGGCCCATTAACCAGTGTTAGCTCAGTTACTTAAAGAAAACAGGGAGACCATTTTTTATTGCGAGGAGAGCAAGTTGGGGAATGGACCATTGCTCATCTTCCTCTCCTGTAATAGATATTTCAATAATGTGGAGGTGTTCAAACGTGACACTAAATTTGCCTGCCACTATCCTTGATCCTGGCTCGAATCTATGACATTCTCTAATGTCTTTAATGAGTCTGAGTCCCCACTCCCTTGAGCTGGACGGCTATATATGTTTAAAATGATATATTTGTGCCCTCTCTGGGTAGCTACAATTACTCCCAGGCTATCCTAGGCATTCATTTTTGCTGTTTTTTAATTCAGTTTAATGAGGTTTTTATCCAAAGTACTCAACCACAGTAAGACCGCCCTACACCTCTGTCTTGAGCAGGAACAAAAAAACTAATATACCCTGAACTAAATATTGGGGAAACATTCCAGGTCTCCTGAAAAATACATATGTCATATTTGTCAATAAATTCTCTCCAGTCTGGTACAGCTATTTGGATTTAATTCCTGCTAAATTCCATGGCAGTATATTTAGGTTGTGGTCTGCACCTCTGCTTGTATTCTTATTGGGATCACTGGCCTCCTCTGGTCGTTCTCAGTTGTTGTCTGCTCTCCCTGGATTCCATATATTTCTTCCTGTTGGGACTCATCATTTGCTCGCTGTATAGCTAGATTGCTAGGCTATTGATGCAGTCCATACTTGTTTTGACCGGTTAATCGTTTTGTGTGAGCTCTGAGCCCTGTGTTAGTCTAACTCTCTGATATGCCTTTGGTGTAACATCACTGTGAGCTGTGTATATGGGACCAGTTCGGCATTCATATTTAAATTGAAATAGTGAATTTGCAGGCGGGATCATACGCTGATCCAGGCTAATTAGACCACCTACCAATTCCCAGTTTTTTAGCCTCAATTCAATATAATCATATGTCTAGCACTTGTGATGAACTGAGGGAGGCGGGTGGCCTACACAATGTCTGAGCGTATCACAGAGTGAGATTTCCGAACTGAGCGTAGCCAATGAATATAATATACCTGTTAATCAGTGCATTTATAAGCAAATCTCTATGATGTGAGTTGTGTCTCTTTGTTCGTGATCTGTATTATGCCAGGCAGGTTGCACATGTAGTTGACCCGAGGTACTTATTAAACTCTCAAGCTTGGTAAGTCCACTTTTAATTCTATAACTTCCTTCTGCAAATGTAATTCAGTCAGGTTAGCTACAGGGGGGTTGATCATATCAGTCTGGATTGCTTTATTTCAATCAGCTCCCCTCGCAGTGCTGCCTGGGGTGATTCCCTCCTGTCCTTGAGCTGCTCTAAGGGGCATACTCATTGCTGCATAGGATTATTGGATCAGGCGGCACTCGTGGAGTCATTGCTGCTGGAGATGTTATATTACCGCTGAATATATTAAATTCCACAGCACTGCCATTCTCATCTACAGTGTAAATTTTGTGGAGGATTTCTAGTAATTTGTATTTCTCTAACGGAATATTCCTGGTTGGTTTATGTGAACTGGTGCCAGGAGTCTTGCCACTGCTTAGCATTGCTGCTTTCTTCTCCAAAGTGCATCACTGTCATTTAGTGTGCAGTTTGTCCCTACTTTTTGAGCACTTATTTATTTAGCTTCCTCTGGCCCTGAAGCGGTTCCGCTGCCTTCTGTTTTCCCATATTTGGTTACCACAAAAGTCCAAGTAACACAGGTAAGGGAGGAATAGAAGAACAAAAAGAATGCAATTGTCCACTGACCTTGAACAATCAATCAGAGAAAGAGGAAGTAATGTTATTGCTTGTGGCTTAGCCAAGGCTTCTCACATCCCATACCAAGGGTCGCCTTACATTAAAAATAGAGTTTTACTGTCAAACGGCAATGTCCATGGTCCAGAATCACAGGCCCACGAGGGGCGGCCCAGCCCAGCCTCTTTCGGGCGCTGAGGGGTGAAGACGAGCCCACCTTTGGCCCGGGTGCGTCCCGCTCAGCAGGAGTTGCAATGGCGCTATTTAGCGTGTTCTGCAGAGAGGCCCCACCTTCTCCTCCCCCACTCTCGCCAGTCATTTAGGGCTTCTGGTGGCTGTAGTGCCTCAATGTGTCCCACGCAGCAGGAATTGCGCTAGCGCTATGTAGCTGGTTCAGCAGAGTGGTCCCACCTTCTCCTCCTCCTCATCTGTTGCTAGTCACTGAGGGCTTCTGGGGCCGTAGTGCCTCGATCTGTCCTGAAGGGGATTCATGCTGACTACAGCATTCTCTCACTACAGTCCACAATCTATGCGTTCTGGGCTAAACTGCCTGCGGAAGGGTGGGCAGGGAGCATGCTAAGGTGCATATTATCAAGCCTGGCGTTAAAATTATTGCCGCTTTAGCGGCAGAAGACTGTCGCTAAAGCGGCAATAATGGGCTTGATACTATGCCACAGAGAATTCCAATAGAAGCCCATGTTGACACCAGAAAATGTTAACGCCGTTTCTTGATAATATGCTCCTAAGTGCTTTAGGCTATTGTTATTTCCCACAGGAGGCACTGATACTCTCGCAGAGAAATAAACACCAATACTCTCTTTTACTATTAGGGTTCACTGTTGCTTCCCTGCAAGGAACAAAACAATTGTGAGAAGGGAGAGTTGTTGGGCGGCAGCCAGAGCGGCTGACTCTGGAGTGTGGGCCTCACGGTTCGTACCCAGTGGCAGCTCAGCTTAATCTCCCCCATGGCCCCCAGTGCCTTGAAACCCTTAAGGGTGATATGTTGTTCACGCTTTACAAATAGGAATTATTATTACAGCTTTCACTAATGCATGATGGGCACCCAAGTACTGTTAATCTTTATAGCTCTCTGCAGTCGCAATTGCAAAATGAGTGAACATGGGATTCCTCGTGTTGAAAACATGCTAAGTACCTTATATAGAGATGTACAACCATACAAACTGACGAGCTGGCATACAGCTGGCGTACAGCTTGTGTTGTGTGATATAGCCTGATTTGATGTGCTCACAGCATTCTAACCTTTATGTCTTAGAATCTTCTTTTTGGTCGCACTGGTCACCAGAAGCCTTTCCAGATAATCCAGAAAGTGTGCCAGAAGTCTCCTCAGGTGCTTGGAGCAGAGTCAAGAAGAAACGAGAACTCAGGAGCTGGGACTGCAACTTACACCACGAAGTTCTACTGTGTGTCGGAAATTCAAGCAGGGAATAGTGGCACCAGGTTCGGTTAGTATGGGGTGATAGCCACAATGGCTGCAGAATTAATGTGAGATCCTGAAGCATCACTTGAGTTCTAGAAGTGGTGGTAGGCTTGCATGGAGGGGGTCCCCCGAGTGTTCACTTATAAGTGCAGTGGCTGGATGGTGCAGAGACTGAAGTGGGTGTTTCTAGCCTTCTGAAGGGTAGCCCTTGGATGCCACCAGGGATGACCCAGACCAGGATGTTTTGCGGGCAGCAAGTGGACAACTCTATATCTCACTTACATGGCGGGAACCTGAGGAACTGGTGATGCTCCCATGGGCCAACTTGCGGTCTTTTGGGAGGGTGGCCTAAAAGAGGACATTTCTTTGTGCTGCACTGCTAGCATTAGATTCTTCCCTGTGCTGAGAGTTTATGCAGCACATTACAGATTTGCATATCTTAATAAATGTATTCCAACAATGATCTAAATATTTACATTTTAAACTTGCAAAGATGCGTGGGAGGTGATGTGTGAATAATCAGTAGACAATCCACAATTGTTCCCTCGACAAAAAAATAAAATGATGTAGCATATAAATGCCAGAAATGATGCTTATCCAAAACAATGTGAAATTTCCAAACAAAACATATTGTATGTACTCATATTCAGTAGAAGGGAAAGGAAGAATGCAACAAAGTAAACACAAGATGTCTAAATTGTTGATTATAACTTTAAACAAGGCTGAAGCCACATTAGTGGAGTCTGTATGATATACGGTGACAAAAACACAATATCGTAGTATTTCGGAAACTAGTTCTGAACACAGGGACATTTCATCTGCAGGGGTGGAGGAGCTTTGTTGATAAAATGGTAAAAAAATGCTATGCTGCCTGCGGGGGATCTCTGCACCCCTTTGAAAGGTTGCCGCTTGGACAGTGAAACGTGGACCGGCTGCTTCAAACATCCCGCCTGCCTTTCACTAATGTTCTGCCCTCAGAGCAGGCAGGAGTTCTTGGATACCTGGGGACAGTGCATTAACTGCAATAAGGTGCACTAGAGCTCAGTGTTAGTTGGTCCTCCTGGTGTGCTTCTGAGAGGGCTATGCAGCCCCAGGTTGCACCTGCCACATTGCTTCTAGTGTGTACTACACCCAACGGATAGTTGACAGGCTGGAGAAAGAAACAAAGTGCATTTGTATCCCTCCCATCAAAGTTGTAGCCTATGAAATGACCCACATGATCTTCGTCATCTCATTGATCTCTCTGAGGCCTCAGCCTGCCCAGAATAGTGCTGGTGCAAACAGCTGATAGGGGCTGATCTTGGGGGCTCACAAGGGAAGCAGCCATCTTGGGCCCCGGTCAGCTCCACCCCCAGAAGTTCAGTTTACCATTAAAACCTTATGTTGGTGGAATGGCCACACTATCTACAGATCTATAAAATGTGGTTTTCCCTCTCTTCCTCTAGAGGGAACCCAAAGTATTGTCCAGGGCAGGCCACTAGTAGGAACATTGAATGGGATGTGGAGGCAAAGACCATAGATTCCCAATTCAAACACTCTCAAATCTGCTAGAAAAACATATTAAAAAACTTAAAGCCAAAGCCTCTTATTGCCAACATGATTTCAATGAAACAAAGAATAGACCAAAAAAACTAATTGATATGATAAATAGAATCACTAAACCACCACAAACAGCCACTCTTGAGTCCTCTAAAAGCAAGTGCAAAGGAATTGCCTATTTCTTTCTGCTGCAAGAAACAAACAGGAAAAAACACACTATGTTCCAGGTTCACAAAGAGCTTCAGCTTTCATGGTGGAGGCTTGGCAGTCATGGCGGAATGTCGACACTTGTGGCGGGATCTCGACAATGACAAACTGTAATGCGGAGTTTCTTCCACAATGTGGAGCCTCTGCCACAAGTGCCTTATGTGAATCAGGCCCTATCTTAGTAGCGCAGGATAATATCTTCAACACTGAATAAAAGGAAACGTCTGACCTACTAGGATTCTTTGGAATCCATCTCTACTAATTGCCTAGTAAAAACTGTATAAGATCTTTGGCCCCATATTGTGTTAAAGATCCTACTTTAGCTTCCGTAACTAAAAACCTGGCAACTGGACCAAACATAAGCTGCTCACTGGAAGAGAGAGTATTCCCCTTGCCTAAAAATTGACTTTTCAACCTCTACTGAAAAGCGCTCTACAATCATTGAAGAAATTCAGGCCACTAACTCTGGGTCATAACAACTTACCAGTTTCAAACTGGTTAGCCTTCAGAGAAGGCTGCAACACCCAGACTGCAGACTTAACAGCCATTATTGATGGACTGAAGATCTGATACAACGAAGAACATCGCCCTTTAGTTCTCTTGGACATCAGAGCTCTAATTGGCCCAATCCAGTTCTGGTAGCTGGAGACTAAGGAACCAACAAGGCTCATCCCACATTGAAAGACCTGCAGCTCATCAATATACTCTGCAGTCTCAATTGCAAAATGAGTGAACATGGGATTCCTCGTGTTGAAAACATGCTAAGTACCTTATATAGAGATGTGCAACCATACAAACTGACGAGCTGGCATACAGCTGACGTGCAGCTTGTGTTGTGTGATATAGCCTGATTTGCTGTGCTCACAGCATTCTAACCTTTATGTCTTAGAATCTTCTTTTTGGTCGCACTGGTCACCAGAAGCCTTTCCAGATAATCCAGAAAGTGTGCCAGAAGTCTCCTCAGGTGCTTGGAGAAGAGTCAAGAAGAAACGAGAACTCAGGAGCTGGAACTGCAACTTACACCACGAAGTTCTACTGTGTGTCGGAAATTCAAGCAGGGAACGGTGGCACCAGGTTCGGTTAGTATGGGGTGATAGCCACAATGGCTGCAGAATTAATGTGAGATCCTGAAGCATCACTCGAGTTCTAGAAGTGGTGGTAGGCTTGCATGGAGGGGGTCCCCCGAGTGTTCACTTATAAGTGCAGTGGCTGGATGGTGCAGAGACTGAAGTGGGTGTTTCTAGCCTTGTGAAGGGTAGCCCTTGGATGCCACCAGGGATGACCCAGACCAGGATGTTTTGCGGGCAGCAAGTGGACAACTCTATATCTCACTTACATGGGGGGAACCTGAGGAACTGGTGATGCTCTCATGGGCCAACTTGCGGTCTTTTGGGAGGGTGGCCTAAAAGAGGACATTTCTTTGTGCTGCACTGCTAGCATTAGATTCTCCCCTGTGCTGAGAGTTTATGCAGCACATGACAGATTTGCACAATAATGATCTAAATATTTACATTTTAAACTTGCAAAGATGCGTGGGAGGTGATGTGTGAATAATCAGTAGACAATCCACAATTGTTCCCTCGACAAAAAAATAAAATGATGTAGCATATAAATGCCAGAAATGATGCTTATCCAAAACAATGTGAAATTTCCAAACAAAACATATTGTATGTACTCATATTCAGTAGAAGGGAAAGGAATAATGCAACAAAGTAAACACAAGATGTCTAAATTGTTGATTATAACTTTAAACAAGGCTGAAGCCACATTAGTGGAGTCTGTATGATATACGGTGACAAAAACACAATATCGTAGTATTTCGGAAAACAGTTCTGAACACAGGGACATTTCATCTGCAGGGGTGGAGGAGCTTTGTTGATAAAATGGTAAAAAAATGCTATGCTGCCTGCGGGGGATCTCTGCACCCCTTTGAAAGGTTGCCGCTTGCACAGTGAAACGTGGACCGGCTGCTTCAAACATCCCGCCTGCCTTTCACTAATATTCTGCCCTCAGAACAGGCAGGAGTTCTTGGATACCTGGGGACAGTGCATTAACTGCAATAAGGTGCACTAGAGCTCAGTGTTAGTTGGTCCTCCTGGTGTGCTTCTGAGAGGGCTATGCAGCCCCAGGTTGCACCTGCCACATTGCTTCTAGTGTGTACTACACCCAACGGATAGTTGACAGGCTGGAGAAAGAAACAAAGTGCATTTGTATCCCTCCCATCAAAGTTGTAGCCTATGAAATGACCCACATGATCTTCGTCATCTCATTGTTCTCAAGTCAAGTCAAAGGCTTTATTTCGATAAAAACTTATCATAAAAGCTTCACAATTAAAAAGAATTTGATTACGTTTAACCTTAAAAACCTACTATTTCAGTAAAAAAGCACACATCATAAATAATTAAAAAAGCAAATTAAACATTTCCTTTAAGCCTTTTGGTTCTGATACACCAAGCCCATGATAAAAATTTTGATAGGGCACAAGCATACAAAGGGCGACAGTCCGACATTAAAATACGTAGTGCCTCAATGTGATGCCTGGTTCCTAGCGAGCGACACAATTGCTTAAGCCATCTACTTCTTGGGTGTACATACTCCTGGCATTCAAACAAAAAATGTGCCACTGACTCTTGTCTAGATGTACAAAAAGGGCAAAATTCTGTGGTCTGAGCTGGAGGTTTCCACCGAGATGTAAAAGCATGAAGTGGAAGAGTCCCGGACCTGAATTTAAAATAAAGGGTCCTGTCAAAAGGTCTCTCGATAATGTCTAAATATATTTCCCGGATCGGCAAGTCCTTGAATTTCAGAAAGTCCTCCGTGAGTCTGCCCAATGCACCGTTGGTGATCCGTTGGGTTGCAATCCAGTTCCAGTATAAACTCTTAAGTGTTGCTTTTGGGGGGGAAAACCTATTTTCCCAAGCTGCACTTAGACCCAAATTGCACAGGAGGGCTTTCATGTCTCTCAACCACTTTATCCTATGCCACCCAGGGAGTGACATTACTTCAGAGAGGCCTTTAGCATATTTTGCTAGCTCCGGAACTAGCCACAGACGAGCCCATAAGAGAAGAGGTCGAAATTTTGCCAGATCACCAATGGGACGACAACCTAAATCAGACATTAGTGGAATCATAGGGGTACCTTGGGGAAGTGACATAATGGCCCTACAGAACTTTCTCTCAGATCTTGAAAATTCACTGGTGTTGCATGAGCCCCACAGTTCAGCCCCATAGAGAGCAGAGCTGACTCCCCTTGCTGCATAGATTTCAATAACAGGGACTATAGGTCTAATTGAACAGGAGCGCTGCTCCTTCAAAAGAGCCCCTGTTACCCTCTTATGGGCTAGAAGCATTTTGCATAAGTGAGGAGCCCACTGCATATTGTGGGACAACCGGATGCCTAGGTAATCAGATACATCCACCCTCCCCAAAGGTACAACGTTCAACTTTGGGGGACGCACAGATTTTTTGGGGGGATTCATCACAAGATATTTCATTTTATCGGTATTGATTACCAGGCCCCGTTCTGCACAAAAAGACTGAAAGTTATTAAGCAGTTTTTGCAGGCCCATTGGGGATTTAGACAATAAAAGCGTATCATCCGCAAAGAGGAGGGTAGGGACACGCTCCCCCGCCAGGGATGGAGCATCTGAAGGATCTTTTAACAGATGCTCAACCACACCGTTGACATACAAAGAAAAAAAGGGTGGGAGCTAGGACACATCCATGGCGAACCCCCTCTCTACCGGGATTCTGCTAGTTTTCTCTCCCTCTATACCCCATCTAATCTGGGCAAAGGTATTTTCATGGAGCCTTACAATTAGAAATAAAATGTAATGGGGTATCCCCATATCAGCAAGGACTCTCCAGAGGGTCTCCCTAGGTACAAGGTCAAAGGCAGTCTTTAAGTCGATAAACGTGAGATAGAGACTGCCCTTGCCTATGACCACCACCTTCCAGCACACTAGCAACAATCTAAAAACTTGTTCAATTGTGCCAGTGCCTGTTCTAAAACCTGCCTGGTAGTCAGAAAGGATGTGTTTTCACTAATCCATTGTGACAATCTAAGCATCAACACCTTACCGACTACCTTTTGAGTTATGTCCAGCAGGCTTATGGGTCTATAATTCGATGGGTCATCCCTGGCCCCCTTTTTAAAGATAGGAACAACCTCCGCCCCTTTCCAAGATGTAGCAATCGGTGCACCACTACTAATAGCCATAAGCAAACAATGAATGAATTTCCCCCAATTCGGGATATCTGAACGTAGTAGATCCCCGGGGATACCATCTGGGCCAGGCGCCTTTTGGGGCATGATAGTGCTAATGGCGTACTTTACTTCTTTTAGGGAGAAATCAGAATCTGCTAAAACTACCTCCCAATCCTTTTGAAGCATAGTAGTATCAATGGTACCAATAGCATGCTCTACTCTTTTTGTTGGAAGGTCAAGATTAACTAAAGCCACCTCCCAACCAGGATCATCGTTGGGGAAAGTAGTGGTAGTAACACCAGTTTGGCGAGTATACAATTTGGAAAAGTGATTAACCCACATTTGACTGGTGATATTACATGTTATAAGGTCGCTATCTGGTCTGTTTTTAGCTCTAATTACATCCCAGAAGCGCCTTGAATCTTTCCCGGAGCTTGCCTCTTTTAAGGTGCGCCAGTACTCTTCTTCCCACTCCTTTCTCGCACTTGCCAGGGTTTGTTTATAGTTATTCCTAGCTGCCTGTATCCTTGCTTGAGATTTGATTTTAATGGCTCCAATCAAGAGAGTTTTTGCATGCCTACATGCAGATGTATACCATACGTGCTTACCCCTTGGGTTCCGAATTACCGATTTCTTACCCACGCCCTCCTTTTTCAAGAATACCTTACCAATAGATCTAAGTGTTCCCTCAAAAATGGATGTGACACTTCCAAAAAGTGGGGGTGACAGAACAATGTTATCCAACTCCATTTGTGAGGCTATAAGCATCGCATTGATAGTGTTAAGTTTGATTTCATCAGCTGAAACCAAATTGCACTTCAAACGTCTCCCGCAGGAGGAGACAGAAATTTTGTGAGCTTGCTTAGAAGACACTTTGGTTATTTTATTGGGCCAAGGATTCCTAAGAGACAAAGAAAGCGAGTTATGGTCGCTTTCGGCAGTAGGTAAGACTAACCTATCCTGTACCAAACCCCAGAGTGCAAATTCTAACAGGATGTAGTCAATCCTTGAGGTATGATTGACTCTATTGAATGTGGCAGCGCCCAAGGGGTCTGAGCTTGTACGGCCATTGGTGGCTCTTAAACCAAACTCCAACGTTAGAGCATTCAGCTGGATCGCTCTTTGAGACCAATTTTTAATCGGAGGGATAGTTAGGGCTGGGATACCCCATCTAACATCATCCTCGCCCGGGTCCAAAGTATCATTTGTTGTGAGAGGCTCGTAGGTGCAATTAAAATCTCCCGCAACCAGGACTTGGGCACCAGCTGAATTTTCTCTAAGCTCCGTTTCGAGAGTAGTCACTATCGGGGACATAGACCCATTTTTAATGCCTCTAACATAAATATTGAACAGATCAAGGATTAATCCCCTATAAGAGCCTCTCAGAGAAATTCCTAAAATGTCAGGGCTATTAATTTGCTTAGGCTTTATGCAACAGTTTAAGGCAATGCTTACCCAAATGAGAAGGCCTCCCGAGGGACGACCCTTCCCGTTTCTGGGAAGTACTGCAGGGACAAAGTATGTAACATACCCAACACGATGAAGTGGTTCTAAGCTCCAAGTCTCCTGAAACAAACAAATCTTATGCGCTTCCACTAAGGCATTCCATTCTGGTAAGCACAATTTCCTTTGGATGCCAGCTAAATTCCAGCTTAAGATCTGTATGGTACCCCTAGGAATATAAGCATCACTATCTTGGGGCCCCGAATATCCAGTAAAGGGCAAGAGTGCAACAGGAGACGTAATGTCAATAGGGGGCATAGACTGTACAGAATTAAGCCCTGAAGCAGAAATAGGGCAGGGGCATGGAGCTGTAACCTGCAAAATATCTTGGTCGATTGTCTGCAAGATTGGAGTTATATAGTTATTATCTATGGTTTTATTGGTCATAGAGTTAGCTATAAATTGTAGAAGTTTGGGACTGGTGTGTTCAATGCCCTCAGGGGCATATCCTATGCCCGATAATGGTCAATCCACTGCTTCTAAGCAGCTGAATCTATTACCAACTGGTATGCCTCTCCAGCCTGCAAAAGGAGCTGTGTCTCTACCCTCATAACCGGGCCGATCATCCCACTCCCCTCTTCTATCCCAATTTCTTGCTTGCAACCTGCTCCTATCCGGGGTAACAGTGCAATGATTTAAAGGGGGGTAAAAGAAAGAGAGCCTTCTCGTCTCTATTCCACCATTCTTTTCCCATAAGCCCCGGCGGCAAATATAGTCAGCCGTACGCGAGTCGTCAAAGTTGACTATAACGCAATCCCCCCCGAGTCTTTTTCTTCTCGTTTCCTAACCAGGGCACCCTGCGCACCATTAAGATCCTGCTACTGCAATGAAGTGGAAGCGGTCTGTTAATAGTGAGCCAATGCTGTATCTTGTTTTTTAAAGACCATGTCGGTTCCTCTATGTTTGGTCTTAGCTCGGGAACTCCGGTCATAATTACAACATATGAGTCTGCTTCTAATGGTAAATGTATAGGGTGTCCGCTCTCACCCCTATTCTTATCAATGTTATGCAGTGACTCCGGTGGCTTAAATGGTATAGCTTTCGTGTTGTCGAACAGGACTTGGGGCTTAGGTGGCTCTGTAGCCTTCTTCAGTGCGGCAGCCGGCGGCTTTGTTTTTGTGCTTGGTTCATTAGAGGGTGCTTTTAGTGCTTTCGGCTCCGCCGTTAGGTTTATCTTATTTGTTTTTGGCTGCCCTGGTTTAGCCAAGCCATCACCCGTCTGATTCTTAGAAGATGCATTCAGGGAAGCTATCTGCTTGACAATATTTAAAAGAGATAGTTCAATGGGTTGCATATAGATTTTGATGAGTTCTTCTATCCTAAGTAGTAGTTGTTTATTTGCCTCACACACTTTGCAATCCTCACCCCAGCTACCGGGCTCACTAGGGTTAGTTGGGTTCAAGGGAGGGGTTGATTTATCCGTTAATATATTTATTGTGCCACTTTGTGTAGGTACAGTTTTGCTTGGCGTATGAATAGTGGGAGGTTTTTTATTGGATTTACATTTCTTAGCTCCCTTAGGCTTTTTTCGTCTTGGGATAGCACCCTCCCTTTTCCCCCTTGAATGCTCAATATTGGGGACCTCCTGCCTCGGGCTCATAAAAAGTTCAGGCGTCCTCTCAAGCTCCTCGCTTAATAGCATATCCGAGAGAGCCAGAGATGCCGAGAGATCAACCACATTTGGCACGCTATGTGTTTCAACTTGTACTTCAATTAGCGGCCTAGTCTCTTTTAGGTTTGAAGGTGACTTGGCTAGTGCTAAAGGGCCTATTGATGATCGCTTGGCTAGGGCCAGATCTAGGGAGACCCTACGCTCCAAAAGGGATATACCTTGATTTATCGCCTCATTAGCCCTGGTAATATATTGGTCGATTGGACCAGATGCATGTGCCGCCCCATGTGCAGTTTTGCTCCTACTACCCCTGGGCATCATACCGTGAATATTGCAATACGAGCTGCCAAATCGCGAAACAATTATCGGTTAAGCAGTTGTGACAACAATATAACATAGAGCATAAGACAGCGCAACAGTCCGTAAGCAAATGTAAGAGGGGGGGCCCAGTCCAGTCTTACCCGGTCTTTAACGGGCTTAAACGGGCCCGCCCTTGGCCCGGGCTTCGCCCGGCGCGTCCCGCGACGCGGATGGAGCCCAATTGATTTAAACGCCTCCGTCCGCGTAGGTGGGCGTGTGGGGGGGAGGAGACCAGTCAGAGGATTCTGGGGAGTGTAGTTTAATCCCCCGTGCTCGGTGACCGCTCTAGCCCCCAGCAGCAACACACGGCAGCAAAGGGAGACAGGCCAAACAGGAGCGCCTACAGCGCGAGTCCCGCCAGTCCCAACTGCAGCCCAGTGGTCTCAGCGCTATTCCTGGCAGGTACGGCGAAAATTCAAACGTTACATCAGGTTCCCACTCCACCGAGGGAGCCCAGTTGATTTAAACGCCTCCGTCCGCGTAGGTGGACGTGTGGGGGGCGGAGATCAGTCCGAGGATTCTGGGGAGTGTAGTTTAATCCCCCGTGCTCGGTGACCGCTCTAGCCCCCAGCAGCAACACACGGCAGGAAAGGGAGACAGGCCAAACAGGAGCGCCTACAGCGCGAGTCCCGCCAGTCCCAACTGCAGCCCAGTGGTCTCAGCGCTATTCCTGGCAGGTACGGCGAAAATTCAAACGTTACATCAGGTTCTCTCTGAGGCCTCAGCCTGCCCAGAATAGTGCTGGTGCAAACAGCTGATAGGGGCTGATCTTGGGGGCTCACAAGGGAAGCAGCCATCTTGGGCCCTGGTCAGCTCCACCCCCAGAAGTTCAGTTTACCATTAAAACCTTATGTTGGTGGAATGGCCACACTATCTACAGATCGATAAAATGTGGTTTTCCCTCTCTTCCTCTAGAGGGAACCCAAAGTATTGTCCAGGGCAGGATACTAGTAGGAACATTGAATGGGATGTGGAGGCAAAGACCATAGATTCCCAATTCAAACACTCTCAAATCTGCTAGAAAAACATATTAAACTTACAGCCAAAGCCTCTTATTGCCAACATGATTTCAATGAAACAAAGAATAGACCAAAAAAACTAATTGATATGATAAATAGAATCACTAAACCACCACAACCAGCCACTCTTGATTCCTCTAAAAGCAAGTGCAAAGGAATTGCCTTTTTCTTTCTGGTGCAAGAAACAAACAGGAAAAAACACACTATGTTCCAGGTTCACAAAGAGCTTCAGCACTCATGGTGGAGGCTTGGCAGTCATGGCGGAATGTCGACACTTGTGGCGGGATCTCGACAATGACAAACTGTAATGCGGAGTTTCTTCCACAATGTGGAGCCTCTGCCACAAGTGCCCTATGTGAATCAGGCTCTATCTTAGTAGCGCAGGATAATATCTTCAACACTGAATAAAAGGAAACGTCTGACCTACTAGGATTCTTTGGAATCCATCTCTACTAATTGCCTAGTAAAAACTGTATAAGATCTTTGGCCCCATATTGTGTTAAAGATCCTACTTTAGCTTCCGTAACTAAAAACCTGGCAACTGGACCAAACATAAGCTGCTCACTGGAAGAGAGAGTATTTCCTGACTCCCTAAAAATTGACTTTTCAACCTCTACTGAAAAGCCCTCTACAATCATTGAAGAAATTCAGGCCACTAACTCTGGGTCATTACTAAGCCTGGGCAAAGCACTACGCTACGCTCGCGTAGTTTGCGAAGTTCGCGCTACTTCGCACTACGCGAACTGCACGTAGCACAGTGCGAACACGCGTAGCGTAGTGTTGCGTAGTGCTGCGGTCATTTTTTGCTTACTCGCGGTCCTCAACGTCAAGTTGGCGACCGCGAGCAAGCAAAATTACATCCCGGCGAGACTTTTTCCTTGTTCGCGATCAGCAACTGCAAGTTGGCGATCGCGAGCATGGAAAATAAACCTCCCGGCGAGATTCCCAACGCGAGGAGGTCAGGTTTCTCATTGCGAGAGGTCGCATATGCTCGCGACCGCTCACGATGAGAAACTACCAGTTCGCGTTGAGAAAGCTGAAGCTCGAGTAAAAATCTACTCGAGCAGCAGAAAACTACAGCTCGCACTGTGCAAGATGCCATTTTCAATGATTGCACAGTGCCGGTTGCTTGTCCACACTGTGCAATCATTGAAAACGACATCTGGCACAGTGCGAACAAGGTACAACGCAGTTCGCGAAGTGCTACGCGTAGCTCGCGTAGTGCGAACTTCACTTTGCGTAGCTTCGCGAAGTGCTACTTGGCAAACTACGCCCACCCTTACTCATTACAACTTACCAGTTTCAAACTGGTTAGCCTTCAGAGAAGGCTGCAACACCCAGACTGCAGACTTAACAGCCATTATTGATGGACTGAAGATCTGAGACAATGAAGAACATCGCCCTTTAGTTCTCTTGGACATCAGAGCTCTAATTGGCCCAATCCAGTTCTGGTAGCTGGAGACTAAGGAACCAACAAGGCTCATCCCACATTGAAAGACCTGCAGCTCATCAATATACTCTGCAGTCGCAATTGCAAAATGAGTGAACATGGGATTCCTCGTGTTGAAAACATGCTAAGTACCTTATATAGAGATGTACAACCATACAAACTGTCGAGCTGGCATACAGCTGGCGTACAGCTTGTGTTGTGTGATATAGCCTGATTTGCTGTGCTCACAGCATTCTAACCTTTATGTCTTAGAATCTTCTTTTTAATCGCACTGGTCACCAGAAGCCTTTCCAGATAAGCCAGAAAGTGTGCTAGAAGTCTCCTCAGGTGCTTGGAGAAGAGTCAAGAAGAAACTAGAACTCAGGAGCTGGAACTGCAACTTACACCACGAAGTTCTACTGTGTGTCGGAAATTCAAGCAGGGAACGGTGGCACCAGGTTCGGTTAGTATGGAGTGATAGCCACAATGGCTGCAGAATTAATGTGAGATCCTGAAGCATCACTCGAGTTCTACCAGTGGTGATAGGCTTGCATGGAGGGGGTCCCCCGAGTGTTCACTTATAAGTGCAGTGGCTGGATGGTGCAGAGACTGAAGTGGGTGTTTCTAGCCTTGTGAAGGGTTACCCTTGGATGCCACCAGGGATGACCCAGACCAGGATGTTTTGCGGGCAGCAAGTGGACAACTCTATATCTCACTTACATGGCGGGAACCTGAGGAACTGGTGATGCTCCCATGGGCAGAAGTGAGACCGGAAGCTGGAGGCAAACAACACAGACCATGATAGCTCCAATTTGTAAACAAATACAAGTACCAATTCCTAGCTTCTCGTTGGAGGCTGGTGCTAGTGCACGACAGCATGACCACCGCCACCTTGCGGTCTTTTGGGAGGGTGGCCTAAAAGAGGACATTTCTTTGTGCTGCACTGCTAGCATTAGATTCTCCCCTGGGCTGAGAGTTTATGCAGCACATTACAGATTTACATATCTTAATAAATGTATTCCAATAATGATCTAAATATTTACATTTTAAACTTGCAAAGATGCGTGGGAGGTGATGTGTGAATAATCAGTAGACAATCCACAATTGTCCCTCGGCAAAAAAATAAAATGATGTAGCATAAAAATGCCAGAAATGATGCTTATCCAAAACAATGTGAAATTTCCAAACAAAACATATTGTATGTACTCATATTCAGTAGAAGGGAAAGGAAGAATGCAACAAAGTAAACACGGGATATCTAAATTGTTGATTATAACTTTAAACAAGGCTGAAGCCACATTAGTGGAGTCTGTATGATATACGGTGACAAAAACACAATATCGTAGTATTTCGGAAAACAGTTCTGAGCACAGGGACATTTCATCTGCAGGGGTGGAGGAGCTTTGTTGATAAAATGGTAAAAAAATGCTATGCTGCCTGCGGGGGATCTCTGCACCCCTTTGAAAGGTTGCCGCTTGCACAGTGAAACGTGGACCGGCTGCTTCAAACATCCCGCCTGCCTTTCACTAATGTTCTGCCCTCAGAGCAGGCAGGAGTTCTTGAATACCTGGGGACAGTGCATTAACTGTAATAAGGTGCACTAGAGCTCAGTGTTAGTTGGTCCTCCTGGTGTGCTTCTGAGAGGGCTATGCAGCCCCAGGTTGCACCTGCCACATTGCTTCTAGTGTGTACTACACCCAACGGATAGTTGACAGGCTGGAGAAAGAAAGAAAGTGCATTTGTATCCCTTCCATCAAAGTTGTAGCCTATGAAATGACCCACATGATCTTCGTCATCTCATTGATCTCTCTGAGGCCTCAGCCTGCCCAGAATAGTGCTGGTGCAAACAGCTGATAGGGGCTGATCTTGGGGGCTCACAAGGGAAGCAGCCATCTTGGGCCCCGGTCAGCTCCACCCTCAGAAGTTCAGTTTACCATTAAAACCTTATGTTGGTGGAATGGCCACACTATCTACAGATCTATAAAATGTGGTTTTCCCTCTCTTCCTCTAGAGGGAACCCAAAGTATTGTCCAGGGCACGCTACTAGTAGGAACATTGAATGGGATGTGGAGGCAAAGACCATAGATTCCCAATTCAAACACTCTCAAATCTGCTAGAAAAACATATTAAAAAACTTAAAGCCAAAGCCTCTTATTGCCAACATGATTTCAATGAAACAAAGAATAGACCAAAAAAACTAATTGATATGATAAATAGAATCACTAAACCACCACAACCAGCCACTCTTGAGTCCTCTAAAAGCAAGTGCAAAGGAATTGCCTATTTCTTTCTGCTGCAAGAAACAAACAGGAAAAAACACACTATGTTCCAGGTTCACAAAGAGCTTCAGCACTCATGGTGGAGGCTTGACAGTCATGGCGGAATGTCGACACTTGTGGCGGGATCTCGACAATGACAAACTGTAATGCGGAGTTTCTTTCACAATGTGGAGCCTCTGCCGCAAGTGCCCTATGTGAATCAGGCCATATCTTAGTAGCGCAGGATAATATCTTCAACACTGAATAAAAGGAAACGTCTGACCTACTAGGATTCTTTGGAATCCATCTCTACTAATTGCCTAGTAAAAACTGTATAAGATCTTTGGTGCCATATTGTGTTAAAGATCCTACTTTAGCTTCCGTAACTAAAAACCTGGCAACTGGACCAAACATAAGCTGCTCACTGGAAGAGAGAGTATTCCCTGACTGCCTAAAAATTGACTTTTCAACCTCTACTGAAAAGCCCTCTACAATCATTGAAGAAATTCAGGCCACTAACTCTGGGTCATTACAACTTACCAGTTTCAAACTGGTTAGCCTTCAGAGAAGGCTGCAACACCCAGACTGCAGACTTAACAGCCATTATTGATGGACTGAAGATCTGAGACAACAAAGAACATTGCCCTTTAGTTCTCTTGGACATCAGAGCTCTAATTGGCCCAATCCAGTTCTGGTAGCTGGAGACTAAGGAACTAACAAGGCTCATCCCACATTGAAAGACCTGCAGCTCATCAATATACTTGGCAGTTGCAATTGCAAAATGAGTGAACATGGGATTCCCCGTGTTGAAATCATGCTAAGTACCTTATATAGAGAGGTACAACCATACAAACTGACGAGCTGGCATACAGCTGGCGTACAGCTTGTGTTGTGTGATATAGCCTGATTTGCTGTGCTCACAGCATTCTAACCTTTATGTCTTAGAATCTTCTTTTTGGTCGCACTGGTCACCAGAAGCCTTTCCAGATAATCCAGAAAGTGTGCCAGAACTCTCCTCAGGTGCTTGGAGCAGAGTCAAGAAGAAGCGAGAACTCAGGAGCTGGAACTGCAACTTACACCACTAAGTTCTACTGTGTGTCGGAAATTCAAGCAGGGAACGGTGGCACCAGGTTCGGTTAGTATGGGGAGATAGCCACAATGGCTGCAGAATTAATGTGAGATCCTGAAGCATCACTCGAGTTCTACCAGTGGTGGTAGGCTTGCATGGAGGGGGTCTCCCGTGTGTTAACTTATAAGTGCAGTGGCTGCATGGTGCAGAGACTGAAGTGGGTGTTTCTAGCCTTGTGAAGGGTAGCCCTTGGATGCCACCAGGGATGACCCAGACCAGGATGTTTTGCGGGCAGCAAGTGGACAACTCTATATCTCACTTACATGGCGGGAACCTGAGGAACTGGTGATGCTCCCATGGGCAGAAGTGAGACCGGAAGCTGGAGGCAAACAACACAGACCATGATAGCTCCAATTTGTAAACATATACAAGTACCAATTCCTAGCTTCTCTTTGGAGGCTGGTGCTAGTGCACGACAGCATGACCACCGCCAACTTGCGGTCTTTTGGGAGGGTGGCCTAAAAGAGGACATTTCTTTGTGCTGCACTGCTAGCATTAGATTCTCCCCTGGGCTGAGAAATTATGCAGCACATTACAGATTTGCATATCTTAATAAATGTATTCCAATAATGATCTAAATATTTACATTTTAAACTTGCAAAGATACGTGGGAGGTGATGTGTGAATAATCAGCAGACAATCCACAATTGTTCCCTCGACAAAAAAATAAAATGATGTAGCATATAAATGCCAGAAATGATGCTTATCCAAAACAATGTGAAATTTCCAAACAAAACATATTGTATGTACTTATATTCAGTAGAAGGGAAAGGAAGAATGCAACAAAGTAAACACGAGATGTCTAAATTGTTGATTATAACTTTAAACTAGGCTGAAGCCACATTAGTGGAGTCTGTATGATATACGGTGACAAAAACACAATATCGTAGTATTTCGGAAAACAGTTCTGGACACAGGGACTTTTCATCTGCAGGGGTGGAGGAGCTTTGTTGATAAAATGGTAAAAAAATGCTATGCTGCCTGCGGGGGATCTCTGCACCCCTTTGAAAGGTTGCCGCTTGCACAGTGAAACGTGGACCGGCTGCTTCAAACATCCTGCCTGCCTTTCACTAATGTTCTGCCCTCAGAGCAGGCAGGAGTTCTTGGATACCTGGGGACAGTGCATTAACTGTAATAAGGTGCACTGGAGCTCCGTGTTAGTTGGTCCTCCTGGTGTGCTTCTGAGAAGGCTATGCAGCCCCAGGTTGCACCTGCCACAAATTCTGCTAGTGTGTACTACACCCAACGGATAGTTGATAGGCTGGAGAAAGAAACAAAATGCATTTGTATCCCTCCCGTCAAAGTTGTAGCCTATGAAATGACCCACATGATCTTCGTCATCTCATTGTTCTCTCTGAGGCCTCAGCCTGCCCAGAAAAGTGCTGGTGCAAACAGCTGATAGGGGCTGATCTTGGGGGCTCACAAGGGAAGCAGCCTTCTTGGGCCCTGGTCAGCTCCACCCCCAGAAGTTCAGTTTACCATTAACACCTCATGTTGGTGGAATGGCCACACTATCTACAGATCTATAAAATGTGGTTTTCCCTCTCTTCCTCTAGAGGGAACCCAAAGTAGTGTCCAGGGCTGGCTACTATTAGGAACATTGAATGGGACGTGGAGGCAAAGACCATAGATTCCCAATTCAAACACTCTCAAATCTGCTAGAAAAACATATTAAAAAACTTAAAGCCAAAGCCTCTTATTGCCAACATGATTTCACTGAAACAAAGAATAGACCAAAAAAACTAATTGATATGATAAATAGAATCACTAAACCACCACAACCAGCCACTCTTGAGTCCTCTAAAAGCAAGTGCAATGGAATTGCCTATTTCTTTCTGGTGCAAGAAACAAACAGGAAAAAACACACTATGTTCCAGGTTCACAAAGAGCTTCAGCACTCATGGTGGAGGTTCGGCAGTCATGGCGGAATGTCAACACTTGTGGCGGGATCTCGACAATGACAAACTGTAATGCGGAGTTTCTTCCACAATGTGGAGCCTCTGCCGCAAGTGCCCTATGTGAATCAGGCCCTATCTTAGTAGCGCAGGATAATATCTTCAACACTGAATAAAAGGAAACATCTGACCTACTAGGATTCTTTGGAAACCATCTCTACTAATTGTCTAGTAAAAACTGTATAAAATCTTTGGCCCCATATTGTGTTAAAGATCCTACTTTAGCTTCCGTAACTAAGAACCTGGCAACTGGACCAATCATAATCTGCTCACTGGAAGAGAGAGTATTCCCTGACTGCCTACAAATTGACTTTTCAACCTCTACTGAAAAGCCCTCTACAATCATTGAAGAAATTCAGGCCACTGACTCTGGATCATTACAACTTACCAGTTTCAAACTGGTTAGCCTTCAGAGAAGGCTGCAACACCCAGACTGCAGACTTAACAGCCATTATTGATGGACTGAAGATCTGAGACAACGAAGCACATCGCCCTTTAGTTCTCTGGGACATCAGAGCTCTAAGTGGTCCAATTCAGTTCTGGTAGCTGGAGACTAAGGAACCAACAAGGCTCATCCCAAATTGAAAGAGCTGCAGCTCATCAATATACAACACTGAAAAGCAAGGAGTCCCCCCTCCTCTTCCCAGGGGTAGAGAAACACATAGCAGGGAGCTGAAACAAGACAAGGGGGATAAAGAGTTAAATAGCCTTATAGTATAATGTGAGTGTTTATTTTTGGTAAATCATACCTCTTGCCCTTCCCCTATACTAGAAGTCTGAGGTGAACTACCTGATAATGTACACCTTCTGATCCGTCTTACCAGCAGCAACTTCAGAGTAATGGTTATAAATCTCTCTGAAGAATGATTGTAAGCTGGCTCAAGTGCAGATCAGAGTAAACTCCTACGGATAGCTTTAGTGTATCAGCGTAGGCATGATATGAAATAATGGGGGGTAGTAGAGTGGTAAAAGCAAGAAGGAAAAAGATGAAGAGAAGTATAAAACAAACTGGAGCAAAGGCAGTGCAAAGTTTTAATACCCAAACTTTCGATGCAGGAAAACAGGAACAGATCTTATCAAGAGGAGTCGTCTTAGCCAGCTGTCTCTCATACTATGGAAGTTGCTGAAAAGCTATCATTCTCTGGCAGCCCCTTTTCTACAGCCTTTCTCTGATGGCAACTGGTTTCTGGTGTGCAGGCTCGGTGTGTGTGTGTGGGGGGGGGTTGAGGCTCTACCAGTAGGCTCTACTAGAGTAAGCTACATTATTGAAGTAGAGCTGGCCTGCCAGTGGCTTCCAGCTCCCGGTATGGTGATGATGTATTCTTGAGCCCCTTGCCGGATGGCATTCCACTCCCTCAATGGTCACAGTCTCTATTGTGCTTTTCTCCGCTACTTCAGTCTCCAGATGCCACTACATCCTATTTAACTAGACCTTCTGGTTGAGCGTTTTTTTAGAGTGTCTACATTGGGGGAATGGGTGGATGAAAGGTGATGACAGGATGAGCACAACGGCACTCAGTCCTAAGATTCACCACAAGTCTCTTATGAATGTTCTCCAGAAAAGGATAGAGATACACTGCAAGGTTCTTAAATGGCCAAGATCTTTCCTGGAAACACAGTTATATAGAGTGAAGACGAGAAACTTCTCCTCAGACTCTCATTCCAAAAGGATAGTTTTCATCTCCTATTCTATTTAATCTATATTTTGAGTGTCTCAATGAAAACACCAGAGACATTGGCTTAAATGTGCATTGATCCACTGAAGATGCTCGGATGTATCTCAAATTTAGTTCCAATAAGACACTGTAAGACCTTAAAATACCATATAATAAGGTAACCCAGCACTTCCTAAAGCTCAGTCCAGACAAGGCAGTATTCATTCTCATATTAGTCAATAACAAAATGATGTCTGGCCACGACTGGATACCAAACTCAAATCCTTTAAGAACCAGACACCGACTCTCTCTTATATAACATGTGAAAATTGCAAAAACATTTCAATTGCAACTGTGAGCTATTCACACCCTGATTTACTTGCTCTTTGAACAGATTCTATAAATGACAGACCAATCTTTAGCTATGTCCAGACTGGAATATGGGATAGCCTTGCTCACAGACTTTCACAAGTCAAGATTACTTGCCCTAAAAATTGCAATTAAGTTCTGTTGAACAGCTAATTACAAACACAATACAACTGAGTGTATCTCCCCAATCCTAAGATCTCTATACTGGCTCCCCATGGAAAGGCAGTTCAAGTGCAATACAGCATGATTAACCTACACTGTTGTACATCACAACACCCCAGATAACATATCACAAGATCTGCAGATCCTAGGGAAAACTAAGTCGGGGCGGTGAACTCCTCTCCACTCGTGGAATTTTTGGGACTCCGCTTTACGCGGGGCTTGCGAAGTTCCCAAAAACTCGCAGGGCAGGGATTTTTTCCTCGCTTGCCCTAGTCAACATCAAGTTGGCGAGCGCAAGTGAGGAAAATCCACCTCCCGGCGATATTTTTCCTCGTCCGCGATCGTCAATGTTAAGTTGGCTAGCATGGAAAATCAACCTCTCAGTGAGATCACTCAACAAGGGCGGTCAGATTTCTCATTGCGAGTGGTCGCGTATGAACCCATCCGTTCGCGTTGAGAAAGCTGCCGCTTGAGTAAAAAATCTACTTGAGCGGCAAAAAGGAAGAAGCGCCCGCTCGCGCTGTGCATGGTGCCGTTTGCAATGATTGGACAGTGTGGACAAACGCCCGGCACTGAAACTTACTTTGAACGGCATTTATCTAACACACTCTGCTGCTTGCGTAGCTCTGTGACGTGCAGCAGAGTTTTTTTTGCACTAGCGGAACTCTGCGAACTCTGCCCAGGCTTAGGGAAGACAGACATGCCAGAACAAAGGTCTAGTACTTGAAATTCCAAATCTCAAATAGCACAAAAAGAACCTGAACATTCTCTGGGCCAGAACCCAAAATCTGAAATAACATCTTTCTGGACCTGGAGAAGCCCCTTTTGTACACTGCGTTTAAAAGAGGAATGAACAGCTATCCCACCACAAAAATACCCTTGTACCTCCATGCACTACTTAAGCATGACCACTTCCCAGCTGGAGTTCTTATAGCTCAATACTTATCTTCAATAGCATTACATCATCTGTATGAGAAACTAATATCTTGTTTTGGACATGTATATATGTCTCTATATACTTTTTGCTTTACTGCTGGTTAGTCCAGTTTTGAGACGATTATTTTTTAACTCAGATCTACTAATGTAGGTATGTAAACTCTAATGGTTTTTACTCTCCTTTACTCCAATGTGTAGTGCTCTGACATGAAGATGATGTGTAGTGCCGTACATAAAATGCATTAAAAAAATAAAAATATTTAAATATGTGTGTGTCCTCAAAATACAAGCAGTGTACATTAAGTACTGTCTAGTGTGAGCATAAAGGCTCTTAGCAGCATTTTCTGCAGCAGCTCACAGAACCTAGTATGTAAATTGAAGGAGCAATAGAGGTTGACTCTTTCCGAAGGCGTCTCAGGAAGAGACCCTTTCAGAGACACTTCTGCTTTCCTTCTTCAATGCAGGAGTGAGCTAGAGCTACCTCAGACATGGATCCATCCCCCAGTCCACTAAATGTAAGGCCTCCTTGTCACCTCTCTTGCCTTCTCTGACACAGTAACTTTTAGAGCACAAACAAACAACATCCACAGTCCCCGTAAGTTTGTTACACACTATGTCTGTGCCTTGCATGCCACAGAAATGTGTACCCCACCTCTACCCATTCAGACCCTGCACATCATTTGGTTTGCTTAATTAATGTGCATTGCTATCCCATTATCAGCAGTGCTTAATTTGAGTTGGTGGTTGCTGGCAGTGCTTAATTTGAGTTGGTGGTTTTCGGTGCTCGGCCCCAGTACTCAATTGACAATACTGGCACTTATCACAGCCTGGTAGCACCATCTGTCTAATTTTGAGATGAGCACAATAACAGTTATTCAATAATTCGATATACCTGCTGCTCAAGCCATTCATATAGCTTTGGGCAGCCTAGAATAGTCTGAATTGTCATACATGTAGGGGTGGGAAGGTTAATATTTATTTGGTACTGTTATTGGCAGCACTGGCAAGGGCAATGGGTGGTGTAAGCTGCAGTGGCTTCTTGACAAGGGCCCTGCCACTTATTTTGCTTAGAAATTAAGCATTGGTTGTTGGTGAAGGACACCAACACTTATTTTTGGGGACTGGCACTTATATTTCCGCATCAGATAATTAACCAGAGAAAGAGAGGGAAAATCACACATATCGGAAAGGTAGATGAAGAGAAAGACCCAAAAACCGTGACGAATGGAGAAAGCAGGAGCCTGCAAGAGTGAGATAAAGGTGCATGGAGTGTCTGGTGGTGAATTAAAGAAACATGAGGTGGAGTCTAGACTACGCAGTCTTGATATTCGGCTCACGGACATTGAATAGCACTAGCCACATGCTTCTGAGTTGGAGTTTCAGGCACCAGAACCCATTGTTTTACAAATTAAGTGCTGATTATTGGTTGGGACAAACAAAAAGTCAGGATATAAAACATAATGCAGTGATTGGGGTTGATAGTAATAACAAGACTTTATTAAATCCCAAAGGACCTCTTCTCTCCCATCTTAGAATAGCAATAGATTGAGGAAAACAAATAAGGATCTAAACCCATGACTTACAGTTTGCATACAGCCCCTTGATGCCAGTAAATAGATCACTGTGCTATATTAGAAGGATTGACCCTTATGAACTTGAAGTAACAAAATGCTCTCAGTGTCAAAAGCAGTTACAAGCTTACCGATCTACATAAAATACAAATGCATGATCTGCATGTTAAATGATGAGCTTTTTAGCAGGCACATTCACCCTCTACATTACTTTAACAGTCAAAACTGTGATTGGACAAAACATAGAACATTCCTAGAATTGCATTTACCACCAGAGTTATCTTACCACTGCTCTAATCCCCACAAAATTGTTTGGCACACACCGATTTCTGAAAAAGTTGTCTTAACCCTGTAAAATGTGTTAAAATGCAGCATCTTTGTGACTAATTCAGTAAGCTAGAACTGTCCTTGTTGACAATTTCTTTGCAGCAGTTTAAAAAATAAAATGCATAAGTTGACTGTCAGACTTTGCTTTTCAAGCTCAACTCTTTGTGACTCCATTCCCTTTCTTCTGCCACACCTTGACCCCCAATTTATGGACTCCCAGAGTAAATTGTTTCCAATTTCAGCATTGAAAATACATGTACCTAGTGAAGGTGCAATAATGAAGAATGGTGGTAAAAGTGATACATGCACTAGAAAATATATACGCGTACATTGGTCACATAGGAAAACATTTAAATACCAAGAATTGTAACAGCTCAGAGGTATAATGTCCACAGTTAATGCACAAACAAGTTACAAAGTGGGACTCCATAGGAAGTTTAACCAACTCTTTACATTTTCATCTGTAGCCCTCAGAGGGATGAAGAGAGTGATGAACAAAACAATGTTGTGTTCAAAAACCTTGAAGTTTGCAACATTAAAGAGTTTGTGACTGCAAAATGGTTTTTACTATGTGCTCACCGCATTTTGCAAATTGGAAAGCATTTCAAACTCACAAATTTTGTATTGGGACTCATTCTGAATAGCAGTTAGGAGGGGCATGAAAGTGTGTCAAATCGTAGTTGCAATCCGAAAAGGTATGTATCAATGTTTTGCAACCACAATTATTGTCACAAAACATTAGTAAATTGTCCCCTGCTCAAAGGAGGTGGTAACCCAGCTGGGAATTGTGTTTAGTGTGTTGGGTGACTTCAAGGATAGCAGACCACTGGGTAGCAGGCAGTGGTCCAGGAGACTACTGCCTGCTCTCTCTGATGTGTTTCCAAATGGGAAACATGTTTTTTCAGCAGCCTGTGTTCTGTTTGGGAATGCAAAAGATAGTAACAGCGGTTTGCTGGTCATTGTAGTTCACTATTAATTTGTGTGTAGCCAATCACCTGGGGTTGCAAATAGCAACCTGCCTAATTAATATTCATTAGGCAGGTCATTATGCGGCTCCTAGTGATTGGAGATTTTACTACATGATCTAGGAGAACATAGGTAGTATTGCAAAATGAGAGACAGGTTGCAAAACATTAGAGTGCATTTTGCATCCTGTTTCAAGTTGCCAAAATACTACTGACTACTGAGTGACCCTACAGTTTACTTCACATTACAAAATAGCATTCTTTCAGTGTTGCCTTGCCACACTATTGACTTTGAACTACAACTTGCGTGTCCAGCTTTGTTTATATTAGTATGATGAAGTTTAGGAAAGTGGGTTATTAGTAGGTATTGGTATGCACCTTCAGCTAGTATTAATGCCACAGTCAGGCTTACCTTAGGAGACAGGCAAGTGTACAGCAATTACAATCACCAGACCAGTAAATAAGTAAAAGACACAACCAAATCCATCACAAATGTAGAATATTTGTATCTTTAAAACAATGCCAAAACAACAAAATTCCGACGTAGGGAACCGGAGATATGAATTTTTAAACATTAAATACAAATATTAGCATTTTCGTGCCGAAAAGCTTCAAGAGCCACTCATGTCTATCTGATAGTGCTGGACCAGTACAAAGTCAAACGTTCAGCCTGACTACGATGGAGCGCAGGTCAGATAGGTTGAGCCGTTGGTCCTGGTCAAGATTTTACCTTTGCACATAGTCTCTTTTTTGGGGGCTTTTTCTCTTGATGTTGAGACCTCCGATTCAGGATTTCACATTGACGACAGTGGCCAGCTGCAGTACAATGCCTCGGTGACCCCTGGATGTCTTTGTTCTCAGCATTGACAGAGAGGATCTCTGGAGCTCTCAGTGGGACACACCAGTGTGATCAGGCCGATTCTAAAGTCGATAATGGGGGCTTGACTCTCGATGTCGAGCGGGTCTTCTTCTGGAGCTTTTCACCAAAACTTTGCAAAAACTTCCCAAACTTTTAGAAGTTCTTCCCTGATGTTTCCTTTGTGCGGAAAAGTGTCCAACAGCAACATTCAAGGGTTCAGAATCTACAGATTGCCTCTTGTGGTCTGGGACTTAGTTTCTAACAGAGCACTTAGCACTCCAGAGAAATCCAGGTGTAGACGGTCAGCTGAGTAGTCATCTCTTAGTCTGCTGCAGGTGGCAACTACAAGTACTTTTCTACCTGTGCTGCTCAGGAAGTTTCCTCTTTTTCCTTTGGGCCAGCCCAGTTCTTTCTTGGTGGAGCCTTGAGAGTGCAGCTGGTGCAGTCCTTCTGAGTGCAAGCCTTCTGCGGTGAAGTTCAAGGGTCCAGCAGGGCATTCCTTCTTCTCCAGATGTTCCAGGCAGGGATCTGAGGTGCTCCTGCAGATCCCCCATATGTAGTTGCCATTCTGGGCTGGCAAGAGAGAGGAACACCCCAACCAATAGGGTTCAAGGTGCCACCCTCTTCTATGCCCACTTCCTGCAAAGTGTGGCATATGTTTGACTCAGAATGCACTGTCTTACCAAAATCAAAATTGAGAAATTCCCTCCATGGAGTTCCTGTCTGGCTAACCCAACCCAGAAGTGTGGCTAACAATTCACAACACTTACCTTCCAGCACCTCTCCTAATCTAATTAAGGGGGCTAGAGATCAAGAAAGGCCTGGGTCCCATGACATCTGTTCTCCTGCCATTGAAGTCCAGCTTATCTCCACAGCTCCTTCCTCTCTCTGGTGTCTCCAGGAAGCAAATCTCCTCCCACTAAATTACTTTATTGTTTCAGTCTCGGGCCTCTTCACACCTCCTTAAGGAGCAGCTTGGCTCAGGCTGTCAAAGACTTACCACTAAGAAGAGACTGCTTCAGGGCTGTTTTAGGTTACTTCAGGATAGTAAGTTCTAAAACTACTTTCCTGTAATAGTTACAATAAATCCGACCTTGACAAGTTGTTGGATTTATTGTAACCATTATATTGATGCTTGGGATCATATTGCTGTCTAGTTCCCATCAACAGTTAGACTTTCTTAAGTTTAATGAAGCCTTCTCATTTTAGCCTATGGGGTAAGCTTTGCATGCCCTTCCAAAAGGCTTGCTACCATATGGTTAATATGTGTTCTTTGTCCCTCCTTTTCATATCTTGCTCCCTCTCATTGAGCACAGCCCTATTACTAGTAAGCTTTCACGTTTGGCCATTTCGTTTGTTTCAGTGTACTATGTTGGGAATTGGTTTCTGCCCTTAACACAAGGGCACGTATTTACAGTCGCTTCATTCCTGTTTATTGTCATATTTAGTGGGACAGATGTTGCTCTGAGCTCCATTCCTGTTTATCGTCACATTTACCACTTTTGATGCGAGAGCTCGGGTTTTGAGTCGCTCTGTTCCTGTTTATTGTCACATTCACTGTGACATATATCGCTCCTACTGTCTATTATCACATTTGCCAATTTATTTACATTATGGTGCCGATTACGATCCGGCAAAAACCGGGTACGAACCGTCGGACGGAGGCTTTTTTCCGTCCGACTCGTACCCGGTCGTAAAACTTTACAAACATGCAAGTACGATTCGCACGGAAACACCATTTCCGTACGAGTCGTACAAAACACCGACCGACGAAAAGATACATACAAATGGGATCCGGGGAATGCGCCGACGTGACGTCGGGACGCTCGCAGGCCGCGTTTCACGACCCAGAAATTACGATTCGAACCGACAGCAGTCCGGACGGCAATATTTTTACGGCACCCAAAAAGTGCCGGAAAAGCGAAGTACGGCGCGAAACGACCAGAGTAGGTGGCCCGGTAAGCGCCGTACCCCCCCCCAGCCCCCGCATGTACGTGCCGTACCCCCCCCAGCCCCCGCATGTACGCGCCGTACCCCCCCAGCCCCCGCATGTACGCGCCGTACCCCCCCCAGCCCCCGCATGTACGCGCCGTACCCCCCGTGTATGTACACCCTAGTACGTGTCGAACCCCCCCGTGTATGTACACCCTAGTACGTGTCGAACCCCCCGTGTATGTACACCCGAGTACGTGTCGAACCCCCGTGTATGTACACCCTAGTACATGTCGAACCCCCCCGTGTATGTACACCCTAGTACGTGTCAAACCCCCCCGTGTATGTACACCCGTGTACGTTCGAGTCGTACCCCCACCCGTGTATGTACGGTGCGCGCGTACATGCGGGGGCTGGGGGGGGTACGGCGCGTACATGCGGGGGCTGGGGGGGTACGGCGCGTACATGCGGGGGCTGGGGGGGGTACGGCGCGTACCGGGCACCTGTTTGGACGTCTCCATGGTTGCTATTGGAGTTCGGTGCGGACGGTCTTTTAACCATACGGTTGTAACTTCGGACGCACGGGATGGATCGTGATTCCTCGGTCGGACTTGACTTTTCACATTTGTACGGTAAATCGTCCGAGGACGTGTCGGACACATTTTCCGACCCGAGGACGTGTGGGGAATAATTCCCAATGCGGTTCGTATGGACTTTTTACCATGCGAATCGTGATTGCCAGTTTGTACGGCACTTGTACGATTCGTACGGTAAAAAGACCGGATACGAGTCGTACGGGAATTTTTTTTACCGGATCGTAATTTGCACCTATGTGTAGGAATTTCGATTTTTACCATCTTTTAAGCATAGAGTTTTATTTTTAAAATGGACGCATCTGATGTAAAAACCCTTCGCTCATTTTGATCCTCATAACGCTCGATCCATTAGCAGAACCAGAGCACCTGGGAGGATCATTCACGGGAGGGCCAGCACCTGGCACACTGCACATGAGCATAATCTTTGTGTGTAGCTCGTTACTTCAGCAGGCGCCGGCGCCACAGCCATTTTCTGTAATGGAAAGTAGAATGCTTGACACTTTAAGGCTGCCTCAGCCACCAGTACTTCTAAAGCATTATAACATGGTACCCTAATCTTGGGGCACCTAGGGCAGCCCTTAGGGGTGACGTACATGTAATAAAACTGTCATTTTGTACTTTGGAAGTACTTTTAATTCCAAAGTCGAATTTGAACACAGTTTTATTTTAAAATCAGCCTGCAAAACAGGCCTGGAATTAAAATGACAACAGATACCCCAATAGTGCACACTTCAGTGCATTAAGTCCTTTGGGGTCTCTAAACCTACATGCTCTACCATATACTAGAGACTTATAGGTATACCGTCTTGGCCAGTAAGAATTATACTAATTACCATACAATGTGCACTTGCCCTGGGCCTAGTGATCAGAGCCGAGGGCACTTTCAGGGTCAGAAACCACCAGTATCAGTTAAAAAATAGGGGTGCTCAGGATAACAATTATGACTTGCCTAAATAAAGTAATTTGAAATGTTGGCTACAGCTCTTTTATTTTTAAATTCTGTTGTTTATTTAACTTTGCTATAATATCACTTCTAAAGAAGAAGAATTGTGTCAATCCGTTCACTGAAAAACAACAGAAAATAAATACGACTCATTGCTTTTGCGTGAAAATTACCTGACATTTACATATTTGATGGTAGGGGAATCTTTATGAAATATATGAAGGCCTTAATTTAAACAAAAACATTATTCACAACTGAGGGGACCACTACTGACCAGAATGGACAAAAGGGCAAAATAGTAGGAATTGAAGGGGGGGAGGGATAAGGAAGGGGTACTCGGGTCAGATTGAGAATTGTTTACTGATAAGTTATAAGTGTTAGTGCCCAAACTTTGGAGAGAATATCTTAGGAAAATGTTAGCCAGAGTTTGTGAGGTGTTAAGAGAAAGTCAGTCTACCCTGTTACCACAATATCCTGTAACCTCTTCACATTTTACACATGTTTATTCTAGCTTTCTCAAATATTTTATTGGAGTTTTTTCAGCTCTTTTGCAGGTCACTGAGTGGTGGGTTAGCAACTGCATGCCAGGAGGAAGACTTAATAAGTTGAATGTTGGATGCTAAAACAATCAATGAGCTGCAGGTCACAACTTTGAATCTTGGGAAGGCGACTTAGGGCCTAATGTATATTATGGTATATGCCCATTTCTCTGTCAACGAAACGGAGTAAATTACTCCAGCGCTCCAGCGAAGGTAGCGCCTGCTAAATTTAGAAATGACTGGCAAACTGGCAATCATTTGTAAAGCATTGCGGAAACTGTTGTCACAGTGGTTCCTGTCAATGTTGTTTACAGTTTGTTGCAGGGCTCCATCTGCCATGCACAGTGTTCTCATAAATGATATCATTTGAATGTCACGAGCGTTGTCATGAATGCTACGATTTAACATGCTGTTAGCGATGTAATATGAAAGGGCATAAGCAGTGCATAGGGAAGTAACAAGTTATAGTTAATGTAGTCTGGGTAGCAAGTCAACAACACTTTGTACAGAGGTGCGCAAGTTATAGTACCTTTTGCTAGGGGCACAAATTATACCTTTAAGTTATATTTATAAATGTAAAATTTCTAAGTTTTGTTTAGGTTAAGTTGGTCTTGTGTACCAATAATAAAATAAAAAAATCACACTCTAACTCATCTTAAACCTATGTTTCCATTTTTGTCCTGCGGTACTTTCGAGAAAGTTTATAGTTCATTATGAGCATCAGTGTCGCCTGCATGGTTGTTTTTTTCTTTCACTTGTGCTTCCTCGAAAGTACTGCATTTTTAAAATGATATTTACACCAAAGAGATATTTTTATTTAAAATATGGCTGGTTATATTTTTAATGGCATATGTGTTAGTATAGTAACAGCAGGTTGTGTTTGTGAACAATACGGGTACCGCAGTGGTGTTGAGATACTACCGGGGTACTTTCGCAAAACAGCATTTCATTATTTTAGAACTCTATCGAATGTAGGAAACAGGAAGTGTATACCCCCTTGCGCCACTGAAAGTGATATCTTCAAAGGAGAAGGATGTACTTTTTGGATGGATGAGGGAGTATCTTTTGTTATGAAACCACCTTTGAATTTTTGGAGAACTGCAATGACTGAAGCAGATGATTCAGTGCTGTTGCAAGAGGAGGAAGCAGAAGTGGAATGGGGGAAGAAATTAAAGGAATTAATTCTATTAGATTTTTTTTCATTGCTACCTGCAGGGAAAAAGATGAATGCAAAACGTATTACCAGCAACCTATGCAATAAAGTTATTTCCTGTGGTAACGTGAAACAATACTCAATCGATACCACAGGAATGAGAAAACACCCTCAGGCAACTGTGTAACTACTGTGGTACATAGCGATGACAAAGTATTATGTGATTATCCAATGACTGCCTTTACAAAAGGTAAAGGCAGCTATGTGGTTTTTTGGACACTTTGGCTTTGTTCTGCATTTCGCCCTTAGATAGAGATAAGTAATAGGTTTGATATTTTGCCTACTTACCACCACCGTATTGATGATAATAGGTAGGGAGAAATATTTATAGGTTTCTATATGTTTTAAAAAAAACATGAACGGAGTACCACAGTACCGCCTTGAGAGTATTGCGGTACCTAAAAAATAGAAAAAAATATTATGATAAAAGACATTAATAAATATAGTGTACTACAGTGTATTTTCAATTCTTATATATGTCAATCTTTTCAAAAAAGTTGACGAGTACTGCAGTAATACCAAAAATGACCAGGCTACTTGAACGTTTTTGAAAAAAAATGCCCAATTCTCTCTAAATTGCTGGAAAAATATATCAACAATTATAACAACATTTCTCTAACTATAATAACTTTTACAAAGTGGTAACAGGGAGGAAATAACTATAAAACCTAATATTTATCTACATATAAAGCTCTAACCCAGAACGAAGTGAAAGTGTGCCGAAAACTACATCTGCCTCTTATGTTTTGCAAGGACAACCAGTAACCAATCAGATACTGAATTGGTATTGGCATACCGCAGTACAATATATTACTAAGTATTTTAAGACTTTAATATTGCTTACACTATTTACTAGGTCTGGGCGGTAAACTCTGCTCCTCTGGCCAAGTTCTCAGAGTTTTATCAACTCTGCGCTCTGCTTGGAGTGCGGCAAAAACTCTGCCAACCGTCAGCGGAGCGGAGTTTACCAGCGCGCTTAGCTGCTCAGCCCTGTAAACTCAACATTCACAATAAGTGTGGCTACGCGAGCAGCAAAACTGCTTCAATTGGTGTAATATTGGCCACTAGCCTAGTGAATAATCTTGAGAGAGACAAAGTTGCTCTTGGACCGAGAGAGCAGAGTTTTAATGCCGGTTTCAAAGTGTCATGAAATCACATAATTGTCACTAAACTCTGTACGTCAGTTGCAATGTAAGTCTGAGTCAGAAGTCAGAACTCAGAAGGGCTCGTACGGCCCGAGGTTTATGCAGTGTCCTGCACCCAAAATCTTCACTCAGCTGGGGTCACCTACCGTTTGTACATTCACCACTGAGAAAAATGTGGAGGGCACCAGATAAATATACTCTCCTTGTACCTCTGAGCACCTGTCCTGCTTTAGGAACAGAAGGGCTGGTGTTGCCACAGGCATGAGACTGCAGACGGCTATGACTGATTTAGCTTTTAAAAGACCCAGAAGTACGAAACATTGTTCTATGCAGGGCTGGAGCGAGGAGGAGAATAATATTGCAGCCCTCTCAGTTCAGTTGTAGGTAGTACTGCTATGACAGCACAATTCACTCTCCGGTCAGCAGAGGGCATTGCTCATGAGCTATGACTGTGAGTGAGTGTGCAAGGAAGGGGAAGGAGGCACGCCCACTCTACAACACTACACTCTACAATAGCCTACTCTATGCCCCTCCATTGTACGCCACTTCAATATGCAACTCCACTGTGCAGAACTACACTGTACACCACACCACTGAATTCCACTCCACTCCATGCAACTCAATTGTATGCCACTCCACTGTACCCTACAGCAGTTTACCCTATTCCACTGTACAACACTGCACTTTACTCTCCTTCATGCTATGCTATCCCACTATATAGCACTCATCCGTCCATCAACTCTCAACGTTATTCTAATCTGAACCACTCTGCTGTACGCTATGCACTGTAAACCACTTCACTCTATGCTACTAGAGTCTACGCTATTCCTCTCTACAACACTCTATGTACTCAACTCCATTCTTCGACACTCCAGTGTACGACCCTCTACTGTACGCTACAGAATTCTACATTATTCCCCTTTATGCAACTCCACTCTTCCAAACTACACTCTATGCTTTTCCACTCTATGACACTCCGTTCTACAACACTTCATACTATACCACTCCACCATATGCAATTCAATTCTATATCACTGTACTGTACCTCACTCTACGCCACTTCACTCTACCCAACTCTACTGTATGCTATTCCACACTACGCAACTCCACTCTAGACCACTTCACTCCACCCATTCCACTGTCTGCTATTCCACTGTATGCCATTACACTCTATCACACTCCACTCTACTCTACTCTGCACCACTTCACTCTACACCAAACCCACTGTACACTTTTCTACTCTACACCACTCCATTGTAATTCACTCCAGTCTACGCCTCTCCACTCCATGCCACTCTGCTTGTCAGGAGCACATACACAGTCTCTCTGTACAGTGGAAGAGCGTACAGTGGAGTGGCATCGACTGGAGTGGAATAGACTGGAGTGGCGTAAAATGGAATGCTGTAGAGTGCAGAGTGTCTACCGTGTAATAGTGTACAGTTGTGTCAGATTTGAAACTGTTCAGCTACACTAACCTGAATTCCTCGACCCAGCAGCAGTGATGCCCATTGATAGTTCGACCACACCCCTTAAAGCTCCATGAACCCCAATGCTGCCGCCTGGGTTGCAATAAAGGGAATGGGGAAGTGGGGCAAAATAATAAACAAGACAGGTCTGTCATCTCACGATGTTACCCTCATCACAAATGCACCTTTCCCAATAGTTTACTGGATGGTGTTTCTGGGGTTCTGTGAGTGCTGCAGGGTGAAAAAATAAAGTGCATAAATTATCAATTTCACCGCCTCCTGTTACTCATTCATACATATGTATCTTTCACTCACTCCAAAATGCCTAGCTTATGACCAGCTCTTTGTTGAACCTACAAGGTAAGCTTTGTGGATGCTGCCTAACACAGTTCCTGCCCTAGTCGGCTTGCATTGGCATACCAAGCACTGTGTGAAGATTGACCACTCAGTTCTTGCACTGGTAGCTAAATGCACACTTTCTGATGTGCAACAGCAGTTGTGCATCAAGCTCGAGATTGGGTCTCACAGGGTACTGCCCAAAAGTGGTTTGGGTTGCTACATTGTCTCTAGTGTTAGCCTTTAGAATGGCACCCAGCTGTTAGGGATTGCAAGAGTGTCTCTATTGGATGGGCACTGTACAGGAATTGCAACAATGTCTCTAAATTACTTGTTGATTGGCTCCGTCCCACCTTGGGAACCACTTCATTTATGGAATCCAACAATGTCTTAAGTAAATCATAAGCACTTATGCTATAGCCTTTTAGGATGGTTGTTTGTTCAGGGATACATTGCTCTTGCAACGTGCATAGTTTATGTTTAGTTTGTATAGAAAGAATAAATAAAGTGTTTCTAACTCTAACAAAGTTTTAACCTTTGTTTTTCTCATTGTGTGTGTGTGCATATATATATATAGGTCACGTGGTCACTATGATTTAAATGGAAAAAAAACTCATGCTATGATTTTACTCACTTGCGATCTAGGCCATGTGAGTGCCGAAATGCGCCAAGAAAGACTGTGCTCCCAGATTCATTGGATAATAAATGCCTGCACGTTCTTTGAGTTGGGCTTCGCTTTTCTTTGGTGTCAAATTAAGGGCAGCTCCAGGCCCGGTACGAAGCTGCCCTGCAGGGACAGGGGCTCTCATCACTTGGAGAAATTTCTATTGGATTTAAAAGGGGAGCATGTCCCGCTCGCCATCCAGAGCCATGCGTACCACCAAGGAGTTTAAAGGCATACGGACGTGAGAAAGGGAGAGGAGGAGAATTGTCTCTTCCTGCCAGTTCGGACTGATTGTGCATTTTAAAAGAACTATTTTGGCAGAAACAAGCAATGCTGGCATATTATATTGAAAAAGCAACGTGACTTTTATAATTTAACAATGTACTTGGTCACATTCCATGTATTAAATTGCACAGACATTGTTGGTGAATTGTGGGCATTGAAGGATTTCCCGTTGGTCAGGTGGTCACTATGTATATATGAAATCCCTCGCTTTCTTCAATCCCTCCTCCACGACAAACAAGAGTGGACTCAGGTTCAGTGCTTGATTTTTAGATTTTATTCACGCATAAACGATTCCGCTATAATGCATTTCGGGAGTTACCTGCCTTGATCACATGACAATGTTGTATGCTTTGATCGCCCTCTTTAAAGTGGCAGTGCACGAAAGCCAATTCATGGATATAGACAAAATACTACATTTCAATATCAAATGCACAATATAAATACATTTATAAAAGATCACTTAGATGCATATAAAACATTTCATGAAATGATATAGATCAATACCTTCTCAATTGATCCATTGCCTATTTTGCATAAAGGCTTTAAAAACTGTCTACCTTACGATCCATGATTTATTGGCCTACTTAACCCACTAAAGTGCAATAGCTTACTGTGTGCTTCCTACCTCCTCCAAGTGCAATACATCTAAAGTGCTAGTGCTAAAAAATGTTTTGTTAAAATACATATCCATTATCAGTAGCGTCCAACAACGATTGAATATCTCTTATTTGATGTGCAATACTCTGACATTACAAGTAAAGTGCAAAGAAACATGTGCAAAAATAGGGCAAAAAAGTGCAATAATGGCTATTCCAATCCAAATAAACAATTGATTCCCACAATTGTAGCCACAAGCATATACATATGTAATAAATAAATGGGTATAAATACAATTCAATTGTTGAAAAATTGGATAAAATCTATCTAAGTTGAAATTAATCTATCCAGTCAGAAACATCCTATTGATTTTAATTGGTCTTAAAGTGCATATGTAGTTAAAGACAAAATAAATTATCTGAAACCATTTATACACCAAGATTATATTGAATAAGATATACAGAATAATGAGTTTGTTCACAATGCAACCCAGTAATAAGTATTTCGGAAAATGAGCCAGATCTAACAATGCATTCAATTATCTGAGTATCTTTGCCATTGTGTCACTATCATATATAGGAGTAATTATGACCATAGTTTGACTATATGCAGAACAAGGGCTTTACAAATATGTGTGCAAGTCCTCACTTGTGTTGAGGCCCCCTGGGTAACTTGGTATCTAGCTCGAGTATATACCTAGTTTCAAGACGTCTAAGCTTAGCCTCCTGGTCACCACCTCTCTTTTGTGGTGGTACTGCGCCAATGACAAAATATTTCAGGTGCTTTAGACTACTCTAATGATGTTCTTTGAAATGCCTTGCCACGGGTAGCTAGGATCATTGTTAGTAATTGCCCTTGTGTGTTAGAAAATTATTTTGTGAACAGCCAGCTTAGTACTGCCAACATACAATAAATTACAGGTACATTCAAGAACATATATAGCATGATCTGTTCTACATGTCAGATGTTGATTTATAGCTTGTGATCTGTTGTTGAATGCTGAGCAGTACATGTTTCTATTTGTACCAAACTGGCAAGCCTTGCAACTTGGACATTTGTAAAATCCTTTCCTGGCTGTGAGCCACATCCTGCCTCCTGGTCCTCGGGGCTACTTCTGACTAATCCATTGCCCATAGATGCAGTTTTTCTTTATCTAATGGCTGGCTTTTTAGGGAGAGATTCACCTATTACGAGGTCATCCAATACAATTGGCCAATTTCGTCTGATAATAAACCTGAGCTGTTTTTCCTGCTTAGAATATGACAAAATAAGCCTAGTAGGCTCACTACCTGGATCCATGCTGTTATTCCCTGCACCTCGGGACTTGGCTCTGTACTCTAATATGTCTTCCCTGGCTCGGTTCCGTGATTTCACTATGGCTGCATCAATGGTTTGAGTTGTATACCCTCTCTACAACCAAGAAACGATTTCTGCTTTCTATTTGTTTAACTTTACAATCATTTTCATTGCTGCAGATATATATACATATATATATTATCTACTGGCGGTCGCCAGTAGATAGTTATAGTTAGGACCGAGTTTCCACAGGAAATCTGAAAATTCTATTTTGAATAACTTTGGCTCCGGTTGACGAATCCTCGCGAAATTTTCAAAACTAATGGGGCGCTCCGCTCAGCTCCTACCCTGAAAGTCTCGGGGTGATTCGTCAAGCGGGGGCTGAGAAAAAAGGGGGGTCCCAAAACGTGTTTTCTCCATGCATTTTCCCATAGGACCTTTAGTCGAAGGTACAGCCCGAACGGCTGAACAGAATTACTTGAAATTTGGCAAAGAGGTAGTCCTCAGGTCAGGCATGTGCCTTTTGCATATATGGTGTCAATCTGTTCAGTAGTTCCTGAGAAAATTGCAGTTAAAAGTACATAAATATCTATAAGCGCGCACCTTAACGTGCGCAAGCGTAATTCTGATTGGTGGTTACATGTCAGTCAACATTCGAATCGGTCGAAATCAGGAAGTGTCAGCCGCCATTTTGTGTCTTTTGTGTGTGACAGTGAAAAAGAAAGGTGGAGAACGGGAAAAGGGGGCAGGGTAGAGAGTTCCTGACCCCCTAGCCTTTGTCAGGGGGTCCTTGAAGGACCCCGAAGGGTGAAAAAAACATTTTATTTTTTTTTCAAAAAAATCGCGAGGTGCGCGCACAGTGCCTTTGATACACCCACTCTAAAATACAGACTACCATTTTCGAAACCATAGACACACCAATATCAGTTACTACAGACCCACTCACTGATTCCTAGGTCTAAACACACATCCACTCATTCACCCATACAGTCACTCATACATGAAGCCACTCATCAATACAGCACTATCATATGCACTCATAGACATATACAGACACTCACACACCGCCACTCATCCATAAAGTTACTCACAAACCTAGTCAGTCATGCAAAGAATCAATCACACTCCCATTTACTCACCTATACAGTTATACACACACCACCTCTCTTATTCATACAGATACTAATACATACTTATTCTCTTATACAATCACTGATACTAGCACACACTCATCCATACAACCACTCTCACAATCACTCACTCTCACATATAGTCATTTATATACTCCAAAACTCAGATATACTGCCTTTCACATATGTAGTTACTCACACATGTACCACTGAGACATCCATTCACTTACCAACACACCCATACACACTCACCCAGCCATACAGCCCTTCACAGATGCACTCTTGAACCCATACACCCAGTGAATCACCCACTTGAACATCTATGCACAGAGTCAAGCACCCGCCCCCCACCCACCCACACAGACACTCAGGCACCCATACAGATACTCAGACAACCAATCAATAACCCATATAGATACTCATGTAGCTACTCACCAACCCATGCAGCCGCTTGCACACCAACTGACAGACTGGAATATGTACAAAAGGAGTGCCCACTGGCTGTGACATTGGACATGAACGGAGTTTGGATGGAAGGGCCACGTTGAGAGGCCCGCCTTTAACAGCCAGGGTCTGCAGAAAGGATTCCCTATGCACTTCGTGCTCGAGATTATCAGTTTGGAAGACAAGGAATGAACTGTGTAATACCCGGTGCTAGGGGAACTTTCCTGGTTTATCCCGTGACCGTTTTATGGAACTTTCCTTGTAAAGGCAATTGATGCACTCGGTACACAATTTTAACAAGTTTAGTTTTGTCAAAAACAATATTGAACAACAAATGAGAGTGAACAATGGCAGTAATGATGCATTATGGGCACTGTGGTCCTGGTAACTATGGAAAACATTTAAAAAATGTTGCAGTGATGGAAAACATGAATTATGAAACACTTGTTTTTGAAAGGATTAATCTGAACTAAATGGAATGATAGTACTTACCATCGTTGCACAATGGAACTGTGGAAAATCTAAACATTGACTGCCTCTTTAAATTAGATGAGTGGACACCAGTCCTTCTTCAATGTTTGAAGTTACGTTATTTAAAAGCTAATGAACCCAACAATGTGACAGTGGCATATGATTAAGACTTGGATAAGTCGAAACGCATAGGGCAATATGTAGATAAATTATATTTACCGATTCATAAATACCGAATTTTACAGATTCGGTATTTATGAATCGGTAAATAGTATGTAGGTAAACAATCGGTAATTATTACTGATTCGGTAAATATCGGTATTTATGAATAGGTATTTACCGAATCGGTAATAATGCATCCCTTCCCATTCATTCCTATGGGCCTGGAGGCCCATAGGAATGAATGGGAAGCCATTTACTATTACCGATTCGGTAAATACAGAATCGGTAATAGGGGAAGCACATTTATGGGTGGCAGGGTGTCATATTGACACCCTGTTGCACCCCTGATTCGTGCATGTGTGCACATGTGACGCACATACATGCCCTAAGGGCATGTATGTCTGCCACATGGCACTTTTAAATCAGCCAAATATAGCTTTTTGAAAGGTATTCGTTTTTTATCATCAACCTGTAGTTGGTGGTAAATACCGAATCCTTACTACTGAAATTCACTCACTTGAGTGCCTCCTACATAGGATTTAAGGATTCGGTAATTTACCGAATCTGTATTTTACCGATTCGGTATTTTACCGATCCCTTACCGATTCGGTAAATTACCGAATCCTTAAATCATGCCTCCTACATCTCAAATGCCTAAATACCGGTCGGTAACGGGATATTTACCGATTTTCGGCTGTTACCGACCGGTATTTAGCTACCTACACATGGCCCCTAATGCCTGTTTGCCTAGGAATGAAAGAATCTATTGAGCACTGTTGGTGTGGCCTGTTTCATGTTGCTGAAGAGTACGTGTTTTGGTTTGGAATATATATATATATATATTACCTACAGGCTGTAGCCACTAGGTAGGTCTGCTTTTCCATAGAAAGAATGTGTTTTTGGTCTGCTAATAACTCTGACCTCATTTGACGTATCTTCAATAAACGTTCCAAGAACAAAATTAGTCCACTTCAGCTATTTCCTGGAAAGTTTCACGGTGATCTGTCAAGCAGGGGAGAAAAAAGGGGGGTCCCAAAACAAACACTACCCATGCCTTTTCCATTGACTTTTTGAAGACGGGCTACAGCAAAAATTGCTGAATGGAATTACACCAAATTTGTCAGGAAGCTAGATTTTGGTCCAGGTCCACAGATTATGCTTTTTGTGATCTGATGTAAATTCATGCAGCAGTTATGAGAGAAATCTAAGGTTACAAATAATTGTAAATGTAGGCAGTCTCACGAGAGCCCTGTAAAACCATGAATTGAAAATGGAGACATGTGATTGGGTGGAAGTTCTGTTTTTCCCTTGAGCCTTCATGCTCTTGCATGAGCGAAAGCCTCCGACGAGACCCGCAAGAGCACGCACTCTAATTGGTTGGCTGTGGCAACCATAAAAATGAAATGTCCGCCATTACTGTTTGCTGTCAACAATTGCAGGTGTTGTGGAAATTAAGTAAAAAAAGCCACATAAGGGGGTAGCAGAAAGGCATTTTGTCCCCCTAGATTTTGAGAGGAGGTCTCTAAGGTATAAGCCAGGTCTGGTGGCTTAGTGGACTAATGCATCCACTTCAGGGGCCTGTGTTCGACCTCATGGTCACATTGTCAAATCCTGACAGGTCCACTCAGTCTTTCATCCTTCTGAGGTCAATACAATGAGTTGATAACAACAAACATCTGTTATTCAGTGGCAAGATACCCCTGGGTGAATATGCCCTTTACAAATACACATTATGTTAGTGTGATGAAAGTAAATATATATTGGTTTAAAACAAACTGTATGATCTTGTGAACTCTTGCGGGATTGTAAATAGTATAAAAAAGTGGATGTGTGTTCAAAGACTAAACTCAAATGTCATGCTTTGTCTTCTGACAATTGCTATTTATTCTTTTGCTATGGAGATTGTTGTTTACTTTTCTTTCTCTGCCAAGTGAGAGTATTTTGTAAAGTGAACTATGTGACAATCTTGCTGGGGTTCAGGGTGCATGAAAGGAGAGGCTGTAGGACGTCATTTTTTTCTAACAAACAACAAAATGTAATATGCCTCTAAATAAACTGTCCACATATTGTAAAATACTTAGGAAAGTACAAATGAAGCACATTTTTGTAATTGTGAAGTGCAATGAAAACAAATATTTCAATAGGATCAAATCAAGACACTTGGAAATACACAAATGATAAACATCCACTGAAACCCATTTCCACACATTGTTGCTTGTGCCTATAGGATTTGTATTTTCGATTTATAAAGCACAACAGTTACCCAGTGATCTTTTAGTGGTGCATATCAGGAAAATTATGCCCAGCAGAAAACAGAATGAACGTTGACAAGAAAATAGCCAAGTTTTTAAGTCTTTGCGAAAACAAAACAGTTCATCAAGCATACATATTAACAGAGGAAGAGATTTCCAGGTTTTAGAGCTAAGATAGAGAAAGCATGCCCTCCAGAGCCTTGGATCTCTGAATCTAGGTACCATGAGCAGGCGGGCATCTGCTGATCTAAGAGACAGATAGGGAGATAGAAGGAGAACTTGTTCGGAAAATACGTAGGACCTATTAGTTTTAAAGCACAAATGGCAATATAGAGAGCATTCTGCTGTAGGCAGCCTGTGAAATTTGTGGAAGGCAGCTGAAGAAGAGGCATGATGAGGAAGTGGCAAAGCCAGCCATACGGCCTCTACCCTATAAATTAACAGTAAAACTTCATATCTGTACAAATTAACTGGCACTTTTAATGGGAAATGAGTCATTTGTAAATGGCAGTTCACTACCATGCCATGCTTTAGTAATATGTTTGCAACAGTCTGCTCTAAAAAAACACCACCAGCTACATACCTTACTCTAACCATTCACCTTCTTAAAGACGGTGAATCATTTGCTACACTTGTTCTGTGTGCGATGCTTAGATTTTTCACAATCCCCATGGCTTTAGTGATGGAAGAATGATGGCAGCACCCCTACTCTGGGAATTATTACAGCATCCCTGTTATAATTTGTTTGAGCTGCTGGCTCACCCATTTCCACCATTGCTAATATGAAGGTTTTGGATTCCTGCCTCCCTGCCACATCTCTGCTAACCTGTTTAACTCGCCATGAGAGGGAGTAGAATCAACATGAACTTTTTAGGCAACAGTTGCTGTGCCTTCTGCACCACCACTGTAATTACTGTGCTCCGCATAGTACATGTGTGCTGGTGATTGATGGTCCTGCTTTTATCCCGATTGAATTGTGCATGCACAACTGAACTGAGTAGGACTATCATATGAATGCTCCTAACAGATCCTAACACTGTGCTTAGGTTGTCCCTTTGGCGCCCTGATCAAACTTCCTTTAGTGCATAGAGAACACAGCGAAGTGGTGTAAAGTGCTCACCAGTCTTTTATGCAATGGAATAGGAAGTAAATACCTCTTTAGTGCTATAGGGACCATATTTACTAAGCAGCGGAAGTTAAGAGAAATACGTTCTTATTTCAGTACCTTACCAGACAATAGATTTATTACACTGTATATATTTGCTAGATAAAAAGCAACCCTCAAGCGTATGCATTGTCTATACATCTTCACTACTCACTTAAAAAGTCAAAGCTTTAAAAGGAGATGCTTGGTAATTCTCTGACTCACAGTAAGGTGTTTGACCTTAATATCATTTCAAAAATATTGTTGGTCTTTAATTTCATTGATATATTACGTTATGTGCATTTGTAAAGTACACTCTCACCCCCAGAGATATCCTGACGCTGAACAGGTGTATGGCAGGTAGGTTATGTAAAACGCCAGGGCTTCGGCTTCTTCAGGAATTCCAGATAAGAGTAGGATCCTCTGTTGTCGAGTGGAAGGTTGTTCCACACTTTAGAAGTCATGTAAGAGAACACTGTCCTCCTGACCTGGTTCTTTGAATGTATGGGATGTGTGCAAGTCGGAATCCTGCAGAGCGGAAGTGCCTGGGTGGTTGGTGGAAGGAGCTGAAACTGTTCAGGTAGGTGGGTCTAATTTGTGCAGTTCCTTGAATGTGTGTGTGACGAGTCTGAAATGAGTTTGTGTATCCAGAGCCAGTGGAGCTCCCTGAGGTGTGGGTTGATGTGAGTTCAGCATGTGAGGTTGAGAATGAGGCTGGTTGCCAAGTTCTAGATGGTTTGTAGTCTTCTTGAGAGTTGCTTGGTGACTAGGTCATGAATGAGAGTTTTTCTAGTGTTGCTTAGGAGTCAATTGAAGATCTTCCTTAGCACTTTCAGGGTGGGTAAACAAGACAAAGATGTAGTGATGACATTGACTTGTGCAGCCAAGTCATGTTTGTTGTCAATGATGATTCTGAGCGTCCGAGTTCCGCCAGCCACCAGTTGAAGTTCCAAGGTAAGATGTTTTTGCCATAGATCGCACTACTTATGTCTTGTCGGTGTTGAGAAGTTAGGGACTTAGGTCATGCTGGCGGTGAACTTGTTTCTTATGTTGGGGGTCTTTTCCAAGAGCTAGGGTATGAGTTGCATGTCATCATTGCAAGAATATTGTAATGCTCAGAATATTGTCGAACATAATATCGGAGATAAGATTATTGTTTTTTAAACTTTATTAATAACATCAAATTTTGAATATTGTTTTATTTAATATGATTGTATAACATTTCATATTTTCTTTTTTCAAGAAGTGTTTTTCTTTGAGTGTTATAAGTTATTATTTTGTTGTTAATTATTTACATTTTTAGTATAGTTTGTTTTATTTGGGGATATATTGAAAAAGTTGTATTTGATTTAATTTTAATTTTATAGATTTGTCAGTGGGTTGTTCGATTTGTAGCGGAGTTGGTTGGGAAATGTATTACATACATATGTTTTAATATTTAATACATTGTTAATTGCTTTTTTATATTTTAATTGGCGAATTGAATTATTACTTATGAACAATAATTAATCAAATTTAATATGTAAAGTTTTGTGTATTTCATTTGGAAAGGATTTTATATTTGCATTTATTAATTAGCACTTTTTAGTGTAATGTTTGTTTTTAATATATATATTCAATTAATACATTTTTGGTGGGTATTTGTGATCAATAGGGTGGCAGGTTAACTGATTAACATATTTGGAATTGGTTCATTTGATTACTAAAAATGTAAACTATTACCACTTTTGTTTGAAAATGTCATGAATATATGGTTGGTTTCAAATTTTGTAAAGTATAAATTTTTTAATTATTTCTATAAATTATACTTTTCTATTATTTGGTTTGTGTTTGTCATGTTTGGAGATTGCTAATAACTTATTATTAGTATTTATAAACTTTAGCAGGTTGCTACATTTGTGTGGAAGATGGGTTGGCAGTGGCTATAAATATATTTTTTGTTAATTTTAAAATGTATTTATTAACTATTAATTGATGAAGCCCTTTATTGATTTTGTTAACTTTGTGTTTAAATATTTTATATTGAGGTAATATTTTTGTTTACTGGTTAACATTTTTATAGTATTCATATATTGTTTAATTAAGTACCAATGTTTCTGTTTTGAATAGTTATTTATCAATGTATATTCATTTCTTTTTTACAATTATTATTTATCGATCTTTATTTTAAATTTTATCATTTTTATGCTGTGAATTGTTTTTATGACATTATATTATAATTGATTAGGATATTGCGTTTGATGAGTTTTTAATAGAAATAATTTTTGAACACTTTTTATTTTTATACTTAGGGCATGATTACGATGTCGTTCTCGTTCAGAACACAGGCTCCCATTGAAGTCAATGTGAGTCCGACCGAACAATGTTGGGAAGCACCATAATCAGTCGTTCGGGCTTCGCAGAAATCGATTAGTTTGGAAACGATTCTGAGACCGATTTGGTAAGAATAGTTTCTGAACGACATTGTCATTGGCCCCTTAGTTGGATTTTAATTTGTTCCCATTAATTAGAATTGAGAATTGTAAATGTGATTTTCAAAATGCCTAATTTTTGTCTACTACTGGTCCTGTTGCATTGGGAATATTAAGTATCACCCCTCCAAAGTCCATCACTTTCTGTACTGTTGCTCAGTTTGAAGTAGATGTGACGCCTCCAAATTTCAACACTTTCGTTAGTGATATTCAGGTTGGAGTGTCAATAGTCAATTTGATTTTCTTTGCATTATGTGTTTTTTCAGTTTGAATGCAACTATGATGGTATATTTTGTATGTGTATTTTTCAAATGATTTTTAGATAGGAGATATAATTGTAAGTACTATGCCCTTGTATTCAAATGACATATTTTATTAATGCTTGATGGATTTTATTTATAATAGTATTTGTGAATAGTTGTAATAAATATTTGTTATATTTTATTTTTTTGTATTAGTATTGTTGGATATCTATCATAATTTAATTGTAAAATGTATATTTATTTCAATTTTACATTTTTTTTACATATTTGAAATGTTTCTATTTCTTTGTTCAATAAATGTTAGTTTTAGTAATGTATGTTCTATTTTTATATTAAAGATTTAACAATTATATTGTATACTTTTTAAAATAATTGTATATATGGTGATTTTACCAAATGAAAAATTTTATTTTATTTTTATTTAATTATTATGGTTTGATTAATTATTTTGTTGATTTTGATTATTTAATTTTTTTTATTATATTCATTTTAAAGGTAACATTTTGTTTAATATTTGTAGGCTATTCCCTTTATACTTACATTTGCTTTATTATCCATATTTTTACATTTAACATTTTTCAAAGTGAATTAATATGATATTGTTAACTATATATATACTTGCAATGTCGATATTTATTGTCCATTGTATGTTTGTAGTCAATTATTTTATACTTATACATAAAAAGCACATTAACTCAATATTTATTTCCTAGATATTTGCGTAATATCGCAGTGTTTTTGACCTTAATATTAGGTCATTGGACTAGTCACACCAGTAATTCGCTGATGTTGTTCCAGGGACAATGGCAATACTTGTCACAAGGTTAGCCTACATGCCCTTTAGTACCATAGGCACTGAATAACAGGCATGACAACAATGGCAAGCATTGATGGATCAAGGATCCAGGTTGCATAGAGCACCCCATAAAAAACAGTTAACCTCAATACTTTTACTGGTAAGAGCATAATAAAATGCTATATATCCAGTAGTGTGAGGAAACTGAGCAGGACAATAAGTGAGTTGCCCGTATAGTTAATCTGCTCAATATGCAGGACTTAAAACGGAGTTACGGCTGCAATAATTAAATGACAAGAGGCCTTTCTTGTGACCAGTGCTAAGACTCAAGAGGGAATAGTCCACCCTTAGGCAAGGAACCTTCATCACACCACCCCTTTTATTTTAATTGTGCCCTTGTATCCCACGCTGCAAAAACAACATTTGATGGATAGAATGCAGAACAATGTTTTACATTCACCCCAGTACAGAGATCTGGGCCTAAATCCATCGTTTTTTTGCTCACCATGCCATTCCAGTTTGAACCCAGCCATATGCAAATCAGTCTTGACCTTATGCCTCATGGGAACAGTCCAGCCCGAACTGCCAAGCCAGGTCCTCCCTGGACTGGAAACAAGCATCCTAGGACCGGTTTCGGGGTTTCACCCCTCTTCAGCCAGGATAGCTTGATTCCAGTGGCATGGAGAGCACGGGACCCACGTCTGGGCATACCCGGCCCACTCGGGGTGACAAATGCAAAAACAACAGTTGATGGACAGAATGCAGAACAATGTTATACATTCACCCCTGAAGAAGGGTGAAACCCCAAAACCGGTCCTAGGATCGAGTCTTGAGAACATAAGCTGGCAATTGATAAAGCTGGTCCCTCCGAAAAATTATCTAATATCTGCTCTTCGAATTCAGGTGCAAAGCCACTACACTGTTCTAGTTCCTAACTTACATAGAGCCTTAATTCATGTTGAACATGGGAGTGATATTCATTTCTTCCATGCTTTGCTTTCTACTCAACTTAAATCGTGGGACCCAAGTAGAATCAGAGGAAGAAGTCACTAGGGGCTAGTGGTACTTTATTTCCTTGCCAAAGTCTGGCAGTTAAAACACCATATAGCTTGTTGAATATGGCTAGGCCAATCATAGCACCTACAGCAATTCTTGATAACATTTCTTTATTAGGTTATTAGTTGAGTTGGCGAAAACCCCACTCAGGCAACAACCACAATCCTTGCCAGGTTGAACCACAAAAGACACTAAAATAACCTGTGCTTAACCTTGTGGAAGCTTGACACAAAAGCAGTCAGGCTTAGGTTAAAGGCAATGTGTAAAGTATTTATACAGCACACACAAACAGTGATAAAGTGAAAACACAACACAATAAGAATCTCACAAATTAGGAAAATAGTCCATTTTAATTAAAAAAATCAAGAACAAAACAACAAAAATCCTATCAGAAGAACCAGAGATGTACAATTTCAAAGGTTTAAGTAGAAATAGCATTTAAAAGCACAAAGCACACATTGCGATTATCTGGTTATGCTGGGCAGGGTCACAGTTACCACTTCAGGCTGAACCAAGAAATGCAAGCTGGATACAGGACCAAGTTCAGTTTGCTGAAGATAGTACCTTGTGCCCTTGGGGTTAGAATATGAGGTCTGCGTCGGCTGGCACCATACTGCATCAATGTCGTTGGAGTTATCGAACAGGAGATGTGATGCAAGGTCTTATGCTGAGATGAGTCACGCTGGGTCACTGCTTACAAGCAAGATGTGCTGCACTGCATCGGGCCAGTGAGCCCCCGCTCTAGTTCTGCAATGCGGAGACTTGTTTTGAGATCACGCTGGGTAGGTGCTGGTGATGCCGCCGATTAGGAGCTGTGTTGTGAAGTCCGACACCGAGGTGTGTTGCACTGAGTTGGTTTTGATTAACCTTTAGCTGTGCCAGGAGGGTTACACAATTATACCAGCCAAAGGTCCAGGACCTGGAGAAGCAACTCTTGGGAATCAAATACTCACTACAGCAGAGGCCAGTAGATCTCAGACTGGTCAAGTTGCTGATCAGCTTGGCAGCTATGGGGAGGCCTCTGGAGCTTGTTGGGTCCCTGTAGCTCAGACAGGATGTCAGCCGACTGACCCTTGAAGTCACTCAGATAGCCTGGGACAAAGGGAGTAGACCCATTGTTCCTTTTCAGACAGCAGAGCCCGCCTCCAACAGCCAGGCAGTTATCTGGGGAACATAAGCAGGCGTTATGGAACGAGGCTGTCCTCTTGGGACCAAGGCAGTCTTTCTTCTGTGATATCAGCCGGTCCAGGAATGTACGGAAGAGTTGGCCCGATAGTCCATTATTTATTCCCGGTACCAGGCTTTGAAGGGGGTAAATTATCTAGGCTATCCCTAAATCTGGTTCTGGAAATGTAATTCCTGGTTTTGTTATTGAGTTTTATCCAGTTAAGAATCACTTCACGTTACTCACATCTCAGTTGATACTCTGCTAATATGGAGCACTCGATTTTGCCATGATAACCCTTTTATGTTGAGGTATTATATGAGCTGTAAATTCTATGAAAAGTGCTGATGACCCAGCTTCTTTTCTGAACCTAGCAGCTGGACCAGCAAGTACCAAGGCATTACTAATGAACTGTACTGAGCAGAGTCCTTCTACAAAACAGCAGGAGATGAGCCGTGCGACTACAGGAAATTAGGTAGGACAATAATTATTAACACTGCATTATATGTCACTCCTGTACCCTATGCAGGTCACACTCAGGCTTGTCCCATTGTAAACTTAATGTTTTTACAGAGCAGAGGGCTGAAAAGTACAAGAGCAGTTATTGCTCTAAATACTATAGGTATTATAATTACTATTATCATTGCGTTGATTGATAGTATTCATCAATTATACTGTAACAATGATAACTATCCTCAATCAATGATAGTAATAATACACAAGTCTACAAATACATCTTGAGTTACTTAAGTGACGTTTGCTACTGTTTTTAAAAGGACACACATTCTTGACTATGTTTCGATTCAAGGCATGACCATATGGTTATGAACAGGTGACTTTAACAATGTGAATAGTTAGAAAGAAAGTTCCTACACAATGTGAATGTTGGCAGTTTACTGGCAAAACAAACTCACTATTTGATATATCAGTAATCTGGTAAGAACATGTATCTGTGTGTGTGTGTGTATGTATGTGTGTAACACAAATCTGATACACAAAGCAATAAACGAGAATACAAAGTGGCTTCTAATTTAGTTTGCAATTTTATGGAAGATACCTAATTTGGCATGCATATTACGTACTTAAAGTAAAATGAAAACCGAGGGATACACCACATTTACTTAAATTCCATTTGTGCTTCTAAACTAATTATGTGGAAGTTGCTTTCCTAAGACCTAAACCTAGTCTCCTATCTGCCCTCTCTGCCTGGCTTAATCTATTGTACACTCACCTATCCCTTATGGAAATCCCATATGGATAAAGGTGGATCATTTTAATATATGTTCTTCTCAGTGTGAAACCTCTAATATTGTTGATACATTTTTTATAAATTTGAACAAAACATCTTTGTTCATAGCAAACATTGCACAAAAGAGGTTGAAATAAAATCTTCTAAGTCCCTTTTAAAATTAAAGGCTAACAATAGAAGGATTTATTCTGATTGTATTTCAAATTCATATTTGATGTACTAAGAGGAAATTATCTTTGATTACTGAACAAAAGAATGATTTTTATGTTTTCACTTACCAAACCACTAGTTTCCGTACATATAGCTGGAACTAAATCTGCCTTTCATATATTAACTAATTATCAAGCTTTTTCTGTCCAAATTCGATTTGTTGACCCTAGCACTCGTTGTGGTTGGATAAAAACGTGACAGCATAAAATAAAAAAATTCAATTGTCAGGTGCCTCACCCAGACTACTATCAGAACCCACATAATCACTTGCTGAATTATTTGGACTGGCTCCAGGTCCAGCCTGGCACCACATCCATACTATTCACGAACATTTAACTGTATGTTGCTCCCTTCCAGGTGTCGCAGCACTTTGTGCAGTGGTGGAGAAGGGGAATTCAGATTCAGTTATTTCAAACCATTTCTAATGTATGGAGCATACAAAAGACAGGAGGACTGGGTGAATCAAACCACAAGTTGTCTCAACCCACATTTTTATTTTGTCTTATGGCTGGGTCCAAACTAAGGTAGCATGGTGGGCAGAAGAAGAATGGGTTGAAATGCCACTTGGAGTAACTGCCCATGTTTAGACTTACTGCCAGCATTCCTTCCATCATCTTTTGTGTCTCTGATGTTAAATAAACTGCAGCCAGTGCTGAGAAGACTGGGCTTCTCTCATGTCTGGGCTATGATGCCTTTCCACTGGCTGCAGTAAAAGTCCCTCTGCCCCTGATTAAAATCACATGTTAACATCACAAGTGGCACTTGCTCTCTCCTCTGCCCCATTTGTCTAACCTTATCAAAAGGTAATAAGCCAGCAGTCTTGGCCAGGCCCAGAGCCACCACCCTTGCAACCACTAAGAGGCCCGCATCCACACCTCACCACTTGTGATGGGTATAGAACAGGAACTACTGATGTGGTTGTTTGGTCCTCTACTGTTTATATAGTGCTTAATACTCTGGACACAGCTTTGAGGTATTCAAATTTGCCATTGATTCTAGGGACCCCTTTGGACTGCATGGTTGATAAGGATGTTGGATGTAGTGTATCCTATATGGGAGATGGTGAGTGAGGAGCATGAAGTTCAAAGGCATGATTGAAAATGCTTCTGTGAACATTGCGGCAGATAAATATGAGGTGTCTGTTGCATTTCACCTATGTGCATTTCTCTCCCCATTACATTTGTGCTAGCATGCACTCTGTGCATTTTCACATGGTGTTCCACATTCTTAATGGAGTGCCTGTAACTGTATGTTCCACTCAGTTATCTTCAGTTGCATCTGAAGATCAACCTAGGCGGACGCCTTAGCCGTGCTGCAATAAACCTGATTTTCTACTTGTATTGGATTTGGGATCTTTGTAATATTGTCGACGAGCTTAAGCATCACTTCTACCTACACTACAGCACGGGAGTGGAGTGGTTCTTGGACCCACGGATTACAATTAATTTTGAGGACTTTTTGAATTGAATTATTTTTATTGCCACGTTTGGATCTTATCCGCTTTTCATTTCCTGGTATTTCTTTTACCTCCGATCGATACCCGTACTGATTTGATCTGTTTTGGCACTATTTCCACGTTTTCAGCATTCCGGTAAGCGACTGCCTTAAAAGTAAACAATCCAACGAACTTCTTACCTGATGCGGTACTTTGCCACCCGCCATCGAGTCTCCGACGCAGTTGCATTCTCTCCTGATGACCAGAACCCTGAGGATCTTCGTGAACACACATTCAGGCAAGCACGTATGCGTCATCGCGCTAGCCTGTGCGTGCAACGTGTGTAGCGGCTATATTGCCATTACCTTGGTAACGAATCACCGCGTTTCGGCAAGTGTGTTCGTGTGAGGAAATACACACTGCTGTACCTGCTGCCTACATTCATTTACATAGTTTCTACCGCCGCATGAATATTGGACATATGTGAGTCAATTTATACATCATTTTATCTTCTTTTGTGCTATTTTGAACTTTCTTTCCCTCAAGTGTATTAACATTGATAAGAACCAACCATTCATTTAAATTGTATTTGCCTTTGATTTAAACACGGCATTACCCTCCACACTAGTGACATTTATAGGAATATAAACTTCTTTCACAACTTAATGTTCAAAATGCAATTTGATACCCAAGCAAAATTTCTTCAAAACAAAGGAGATGCACCTTTACCATGGGCTAGGTGGAAGGAAGAGTTCATTACATACATGAAGGCAATAGATGGTGAGCGCATGGGTGCTAAAAGAAAAAAAAGCATTTTGCCAATACATTTCAAAGGGAGGAGTGCTCATATAAAATTGTACATAGCTGTGAGAGGTGTTAATGTGTTGGGCTGGTGATCCAGCGGTAATTTTATGGTAATTTCTCAATGCAAAACCTCATTTACCTCTAATTTACCACTGTGAAGGTACTGGACCCTTGCCACTGTACATTACCTTCAGCAGACTTTACATAAACATGAAAAATCAAAAATGCATTTAATATTTAAGCCAATAAAGAGAGTTGTGAGTATTTTTAAAGGGTTTTATTTTCTAGTTAAAAGTTAAAGTTCTCTGACCCTTTATTCATTTAGTCAAATATCAATCATGTTACAGAATTGAAAATAGGAAAAATAGAATTAATACAAAACATATTATAGGTTGCATACAAAACATTCCATAAAATAAGCGAATGAAGCATCAAATGTCAATCAGAATTCTTTAGAGTTCCAGAAAATATAATTCAAGACTGAGCTTTGCAAGGCTAATCAATAATTAATAATTGGCAAAAAATCGCCCATAAAGAGAAATAAATGCATAAGACAAATTAATCTTTTCAAAACGAATTAACTAGTCAAAGCATAAACTTAAAGTTTTAGCATCTAAATCCCAACCTTCTATCAGCTGAATTTCTCTGACCTGATTTGTTCAAGTCTGCCTCTCTGTGCTTCACAGAGAGAGGCTTCTCCTGAAAAGGCCTGACCTTCACAGACCACAGAGGAATGTGATCTGACTTGCCAAAAATATGACGTTGAAGGACTCTCTGAAAAATATGAGCAAAGGCCCCCCCACCTTCCTCTGTCTCTCCTCAGACGCAATCTCCTCCCAGTCTGCACCCGCGACATTCACATACCTAACCCATATGATGTCTGGCCTCATCTGCTGCCTCTCCTCTCTCCTCCTCCTAAAGCTAACAAGCCTAAAAAGAGGTCATTATTTATACTCTAATTCTTGGCTGACTACACTAATAATGTTGTACTTTTCAGTAAAGCTTGCACCGATTGGTTAGCATAGATGACATGAGGGTCTCACCATCCTGTTCTCATTGCAAATTCCAAACCATACTGGTTATAACAAAAGAAGCGTTAATGATTAATACAATTATGTTTTAGCAACATTTACTAGGAAAAAAATGTTTCAGTCTCTTTTCTCCTTCCTGTCACATCGCACGCAGGATAAACACATTCCACAAACACTGGTACATTGGCAGGGTAACAAAAATGTCCAGTTCATGGTGTCCTTGAACCAGGTCTTCACTCGAGGCACTTGGCAGTATGTAGTTACATCAGATTGGTCGCACACTGCTACACCTACCAGTCGTGTTCCCCCAATGAAAATGGTCCCTGAAGGTCAGCGTCGGCGGATACACCTATGCTCAAGAGTGCGTGCAAGTATGCGTGGCGTGTGCCATCCCTGGACACGTGTTTCGAGGTAGTTGCCTCTCTTTCATTTTCCTACTCCCTGCTGACGAGAGGCAACTACCTCGAAACACGTGTCCAGGGATGGCACACGCCACGCATACTTGCACGCACTCTTGAGCATAGGTGTATCCGCCGACGCTGACCTTCAGGGACCATTTTCATTGGGGGAACACGACTGGTAGGTGTAGCAGTGTGCGACCAATCTGATGTAACTTTATATTCAGGCTCCCTTGAGCCGGTGGAGTCGACGGACTCATGGTTACGCACCTGCGCGCTAAGAGAGGTACTAGACCTGATTATGTTTTTAGCAGCTTACACAGCAACCCCACTCTCATTTTCCTACTCCCTGCTGACGAGAGGCAACTACCTCGAAACACGTGTCCAGGGATGGCACACGCCACGCATACTTGCACGCACTCTTGAGCATAGGTGTATCCGCCGACGCTGACCTTCAGGGACCATTTTCATTGGGGGAACACGACTGGTAGGTGTAGCAGTGTGCGACCAATCTGATGTCACTTGGCAGTATGTAGCTGGTTCTGCGCATGCTCTCTCATTCAATACATGTCACAGCCTTGCTGGATTCACAGGTAGCCATTTTATCTTAGGCCCAAAAACAAAACAAACACAAAAATAGTATTCATTTACGAAAAAAAAAAACATTCTGTTTACCTTCCCCATACTAGTACATTGTATTATTTATTACCTAGCAAAAGCTATTAATTTAAAGCAGCTTTTCTATTATTTGTGCACAACATGCAAAAATGTGCAATGTACAACATAGCATAAACATGCACCAGTGTAAATTTTGAAAGCACAAGCAGTTAATTCATACTTATAGCAACATGCTCTGTTTTAGATAGATTTTCATGCAAAATGCTTTTGCCCACGTGTAGTGTTGGTGCATGGTTAATTAATACACATTAGAAAAAAATGTGTTATGAACTGAATATGTATTTGTCTAAATATGCAACAAAACCAAAGTCTCTTGAGACAGGGAACAGGGAGTGTAATTTATAAGGGAAAGGAGCTGGGAAGAGAGAACACATTCCATGATTATCTTAAAAGCTAAAAGGGAAACTGAAATCACGAGTTTTCTCTACACTGCAAACACATGATAATTCAGCACAAGCATTTCAGACTGACTAGGCCTCCTTTCATGTTTCATGTGCCACTTGCACCAAAATCTGTGTCATTTTAAATGCAGTCTGTCTGAAGCACAAAAATAAAGCAACGCCTGACTCCAGATGAAATCTGAGCTACATCACTGACAAGATTAATGAAAATTGGGCATTATTCTTAAACCACAATCCAAAGATCCTGTTTCTCTTTGTAGAGAACAAGAGATGTACAACATTGCCACTGTCAACCCAAATGTCAATGTTGAAAGGGAAACAAAATTAATTAATACATATGACAAGGTGTTTTTTGACAAATTAGGGAAGCTAAAAAAAAAATTCTCACATAAACTTGTACTGAAGGATAATGCCTCTCCAGTTAAACAAAAGCTGAGGGGAGTACCCATCAACATGAATTGAAGGGAATGCATAAAGAGTTATCAGATGAAGGAATTATTGAGCCCATAGAGTCGTCTGAGTGGGTTTCTCTCATTGTCCTAGTGCGCAAACCCGATCAAAAACTCTGTGTGTGTGTTGACTTGAGGGCCTTAAACTCTAACATTGTTATTGATTGCCATCCACTTCCAAACATTAACAAGGTTTTCTATGTTAGAAGGAGCGCAGATTGTCTCTACCCTCGATCTAAGGTCTGCATATCACCAAATAGAATTTACAGAGGAGTCAAAAAAATATACTGCCTTCATCACTCCACAGGGGCTTTATCAGTATACCAGAATGCCCTTTGGACTGGTGTTGGGGGCGTCAGTCTTTCAAAGAGTAATGTTTCAGATATTTAGGAATATTGATACTTATGTTAAATGCTTTCAAGAGGATATTTTGATATTCTCTAGAAATTAATCAGAACATGAAGCCCATCTGAATGAGGTATGTAAGAGGCTTGAGTATGCAGCCTTACCCTCAAGGCCCACAAGTGCAAGCTGTTCAAGCACTCTGTTGAGTATTTTGGACACACACTGTCTGGTGAGGGCGTGATTCCCAAAAAATCCAATGTCGACGCAATTCAGAATGCCGCATCTCCTAAAAACAAAGAACAGCTTTTGTCATTCTCAGGTATGTGTGAGTACTATAGTAAAATTGTTGAGAACTTTGCCACCAAAATGGAGCCATTGAGGAAATTGCTTAGGCAGAGTGTCACGTGTCATGTATGAATGGAAAGAAGAACAGGGGTACGGGTATGAGTAGTACAGGGGTACGAGTCATACAGGGGTACGAGTAGTACAGGGGTACGGGTACGAGTAGTACAGGGGTATGAGTAGTACAGGGGTAGGGTACGAGTAGTACAGGGGTACGAGTCTTACAGGGGTACGAGTAGTACAGGGGTACAAGTCGTACAGGGGTACGGGTAGTACAGGGGTACGAGTAGTACAGGGGTATGGGTACGAGTAGTACAGGGGTATGGGTACCCATACCCCTGTACTACTCATACCCCTGTACTACCTGTACCCCTGTACTACTCGTACCCCTGTATGACTCGTACCCCTGTACTACTCGTACCCGTACCCCTGTACTACTCGTACCCCTGTACGACTCGTACCCCTGTATGACTCGCACCCCGGGAACAACTTTTCCCGGGATACGAGTCGTACAAAGTTCGCTTGTAGCGGGTAAAGTCATTCCCCATGTACGGGACGTTTTCCGTACGAATCGTGAATCGGAAAGCCGGTCCGGATCGTACTTGTACGGTCGGACTGTGTTTTTAGGATTCGTACGGAAAAGTGTCTGGGTCCGTCACGTACAACTTTTCCCGATCCGATTCGTACGGATCGGGCCGATCCGTATGTATTTTTCCCGTACGAATCGTACTTCACGGGTCGGACGGGACTTGTACGATTCGTACAGAAATAATTACAGATACGAGTCGTACGGAAAAAAAAAATACAGGATCGGAATCGACCCCATTATGTACACATCTGTGAATGGAATTCTACCGCCTGAAGTGCTCGTTTAGCATCAAGGCTCCAAGAGTATAACTTTAAAGTTGAATATGTTCCGGCAAGAAAAATGTGACTACTGATTGTCTTTCACGCCTACCATGCAGTCACGACAATGTAAATGTTATTAAGGAAGTTTACTTTGTGCTGGGGGTTAGTGACATTATTCCTTTGCAGTACCAGGAAATCACGGGGCAACTCTGGGGGGAAAGCGAACTGAGTGATGACAGGTGGAGTGACCTTAAGAAATTTGTGAGAGGAGGATGGCCAAGGAAGAGTGATGTGAGGTCAGATTTATTACCTTTTTACAATTTTGCAGACGAAGTAGGGATTGAAGGGAATTTTATTCTCAAAGCGGGGAAGTGCAGTCCTCCCAAAGGTGTACACGATATTATTTTGGAGTTATCGCACAACACACATCCCGGTATCTCAGCTATGAAACGCCTTATCAGAAATTACTTCTTGTGGCCTGGCATGGACAAGTTTATTGATCGAATAGTCAGGGAGTGTCATGAGTGTGTGCCCAGCGAGAAGATGCTAAAAGTCAATACCCCTCCTCTGAAAGTTGTCAAGTGGCCTGAGGAGCCATGGCATAAGGTTACCTTTGACATTTCAGGCCCTTTCAATATTCTGCCTGAGAGTTCCCGCTTCGCTCTGGTCCTGATTGATTATCATTCAAAGTGGCCAGAAGTGAAGTTTGTTTCTAAGGCCACTACTGATGCTGTTGAGAGTTTCTTTAAAGAAGTATTTGCGCATGAAGGATGCCCATCCACTTTAGTTTCAGATAATGGGGTGCAACTCACTTCGTCTGAAATGGAGGTGTTTCTCAAAAGTTGTGGCATTAAGCATAAGCTCACCTCACTTTATGAGCCACACGAGAATGGGTAGGTTGAGCGCTTCAACTCAAGAATTTTGTCACTGATTCTCTCAGGGAAGGTAGAAATTGGTTGAGAGTGCGGTTCAGGGAAAAATGCAAGAGTTTGTCACAAGAGAAAGAATGTATACATGATACGGCCAAGAGGGAAGAAGCTAAACAAGACAGAACCAAAATGTGGTGTGATAACAAGTGGAGGACGAAAGCACATGAATTCAGGGTAGGTGAATGGGTCAAAGTTTTAAAACCTGGCTTGGTAAACAAAGGTTCCAATAGGTATGGGATGCCATGCAAGTCGAGTAAGTCTTCAGTAACAGCATAATTACTCAGGATGGTAAAGTATGGAACACCAAGAGGGTTGCTAAATGTCCTGATCTCTGGATGTATGGCCCTGGGAACATTGACCACCAGAATGGAAGCCCTTCTAAGGGACAGGAAAATGAGACTGTGGCTCATAGGGTCAAAACAAATTCTTTATTGAGACGCATTCTGAAATTGTATAAGGATTTTATTTGATGCTCATATGTATTGTTTATGCTCCATTTTCCCCTCCCTTGTTCTTCTTCCTAATGAGGGGGATGTGTTGCATTTCACCTATGGGCATTTCTCTCCCCATTACATTCATGCAAGCACGCGCTCTGTGTATTTTCACATGGTGTTCCACAATCTTAATGGAGTGCCTGTAACTATATGTTCCACTCAGTTATCTCCAGTTGCATCTGGAGATCAACCTGGGGGGACACCTTGGCTGTGCTGCAATAAACCTGCTTTTTTTCTTATATTGGATTTGGCATCTTTGTAATAGTGTCATAGAGAGAGGGAAAATTGACCTACAGTTTTGATAAAAAACACAAATGTGCAGATAGCTGATTTGACACAGCTACTTTTTAGATACCCCTGAAATTTTAGGCGTATGCAAATTTTATGATTTAGCACTCTTCAAGAACCATAATTAAATGATAGCTGCAATGCGTCGCCCCACGGCTTTCAGAAGAAAAGATAGGGAAAAAAATTATAATAACTTGTTTTTATTGTCATTTTATTTGTTCCTGCTGCGGCGTCTTTGCGGGGCGGCGCTGCTCTGTTCTCAGAGCCTCAGGTCGGCCAAACAGTCATAAGTACTTTGCATGTTCTCCGCCCGGGCTGCCTTACAGCCTGCGTGAGAACATGCCCAGGCTCCCATTCCCTGGCTGAGCGGAGAACCATGGCACTCAGACCAATCACAAAGCTACATGGCAGTGATGTCATTGGCTTAGGAGAGCCTGGAAGCCTGGGTGCTTCTTGTTCCAGAGGGGAAAGACGTGGCGAGGAGGTAATTATTTTTCCCCTTTATCCCCATCCCTCCACTGTCCCGCCTATGCCAGCTTCCACTGGAAAGCTGTTGGAGCTAATTTAGACCTTCTTTACAATCCAGAATATGTCTACAGGAATTTGGCATGTTCAATGCCAGGCGCAAACCATTTTACTCTCATGCTTTAGTGGCCCCTTCTCTTTGGCATCTTCATTGCCTTCTAATTTTGTACAGTAAAGCAACATTTGCTCTGCATTGATAATTTGGTAACCTTACATTAGCTTGTATTAGGAACACAAATCGTCCTAATAATATCAACAAATACCTGTTTAGAGATTCTGATCCAGATTTCTTAACTCTTTGCACTGAGTTTGCATCAGCACACAGTGTTGAGGTTCGATTTTCTTTCCAACGCAAATCATGATTTGTGTGGTAAAGTCACCCACAGTAACATAAAGTAGCACTTTGCACTAAATTGCTCTACTTTGTATTAAGGGGGGCATACCATAGGTGGGACATGGGCCTTCCCATGCAACCACACATGGGTTTTGAGGCAAATCCCTGTCTACAAACATTTATAGACAAGGAATTGAGATAAAAAAGGCTATCCCCTCAAGGCAGGTGTAACAGCGGAGTACCTTTTAAAAATCTCCACATTTTTCAAACTTTGCAAGTGTGACGCATTTTACAGCACACAATCTTTGAGAAACAAGGATCCCATTCCAGTACAAAACCTAAGCTTGACAGAACTCTCACATCCTTGTTCTAAGGTCAGGCACTGGAATTATAAAATTGTGTAACAGTGGCCTTTTCTGCATGAGTATGGATTTGCCACAGTGCCACATAATCCATCATCTGCCATATAATCAATGGATAAAAAGTTACTAAAACCGGGTCAACTCACATTGCTGCAAAGTAGAAGTCCCATCATAAAGGTTGACTGCTCACTTTTCTGCTGCTAATTGTTGTATTTGGGTGTTAAATTGGTACTAATGAGGTAAAACATTTTCCCATTTAGTGTTAGCTTGTGTGTAATTTCAAAATAATAAAGTAATACTATCACAAAATGTGCAGCATTATGCTGCATGCCTTTTCTTGCTGCATAATTCAACTATGCTGCATAATTTGGTACTTTCCTGATGTATAATTCCAGTGGTTCGGACTACGGCACCAGGCAAAGGTGGGCAAGCCAACACATTAACAGGGGCAGCTCAAGCAAGGGTCTGCTTTGGCTCTTAAGAATCCATAAACAAGCCAAGCCTTGAAAATATGTGGCGTGTCAATCATGCAGCCCAGATTATATTATACTATAGTAAGGTGTTTTAGGAAGCACCTAATCTTGGTACATAAGATTATGTGCAAAGTATTTATTAAACGTGAACTGAGAATCGTTTCTGCCCATTCCCCCCCACCCCCACCTCCCCCAAAAGACAATGCTATTAGTGAACTAAATGGCAAGTCAGGGGTCATGTGTACCCATATGTGGCCTATGTTATGTTATAGAAGGAGCAATTTTATAAGCTAATGAATCAAACACAAGAGTTGTTTTGTACAGTGCAAAGCCTGAATTCATGTATTTGAAGGTGCCTCATTTGGGATGATGAACAAAAAGGTGGATCGGTTTAAAAGTATTTGCCTCTTCTTGAAGGTGAAAGTTTCATGCTTTTTTTTACTGTTTTTTTAGCAACTTTGAATGGAAAGTATTGGATCTCTTTACTTGAGCTTTGGGACTGGAACCTGTTTCCCCATTCCACTCTCAGCAGCACTGGCCCCCATGTCACATCGACACCCTCTCATTGCAATGTGAAACACAATAACACAGGCTTTATTTCACACTGCCTGCCATGGGCCTCTTGAAACACTGCCCTCTTTTTAGGTCTCACCTGGCGAACGCAGCGCGAAAGCGCTGTCGCCAGCGAGATCTATTGTTGCTGACTTGCCTGGGAAGTGGGACAGGAGATGGGCACGCACAGGGCTTTTGGCAGATTGGAGCATGTGTACGCGCACATGAACACGCACGTCCACACACGCGATGTGCACATCTTCTGTCCCCCTTCTGACCACATGCCATCCCTGTTGGAGCAGCCTGCTGCAAGACGGGCCGCTCAGATCAGGCACCAACAATAGCCCACATGGAGCCCACCAGCCCTTCTTCACTCACTGGGCTGCTCTCTTCTGGTGGGGGCTCCTCCTCGCGGCAGCAACACTTCTCTTGCGGGGCTTCCCTGCACTCCTGGGAGCCCCGTGCTGCCGTGGGCAGCCTCGGCCGCCCGCACTCTTCACCCGGGCCCCCTCCTGGGGCTTTTCTCCACTCCGGCCGCCACCGCTGGACTCTCCCTTCAGCATGGGAGCCCCGCATTAGCACGGCACGCCGGTGTCTCTTCCTGCCAGAGCAGGCCCTGCCCACGTCCCAGGCAAGGGCGCCTGACTTCCGTTTTTTCCGAACAGGGCCGCGGCGGTGATTGCTTCTCGGCGGCAAGAGGGGTAGGCTCCCTCGAGAGTTAAAATAAATGTAGAAGCGGGCTGGGCACCCGCTCAAAGGATTTTGTCTTGTTGCTTCCGTCATAGGCTCTGTTGGTGCTGGACTGCTCCGTTTTCATTTCCGCCTCTGGGCTTCAGAGCCCGCTAGAGCAGAGGAGGTGTGTGCAGATTCTGTAGGTAAAGGGAACGCAATGGCAGTGTGACAAGCTCTTTCACAGGGCACGGGGTGCATACACCTGCCTTGCTCAAGTTACAAAGGCCACAGGTAGGACAAAACAGCTTGTGGGTGCAGAGGATATGGAATGGGTGTGGCAGCTACAACTTGGTGAAAGCGGGGAATGGCCCGAGGCCTGCAGGGCATGTTTCCGCACAGAGGACAAGTGGAGCTGGGCACAAACTTTCAATAAATTGTGCTAACAGTATCCGACGGACAGCAAAATCCGACACAGAGAAAAAACCTGTTCTAGATGCCTTAGAAATGCCCATGCTTACGTTTAGCGGACGACTCCATGCCATAGACGAAGCAATGATCCAGTTCTGGGCTTTCCTTTAACAGGTCCTTGGTTTCAGGTGTTTCAGCTTAATAGGACCAATTGATATGACCCAGGACTACATCTCCCAGAATGCACAATTAAGCGAAAATTGACCAGGAGACTTACATTCTTGGTGTTGGTGTCATGGAGTTATCTGATATTCTTACTGCAGCCGAAACCCAAGAGGGCCGCCATCCTGGCATTGAGTGTCACAAAAGAAAGGATTCCATAATTGCACCAAGGCCTCGCGCAGTAAGGGCTTCCGCCTGGAGCTGCACACGGACCGCGTCATTAAGTTTGTCTCGGTGGGTCTACTGCTTCTCCTCGGATCTCTCGCCTTTGCCCGGGAACTGTCGACAGGACAGGTACGTTATTCTGCGCTTCATTTTGCAATATTTTTGAATATTGGCTTATTATCGACCTACCACTGGTCCTCGTTTCAGGCCGCTCTGCGCTTGTCCATGTTAGGAGCCTGTGGTCTTAGGCCAGGCGCCCGGGTCCTAAACACGCCTGAACCTTGGGTCAGTGGCCGGCACGAATTTTACCAATTCCTATTTCAAAGGCTACATAATTTCCAAAGAGCATGAAAGTAAAACAATTAGCCTAAACTTTATGTTGTGTTAGTTACATGGCGTTTAAAATTGCAGTGTCTGGCAGTACGTCCTGTCCCTGGCTACAGCTTGTATGTTTTTTTGTAGAACCTCCCACCGTGCCGTTGATTGTTGTTTAAATAGAAAACTGTTATGCCTTGCTCAAGGTACCACACGTTAGGCCTCAGTTTTGGTCGACTTTCCCGCGATTCTATTTTTAATTTCAGGATGAAGAGAAACAAGGGGGACTGACCCAAACCTATGTTTGTTTCACCTGACGTCAGGGATATCTTAAGGATTTTGGGGGCCCGGGGCCCATAGTTTTTAAGGGTCCCCGGTTCAGAACAGGTTTGAAATTATGATCCAGGTTCAACTTTTTCATGCCCTCTTAGGCCACGTCACTGACAGTGCACAGGCAATTCTAAAGTTGTTACATCTAATGTTCATAGATAGTGGTGTGTGTTTTCAATATTGTAGCACAGCAGCAGCTCACTTACATTACTGCAAATAATCTTTGTGACACCCGCCCACTTCTCATATATGAAGTCCTGTTTTGATCTAAATGAAACTTTATTTATGGATGTTGCATGAAACAAACACAACATTTCGCTGCACAATCTTTGTAATAGACTTTCACGCACCACTCACATCAAAACTAAATTAAAAAGAAACAATATTTAAAACAATCTGTCCATAAATGATTCAAGGTCATCAGGGCAAGCCTTGTGGGACAGAGCTGGCTCTATCAGGGGGCCCCCCTAAAAGGCTGGGGCCCTGGGCCAGAGCCCACTTTGCCCATGCCTTAAAACGTCTCTGCCTGACGTCAATGCTTCGTTATACACAAACAGCTGAGTCCTCTTCCAAATAATTACGGCCCATTTCTCTTTAACTTTTTTTTTTTTTTTTTAGCTTTTCCGGGTTTACCAGAGTTAGAAATGTATTGCGAATAACGCAACATGTACCAAGTTATTTCACAATGACAGTTAATGTGTATCTTGTCCTTTATACATGCGTGTTTGAGTGTTTCCATGTGTGTGTGTACAATCTGTGTATGTATATGTGTGCATGTTTGCCTGTGTGTCTGTGTGTGTATGTAAAGTGACATTTGCTTTGTGTCTGTACATCATTGTATGTGTATCTGTGCATTTACAAATAGTTTTATGTATGCGAATGACTGTTTACATGTGTGTTTGAGTATGTGTGTATTTTGTGTGTGAATGTGTGTGCAGTGTGCATTTGTTTGCATCTGTGTGCGCGTTTTTGCACGTGGGTGACGTACACAACGCACGCTCTGGGAATGTTTTCATTTTTCTAGTGATGGTCTCCCTGACTGCACTAGATGGACCCTGTCTGTGAGATTACGTCATTTCTTCTAACATTTATCATTGCGCGCGCACAGCACCGTACCCAGTACCTAAAATTCACAGGAGGACTATCACACCGGGCAGTTGTTTTCCATAATTCACAAAACTTATATAAATTCAGCGACTTGCATATTAAACAAGCATTTGCAATGCAATAGGTTCGCATTTACGCGAGTTTGAGTTATTGACATTGCAAATACCTATGCCTTTTTATTTTTGTTTTTGTTTTTAAAACATAAATAAAAGGCATTGTCATTTACAAAGCCAATAGCTTAAACTCACATAAATGCGAGACCTATTGCATTGCAAATGCTTGTTTAAAAGAGGCGGCCCCTTTGTTATTTAATAGATTTTCTGGGCCTCTTGGTGCACCACCTGCCTTGAATAGGGAAGTTTTTTTGCTATTTCCTTTTGTTACGTATTATGTTCCTCGAGGGGAGAGCGCGCTCCCACAGAGTGTCTGGGCGCTGTAAGAAACAAGGCTCCCTATGCTCGCGCACGCGCCGCATAGCAGGAACATAGGTGTAATGTTTATTGCACCCCAGGATTCCCTGGTGCGACTGCATTGTTTCCAAAATGTCAGCCGGAATTTACCAAGGAGACGAGAACCATTAGCAGAAGGAGCATTAGTTCTTATAATAGACTGAACAGTACATGTTCTTGCTGCTGCGATCGCCTTCATAATTCTGCCACTTTCATCCCATAGTTCTGCCACATCTGCCAGTATTTTCAGATGCAGGAACATGTATTACTTGGCATTTCGTGACAGTTATCGGTAGGTCTTGGCGCCTGAGTAAATTGATTTTTAAATATTTAAATGCTTGTGGTGCAAAGCGTGGGTTGGAGGTGAGTATTTTCGGGGGTTGTGAGAGGAAGGCTCTGTTAAAACTAAATCTCTGCACTTCAGAAGAAGAACAGTAGTAGTAATAATAATAATAATAATACAATTAACAATAATAACAAAAAAACAAATAATAATAATTTTATAACGAATAAAGTACCTCCTGACGTACATTATAAGGATATTGTAAGTCACAGAGGAGTTGCCCATAACAATAAAGAGGGACGAGGCCGGTTATGGATTCTGATGTGACTTGTAAGATCCCTATCATGTACGCCACTGGATACCTTATCCCACATGTTACATGTTCACATCATCACCTTTCCCACAAACCACTTACAACCTTGGTGCGTGGCTCTTTCACATGAAAGACTGAGCACGTTTGCGAACATAAAGAATACAAATAAAACCGGTAGTGCCAAATGAAACACATCAAAAACCTGTTAGCCATTTGGTGCAAACGGATATTAGAAACGGTTCAATATAATTCAGTTTAATAAAAAGCTGCAGTAGCTTGGAAGGTGTAGAAACAAGCAGACAGGTGTTAGCTTTTCTCTTTCTAAGGAGTGCAAAAATAGACATATTCCCTCTGCTTATCATTGTAAGCTATTAAACTAGAGCAAAAGAAAAAAAAGCAAGTTCTGTTTTAGTTGCTTTCAGCAGCTGCTTAAATTATGCTGCGTGACCTTTCATCTTGGCTGCTGGCTCTGGCTGCAGGCATTGCGACTCGGCTGCAATAACCTTATATTGCCGAGTTCTGAGAATCATACACTTGGGAGCACAAGTCGATATTAATGACTGCTGTTCACACTGGGATTGCAGAGTTCCATGTATTATAATAGCTATAATACCAATAACAAAAATATTGTCGCTACTCAGACCTTTTTCCAGTCGATGTTCGGCTGTGATGCGATCAAACAGGAAGTGCACTGTCCATGGGTGGATGGGGTCCACCAAGTACCTACCCCTCCGGATAAAATCCCTTTGAAAAAGCCTAACCCTTCTCACCAATGACACGTATCCTTCGCTATAGGGGTTCTGAAGGGTCAGCTCTCTTCGCTGCGATGATGGTGCCTTGGTCCTTTACTTGCGCCTCAGATGCGGGTTCAGAACAGCAGCAGGAGGAAAAGTGCATTTCTATACAATTTGCAACTCGAGATACCATCGACAAAGATGGTTTCACTGTAAAATAGCAGGTTACTCTGGGAAACCATCAGTGGCCGTTCGCATCAATAATGTTTGTATTGCATCTCGGCTGGGCAATAGACATCATGAAAAACACTATTGTCAACCATCCTGTACGGTTTTTGTTCACAACATGCGTATTGCTTTACAGCTGCCGGAAGGACCCTCTGATCGACCGTCAAAGTGCGGGTAGAAATCTATTGGGCATCCTGCGAGAGGTAGGGTGGAATATTGCATCAGGACCAGAGGATGTTGACCACACCTGCTGTGAGAGAGTCCTTTTAGATGTTTGGCATTGCAGCTTTTCCCAGACAGCGCTGGGATAGAGATTAACCACCGCATTCATCAACATTAGAATAGAAAACAAGAGCGCCAAGACCTGTCAATTAGGAACCTGGGTGAATGCATGTATGGGAAGCAGTGGTTCACCAAGGACTCATTTAATATCAGTTTTTCAATTTTCAGCAGTTCAATTGCTGGATGCAACTTACGTGATACCTACAAGTCGAGACAGACCTCTATAACAAAGAAGTATTTAATTAACAGAAAGAATTATGTACAGTGACCATGAAACGGCAAAAAGACACAAATGCTCACTTCCCACTGATCACACAATTGAAAAACAGAAATAAACTATGAATACACGTGTGTGTGTATATACAAAATGCACACGACTAGGCTCAGAATAATGAAGCTGGGTAGATGATTATTTTTTTAAATATCCAAAGCTTGGTCCTACTCTGTTTCTTGTAATGTTGATGACGTTTTGATCTCATATATAACTTTCAAGGCCATCATCACGAAAAAAGACAGACACGACATGGGCTTGTGGCAAATTTGTGAAGCCCAATGCTTGCCTTCAAATTATTTTTAGTGAAATCCAGAAATTGGCTACCAAGTTTATGAAAACTATCAACTCCTCGATGAGTTAGTCACGGTATGAAAGTCTGAAAATTGGCAACTATTTTATGGGGTGCACACGGTCACCATTCACTAAAGAGAGCATCAAAGTGCCCTCAGTCACATGGTGAAAAAAAATCACTCTGTGAAGGTCCAGTAACGTGGTCAAGAAAAGGCGCATAAGGTTGCCTCAAGGCCGGTACTGGCAGTGAGACCGCCGCTGTCTGGCAGATGGAGGCTTAGAGGTAATGCATGAATTTCAGGCAGCTCAGGTCAGAATCACAAAGAGGCCATCCCTGGTCAGTCGTTCCGAACGGTACAAACTGACAATCATGCTCCAACTTGGAGAAGCATCAGGTTAAATGAAAGCACTTTAGAGAGTTCAAGCACATACAATTTGTACTCACCTCTGCTGTGAGACAATGCAAGTGTTCATGATTGGGCTCAAGAAGCTTTGGCACATTGGACTCTCTGAATTGTTCATACCTTCAATTTACTGCATCTTATGAATCAGGTAATGATTCAATTACTTACCAGTAATCTTCATTACTCCAATTCATAGTCCTTCTCATCCCAGTCCTAACACATTGAAGCGGGATCATCTCAATGTGTTAGGACTGCGATGAGGAGGACACAGATGAGGGATTCATGCACAATTAAAGCAACTCTAGAGGGATGCAAAGTGAAACTGTCCAACTCCGAGCCAGACTGGGAACCAAAACCAGCCGTGGCAGAGTATGCCTTAACATCCCCCATACTACAAAGAGCGCGTGGGCACAACTTCAAGGAGATTTTGCAAAAGTTCCATCCTTTAATAATTTTGTTTACCTTTTGACCATTTTCTCATCTCCTTTTCCCTGTTCATCAATTATTCTATCTTTATCCAGAACCCCACCAACTTCCTCCTCACTCCATCTTCATTCTGTTCCATTTCTCCCTTCTCTGTGCATCTCACATTCTACTCTCATTCTCTTCTCTGTCTTTCATGTTCTCTCACCCTTACTACTCCTTCTTCCATCATATATAAATTAGAGTCTGGTCAAATGTTTTGTTTAGAGGATGCTACCCAACGACAGCCACTTTACCACTTTACCACTAATGCCAACCTCTAGATGGGGTAACTGTCTTTGGTGCTGTAAGTGGTCCCGTTTGAAAGGAGGGAAAGGGCTAAAGTGTGTGAAAGGTTACCTTTTTGGTGTATCTAAGTAATCCCACAAATTAAAATATTTGTTTAGTGTATGGTAATATACTGTCGTGTTCTGCGGCGCTTGCCGTATCCCAGCAAACGCACACACAGAGACTCACTTCCGGTTGGAAGTCGAGTCCCGGTCTAGTCTTCCGCAACAACGAGGGTCGCAGAAGGACTTCCGGGGGAAACGCTTAAATCTCGCGTTTCCCGCCGGCTCTGTGCTTCGGATTCTCGCCTGGATTCTCCGGTGTCGTGAGTGCTGTCCCCGAGCTGAGCAGCGTCTAGGAACCTGGTGTCGTCCACGCTGAGGCGGAACCGGATCACCCTCCTCGCCGCCGGAGCACACCTCGAGGTATTGAACCTCCCCCGTTTCCTGAGTCTTTTGTTTCCTTAAGCGCAGGAGCGCTTGGGGGATTGCTTTGTTTCCTTAGCGCAGGAGCGCTTGGGGAATTACTTTGCTTCCATAGCGCAGGAGCGCTTGTGGGAGTACTTTGTTTCCTCAGCGCAGGAGCGCTTGGGGGAGTACTTTGTTTCCTCAGCGCAGGAGTGCTTGGGGGTTTCCGTTAGTTCCATAGCGCAGGAGCGCTGGTGGGATTACTTGCTTTCCTTTGCGCAGTGGCGCTTCAATAGGGAATAACTCCACTGAGCTGGAGCTTGTTCTTAATCCAACCCTTGCCTTTCAGGGATGCCACTGTTTTAGCTTGTCTAATTGTTCAGCAAGATTGCGCAGGAGCGCCATTGCTCATGATTATTGACTCTTTCTTTTGGCACGTTGCGCAGGAGCGCTTTTCTTTGGTTTTACTGAGGTATCCATGTTCTGGAGCACCTCGCCTGGAGTAGCCTTCTTTGAAGCTGCGCTGATTCTGGGTGCCGTGATCCACAGAAGCATTAGTGAGTCCCCGGAAGGAATAATTCTGTGTGTGTGTTTTAGGGGTTGCTTTAGACCAGGAGTTGGGGTTCTCTACTGAGCTGGTCCTTCCTGTTTTCCTTAGGGCACCGAGATCCCCACACACCTAGCCACTACGTCCTTTCTGGCTCCCTTCCCTGCGTCCATCTCATCCCTGCTGGGTTCCTACTGTCCACGAGGGTCAGGTGGGTACAGGGACGGGTGCTCTTGTCGTCTCTGCGGAATTGCTTCACAAGCAGCGGTAAGTCTTGTGTGGCATCTGACATATACATGCAGTCTCTTTACCAAATCCAATACTGCCATTAGGAATCAGTGGCACACATTATGATTCACTAACATACAAATAGTTATAATGGTTGGGTAGGTTAATGCATTCACTAGAGCAATTGATACATAACCCAGAAATCAAAGTAATAGTCATCATTTGAGGTTGGTATAATGATTACCAGAACACCACCTGCACACAGATTGACAGGATGGGCTTTAGCTAGAAATTTAAGTATGGGAGTATTCTATGGCGCATAAGGGTGGAGCCTAAATTACACTGCCCAATCCCCTCTCTGATGGCGATGTTAGCCATCACAACCAACATATGAATCCTATCAGATGGCCAATCAAAACCTTGAGGTTTTCATTATTTTTTATCCAAATCTTCCATTTCATGTCATCATAGTATCTACACTGGCTTTCCTCTAATTCTACATTCTTTCTCTTTCTCCTAACTCCCCATCCTCTCCTGCTGTACCTCTATTTGTGTTTTCATGTACTTGCACCCCTTACAGATTACAAACAGAGATATTACACAAAGGGCTATTATCACAGGGGATCTCAAAATGGAACCAAATATTCCACTTACAAGGTTTCCAAACCATTTGCCTGCTGCAGCAAATCCATTGTCAATTGCTTCCCAAGCACCTGTAGCTTCCAATTCCTTCAAATCTCCTTTTAGGTCTGTGATGTTCTTAATATAGCTCTTTAATTTGTCACTCATATCCGGGATATAGGTACAGCATTGCTGAACCTTCAACATCTTGCAGACTCAACCCTCCTTGGCTAGAAGGATGTCTAATTCAAAGCGATTCTGCATTGCCATAGACTGTACTGCTATAATTTCAGTGTCCACAGCTAACAAAGAAATGCAGTATTAATGGATAGCTTATCAACTATTGCAGACAACTTTCTAATTTTGAAATCATTCAAAACTACTAATACAGAAGAAGTCAATGCACCAAATATGTCTCCCACTATTTCAGTAGCACTACTGCTTTGTTTGGTTCTAGTATGTGAACTCCACACAGGATCACCTGAATGCTCTACATGATACATTTTTGAGACCACTTCCCTAAGTAACATGAACTATACCAATTTTGGGGTAATATTAAAATAAGCATGGTTTCCACAAACATAATAAATTCCAGGAATGACACTATCTTGGCCTCTCGTGAATAATCACCAGTTTCCCCATATTCAAAAACGTTTGGCAATAAATTTAGTGTGAACTATGGATTTACCTCTAAGCACACAGAATTTCCCTATAACTTTCCAATCTAGAGTCACTGCAGCCATAGTTCATAATTCTTAATGCTCTGCTTCTTCTTTGGCCCACTTGTTTGTATACTGTTGGTCTTCCCTTGATTTTGATCTAGCAGCCATTGCTCTTTTCCTATCTTCAAATAAATACAGACATTTCTTCTCAACATATGTTAAGGAGCAAGTCAGAATGTTCCTGTGAGCACATGCAGTATCTAATGGAATGTGGGTTTGAAAAAGCAATCAGTTGTATCCATCTCTTTTGAATTAGGGTGACGATTTAAATGCTTAACCCTGGGAACTTCTGAAAGAACTCAATCATAATTCGAAAAATAATACTGAAAAACTCATTCCATACAAAAGAACCAACAAAAGACTACTATGAACACCATAGGTAAGGGGAATACATTGATAAGTGATGCCCTCTGTAGCTGAGGCAGGTAACTGCGTACAAATGTAGCAGTCCATTGCATCCATAATGTCAATGTGCTCATAAAGCAATTTAAAACCATTTGAAGAAAAGTCTCTTCTGGAAGAATCTACATGCTGTTTCTTAAGGTCAAGTGTGTGTAAACTATTGTCAGTAGGAAGGGGTTTTAAGGGAAGTTTTAGATCTAATCTGAAGTGAATTGGAAAATGTAGGTGAATACAGTTTCACAAGCAAAACAATTAATACTGCAATCACAGCTATCAATACACCTACATCACTATAGTTACTAGTCTCCATGACTTCACTAAATATCTGACCGTCAAGCAGAAAATAGCAGCAAGGGAATTTCTTCTGTGTGTTTCTACTTCTGCACATGACAAACAAAGTCCAAAAAATCATGAGATGCAATTATTTTACAAAGTCTTTGTGAGAGTTCTTTAACCCTACTCCATCTTCTTCTAAATGATACCCTTCAGCAGCCTAGGTAATCTTCTTAATTCTTTTTAACAAAGTCTTTTTAATTTTCTCTAATGATAGCGTATTTCAAAGTTCAGTTTTGAAATCATTCTCTTGATAAATCGTGTTAGTCTAATCAGTGGCAAGGCAAATACAAAACACATTTTTAGCTACAATCTTTAGTTCATGGAGGCTCAATTGGAATTGCAATATTATCCTCCAAATCCAAAAGCTCTCTCTCTCAGTCATTTACGGCAAAGTATGTCCACTCAGGGGATGAGTACCTCCAACAGGGTACTCTAGTTCTTTTTGATCTCCTGTTCAACTTCACTGTCCCTCAGATTAGAATTCTAAGTATCCTCTGGAATAGTGTAGGGCACATGTTCTGTAGGCAGACTCACTATCTCTCTCTCTTGCCTTCTCGGCCAACTGTCTCCATCTCCCACTCTGCTTACTACAGTACTAGGCCCTTCGTTAGGGCCTGAGTCTGGCTTAGTCCGTGCCAGAGAGTCTTCTTTCCCAACCTCAACTGTCGACTCATCAAGATACCACTCAGACTGAGCATGTGCTGTTTCAGGTTCTCGTTGATTTACTGTGACCCACTCAACCTCCTCCCGCTGCCTTTCAGTTGCAGCCAGCACTTTGGAAAAGGTACTATCACATCATCAATGGGACACTCTTAACATAATTGGTTGTAATGAGTGTGACCTGATAAGGTTCACGTCAACGAGGTTCCAGACACGTTTCCTCATGAAGACCCAGTCGCTGGGATTGAGATCAGGGCACTGCTCCTGATGTGGTGGGGCTGGAGCAGCTCCAACCTGGTGAGACACAAAATGCACCACATTAGCTAGTCCTTTGCAGTAGTGAAGAATCATGTAATCTGTAATGCCCACAAGCGAAATTGCAAGCACACCTGGCAGTCCCACTGCTCTTCCCGTGATTATTTCATGGGGGACAGTCCTGTTCTCATATCTGGACTGCTGAGAAGGCTCATTAACACAAAAGGGCAAAGCATCAGGCTTTTCAAAGACATTAAAACACACACTTTAGACAAGCTGGATTTCAAAGTTCCTTTTGAATTGCTCACTATACCTGAAGCTTCACACCGGTAACTGCAATGTAGTCTTTGCCCCACTTGTAATGCTTTTCAAAACATTTTCAGGCCTCATTGTTGAAATTAGTCCCGTGTCTGACTCCAGAGCAGTCTGGAAACCAAACCTGAGGAGCAGTTCCCTCCACAACTTAGCTACTGTGAGACTATCATTTCCTCTGGTTGGGAAAGCTTCAACCCACCACAAAAAAGTCACCAGGACACATGTTAGCCTGTTGCACACAGGTATCTTGATATATTCCAACTGCTTCCTGTTGAATGGCCCACCTGATCTTCCTATGTGGCCCAGTGTCACTTCGGTTCCTTTCCCTACATTCATCTTTAGGCACACAACACATCTGTGGCACAATCCTTCAGCCTTTAGTATAAATCGGGGTCAAACCAATTCTGTCAAAACAATCTGATTATTGCATTCCTCTCAACATGTACAGGACCATGAATATGTCTAGCCATTGGAGACAACAAGCTATTTGGCAATACAGGTCTTCCTTCTGTTGAAACCCAAATGTCAGCATCTCTTTTGACACGACCTGCTCTGACCTAACTTTGCTGTCCTGCCTCTGGCACAAATTCCTATAACCTCTTAACTTCCTCCCAAGTATCAGCTGTTGTTAATGAAAGGGTCATCTTCAGATTCATTTACATATAAACCATTGAATGTGAAGACTCTGTGGGCACAATCTCTCGCAACCTCATCAGCATATCAGTTGCGAAATGTCACATAATCATCTCCACTCCGGTGGGTAGAACATTTCTCAACTGCAATTTTGGTAGGTAGTTGCAGTGCTTTTAACAATCTCATGACTTGTGCACCACTACGAACTGGAGATCCTGATGAAGTCGTAAAGTTCCTCTGTGACCATAGCTGACCAAATTCATAAATGGCACCAAAGCATGCTGACTATCAGTGGACATAGTCACTTTCAGCTGTTCAGAAACACAGCACACCCTAGTTGGAGTGATCAATTCTGCCACTTGTGTGTATGTCACTCCTTGAAGCCAGGAGGCTTTAACTACTCCTGTCCCTGTACAGAATATCAGGTAGCACTTAGGGTTCCTCCATCATCTCGCAGGCAGGACCCATCAACAAACAGTATGAGATCAGACTCAGTCAGTGGCTCTTCTTGTGTATCTGATCTTGGCTTGGTGCATAGTTCAGTGAAATCGAGACAGTCATTCTCTATTTTTTATCATCGCCCTCAATTTAAGGTAGGGACAAAAGGGCTGCAGGGTTTAAAGTAACATGCCTTATAAGGAACACATTTTCAGCAGCAAAAATAATCTGTTTACACTTACTCAATCGACTATTGGTCAGTGTCATGTGGTCATATTAGACCAGTGTAGGTACGATTTCAAAAAAAGGGGGAAGAAGAGGTTAAAGGTCAGGTTCACCCTCCACTGGTATATCTCGAAACAAAAAACTTGAACACGTCAAGTAAAAAGAACCTGACCAGGGTAAAGAAGGTGGTGTCAGAAACCAAACTTGATCCTGAGGAACACCAAATGAAAAGAAAGGAAGAAATTATCTCTTTCTTGAGTCCCCTCACTCACCAGGGTTTCCCCACGGTGACATGCTTCATCATAGGGGTCCTCCCAGTCCTCTACGGACTGAGGCGTGCTACAACTTGTGAGATTACGTAGGAGCACTGAAAAAATAGGGTATGTGTAGTGCAAGTGAAGGAAGTGGTGGAGTGGGATGATTTAAAATGATCAGCTAATGGGCCAAAAATAAACTTTATTGATGCGCTAAGCTGAAAAATTAAAACGGGGTGATATGCTAGAGAACCTCACTATAATGGAAAGGTGTGCCTAGCATATGATCTGGTCAACTAGTTTCGAGCTTCCCCAGCTCTTCATCAGCACTGCACTGGGACCAGCCCAGTGCCGAGAAACTTGCCACTCCTAGTTAGCCTAAATAAGGTGCAATAAGTGTGATGCCGCAACTATAAGGCATGCGTTATGGGATACATACGTAATGTACGTCCGCAATTCATCTGTAGGATATAAAACAAAAGTTAACGGGAAAGATATCTCATCGTAAGTACTATTGTCAATATTAATTGTGAGCACTCTACACCCAAGTGTTCGCACACTCTCTTTTCTGATGTGCCTCTGTGTGGTTAAAAAATGAAGAGAAATGTAATTATTGTTAGACCCGGCCCTCGTAACATAGTCAGACCTGACCCCTGCACCTCACACCAGCCCCGAGCCCATGGCCTAGCCGATCCTTCCCACCAGAACACACACACCCGACCCGGACTTCCCCCGTCCGTGGCCTTCCTCCTTCGGCCACCCCGGGCCCGCGTGCCCACTGCATGCACCAAGATGGCCGCCCGGCCCCAGCGCGACCCTAGCCTATAGACGCCACTCCGGCTGGAGGACATCGCGCTCCCCTTGGGATGAGAAAGGGAGGAGCAGTTTCCATCACACCTCTGCGCTTCCCTGGGAAGGTGGGTTTCGATCGACCCGCCGGCCTCCCCGAGGGCTGGCTCCACGCCTGCTGGGTGTCTGGGGCTCCTCCCGACCCGGCCCTGAAAGGATCAAAGGACAATGGCAGGAAACCCCCAACAAGCGACCCCCAGGTGACAAGACCCCTGCCTGCACAGACTTCGGACATCAAAGAGGAGTCGCCCTATAACAAGGGGTGCTCTGGGACTGTCCGGCAGATTCGCCTTGGAAACACCTGAGCCCTGCTGAGTGACTCGCGGCTCCCTGAAGATCGTAAGACCTCCGAACTTGTGCTTGAGCCCTGCTGAGTGACTCACGGCTCCCTGAAGATCGTAAGACCTCCGACTCTGTGCTTGAGCCCTGCTGAGTGACTCGCGGCTCCCTGAAGATCGTAAGACCTCCGACTTTGTGCTTGAGCCCTGCTGAGTGACTTGCGGCTCCCTGAAGATCGTAAGACCTCCGAACTTGTGCTTGAGCCCTGCTGAGTGACTCGCGGCTCCCCGAAGATCGTAAGACCTCCGAACTTATACTCAAGCCTGCTGAGTGACCCGCAGCTCCCACAGACTCTCTTGGTCCCGCCGGACCCCACGACGACAAGCGTATCCCCCAGCTCGAGGATTGTGAGCTGTGCGCCGGGTACGCTCCTGCATTTGATTCTTATCCCCAAAGACTGTCCCGCTACCTCCTAACCCCCCTCCAAGACTTTGTGAGCCCGCGCTCTACTTGTATATATTTTGCCGTGCTGATCATAAAGATCCTATCACTCCGATCTGATAAAGATTTGCTCTTAAGAACTCCTCGTGTAGTGTCTCTCTGTCGTGTGGTGCCGAGTGTACGATCCTAGATACGAGGTTCCTCCCCTGAGGAGTCTCCCGCCAGTGCCCGGCTACGATACCTCGAGGGTGAGTCTCAGGGCAGTCAGGGCCCCTTCCGGGCCCTCTGAGGTCGCCTTCTAACATTGGTGGCAAGCGACGGGATACGGGCCCATAATCTAGAGATCGTACCGTGAACGGCTGACGCACTACCGACAAAGATGGCAGAAGGAAACGCCATGGTTCTCATAGAAGACGACGCCAGTACCGTGTTCCAGGTGGAACAGCTGGAAGAGTACACTCACAAAGAACTAAAACAATTCTGTAAGGAACTCAGAATCGCTACCACTGGTCTCAACACCAAAGAAGATATGCAAAAGGCACTGAAAGCTTGGGTGGATTCTGGAGCCTCCCGCCCAGAAGGAGCGGGGGAGCCCCACGACGAAGCTGGACCCTCCCAAGGAGAACGCAGCAGCAACCAGGTGCGAGGCTTCGTACCAGACGGGGGCCTATCCCCGGAGGAACTCGCAGACAGAGAAAAAAGTCGCCATCACGAGCTCGAATTAGCCAAACTCAAAATTGAGGACGAGTTGAAATTAGCCGAGAAAAAGCTAGCAGTGGAACAGTTGCGAGTACAAGGAGAACTAGAAGAGAAGAAACTCCAACGAGAACACGAGGGAAGGAGACTTCAACTGGAACATGAACGCAGCTTGAAGGAAATAGAACTGAAAGCAAGAAGCGAAGAAGCGCGGCCCCCGGGGAACCGGGAGGCGGCCGCCCCGACGGAGCAGAAGGTCCACATCCCCAAGGATGTGGTCAAAGAATATTACAAAAATGATGACATTCAGCAGTGGTTCCGGGCCTACGAGGTCGCCATGACCTCCCATCGGGTCCCGCAGAAGGATTGGGGGGCTGGGTTATGGGGACGATTCCTGAGCGAAGGAAGAGACACCCTGCTCGACCTACCCACCTCCATGCAGACCTCCTATGAACACATGAAAGCGGCCCTCCTCACAAGGTACGGCCTCACCCCGGAGATGTACCGCCAGCGGTTCCGGGACTGCAGGAAGATCCCGGGTACCACCTGGGTGGAATATGTGAATTTCTTCAGCCGCGCCTTCGATGGGTGGATCAAGGGCAGCAAGGTAACCACCCTGGAAGAACTAACCGACCTTATGTTGTGGGAACACCTGGCTGCCAACTGCTTTGTGGAACAACGCCAGCATCTGCTCGACAGCAAGCTCACGGACCCGAGAAAGCTGGCTGTCGAGGCGGATCGCTGGACCAACACCCGGGTGTCCCGGGGCCCTGTAGGAGAGTACCCCCGAGCCAGTCAGGGACCACCCCGCCAGAGAGGGGGGTGAAACCAGGGAGGGCAGAGAGAGCCCCAGGCTAGTCCCCCGAAGTCCCAACCTCCACCTTTCCCGGCACCCCCACCAGCTGTATCCGGCCCCCCCCCTGAGACGGGGGCACCGGGTAACCATCACTTGTTTCCGTTGCCAGAAGCCCGGGCATTACGCCAACGACCCTGAATGCCCCATGGCCCCACACACCACCCAGGCAGCACCCCCCGCTAGACAGATAGCCAATGTAGCCCTGGGGGAGGAGGTTGAGGAGGCCGAGGAGTGGGAACCCGCCGCTATGGCCCTAGTGTCCTTAGGAGATAGAGAGATGGTCCCTGGGAGCCTCCTGCCCTCTAACACAAAGAAATATGGGCAGCTCGTAACAATCAATGGCCACCAAGTAGAAGCCCTCCGTGACACCGGGGCCAGCATCACCGGTGTCCTCAGCCATTTAGTCCACGAAGACCAGGTCCTCCCCAACGTATTTTGCCCTGTCATTTCAGCCGACAACACAGAAAGCCTATGTAAGGTAGCCCTGGTGCCCTTTCTAGTGGGGTGGGTGGTCGGTAAACTGAAGGTCGCAGTGAGAACCTCCCAGCCCGTCGACTGTCTCCTTGGGAACGACCTGGAAAGTTCCCCTGGGGACAAGTTGAGTGCAAGACCCACCTAGGGATGATGGGCCTCCCTGAGTGGGTGTGCGCCACCACTCGATCCATGGCGGCTCGACTGACCCCCCTGAGGGACGTCGACGACGCCCCGACCCCTGAAGATGGGATGGTCCCGGCCGAGGGCCCCCACATCCCCCCACCAGAAGAGTCGATCGCCAGTGACGAACCCCCGCCTTCCGACTCCACCCCAGACACCGAGTTAGGCGATCTGCCCGAATTAGCCCAGTGGCGCCACGAGGGGGGCCCCTCCCGAGAGGAGTTCTGCCGAGAGCAGGCTACCTGTCCCTCCCTGGTCGGGCCCCGGCAATAGGCAGAGGCCCAGGCCGCAGGCGACCAGACGGGGACGCACCGGGTGTATTGGGAGAATGACCTTTTGTACAGCGAACAGAAGTCGGTGGAGCTAGGGTCCGGCCGGGTGCTGGTGGTACCCCTACGCTTCCGAAACCTCCTCCTGGGCTTGGCCCACGACGTTCCCCTCGCAGGCCACTTGGGTCAGGACAAAACATACAGTCGCCTCGTGACTCACTTCTACTGGCCCAGAATGAAAGCAGATGTGGAAGCCCACTGCAAGTCCTGTCCCACGTGCCAGGCCAGTGGGAAGAGTGGAGGGAAGCGCAAGGCTCCCCTCCAACCCTTCCCTGTCGTCAGTACCCCTTTTGAGCGGGTCGGGATCGACATTGTAGGACCTCTGGACCCCCCAACTTCCCAGGGGCACCGGTTCATCCTCGTCCTGGTGGACCATGCCACCCGTTACCCTGAGGCCATCCCCCTGCGCACCGTCACGGCCCCTGTGGTGGGCCGGGCGCTGATGGGGATCTTCTCCCGCATGGGTTTTCCCCGCGAGGTCGTGAGCGATCGCGGTACCAACTTATCTCCCGATACATGAGGTCCTTATGGCAACAGTGCGGGGTGTCCTACAAGTTCACCACCCCGTACCACCCCCAAGGAAACGGCCTGGTAGAGCGGTTTAACCGGACTCTGAAGGGGATGATCGCGGGCCTGGAAGAGCCCCTCCGGCGTAAGTGGGACCTCCTGCTCCCCTGCCTCCTATTCGCATACCGAGAAGTTCCCCAGAAATCCTTGGGTTTCAGCCCCTTTGAGTTACTCTACGGGCACCCCGTCAGGGGGCCCCTCAGCCTGGTCAAGGAAGAGTGGGAGGCAGCGCCCCGAGGCCCCCCCCGAGATGTGTTCCGTTACGTCCTGACCCTCCGAAATCAGACTAGAAGGTTCCGGGAGATGGCAGAGGCCAACCTGGAGGCGAGTCAGGAGGAGATGAAGCGCTGGTACGACCAGAACGCCGCGCTAGTCGAGTTTCAGCCGGGCCAGCTGGTGTGGGTCATGGCCCCCGTGAAACCCTTCGCTCTCCAGGATAAATGGACCGGGCCCTTCAAAGTAGTTGAGCGGAAGAGCCCGGTCACGTACTTGGTAGACGTCCAGTCACCCCGGGACCCCCTCCGGGTCCTCCACGTGAACCACCTCAAGCCCCACTTTGTGCGGACGGAGCTGAGCCTCCTACTGGCCACCGACGACGGGTCCGAAGAAGAGTCAGATCCTCTCCCTGATCTTCTGTGCACCAAGGAGAAGGACGGCTCCGTAGAGGGAGTGAACCTCTCCCCGTCTCTCACTCCCCAGCAACGTGAGGATTGCCGCCAGCCCCTAGGGCAGTTTCCGGACCTTTTCTCCCTGGTCCCCAAGGTCACCGACTGGTGTGTCCATGATGTGGATACCGGGGACAGCCCGCCCGTGAGACACCGAGCCTACCGAGTCCCTGATCGGGTCCGGTCCTGTATCCAAGCCGAAGTCTCGAAAATGTTGACCCTAGGCGTCATCGAACCCTCAGACAGCCCCTGGGCCAGCCCCGTGGTCCTGGTCCCAAAAGCAGCTGCCCCCGGGGTCGCCCCGGAACTCCGCTTCTGCGTGGACTACCGGGGACTCAATGAAGTCACCCGAGCCGATGCCCACCCCATTCCCCGAGCCGACGAGCTCATTGACCGGCTCGGGGCTGCTCGGTTCCTCAGCACCTTCGATCTCACCTGCGGCTACTGGCAAATTACGCTCACAGAGGGAGCCAAGGAGCGGTCCGCCTTCTCCACCCCGGATGGGCACTATAGCTTTCACGTGATGCCCTTCGGGATGAAAAATGCCCCGGCCACCTTTCAGCGACTGGTAAATAGAGTCCTGGCCGGGCTGGAAAAATTCAGCGCTGCATATCTCGACGATATCGCAGTTTTTAGTTCCGAATGGAGTGAGCACCTCCAGCACCTCCGGAGGGTGCTAACCGCCCTACGCCAGGCGGGCCTCACCGTGAAAGCCAGCAAATGCCAGATTGGGCAAGATTCGGTAACCTACCTGGGGCACCAGGTCGGAAGCGGGCAGGTCGCCCCTCTACAGCCCAAAATCGACGCCATCCTAGCCTGGGAACCCCCCACTACCCAAACAGAGGTCCGAGCCTTTCTGGGCCTCACGGGTTACTACCGGAGATTCATCCGGAATTACGGCAGCCTGGTCGGTCCCCTCACGGGACTCACGTCCAAGAAGCAGCCCAAGAAGGTACAGTGGTCTCCTGCTTGCCAAGAGGCGTTCAATGCCCTGAAACTACGCCCTTACCTGTTCGGCACCCATTTCAGGGTCCAAACCGACCATCGCCCCTTGCGATGGCTCATGCAGATGCGAGGAGAAAACCCCAAGCCTCTGCGGTGGTCAATCTCCCTCCAGGGGATGGATTTCACCGTGGAACATCGCCCTGGTACGGACCACGCCAACGCCGATGGCCTCTCCCGATTCTTCCGTCTCAGGAAAGAGAACCCCCAAGAAGATGGGTAGTTCTCTCCGGCTTTCAGCTGGGGGGGACGCGTGTTAGACCCGGCCCTCGTAACATAGTCAGACCTGACCCCTGCACCTCACACCAGCCCCGAGCCCATGGCCTAGCCGATCCTTCCCACCAGAACACACACACCCGACCCGGACTTCCCCCGTCCGTGGCCTTCCTCCTTCGGCCACCCCGGGCCCGCGTGCCCACTGCATGCACCAAGATGGCCGCCCGGCCCCAGCGCGACCCTAGCCTATAGGCGCCACTCCGGCTGGAGGACATCGCGCTCCCCTTGGGATGAGAAAGGGAGGAGCAGTTTCCATCACACCTCTGCGCTTCCCTGGGAAGGTGGGTTTCGATCGACCCGCCGGCCTCCCCGAGGGCTGGCTCCACGCCTGCTGGGTGTCTGGGGCTCCTCCCGACCCGGCCCTGAAAGGATCAAAGGACAATGGCAGGAAACCCCCAACAAGCGACCCCCAGGTGACAAGACCCCTGCCTGCACAGACTCCGGACATCAAAGAGGAGTCGCCCTATAACAAGGGGTGCTCTGGGACTGTCCGGCAGATTCGCCTTGGAAACACCTGAGCCCTGCTGAGTGACTCGCGGCTCCCTGAAGATCGTAAGACCTCCGAACTTGTGCTTGAGCCCTGCTGAGTGACTCGCGGCTCCCTGAAGATCGTAAGACCTCCGACTCTGTGCTTGAGCCCTGCTGAGTGACTCGCGGCTCCCTGAAGATCGTAAGACCTCCGACTTTGTGCTTGAGCCCTGCTGAGTGACTCGCGGCTCCCTGAAGATCGTAAGACCTCCGAACTTGTGCTTGAGCCCTGCTGAGTGACTCACGGCTCCCTGAAGATCGTAAGACCTCCGACTCTGTGCTTGAGCCCTGCTGAGTGACTCGCGGCTCCCTGAAGATCGTAAGACCTCCGACTTTGTGCTTGAGCCCTGCTGAGTGACTTGCGGCTCCCTGAAGATCGTAAGACCTCCGAACTTGTGCTTGAGCCCTGCTGAGTGACTCGCGGCTCCCAGAAGATCGTAAGACCTCCGAACTTATACTCGAGCCTGCTGAGTGACCCGCAGCTCCCACAGACTCTCTTGGTCCCGCCGGACCCCACGACGACAAGCGTATCCCCCAGCTCGAGGATTGTGAGCTGTGCGCCGGGTACGCTCCTGCATTTGATTCTTATCCCCAAAGACTGTCCCGCTACCTCCTAACCCCCCTCCAAGACTTTGTGAGCCCGCGCTCTACTTGTATATATTTTGCCTTGCTGATCATAAAGATCCTATCACTCCGATCTGATAAAGATTTGCTCTTAAGAACTCCTCGTGTAGTGTCTCTCTGTCGTGTGGTGCCGAGTGTACGATCCTAGATACGAGGTTCCTCCCCTGAGGAGTCTCCCGCCAGTGCCCGGCTACGATACCTCGAGGGTGAGTCTCAGGGCAGTCAGGGCCCCTTCCGGGCCCTCTGAGGTCGCCTTCTAACAATTATTCACTCCATGTCGGCGTTGTGCTAAAATCAGTGAATAAAAGTTATTAATATGTCTAACATAACATATACACAAACATACACTTAACAAAGAAAAAGGACATTACATACTTAGTAAATAGCAACAATGTGCTTCATGGTCAACGGAGGGGGTGCGACGATCTCGTACAACTAGGAAAAGAAACGTAAATGAGATCGTGAGGACAATGGCGTGCTCCGTAGTGAAGGTTCGCCCTACGGGGAGGAAGAACGAGAGAAAAATGATCTCCTCGTAGCGTGTGGCTATAGGGATCCTATCGTTTAGGAAGCACTTACTTGTACGTCGAAAGCCACACTCGTTACTACCTATTGGGAACCAAACCTCACGGACTGCATTCTGGCGTGTCCACGAAGCGGGGCTGGTTATCAATGTTAGGAATGGGTAGAAAGTGAGAAAGGGCTTCCGGTGCCGGTCCTTGATTCGAGCCGCCATATTGGATTGGGATAAAAAGATAACCCAAAGTAAAAAATGAATTAAATTAAATTAAATGCAAGGAATACAGGGGCAGACTAGCGCGGTCTGCAAAATATTAAGCGCTATGTAGCCACGAGACTAGCCCAGAAACGAGAGTTATTGTAGGGGCGGGCATTTTTAACTCTCAGTGAGAAGGAAGTTATATTTACAAAACCTTACCGACCAGCCATATTGGATTGGGATAAAAAGATAACCCAAGTAACCTGAAATTAAATTAAATTGATTATAAGGAATACAGGGACAGACTAGCGCGGTCTGAAAAATATTAAGCGCTATGTAACCACGAAACTAGCCCAAAAACAAGAATTATTATGGGGGCGGGCATTTTATTTACTCTCAGAGAGAAGGAAATTGTATTTACAAAACTTTATTGACCAGACATCAGACTATTACGCATCGCTGACCTAATGGGGAGATACTCCAGAAGTGGTCTTGGTCGTAAAAGGGATGCAAAGGATGTGGAACGAAAAAGGATGTCATTATTTCTGCAGAATATCATGTGTACAATGGGTGGCTGCGTGAAGTATATCAGCCAAACTTCAAAAATGGAAATAGAGGGGTGTTCATGAGAAATGGCTCCATGGTATATCATCATTGAGATCCTTATTGTCTGAACGTAGTTTAAAAACCCAACGTTGTTCTTTTATATGCAGTTGTCTTTCCATGTTTGGGTTGCTGTCCACATGCTCCAAAATGACCCAGTTGAAATCATTTGATGTATGTAGTTTTTCCAGAAAATGAGTGGTCATTTTGGTGTTGTCGCGTTTACACCTAAAGTTACTACGATGTTCAATCATTCTGGTGTTTACCTTCCTTGTGGTCATCCCCACATAATGAAGGTTACAAATGCAGGTGATCAGGTAAACCACCCCAGTTTTATTGCAGTTGGTGAAGGATCGATATCATTCCATTATTGCAGGTAATCGTTTTGGTCACCTTGGTGAGGTGGCATACACTGCAATTACCACATGGGAAATGTCCCTCAGGTAGGGGATGGAGCAACCGTAGGGGACTTATGGTTTTTGTCGAGATGGGACGTGTGTGAACCAGATAGTCCCTCAAATTTTTAGCTTTACGACGGCTAAACATGGGTTTCTGTAGGCCCAAGCCTCTACTGTTTAGGATGCGCCAGTGTTTTTTGACTATTTTACTGACCATGTTAGATGCAATGTTATACGTGGTAATACAGATTTGTCTTTGCGGTTCATTTTGTACTGCCACAGGTTTATCTTCCAGGAGAGCCTGTGGCAGTACAAAATGAACCGCAAAGACAAATCTGTATTACCACGTATAACATTGCATCTTACATGGTCAGTAAAATAGTCAAAAAACACTGGCGCATCCTAAACAGTGGAGGCTTGGGCCTACAGAAACCCATGTTTAGCCATCGTAAAGCTAAAAATTTGAGGGACTATCTGGTTCACACACGTCCCATCTCGACAAAAACCATAAGTCCCCTACGGTTGCTCCATCCCCTACCTGAGGGACATTTCCCATGTGGTAATTGCAGTGTATGCCACCTCACCAAGGTGACCAAAACGATTACCTGCAATAATGGAATGATATGGAACCTTCGATCCTTCACGAACTGCAATACAACTGGGGTGGTTTACCTGATCACCTGCATTTGTAACCTTCATTATGTGGGGATGACCACAAGGAAGATAAACACCAGAATGATTGAACATCGTAGTAACTTTAGGTGTAAACGCGACAACACCAAAATGACCACTCATTTTCTGGAAAAACTACATACACCAAATGATTTCAACTGGGTCATTTTGGAGCATGTGGACAGCAACCCAAACATGGAAAGACAACTGCATGAAAAAGAACAACGTTGGGTTTTTAAACTACGTTCAGACAATAAGGGTCTCAATGATGATATACCATGGAGCCATTTCTCATGAACACCCCTCTATTTCCATTTTTGAAGTTTGGCTGATATACTTCACGCAGCCACCCATTGTACACATGATATTCTGCAGAAATAATGACATCCTTTTTCGTTCCACATCCTTTGCATCCCTTTTACGACCAAGACCACTTCTGGAGTATCTCCCCATTAGGTCAGCGATGCGTAATAGTCTGATGTCTGGTCAATAAAGTTTTGTAAATACAATTTCCTTCTCTCTGAGAGTAAATAAAATGCCCGCCCCCATAATAATTCTTGTTTTTGGGCTAGTTTCGTGGTTACATAGCGCTTAATATTTTTCAGACCGCGCTAGTCTGTCCCTGTATTGCTTATAATCAATTTAATTTAATTTCAGGTTACTTGGGTTATCTTTTTATCCCAATCCAATATGGCTGGTCGGTAAGGTTTCGTAAATATAACTTCCTTCTCACTGAGAGTTAAAAATGCCCGCCCCTACAATAACTCTTGTTTCTGGGCTAGTCTCGTGGCTACATAGCGCTTAATATTTTGCAGACCGCGCTAGTCTGCCCCTGTATTCCTTGCATTTAATTTAATTCATTTTTTACTTTGGGTTATCTTTTTATCCCAATCCAATATGGCGGCTCGAATCAAGGACCGGCACCGGAAGCCCTTTCTCACTTTCTACCCATTCCTAACATTGATAACCAGCCCCGCTTCGTGGACACGCCAGAATGCGGTCCGTGAGGTTTGGTTCCCAATAGGTAGTAACGAGTGTGGCTTTCGACGTACAAGTAAGTGCTTCCTAAACGATAGGATCCCTATAGCCACACGCTACGAGGAGATCATTTTTCTCTCGTTCTTCCTCCCCGTAGGGCGAACCTTCACTACGGAGCACGCCATTGTCCTCACGATCTCATTTACGTTTCTTTTCCTAGTTGTACGAGATCGTCGCACCCCCTCCGTTGACCATAAAGCACATTGTTGCTATTTACTAAGGGCCTTATGTAGGTGGCCTGGCATTTACCACTTCATAAATACCGAATCATACCGATTCGGTATTTATGAAGTGGTAAATGCTATGTAGGTATTCATTCGGTAAAAATTACCGAATCGTAGAAATTCGGTAATTACCGAATCGGTATTTACCGATTCGGTAATGAGGCATACCTTCCCATTGATTGAATCAATAGGAAGGTATGCCTCATTACCGAATCGGTAAATACCGATTCGGTAATGGGGGGAGCACAATCAAGGGTGGCAGGGTGTCACATTGACACCCTGTTGCACCCCTGATTCCTGCATGTGTGCACATGTGGCACACATACATGCCCTAAGGGCATGTATGTCTGCCACATTGCACACTTCTAAGCGCTTGAAAATGCTTTTACAGAGCCATTCTTCATTTACCACCAACTATTAGTTGGTGGTAAATACCGACTCCACACGACACCCACACACTCCCCCTACATATCATTACAGGATTCGGTATTTACCGAATCGGTAAAATTACCGATTCGGTAATTTTACCGATTCGGTAAATTACCGAATCCTGTAATGTGCCCCCTACATTGCAAAAGCCTAAATACCGGTCGGTAACGGTATAATTACCGAAAATCGGCCGTTACCGACCGGTATTGGGCTACCTACATGAGGCCCTAAGTATGTAATGTCCTTTTTCTTTGTTAAGTGTATGTTTGTGTATATGTTATGTTAGACATATTAATCATTTTTATTCACTGATTTTAGCACAACGCCGGCATGGAGTGAATAATTACATTTCTCTTCATTTTTTAACCACACAGAGGCACATCAGAAAAGAGAGTGTGCGAACACTTGGGTGTAGAGTGCTCACAATTAATATTGACAATAGTACTTACGATGAGATATCTTTCCCGTTAACTTTTGTTTTATATCCTACAGATGAATTGCGGACGTACATTACGTATGTATCCCATAACGCATGCCTTATAGTTGCGGCATCACACTTATTGCACCCTATTTAGGCTAACTAGGAGTGGCAAGTTTCTTGGCACTGGGCTGGTCCCAGTGCAGTCCTGATGAAGAGCTGGGGAAGCTCGAAACTAGTTGACCAGATCATATGCTAGGCACATCTTTCCATTATAGTGAGGTTCTCTAGCATATCACCCCGTTTTAATTTTTCAGCTTAGAGCATCAATAAAGTTTATTTTTGGCCCATTAGCTGATCATTTTAAATCATCCCACTCCACCACTTCCTTCACTTGCACTACACATACCCTATTTTTTCAGTGCTCCTACGTAATCTCGCAAGTTGTAGCACGCCTCAGTCCGTAGAGGACTGGGAGGACCCCTATGATGAAGCATGTCACCGTGGGGAAACCCTGGTGAGTGAGGGGACTCAAGAAAGAGATAATTTCTTCCTTTCTTTTCATTTGGTGTTCCTCAGGATCAAGTTTGGTTTCTGATACCACCTTCTTTACCCTGGTCAGGTTCTTTTTACTTGACGTGTTCAAGTTTTTTGTTTCGAGATATACCAGTGTAGGTACACCATCACTAGAACACCAACGTTCCAGCTTGGGAACTTATTTAATGGGCCTCCTAAGTAGTTTTTCTTTTGTGTGTCCAGAGACCCTACTCACCAGAGACGTCCGTGGTGTTAGGCAAAAGTCCTCATCAGCTGAGTAGGGGGCCCATACATATTAGCTGAAGTTTGTTCAAGCTTGAACCTTTAAAAGGATTGCCCCCAGAGGTACCCTCTCTGAATTCCACATATTCAAATGGCTAATGCTGCATCACTTAATGTTAATGTTATGGGGAATTTGTACAGCGTGCGGCTACTCCGGGGAGTGTCCTGGCGCTAAAAGGTCCCCCTTGCATAGAGAGACAGTAAGCACTCACAATCCTGCACAACTTCATTTCTGATGGAACAGCCAGGTCTGAAGTTGGCGTCTAAAGCTAAAATGCTCTTGTTCTTGTCTGAGGGAAAGAGGCAACGAGTTCCATAGTCTTCCCACTACCACCTGGAAGGAGCGTCCCCCTTCCTGGTCCGAATGAATTTTGGCACCAATAACAGATGTTTGGCCGATGACCTCAGAGTCCTGGCTGGGATGTAAGGTGTAATTCTCTTTCTGATGTACTGAACCCCACTGTTATGAAGAGCCTTAAAGGCCAGCACAAGAGACTTAAAATCAATCCTATTTTTCACTGAGAGCCAGTGTAAGGTTTTCAAATGACTCGCCATGTGAGTCCTAGGCCCTACCAAAGAGATCGCTCTGGCTGCCGCATTTTGAACAACCTGTAGGTGGCTCAATAAATAATTTGGGATGCTGAGGTATAATACATTGGCGTAATCCAGCCTTGACATAATCAAGGCTTGGACTACCTTCTTCCTATGGGACAGTGGCAGCAGTGGTAAGAAGTTCCTCATCATTTTTAGTAGTCTAAAACACGTGCCGGCCACAGATTGAACCTGCGACTTCATGGAAAGATCCGAATCAAGCATGACTCCAAGATTTTTCACAGTGGTGACAGGGCTGGGTGGAGGAGGCTGATCCTGAGGCCACCAATTTCGCCATTCATCACCAGGGGCATGTCCAAAAAAGATAATTTCAGTTTTGGTGGAATTGCATGACAGTTGGTTTTGTCGAAACCAATCAAACACTTTAGTCAGGCATCGATGTATTACGTTTTTGTTTAGCGGCTCATCCTTTTCACACGTGAACAACAGTTGGGAATCATCTGCATAAGTTATAACTTTTGCCCCAAGTTTCTCCGCTAGGGGTACCAATGGTGCCATATAAATATTAAAAAGATTTGGACTCAAAACTGAGCCCTGAGGCACTCCAACATTCAGCGATGGAATATCCACTTAAAAAGGTGGGGACCAGAGAGATTGCTGACGGCCTTCCCAAAAAGAAGAAAACCACCTAAGCACCGTGCCCCCAAAGCCTCATTCCCTGAGTCTCTGTAAGAGTCGTCTGTGGGGCACGGTATCAAAAGCTGCCGAGAGGTCCAGCAGTATTAATACTGCTTTACCACCTCTATCAAGGGTGGATTTGATACTTTCAGTGACTTCCAATAAGGCTGTTTCAGTGCTATAATTTGCTCTAAACCCCGATTGACTGGGATGAAGAGCATTTGTGGCCTCAATGAAGTCAGTGATAACCACATTCACATACTTCTCCAACGCCTTGGCAAAGAAAGGAAGCAGTGTTATAGGTCTATAGTTGCTTACTACTGCAGGGTCAGCTAAGGGTTTCTTCAGAAGGGGAAGGATTTTACCCTGTTTCCACCTCGCTGGAACCTTTCCTTCAGACAAGGAAAGGTTCAGGACTTGATTAACAGCTGGATTCAAAACCTCAGCGACAGATGCTACTATTTTCGCCAGGCAGGGATCCGAAGGCGACCCAGATTTTAACGCCTTCATGATGGTGAGTGAGGTATCCAGAGAAACAGGAGGAAACTCCAAAAGTATTTCCTCCCTAGAGTATTCTTTAGGGTCTGGCACATCGTCCTGATTCATACAGGTGGGCATATCAAATGTGACTTGGATGGACTTTATCTTATCAAAGAAAAATTTAGCAACCTGATTCGCCCATTCCAGGGTGGGAGTGAAAAGACTCTGGGTAACATTGAGGGAAGCAAAATCCTTCACAATCTTAAACAGTTATCTACTACTGTTTCTGGCTTGATCAATTTTTGTAGCCAGGAAGCTTTTTTTCTTATCACACACTTTTAAGTAGTGCGCTTTAAGTGCCTGTTTATAGGTGTCTTTACTTAATGGGTCAAAACTTTTCCTCCATAAGCGCTCCAGGCATTTACAAGCACTTTTACTTTTTCTCAACGCCTCGGTAAACAAGATGCAAGATGCAATGCCCAATTCTGCAGCCAGCTTTCCAGAGCGTGTGTCACGTCTTCTAGGGACCCCTCCACAGGAATAGGATGATGGCCTAGTATTTCTGCCAAAGAATCGGGCGTAATTAGTTTAAAGGATCTATATTCTTTCGTTTGTTGAATACCATGAGACTGGGCCCTACTCCGCTCTTTTTTAAGCCAAAAAGTAAGCAGAAAATGATCGGACCAAATAATGGGAAGAGGGTTGTCTAAGTCGATGTTACATGTTGTAAAAATCTGGTCCACAATGTGACCCTTTTCATGAGTGGGAGACATCACATACGGGGCCATGCTAAGAATATTCAAAGATTCGCATAGCTTCTTGGTCTCTGGGTCTTCCTTTTGATCTAAATACTGGTAAATTGCAGACATATAGTCACACAGATGTTACAACAACATGGGCTCCCCTTACAGGAGGAGACGTGACCTTCGTGGTAGAGGCCCACAAAGCATACAGGATAGAGGCATTTTATTCATGGGTTGCATTCCCAGCATTCAAGCTGCACAACCACAATTAGCTATGGCTGGAATTAGTCCAGTGACCATTGATGCAGTCTTGGGTAAGGTTCCCATTACACTGGAAGAGATTCTATTCAGGATTGCACGAAAAGCGAATCAGCTTGATGCGTTTCCCCATACGAGATCCCAAGAAAAACTTGAGGCACAGTCTTTGCTGCAGTATATACCAGAACACACGGTACACCCTGATTAGCTGTTTTTCCAGAGTGCTTAAACAGATTCAGAATGAATATGGGGCAGCCCCTGTATGGGATTTGGGGATGAAACTGATGGACAATTTTTCCACAGCATCTGCAACAACACTAAGCAATATAAAGGGGAAGCATGAGCATTGACTAGCAGCCAGCAACTCATGCAGGTTGCTCCGGGAGACCAGGAGCGTGGACTACCTAAAATGTTTGAGGAAATCTATGCATCAATAGTTAGAGATAATTTGGAAGCCTTACCTAGTAAACTACAGATTAAGGGCAATCTTCACAAGGATAACTCGAAGCCTTTACCTAAGTCTTCTAAGAAGAAGTTGGATAGTAAGAAAAATAAAGAAAAGAATAAAACACAAAGTGGATCTCCTCGACAGGTGCTACAATTTGAGCAACTGTGATGCAAATAAAATGACTGGCAGGTATCAGGATACTCATACAGGCCCTTCTCATTCCATTAAGGAGTCATCCGAAAAACTCTCAGAGAGAGGAGAATAATCAGAGTGCAGAACAGAGCAGTCTGTGAAACTAAAGAAGGTCTCACAATACTCATCTAATAAAAAAGGAAGACAAACCTTAAAAGTCAAAGCTTCAATCTAAAAAAAGAAGAAGGTAGCTGGCATCAAAGTCAAGCATGGCATGGATATTGAGGGCGCTGCTTCTGAACGGGGAATGGGCTCCGACCCTGCTGGACAGCGCAGCAGAAGTCACTATAGTTCACCTAAATCTTTTTTTTTAATGATTTCGTATTGATTTCTTCCATTTGCAAAATTCAGAGAAACTTAATTAATACATTTCATGGCAGTTCTTCATACATAAAACATAACACATCAAGTATATGGAGAGAGGAAAGATAAAATACAGAATTCATTTGAATTATACAAGATATTTCAGCTCAGATCACCTCATAATTTAATATTACAAAGGAAAAGTGCAAGTGCAATAAATAGGATAAACAAATGTAAGCTTCATTGATAAATGTATCATCAGGCAGCCACCGCAGGTTAAAGGACTGAGTTACGTAGTCCCTACCTGCCGGCTAACTTGATTATCATAACTACCGACCCCCAAGCAATTTGTTTGAGTGGCCGTGATAAATTAACCAATCTTGTTATTGGGGCCCAAATTCTTTGCCTTAACTCATTTTTCCTTCGGTTTCTTAGCTTGTATACTGAAGAGTCTATATTGTAAATAGCCAGCATTCTAGATGACCAGTTGGAGAAAGTGGGGGGGGGGGGTAGTGCTTATCCATTGAGAAGTTATACATAAGCAAGCAATAGCCATTGCAATGAACAAGAAACCTATCTCTGGCCATACTCTTTCGTTTGTCTCCAAGCTATTGAATAACCCCAAGATTAAAAGAGCTGGGGTAATTGAGACGGAGAACCCTGAAACCATAGTTAAGAAAGCCTCAAGGTCCTGAAAAAAGATAACCATTTTGGGGCAGGAAAAAAGCATGTGTGGGATATCAGCAGCTTGTAGGCCGCATCTATTGCAATTCCCTCCCCTCCTTCCATTCCATTTAGCTAACTTAGCTGGGGTGTAATAGAGATCAAAGACAGACATAAAATGCTGTCTCCTGAGACTCCCAGTTGGCAACACCTGGTTCGCCAATTCCAATGAGTCCTATATAGATTGCTTCCCTTCCAAGTCTATTCTCCCATTTCGCATTCTGAGCATCGATGTCATCTGGGGAAGCTTGAATTAAAATTTGGTAGATCTTCCCTATCCGGGACTTACTCCTTACTAACTCCACCAAGTATATCTTTTCTGATATCGATTCTATCCTATTCTTGTTTCCCCCAAGAAAGCCCCTTATGTGCAAGTATTGAAGGAAGTCTCTTTTATCCACCCCAAACTATTCCTGTAGGTTCATAAAAGACAAAAGCTGGCCTTTCCTGCACAGGTCACCAAAAGAACTAATCCTTTTTCTCCCCCATCTAAAGGTGACTTGGTCCTGAAAAATTGGTGGGAGTAAACCCGGAGCGGAGAATGAAGTATATGCATTCAAGTTTGAGATCTTTAGTTTCCGCCGTACCTGTCACCATACTCTGTAAGCAGCTTTCAGTATTTTGAATTTAGTCTTTTAATAATAGCTGGGTTCAGACCAGGCAACCCTTAGCTCCCATCCCCAACCCTATTTCGTAAATAGTAGGTCTGGCCTCCACTGGGATTTTAGCCTTATCCCCGTCTAATAGGATACCCATGTGCTGTAAAATAGATGCTCAATAAAAAAAGAAGACTGGGAATAGCCCAACCCCTGCTGTCTTGGAAGGGTCATCCTCTTGGCCGCCCTCCTTGGTTTACGGTACCCCAATAGGAATCTCTGACAGATCCTATCTATCCTTGCTAAGGAGAATGAGGAAAATTCTAAAGGAACAGTTCTGACAACATATAAGAGATTTGGGAGGACCAACATTTAATAACATTACTTTGACCAAATAAAGAAAGAAGTAGCTGGTCTAGCCTTTCTAGTTTTTCCTCACATTGTCCATTATTGGGATGATATTCAAATCATGGATTTTATCTACGGCAGCTGTAATTTTAGGATGCCTCTTGAATGACCGAGAGGCCTGCAGATAGAGCAGTCTGGGAGCAGCAAATCTGGGTTTTCTCCATGTTTAACTTATATCCTGATAGGATACCAAACTGTTCCGCTAAGATCTTTCCCTCTTGAAGTGCCGAGACAACATTCGCAGTAAGCACTGCGATGTCGTCCGCATACGTCAGTGTTCTATAGTGGATACCATTGACTACCACAGCCTTGATATTAATGTCCAGCTCTAGTTTTTTTTAAATAGGGTCAATATAAAGAGCAAAGAGCAGAGGGGAACATGGACACCCCTGCCTTGTGCCTCTACTAATATTGAACTGATTTGCGTCCTGCCCTGATATGGGGATTAAAGCTTTCGGTGAAAGGTACAATGCTTTAATCGCCTGAATAAATTCTCCACATATTTCCTTCCACTGCAGGACAGACCACAGATGCTGCCAGGAGACCATGTCGAACGCTTTCTCAGTGTCCAACAGGACCACCCCCAGTGGTGATTCCGTAGCCTCAGCCCAGTCAAGGAGGGCTATAACCCGCGGACATGATCTGTTGTGTCCCTGCCATGGATGAATCCGTGTTGGCGGAGTGAAACCAGAGGAATGATGACCTTACCCAACCTGGCTTCAAGTATTTTAGAATATATCTTACTATCACAATTTATAAGTGATATGGGTCGATATGAAGCTGGAGTCAAGTCAGGCTTTCCCTTTGTTTTAAACACAACTATAGTTGTCTTCTGCCATGAACTGGGGACATATGCCCTTTGGGCAAGCTGGAAAATTTGCAGCATTTCTTGCCGCAGAGACTTCGACAATGCCCTGTAAAATTTTAGGGGAATGCCGTCAGGGCCGGTAGCTTTGCCGAAAGCTAAGGAAGTTAAAGCAGTCTCCAGCTCTTCCCAGGTGATCGGGATGCAAGGATTTCATTTTGTGCATATGTGACCTTCATTGTTTCTAGATCCTTAAAGAAATCTTCCAAAGATTTCCCCCCTGGCAGAGACACTCCCTCAGTATACAGCTGTTTACAATAATTTTTAAATACATTTAATACTTCTATTGGAGAATTTTGAATTTGTTCTCAGATGATCTCTAATTTTACCAATGCGATTAGTCACCTCTCGTTGTCACAGATGTTTTGCCAAGACCCACCCGGTATTTCCCCCCAATTCATTTAAATCAGACCTATACTGTACATATTTGGCTGCCACCTCTGATCCAAAATGATGATGGATTTTAGATTTAATAATCGCAATTGTCTGTTGACAATCCTCGATGTTATACCCCTCAACTTCTTAACTGCACAAACCATTTCCCAATTTCCTTCTGTAGTGCTTTCTGTCGGGAGATGGAGAAGCTCAGGGTCTCCCCTCGAAAACCTGCCTTGAAAGTATCCCAGACTATGATTTCAGAGACGGAGCCTCTATTAATATCAAAGAATTCTGTGATACACTTAGCCATATGATCACAATATAGTTGATCACCCAGAAGTTTTCTTTCGAAGGTCCAAGGCTTCTGAACTTCAGTAATGCCGGTCAATGAGAATTCAGCTGCTAAAGAATTATGAGCTGAAATGACCCTTGGGAAGCTCTCCATATTAACTATTTCAGCCAGTTAGACAGAAATAAAAAAAATAGTCCAGCCAGACTAGTTTTTTATGAGGGGCCGAATAAAAGGTGAATCCTGGATCCGCTGATCTATGCTTGTACCAACTATCGACCAGACCCTGTTCTCTCACCAGACCTTGCAAAGCCGACCTTCCTTCCCTGGTATGGTAGATCAGCATTTAGATTAAAATCACTATCTAAGTGAATATTAAATTTCCCACAAAGGATGTGGCCGTAGGGCAAGCTCAACATTTAAATAATTCAATGTATTGGGATCGTCTAAATTAGACACATAGTTAGAGCAGATCAAAATAAGGGCGTTGTTAGCTGTTAATTTATTGTCTACTATGGCCCATCGCCCCAACTTGTCTTCCTTAACTTGTTTAAAAAAAAAAAAAAACATGTGTTGCCAGGAATGCAACTCCTCTAGTTTTTGTCCCCACCGAGTACATGCTAGCATATCAAAGCCTAAGTCCCTCAGCCACCATCGCTTGCTCCAAGGTATATGGGTCTCCTGAAGGCAGATTAAGTTAATCTGCAATTATCGAAGGCTCTTAGTCAACATGCCCCATTTTTTATGTTAAAGCCACATATATTTAATGAGCAGATACGGATTTTACCCACCATCCTTATAGTTACAATTCTTAATGCTAAATTTCTCCATCAAATACACTAGATTATGATCAATCATCAAAATCATTTCATTCCTCCTTAAGTACATACGAGCGTCATGACATATATTAAAAATAAAACAGATCAACAACTGCTTACCCCTCCTACCCCATCCTCTCCCTATCCTCCCCTTCCCCTTGATCTACTTCCCCCCCATCACCCTCCCCTTTGCCCCGACCACCCTTCACTAATATCCAGACCTTCCAGATCCGGTGATGGAGTGGGAGTCCTCCTGTATTCCCGCCCCAGCCAAAAATTCTATCACTCATGCCCAGAGTAGGTAAAGAAGAGATAACTCAAAAATGTAGCAAGAGGAGAAAACAGAGCATAACTAATACACCCCAGCATTTGTAATATTTACTCGAGAGATTGTAGAAATTCTTTAGCTAGAATCTCTGATGAGAAGTGAGGGATTTCCCTCCAGATTACTTTAAGTTTGGCAGGATTCAGTAAAAAAATACCTGAGCTCCCTTATTTTGAAGTGGTTGTATCAACTGGCGAAGTCGCCAGCGGCATTCTACTGTAGTGTGGCAATAATCAGGCCTAAAAAAACAAAGTTTGTCCATTAAAAGAGCGTTGCCGGTCCGGGAGGGCTAGATCATAAATTGCTTGGCGAAGGAGAAAGTTCCCTACATAAATCAACATAGCACGAGTTTCATTCCCTGCTGACGATGAGGGTTTCTTATGCTTGAATGGGAACCTGTGTGCACACTGTATTTCTTGGGCTAAGTTCCAGTTTCTCTGCTCAGGGAGAGCCCCCTTGATAAGATCGACAGCACATTTTAAAGCATCGCCCCCCTCCTGGAATACCCAAGACCCTCAAGTTATTACGTCTCATTCGATTTTCAAAGTCCTCCAGCTTCCATCGGGTGTCTGAAATTTGATTTTCCAGTGTCACTGTCATTTCGTTACGGGTTGAGACTTCATTTTCCAGCATGTCCACTCTCCTCTCCACCTCATTCATTCTTCCCACAAACGAACAGGTTTCAGAGATCTTACGAATGGCCCCCTGCATCTTCCTGCAAGCTGTCTGGACTCTCCGACTTTCAATGTGTGTTTCTTCTCTGTGGGCCATGATACTTTGGTATATAGACTCCAAAGAGACTAGTTCAGCTTCAGCTTCACCTGTATTGTTTCCAGCTGTAGCCATGTTTCCTTCTAACTGGTGAGATAGAGTAGTCCCAGAGAAGAGCCTGGGTTTTCTTTTCCTTTTTACTACCTCTGTTGTGAGGATTCCTCCATTTCTTAACTGTAGCTGCATCAGCCGAAGTGTCACCTACCCCCCCATTCGAATTACTAGATTCTGAAACATGACCCTGACTATCTGAGTCAGACCAGTCTGAGAAGTCTGACAGGGAAAGAATTTATATCCGCCTTCTGTTTCCGGCCCCCGATTAACAGCAGTTTCTCCTCTTGAACCATGCGCTATAGCAGTGAAACCAGGCGGTTGGCATATCTCGTTTCGCCCTGCCATGGGTATCTCATCTTCATTATGTTGAATTGCCCCTTGCACCTCTGTATTACCAAGAATTAGAATCTAGCTCACCTCAGTGTCCGTGGGTGTCAACTGTAGAGGTATCCCAGAAGGGGCACCTTCCGCTCGATCTTAACTGCTGGAGCCAATATCCTGGTCTTGTGGGGTCAGGCTTGCAGGGGAGGGCTGGTCTGGCACCAAAGAAGTTTTCATGTTAGGGGTCCTCCCTGACTCCTTCTTAGTAGTGCGGGGGGGTTTACAAAAATTAGGCCGAATGCCTTCTGTTTCCAGTACAGGAGGACCTTTTAATGACCAGCCCAGGTCCGCCTTCGCTGAGGACTTCTTAACAACTGCACCGGTCTCCGTGTGGGTTTTGACTAATTTCGCCGCCTTAGCTGGAGGCATTGCAAAGATGTCAGCCAGGAGGGCTCCACCACCAGCAGCAACAACACCGCTGGCAAGGGAGATCACCCGCCAGGCAAAACGTCTCTAAATGCAGCAGGCCAGTGCCTTCCGGAGCGAAAATGCGTAGAAAATCCTCCCACAACGTTCAGTCTGTCCGACGGCAGCGCTCACCTTCCCCCACAGCAAACTGTCTGCAAGAAGGGCTGGAAAACACAGTTACTGGGCGGCCGAACAGAAGGGCTCCCAGCATCCATGATCAGATAGCCGGCATCATGCCCCCATTCATTATAGTTCACCCAAATCTTATGGAATGTCTGGCCGCAGTAGCAATGACTGACTACGTCCAGGTGTAAACATTGGACCAGAGACTGAGTGTCCTTAGTCAATTATATGAATTGTAACTGCAGACGGAGGGGGATATACCAAGCACCAAAAATGCTCTTTTTTGGGAGAACTTGTCATTCAGCTTTGGCATTCTCTTGGCAGAAAAGGATTGGCCACTGGAGTTTGTTGGGGATTGCCCAAAAGGGGAAAAGGTAATTTTACCAGCCTTTTCAGACCTCGTTCCAGATTTAGTTAAACATACATACACCAAGGAGTGGGCCTTAGAGCAAGTTCTGGCGTTATACCACATCCATGTGGGTTGGGATGACAGATCCCTTATCACATCATACCGGTGAGGTCAAACCCACAACGCAATAACAATACCCCATTAAACATGAGGCTAAAAACAAGTTAGAGAAACACTCACACAACTTGAATACCAAAGTGTGATCAAAAGTTGCTCCTCATTAATGAATAATCCTCTGCTTCCAGCAATGAAACCAGATCATTCATATAATTTAGGCTTAGGTTACAGACACTTGAACACTGCTATACACATATTTGCTGTACAAAACGTGTATTACGCCGTACTAATGAACAATATAGTACATAAAAAATACAGAACCACATTAGATATATCAGTTGGATTTTTCGCCCAAAATATAGTGCCAGAAAGCAGGTACTTGACAGCATTCAGTCCTCTAGGTTCTCAAAAATCAATCAATCAATCAATCAATCAATCAATCAATCAATCAATCAATCAATCAGTTAATTTGTAATGCGCACTACTTACCCGTAAGGGTTTCAAGGTGCTGGGGGGGAGGGGGTGCTGCTGCTACTGGTCGGAAAGCCAGGTCTTGAGTCGTCTCCTGAAGGTCAGCAGGTCTTCGGTTTGTCGTAGGCTAAGGGGGAGGGTGTTCCAGGTCTTGGCGGCGCGGTGGTAGAAGGACCTGCCTCCAGAAGTGGTTCTACGGATGCGCGCGACCGTGGCCAGGGCGTGGTCAACAGAGCGGAGTTTCCTGTTGGGTACGTAGAAGGAGAGTCGACTGTTGAGATAGGCTGGGCCAGCTTTGTGGAGTGCCTTGTGTGCGTGGATCAGGAGCTTGAAGGAGATTCTTCTGTCGACGGGGAGCCAGTGCAGGTTCCTCAGGTGGGAGGTGATGTGGTCGCGGCGCGGGACGTCGAGGATCAGGCGTGCAGAGGCGTTCTGGATTCTTTGCAGTCTGTTGATGAGATTGGACGGGGCTCCGGCGTAGAGGGCATTTCCGTAGTCGAATCTGCTGCTGACTAGGGCCTGGGTGACTGTTTTCCTTGTGTCAGTCGGGATCCATCTGTAGATCTTGCAGAGCATACGGAGGGTGTTGAAGCAGGTAGAGGAGACTGCGTTGACTTGTTTGGTCATGGTGAGTTTCGAGTTAAGGATGACTCCCAGGTTGCGTGCGTGGTTGGTAGGAGCCGGGGGTGTCCCCAGTGATGCGGGCCATCAGGAGTCGTCCCATGCTGAGGGGTTGGGCCTGAGGATGAGGATCTCCGTCTTGTCTGAGTTCAGCTTAAGTCGGCTTTCCTTCATCCAGTCGGCGACCGCCTTCATTCCCTGGTGGAGGTTGGATTTGGCGGTGAGGGGGTCCTTGGTGAGGGAGAGGATCAGCTGCGTGTCGTCGGAGATTATGTTGAGGTCGTGCTGTCGGGCGATGCGGGCGAGTTGTGCCATGTAGACGTTGAACAGCGTCGGGCTGAGAGAGGAACCCTGTGGGACACCGCAGATGATCTCGGAGGCTTCGGACCGGAACGGGGGGAGGCAGACTCTCTGAGTTCTGTCGGAGAGGAAGGAGGTGGTCCAGTCCAAGGCCTTGTCTCGGATCCCTGCGTCGTGGAGACACGTGAGAAGTGTGCGGTGGCAGACGGTGTCGGAGGCGGCGGAGTGGTCCAGGAGGATGAGTGCCGCCGTCTCACCTTTGTCTAGCAGGATCCTGATGTCATCTGTGGCGGCGATGAGGGCGGTCTCGGTGCTGTGGTTGCTGCGGAATCCTGATTGGGAGGGGTCCAGGATGCTGTTGTCTTCGAGGTGATGGGTGAGCTGGGTGTTAACTATTTTCTCGATGACCTTTGCTGGGAACGGGAGCAGGGAGATGGGCCGGAAGTTCTTGAGGTCGCTCGGATCTGCCTTGGGTTTCTTCAGTAGGGCGTTGATCTCGGCGTGCTTCCAGCTCTCAGGGAAGGTGCTGCGCAGGTGGGGTGCGATGGAGCTGCCGGCTTTGTTGAAGATGTGGTGTTGGAGAGGGTCAGACGGGGAGCCGGAGTGGATTGTGCCCATGGTCTTGATTGTGTCCTCGATGCTCACGTTGGCCCAGGTAGTCAGGGAGTCGTGGTCGATGGGGTAGGGTGGGTCCGGCATGTCGAGGCCTGTAGGGGTCGTCCGGGGGTTGAAGCTGTCATGGATGTCGGTGATCTTGTGGTGAAAGAAGGTGGCGAGGGAGTCGCACAGGGCTTGCGATGGCGGGATGTCGTTGGCGCTGGAGCTGGGGTTGGAGAGTTCCTTCACGATGTTGAAGAGCTCCTTGTGTTGTGTGCGTTATTGTCAAGGCGGTCTTTGAAGGAGGTCCTTTTGGCAGTCCTGATGAGGTGGTGGTGGTTGCGGATGGCGTCTTTGTGGGCAGCATGGCTGTCCGGCGTCTTGTCGCTGTGCTATTTGTTCTCCAATTTCCGGCAGGTGCGCTTTGATGCTAGGAGTTCCGGGGTGAACCAGCTGGCTCTCTTGCTGGTGTTTCTGTCGGTGGGCTTTTTCAGCGGGCTAAGGTGTTGGCGCAGTCGTCCATCCAGCGTCTGAGGGTGCGTGCACCATCGTCGGGGTTGGTGGCGTTGGTCGGTGGGTTGAGTGCGAGGTTTGTCTGTAGTTGTTCTTCAGTGACTTTGCCCCAGCAGCGGCGGGGATCTGTAGAGTGCGGTGGTGTGTGAGGGGTTTTCGGAAGGTGAAGTGGATGCAGTGGTGGTCTGTCCAGGTGAGTTCGGAGGCGTGGCTGAAGGTGACATGGGGGCTTGAGGAGAAGATGGCATCAAGCGTGTGACCGGCGATGTGGGTTGGCATCGTGACGAGCTGTTTTAGTCCGAGGTAGACGAGGTTGTCGATCAGGGTGGAGGAGTTGTTGTCGTTGTTGTTCTGTTGATTGCCACAAGGGTAGAAGAATAGACCAGAGCTGTTTCAGCCCTTGTAACAAAACTATTATAGGATCAGGCACTGTCCTATGTTGATGACATATACTTGACGAATGATGACCTGTCAACTCACTTGGCTAGAGTAGATCACATAGTTTTGGGATTTGGTCACAAGGACTAAAAATGTAATATTCAAAAATTGCCTATCTCAGTGTACTGTTCTTGGGATCCAGACCATGATTATGTGCAATAGGTACAACCGTTTTACAACTTGATTTGTCAAAACTTTTCAAGTTCACACTGGACAGCTGAACACACACACATTTTATATTCAGTACAAGCTGATAGCTTCAAAACAAACACACGTGTAAACACCACAAACCTGGTGATCTGTAAAATTGCGGTGCATCAAGGTACACCTATTTCACACATTCAATGAAGGAGACATTGTACCTATTGCATATAAATCACATTTATATACAAATACAGGAATATGTTTTGCACTGTCAGAAAAGTTTTTGATGGCAGTATAGACTGCAGAAGTGAAAGAAAGATCATTGGCTCAAGGGAAACACATAATTGTTGTGACTCCCTGTCTGGCCTTAGAGGCTGTTACGAAAGCCTGCATTCCAAACATGAAAGTTTTACATCTGAGATGGATACAATGGGCCAACTGACTCACAGCAACAGATGCAGATTACATTTGACTCTACATTATAAACACAAGAATATCTCCAATATGAACACAAATTTCCTCTGCCCAATTAAATCATGCCTCAAGATCAGTCTGATTACATATTCTACAATGATGTTCTGCTCAGCCTGCAGTAGGAAAAAAGCACCAATACTCTGCTGCTTGTGCAATGGTAAAGTAAAGAATGAAGGATGGAGAATTCCAACCCTATGAAACATATACGCAGTCACTTAGTGGTAGCACTGCACAGCTGGCCGAACTGAAAGAGATAATTCTGGCACTTGAAAATAAGGATCCTGGATTCCACACACTCACAGTGTATGATTCACATTATTGTGTCCAGTCTTACAATGAGTACTTACACTACTGAAGCCTGAATGGATTCAGAGATTCCAAAGGGTACGCAATAAAGCACAAGATGCTTTGAGGGCAAGTGGCTAAACTAAAAGCATGCTTGCCACAGACTCCTGTAATTCACACAGTAAGTCATCAGCGTGTAGGAATACACATTGCAGGGAATTCAATGGCTGATGAAGTCACAAAAGCAACAGTAACAAGCATTTGCAATGCAATAGGTCTCGCATTTACGCGAGTTTAAGTTATTGGCATTGTAAATAACAATGCCTTTTATTTATTTTTTTTAAACGGAAACAAAAATAAAAGGCATTGTCATTTGCAATGTCAATAGCTCAAACTCACGTAAATGCGAGACCTATTGCATTGCAAATGCTTTTTTTTTTTTTGCATTTTCATATAGCATGAAGTCAACCCGAAGGAGCGCTTTAGACGAGCACCAGTTATACAACACAAAGACACATAAAAAATGTTTTTCAAGGCAGAGGGAGATTAAGTGATTCGCCCAGGAACGCAGGATGTTGAGCCAACGCCGAGACTCAATCCGGGCTCCCCAGTTCTAAAGTGACAGCTCTGGCCATAACGCCACACCCTCTGAATCTCCCCAAGATTACTTTAATTTGCATTTATTTTTTATTTAAGGCGTGTGCGTTATATCTTATAAGCAGTTACATATAAGTGAAAGGCTAACAAAATATTTAGACTACTTTGTTTTTAGCTTCGACTGTGACCACGCCCACCCAGTCACTAACTCGAACAAAATGTTATTAGGAACACAGTTCCCATACTTTTTTATGCATTTTGACCGCTGATTAAACGTGAAACTCGTTTTCACTTATATACCAACTAAATGTCTCAGCAAATGTCTTTTAAGCGCTCGCTTTGCGAACACACACACCGAGCAACCAACACTTCCTATTTCTTGACTCGATACTACAGCAGGTTCAGGCATGCGCACTTCGGAATCAAACTGACGGAAAGGTAGAAGCGCAAGGAAATGAAAGAAGGGCAAAACCATAAACCAAGTGAACGTCAAATAACAGGATGACGCGTTTGCTGGCGTATCTCCCGGGTGCATATGGCAGCAATTTCGAATTCACAAAGCTAATAAAAAACAAGTATAAAGAGGGTTCAAATCGATTTTATAAAGTCATTGTTTTGCTTTATGTCGCCAGAAATTATAGAAGGTATATGTGTGCTAGTGTTCTTGTTTGATGAGGATAGACATTACGAATATAGTGTATTATTTTATAGCTTCGGAACAATAATACTTTTCATGAACTTTAATTGTACCGTTCAGTCTTTTTCTGCTTTCTATGCCTCTTGTTCGGAGGTCATGTGGAACGTCAAAAGAACACTCGGTTGACCCAGATGGGTGCCCAAATTTCCGCACTACGGGAAACATGTCTCTGGGAAACGTCAGACATGCTAGTCTCATTTCTATTTCGCATATTTAGGTCACTTGCCTGTGAAACCTTCCTTGTACATTTAGGGCCAGGAATCTGCAAAGGCGGCAGCCATCTTGAAAGATTTGTATTCATTTATTTATCCTATTTATTTAATTGCATTTTTATATAGCGCAGACTTTACCCAAATGTGTCAGAAATCTTCACAATAGAACCCAGTACGTTACATGAGAAGAATGTCACATATTTACACGATATGATACATTCACGCCGGTAATGTGATAATTCTAATATTCACAATTAAAAAATTAACTTAATTGCAACTGAAATAGTTAGGATGAGAATTGTATTATACAACAAGCATGATCGAGAACAGGTATTGCAAAACCCGGTCTCCAGTCTACTGCTAACATAGATCCAGTGAAAGCCCGGCGAGCCCGAGGATCTCATTTTTGCAGAGGCGCAGAGCTTTATGTAACATGGTCCGGCGTTTATGAAAACCCGCAGGTGGGCGCAATCTTCCAATGGAATATTAAAGTGAAATAAAGAAAGGGTTTAAAAAACATGTTTAGCTGCAGCGGCTAGGGTTGAAAGAACATGGATGTTTTGCGCATTGTTTTATTGATCACAACGTAGGTATGTAATAAAAGTTTTGGTTACACGGAGATATAAAAATGCTTTAATGAACATGTCGGTAATTTGTGAGCTGCAATGAATGGATGCTTCCATATAATGGGAATATGTCCTACAGAAAAGGAGTAAATGAGAACATGTTTCAAAAGCATAGAATTGTACGTTTCTGGTGGTCACCTCCCCACCACATTTTTTAAAACGTGATATCATTTTTTTCCCTGAAATAGGCAAAACGAGGGCCAGAGAAAAATACCGCGTAGTCTACACAGATCACCAGCGGCTGGAGCTCGAGGAGTTCCTTTCGAACAGATACATCACCATCAGGAGGAAGTCGTAGCTGGCCACACGTTCGGGGCTCTCGGACCGACAGGTCGGTATACATGGGAATACTGGCGGGCAGGCCTCGGCACTTCCCATGCTTCAGACGTGGGAAGCAGGCGGGGAGGCAGGCCACAGCTTGGTGCTACTGCAACCCAAGTGGAAGTAACACACGGGTGACGGGACGGGCTCATTTGCTCAATCTGTGTAGGAATGAGGGTCAGAGGGCGAAGAATTGGGCAAGATAAATAACGAGCACGCGAAAAGTAAAAGTGATCGCGATCGCGATCACGCGAAAAGAAACAAGCCCGGCGGAGCGTGGCGCGCGCGCGCGTGCTTGGGGGCGGGGGAGCGGAGCCTTTGAAGTGCTCCCAAAAGGCGGATTGCATGGCGGCACGATGCGCGTGATTGTGCGCGTGCTAGCAATGCAATCCGCTTTTTGGGAGCACTTTCCAGCCCGCTCTCTATTGTCTCGCTTTGCGATCGCTTACGCGATAGCAAGGCGAGACCTAAAAACTGCTTCAGTTGCTGAAATTACTCGTTTTAGTATGAGGATAGATGTAGAGATTTTGACAGCTTCCAACACTGCCTCAATGGTACCCTCTTGCCAAAAGGCTTCCTAACTAAATGCTCCTATCAGTTAAGTGTGTAGAATATTCTGTTTGCTCTATTCCCAGAGTGGGGGATAGAGTAATACCTCATTCAGATCGCAGGTTAGCACGGATACCTGCAACACATGAGGCTACTGCAGAGAAGGCGGCTACAATTTCACTACTGAAGCAACGCTATTGGTGGCCAGGTCTCTGCACACAGACCAAGGACTGTGTCCTCAAATGTGACATCTGCTAGCAGATGAAAGTTTCCACCATAGTTCACCCACCACAGACACCTCTATTGATCTCTGACAAGCCTCTGGCTTGTGTCTATTTGGACCACTGTGGATCCTTACACTCAGAAAGGTCGTACAAGTACATCATGTTAACAGTAGATTCCTGCTCTCGATTTCTATGGTTATGGCCACAGTGATCGGCTGACGCTCAAACTGGTATAAAGGACTTGCAAGTCTTTATTGGTACATATGCATTAGCCACATTCCATTCAGATCAGGGTTCAGCATTCGCCTCCAGGGCTACAGAGACACCATGGAAAAATTGGATGTGACCATGCAGTACTTCTCCCCCTATCAACCGGTGGGAAACACGGTAGTAAAGAGGAAGAACATGGGACTTAAAACAGTCTTTAACAGCTAGAGTACTAAGTTCAGGTCGCTGTTGGGTTCACCACCTACATGGGGTCAAGGAAGCCCTAAATAATCTGCCTAGAAAATCCCTGGGTGATCGGGTTCCCTATGAGATCCTGTTGGTGGTTAAGATGTGGCTTCCCGACCATGACAGTCTCAGGACAGTGGTGGCGGAAACGCCTTTTGATATCAGTGAACGTTTGGATGTTGTGCAGGACCTGAACAAGTTCAGAGAAGCACAGAGCAACATTCAAGAGAAACTTTCCACCACTGGTAAAGTGAAAGAAGCATCAGCAACTCCTGGTTGGATTCTAAATATTGGTGATCTGGTCCATGAAAAAATTGTGGACAGGAAGTAATTTATGCAATCCTACAGAGTGCATGTACCTGTCCTGGCTGTTGAAGGTACGCTCACTTTACTTTTACCGCCCCTTACTTGTAGCAAACACAAGAGATTTGTGTCAATAGATCTCATCAAACCACATAATGTGGCCAGTTCTACATATTAGGCCAAAAGGGCTCCTGGGTAGTTACCTGTCTCCTCTCACTACCCTACATGAAGTCCTGTTACAAGCTTTGACCGATGATGAAGCTTTATCTCCACAGCTCGGGACCAATAACTCTGAAGTATCACTTCTTCCTGTTACCTCACAAATGCCATACAATTATCATGTACAGAAACTCAGATTTCAATCCTACAAACAGGCATTGATGGTGTCTACCACAAAGTACCGCCATTGGAATCATCTATCAGTTCTACACAGCTCCACAAGCCTCCAAATTGTGTACAAACAGCCTACAGCTACTTTATCGACTTTGATGACTTCTCTTCGGATTTGTCAGACCCCGATCAACCTCCACAAAGGAAACAATGTGATTTTTACATTTTGTTCAAAAATACATAATTTATTCCTCCATGGAAAGACATTTATATTACAATTTCATTACTTTTCCTCTACCTTTGGATTGTTTTTTTTGCATTTGAACTCGTCAAGGAGGTTTTGAAACTTCATTCTTTATCACACATGGTACGAAGAGACCTTTCCCTGGTGAACCTTTCAGCTGTTCTAGTTCCTGATAGAATTCTTTGGGATAAGGTACCATATGATATATTTGGACTGACTGAAACTTTAAAAATACCTTATATTTTTGGATTGTCTTTAAATTATGTTGTTACTCCTGGAACTATCACTGATGATTGGGACATTAACACATGAAATGCTTGCTGATTTAAAGCATTACACTGTTTTCAATAGTGAAGAAATGAATAATGGTACATCTAATTATGATGAAATGTTCTCTTTTGACTATTATGATCACCATTATTTACATAAAGCAAGTACTTCTGGTGCAGTATTTAATTACACACAATGGGAACACTGTCGTCACCACCACAGGGTAGCTCGCAAACATTTGCATAGAAATGTGCATGGTTACGATTCAGCAGATCCAGGATCATTTTATTATAAATTAACACGTTCACCTAGCGTAGAAAATTATGCTCACTGACAATGTTGAATTATTCTGCATCTTTTACTTCTCAGTTGTTGACACAAGGGTATGACTTTTGGAGAGACACAATTGCTTTAAAATCCATATGGGGAAAAAAGATTGGCATGTTCAGGGGAATGAGGCTTTATTTAGAGTATGCCTAACCACACCAACTGATTTTCCTGAATAAAACTGTGCAGCAAACGTCCTGTCTCAACTTAGTCATAATAAAGGATTTAGGCCCACATGCATCAAACTAAAAACTGGTCGCTAACGGACAGATTCTCAGAATCTGCCCCTTTGCGACCAGTATTTTTGCATTTGAGATGCTTCATCCAAAATGCAAAAATTGAAAATTGCGATTGCATTTAAGGAATCGCAAATTGCGATTCCTTAAATGCAATGCTAGAAGAAATTTAAAATAGCGACGTCGCAAATTACCGAAAAATAAAACCGGTCGGTAATTTGCAAAAACTTTGAAAAATGCACAAAGGTGCATTTTTCAAAGTTACATGTTACACACACACATACACTTGTGGCATGTGTGTGTGCAACAAGGGTGCACATTACAATTTCAGTGGGACAACAGGGTGTCCATTTGACACCCCTGCACCCTTGAAATTGCATGCGTAATTTGCGAGTACCTAATGGGTATTCGCAAATTGCGCATGTAATTTTCATTCATTCCTATGGGCCTGTAGGGACATAGGAATGAATGGAAAGCCATTCCTTAATTGCAGGTTACAATTTGCGAGTTGCAATTAAGGAATGTTTAGGAATTGCTATTTTTATAGCGCTTCCTATATGCATAGGCTTTTGCGATTCCTTAATTACGATTCCTTAATAATCGCAATTAAGGAATCGCAAAAGCCTTCCTTGATGCATGTGCCAGTTAATTACACCAACTATTCCGACATTAGCACATTTTAAGATTTGACAACAGTTCACAAATTACACAGAGGAAACAATAGACATCATACTTAGGAATGGGACATACAATTCTTCATGTTCCAATCAAGAGGGCGGGTAAGTTGGCTATTAAACACTAACGGATGTCCAGCACATTTTCTTGACAACACTAAAGGATTTCGGATAAGTAGGCCAGACCCACTTTATGTGCAGACACAACACACAGGAGTGGTAACCAGATACAGCCTTGGAAAGTTGTGCCTAGAGTGGCTAAAACATTCAACATTGTCTGAGGTGAAATATCACTTGACCTTTCTTTCTGATGACATGGGTCTACGGGATTTCTTTACTAGGTCCTCAAAAACCACACCAAAAGCGCTTTCTACATGAATATACAACGAAGTGTGGAAAGTTTCACAGCAGGAAGCTGCTGAGAGACTGTGTTAGATTGGCAGAGCACATTTGGAAAAGGCTCTAGCCGTAGTAGATAATGGTATGACCACTTCATCCCATAGCATATATTTTTGGGGTAACAGTGTGTCATCTGACATCGACATTATACAGAGTGACATGGCCCTTTTGCAACATGGGCAATCACAGCTTAGGTCTATTATGTTACTAAATTGGACTCTACAGACACTACTCACTGGTTGCATCACATGGAAACACCTAAATACCAGTAGCTTGTTTTTGCTATACATTCTAACTTAAGAACAGGCCACTATGGCTAGGAAAGACATGACATACATAAAGTTACACATAGAAAAGTTGGGAAAATTACCATTCACTGTTACAGAAATTCCATCAGCAGATTAGTTATTACACATATTTATTTCTCTGCCAAGCTCAACGTTTCACTTGAATTACTGCTTACAACACCATCAAGTCATCAGATATGAACTGCTAGGCTAGGGGTTTGTGCATGAGTCATTGAGCTTACATTTCACATACTGATGTAGGAATGGTGTTACTGAGATTTTTCTTAGGGATGCAGACTGCGAGAATACTCTAGGCCATCCTCTCTTTTGCAGGGAGGTTACACTACACAGCGCATGTAATGCATCCAAAGAGATCTTGTCATGTTATCTGAAAGATTCTTCAGCTGCTGTGATTTGTCCGGCATTCATATTGCTTTCCAATGGTAGCTATTTGATGTTAAACGTTGAAGGCTGCTGTGAGATTCGACTGGGAATCACCTATCTAGTGACAGTTTCCATGATCATGACAAGTTCTGGTTCCACCTGCCTGTACAGTTAGGGATGTGACAGTTTGACCTTCGATTAAGATTTCTAATGTAAACTTTGATGCTTTAAGCAGACTGAAAGCCTCTTTGGTTCAGAAGGATGTGCCCTTAACATCTGCAAGTGAGATGTTTGATCTTCAAGTTGCAAAGTTTTCCTCTGAGATACAGTTGTTACTCCACACCAATTTCCCACACCATTTTGGGTAAGGGTGGGCGGACAACTCCGTTCCGCCCACGGAATGTGTGGAGATTTGCCCTTCCACGATAATAGGCAGAGAAACAAGGCAAATCCCCGCACACTCAGGCATAACAGAAGTTGGCCACCCGCCCGCAGTATTAAATACATTAAAAAAGCAATTTTTAAATAACCTTACCTTATCGGCGGCGTCCCCGGGCTTCCATCTTTCTCCAGCACGTCTTCATCTGGGAACTGCGCATGCGCGGGAGCCCGCGCATGTGCATTCCTCGGCAGGAATGCGCATGCGTGGGCTCCCGCAAATGCGCCGTTCCCAGGAGATGAAGAAGGATGGAAGCCCGGGGACGCCGCCGATAAGGTAAGGTTATTTAAAAATTGCTTTTTTAATGTATTTAATACTGCGGGCGGGAGGCGGGTGGGAGGCAGGCGGGAGACGGGATGTGCGTAACGGAACTATGTGGAGAGTGCAGAGATTGGCTCCATCTCCGTGCCTCTCCGCATAGGTCCCTTACGCACATTACGCCCACCCTTAATTTTGGGGAGCTAGTGCACTACATGTTAAACATTTCCAAAAGTGAAGAGGTAGAGCACTATTTTAAGACAATTGGCTCCGATAGGGTAAGCACCTTCCAGACTGTCTTCGGAGTTATTCCATCCTATATAAACTCCGTGCTTGGAAGCATTTTTGGAGACTTACCACTCACTGGTCCTGTTCCTACTTGTTGGGACACTGATTATATTTTATCTTCTCCGCAATGGATTTTCCATCACATTCCCAAATGGGGATGGCACTGCCACACATGCTCCTGTGTCAATAGAGAATGGTACAGTTCTTTGGTGCACCCTTGATCCAAGAACTAAACAATGACTGATTCTTGTCCTTTTGGACTGTCTGGCTACACTGCGTGCAGGCCGTATTCCACTGTCCACTGTGCACTTTTCAGTTTGCTGTAGACAAATGGTTGGGAATGCAACCGGTTCAATCTATGGACATAGAACTGCTTGTGGATCTCGTAAAGGCCCACTTGTGCCCTTGCCCTATGTAATTGCCATTGATTCAAAATGCATATCATGAGCCTTGCTAAGATGCATCAGCTCATGGTAATTTAGATCCTGGCTCATCCTCTGTGAATTTATTGCTGGTCGTTCCTCCTTGGGTGACTGCTGAGCGGGTTGGATTTGAACATGTTTGCTCTCTGCAGCTGGTGCAATTGGTGCGACCGGGAACATTGTCTATGGTTCCTAGAACAGCAATGTTTCATTTAGTCCTCGGAACATTTAACCAATCTGACAGTTTTGAGCAGCACAGATTTTTGTATTTGGCCTTGTTTTTTTTTTACCGTTCTATATTACTTATAAATTGTATTTTTGTATTTGCTTTTTTAATTAGTTTTACTACAGTTTGGCTTTCTGTATGCTCTTATTATTAAGGAGCACAATTATGTTTAGGTTTTCATGAACGTATTCTTTTTTAGCATATAATTTAGGAAGCTTTCAGTCACCTTGCGTCCAAGGAATGGGAGTCATATGGTCACAGGCCCGAGTAGATACACCACCATTTTACATGCTCATATTTTAAAGTTGCCATCTTTCCGTAAACGCTGACACTTGAGACACATTTGCTTGTGTGCCTGTGCAGGATAATATTCCCTGAAATGGCTTTGCTTACATCTACACTTCTTCGTAGGCATATTATTGAGCTCCTTGAACATTCTGTACTAGGACTAAGGTCACTGAGCAAAATGTTGTTGTTTGTTATTCTCCACTCTGCAATTTGAATGTTGAGTGAATGAATGTGTCAACAAAATTTCCACTGGTTGGTGCACAAATACAGTAAGGGAATGACCCATGACAATACTTTCACACCGTTAGATGCTGACACAAACTACTTCCACTGCGTTAGGGCATCCAGGCAGCCATGTGACTTCGGGATTAAGGGTAGCAGAAAAATTTGCTACAAGTCTTCTTGCATTTCCATGCAATTGTGTAAGAACTGAGAGAGCACAGCCCTCCCTCTCACTGCAGAAAAGAGCAAACGCTTTATTGTAATCAGGCATTCCCAGTGCCGGGGCACAACAGAGACTTTCTCTCAGCTCTAGGAAGGTAACCAAGCAATCATTGTCCCGGGGGAACTGGATGCGACACATCTTTGTGTGTCAGCCTCTGTAAAGGCTTAGTAACTATGGATATGTTGGGTATTCACTGTAGACAGTAGCCCACCATTCCCAAAAACATCCTGACTTCTCTCTGATTTTTTAGCAGATTAATCTTCAGAATCGCTGAGATTCTCTCTTGTGACACCTTCCTTGTTCCCTTCTCAATGTGATGTTCAAGATACATAACTTTATTTTGACAATATTGTAACTTACTTAGGGACACATTATGTCCATTCTAAGCCAAATGGTTCAGCAGTGCAATGGTGTCTCGTTTACATGCTTCTTGGGTTCCTGATGTGACCAGGAGGTTGTCAATATACTGCACTATGACTGAATTAAGGGCATTATTAAAGACTTAAAGTTATTTTTAAAGATCTGAATAAGATTGAAGGGCTGTGGGACTCCGCATCATGCCAAAACATGACTCTGGATCCAGAAGGCGAAAAGATACTGACTGTCCTCATGCAAGGGAATAGACAAAAATGCCTGACACAAATCAATCACAGTGAACTATTCAGCTTCACATGGAATAGGAAAAAAAATCACAGCAGGATTCGGTACCACAGGACAACAGGGTATAGCAATGTTATTAATCTTTTTCAAGTCTTGAAATTTGCTGGATTTACAGCTAGGCTTCTGCAAGGCCAAAATGGGTGAGCTACATGACTTCCCATTATCTCTTTCAAAATGACTTGTTGTATCATTAACTCAATCACCTATGTAATTCCAGCAATAATTTCAGGAGTCAGATTGTACTGAATGTTCTTGGGTACTCAAAATTGGGATTGGCAGTTATGCGGATAGGCTCAACTCTTTTTATGAAACCTATGTCCTTTCCTGAGAAGTCCCAGACATCAGGTTTCACCGTATCTCTCAGATATGGTGGCAAATCATCATCTGTCATCAAAGTGTACAATCCAATGGTTGGTCCTTGACTTGCTAATTTGAAAGAGATATCTTCAACTTGAGTCTGAAACTTCACACCCTTTGGCGTAAAGTACACGGTGCAATTTAACTTGCACAATAAATCACCAGTTAGTGGTGTGTGACTGAAGTCGCACACCACTAACTAGTGTTTTTCTTCAAAGGCCCCTATTTTAACAGGCACTTCGCGTGTTACTGGATTTGTCATTTGTTTACTTGCAACTCCTACAACTTTAATTCTGAGAGGAGTAGGTCTGGAAATGCCACTGTTCTAATCGTGGAACGTGTAGCACCGGTATCAATCAAGAATGATCCTAGGTGGCCATTCACATTACCTTCTGCGAATAGACCTCTAGGACTGCACCAAGAACTCAATCTTCCTCCGTCCTCAGGCACCATTATAGTAAATGACCTGAACCATAATCCCCAAGTTTGTCCAACATGGGTGATGAGTACAGGCCCCAGCTAGGCCCGCAGAATACAAGGGTTCGCTCTCCTGTAACAAAAGCTAGGAGGAAGTTGGCACGGAAACTGCAAATACAAAGACAGAGTTTATTAACCCTTAAGGGTGGTCCTACAACCTACACAACACTCTTCAGTATTGCATAGAGTAGCACAAAGAACTTGCGTACGTGGTCCCCTTTTATACACAACAGAGGGGCTCATAAGTGGGTGGATACAACATAGAGCAAAATTCATTACCATTTATGGACATTTTCGATACAGGATCAATATATGGGCGGAGTTAACAATTTCCTGAGCCCGCGAAAACATGGTCAAACAAGGACTAACTGATAACAGATGTGGTCAAGTCTGGGCATGCGCCAGACGGACAAAGGAGCTATTTATAGACTGTTACTAGGCAGATTACAAGAGCAACTAGCGAAAAGGTAGGACTCTTCTCGTGCAAAGCACGTGGAGACATGACAATACAAAATGGAGTCCAGACTTTAGTCAACATAAGACAAGAAACATGTTTTAACTAGAGAGAATTCATGTCTTTAGTGAATGCTTAATCATATCGCTGTTTTAGTTTTCAACAGACGACCCTTTCAGCATTTACTGAAGACATTCGGCTTGTTGGGATAATCATCATATATGTCAATTTTCATCATCTCTTCCACCTCTTTGTTTAAATGTTTCTGATAGGTGACATTGGCAATAGCTTTCTTATCAGGAATACAGAATGACACACATAAAGAACAGAGTAAAGGACCACACTGAACACAGATGCAACAGGAAAACAGAACTGCTACAATAATACAGAGACCAGTTAAAACTTTCCATCCCCATGTAGTAATCAATGCCCAAAACCATCCAGAAAAGGTCCAAGTGCCATTTTCTGTATGAATTTCAGCTGCAATTTTATGCAATTTATTAATGGCGTTATAGACTGATGGCGTGTGGTCAGGAATGAATGCACAACAGCTACTTCCGATAATCCTACATGCTCCACCTCTGTCTGCTAACATAACATCTAATACCATACGATTCTGTAACGCAACAATTCTAGTGATTTGTAATTCTTCCGTAAGATTCCCAAGAGCAGCAGCGGCTTGATTCGTTACAGCCTCTACAACTCTTGTTAATCGTCGAACCTTCCTACTATTTAGGGCAGCCCCAACAAAGAAAAACAATCCTAAGTTAAAATCAACATACTGCTGTAAGCTAGTGTCAGTTTGGTAAACATCATCAATAGATAGAGTATGTTTATACCTATTTACAGTTACATTGTTCAATAACTTCAAGTCTTTATGATAGGATGCAGGCGCTAAGAATACAGGGGGCAATAAGAACGCTACATAACATACTCCGGACCAGCCGGCTGGTAAGCGATAATAACCCTTATTCCCACATACGAAATACGTATTATGGGAAGCTAAGAAAGTACTATTATTTAATCCATCTATATTCAAAACAATAATACAGTCACTAACACCAACAGGAATATGACCCACACTCTGAACACACAGGTCCGCTTGAGCTTGTGCCACTTGAATCACAAATTGTTCGTTTCCAGCAGTGTCTCTGGTGTTCGTGAAGATGTAGGGGATCGATTCATTATCTGGTCGATATTCTTCCCACTCCCATATTGTCCCATTCGCTTGTGGATAGCCTTCTTTATCTTGATGACATTCCCTATTAAGTCTAAAAAGTAATCGTCCCACTGTAGGTTTCCGAGTGGCAAAAAGCAAAGTGTACCATGCTCTACAAGAGCCATTATGAGAGAAAGGAAGAGGTATAAACGGCGTTCCTCCTTTCTTCTGATGAGCTGGCATCATACCACATATCCAACAGTTCGTAGCATTTGTAGCAACATGGGTATGTGTCGTACTTTGCAATTTGGGACCGCTTAGGAAGCAGGGCCCTACCCCTGTCTATCCCGGTATTAGTGAACCGCGAATGGTTAATGCGGTATGTACAAGTGCTTTGTGTAACGTTTTAGCTATGAATGCACTGTGTATACGTTATTATACATCACTACGTGGGTTCCATCTTAGAGCGGTGGCCATCTTATGGTTGCCCTCACATAGGCTACATAGCATGGAGCAAATACGAGCCTTTTAGAGCACATGTGTTTTCCTTTGACTTCTCTGTGACCTGGGCAGCTTGGCTCCGCTGCCCCCGGTCAGTCCGGTCTCACGAGTTCCCCGTCCTCTGGCCACCTGTGATTAGCATCAGGGCTTGACACACCATAAAGCCTTTACATTAAACACGAGCCTCCAGCTAATCTCTTTCGCACCTGACTGTTCCTGCTTTATGGCTTGTTTTCCAAACAGGAGATGCTCATGTTTATTGGGGCCTATCGATATCTGATGTGGGATCTGAGCCTTGCTGGGTAAATAATTGCGGGCTGACTTAACTGGAATGTGGGATGGTCATAATGACTCTGCCTTTTCGCTTGTAATGTATACTTTATATGGCCATATCGTAAACCAAGGAATGTATGCCTGAAGCAGGATATTCTGTATTTAAGGAGAAGCCCGTTTCTGTGTTTTTTAGCAGTCTCCTGAGAACATACACGCTGTTGTACTTCTAGGATACCTGTAATTGGTCTGCAGCCAATAAATTGATCTTTGACTTCACCCAGAAGACTCTGTGTTTCTGTAGGTCTGAAACAGGAAGAACCCCGAAGTCATAGGGTGTGTTCCCCTGCACCGCTGGGCTTAAAATACGCAGTACTTCAGTTGGCGCCCAACTCGGCGCGATTTCAGCGGTACCGGTCCAAGCCAGAGGTTCGTGAGGAGCTTCGTGTGGAAATTCTGGAGGAAGGCCGCCACTTCATCGACCCCTGCATGTCGACGTGGTCCAAAAGTCTTTTCTGCGAGGTTCTCCGCGTCCCGACGGCTACGAAGGACTGCTGCCCTGATTAATCGCCCTGTTTTGGACCCTTGACGATTTTTTGGTAGAGCGAAACAATCGAGAGAGTCTTCTGGTGACGCCATTTATCATCGATATTCAGTTAAGTATAAGTGGAGCGTCTCCCAGTTTGAATTTGGTATCCTTCGGGATCATTTTAATTTGGTGCTTGCAAGTCCCAAAGCCAGAGGACTCGTGTATTCACGAGACTATCGTATTCGATAATCCTTTGACGTTTGAAACTAGACTAGTGAGCGAAGATGCCTGGTTCTAGTGTATTTGGTAATTGGTTTTGTTTTAGTTGTAGAAGGGATTTCCAGTTAGAGGATTCATGTCCGGTTCCTCCAATTGGAACTCCTACTTATGAGCTTTATGTAAAACATGGCGTGGGCCCCATTGCATATAATGAAGTATGGATCCGATACACCAGAAAGGACGGTGTTTTAAAATGGCCCCAAAATGGTAGTTTCGATACAGATATCTTAGATAATTTGGAAGTTAAATTGTTTAAAAAGAAAGCCCGGCCGGCGATGTTTGATTCTTTCCGCCTATGGCGAAAGGAAGCCAAACAGAAGGAAATTAAGCTAGCAAAAAAGAATAAGAAAGAAAGAGGTATGTCAATGATGCAAGCAGCTGTGCAATTTAAAGATAATGAGGAGGAACAAATGAATGAGCAATTACATAGACAGCGCAAACTAGGGATTGATAAATGTTACCCTGTTTTGTCACCCCTTGTGCAAGATGAGACAAAAGAGAAAGAGAAAGATTCCCTAATGTCCCATTTGCTAAGTTCGCCACCCCCGTATGCGCAAAATGCTACCGCGCCTCCACAGCTTGTAAATGCGCAGCCTCCAGTAAATATGCCACAAGCCTTCCCACAGCCGCCAGCTCCTCCTCAGCTGGCTCCTACCCCTATAGTGCAGCCCTTTCAAGGGCCGCCAGTTTTGTTACCTGTTACCCCCGCGCTTCCTGTGACTTTGCCTAGCACGCCAGCGGCTTCCCCTGGCGCTCCTTCTTACACTACCCAGGTACCTGTATCTGAATCTGTTTTTGTTCCCTCTGTCTATCCCCCCGTTGTCGCTTCAACTTCTCCTTCAGCACGACAACGACTAGCTAATGTAGTGACTACTTTAATGTCGCCTCTCTTTGGGTCATCTACTGCGACCCCTGGTTTACAACGTAAGCAATTGCGCAGTCAGCTGCCTGATCCTGAAGAGAAAAAGGTATTAGATCATATGGCGCGTAGGTGGATTATTTTTTCTTCACTCTATGAGGTGGAGTCAGTTGTTGACGTTTTTCACCAATGGGATGCCCCGAAACAGAGGTATGTGTTCGAGAAAATGTGTGAAATCCTCTGTGAGGAATTGGATGATCATGGTAGAGATCCAAACCCGCAGGAGTTATGTAGAGTGAGATTCGATTTTGGAAAAGGCATGATTGTGGGCCCCGATGTGAATAAAGCAGTTGCGGCCTTATTATCTTTGAGGAATGATGATTGCCAGCAGTCGTTGTTTGAGCAGGATTTCCCTGTGGGGAAGAAGGTAAAAGCGCGCCAATATCCGATGCGTGAGGTTCCCCCAGTTTGGAGACCTGCTGATCCGAATGCTAATCCACCTGTCTTAGCACATTTACAGTGTGTTTGGGTGCATGTCCCATGGAAGCGATCTGAGGTGTTAGCGCTTAAGCAGACATTGCCTGACCCCCGTAAAAACCCTACAGGGTATTATAAGGAGTTATCCCAAACTGCAGAATCGTGCGTCATGAATCTGGCTGACATAGATATGTTATTTGGGAATGTTGTTCCACAGCCTTTATGGGGATCCTTTCGTAATGTAGATCACGCTGCAGAATTGGGTAACACATGGGCTAATATCATTGCCGCAGATGCTGGCCAAGTTGGTGGCGCGAAACCTGACCCTTTAGTAGCAGAACTCCCTGGTCGAATTATTACCTACATGAAAACTATAATGCCCGCGATGCGCGTAAATTGGGATAAATTATCCGCATGCAAGCAGAAGAAAGATGAGACAGTGTCCGATTTCTTCACCAGGTTTGAAGAAACGTTTATCGACCACAGTGGTCAAGACATGAGCACTGAAGGTGGCCAACGGTTATTTGTTGATAAGTTTGTGCAGAATCTACTTCCTGAGCTATGTAAGAAATTAAAAGATTCAGAAAGTTCTTGGGCTGTTTCCTCTTCAGCGCAAATACTGGCTACTGCACAGTATTATGAAAATAGAGATAAAGACGAAAAAGATAGAACAGATAAAAAAACGAAAGAACTGAAAACAAAGGTCCTTTTACAGCAGGCCTATCCGCCACGTGGAGGACAGAATAATTACAGGCAAACACAAGGTGTCTATCACCAGCCCCAACAGTTTCAGAATAATCAGCAAATGAATGGGTATTATCAACCACGCTTCCCTGTAGGTCCCAACCAATGTTCATATTGCAAAGAGGAAGGTCATTTTAAATATAGTTGCCCTAAATTAATGCAGCGTAACAGTAATGCGTATGGCGCAAGAGGTAGAGGTGGTCAGCAAGCTCCTAGAGGCAGAGGGCGTGGAAATGTTCCCCAGAACGCGCGTCCTCTTCCGCCTCAAAATACCATAAATAGCTTTGATCAGCAGGCCAACGCGACTGGTAATACAGCTCAGTACTACAATAATGATTATTATGCAGAAGACGACAATGTAGAGGATAATGATTACTAGGACAGCCGTAGACAGAGAGAGGGAGTTGTTTCAGTGCCAGTGGATCAGAGCAGACCTTATGTTAAAGTAACTACAGCAAATGTAACGGAGCCCTTTCTGCTAGACATTGGTGCTGCAAAGAGTTCAATTATGCATTCAAAACTCCCTGGCGCGCCTTTGTCTGGCGAAATGAATGTTTCAGTAGGTTTTTCTGGCGCCCCAGTTAGGAACCCGATTTCTAGTCCTATGTCTCTTTCTGTTGGACCTTGCGAGCTACAAGCACCTCTCATCCTAACAACAGGTTGTGGTGAGAATTTGTTAGGATTAGATTTGCTAAAAAGATTGCATGCCACACTGTATTGTTCTCCCTCAGGAGTACAACTTACATTAGGTAAGAAAGTGATTTCCCCAATGTATTTGTCTAAAAATGCAATGCCACCTGAATTGTCATCCCTTCCGGATGTCCTTTGGGCTACTGGTCCCAATGATGTGGGTCTTTTGGAAACACCGCCATATGTGGTCACTTTAAAAGCCAATGTCAGATTGCCACGTATTCCCCAGTACAAGATCTCCAATGAAGGTCAGAAGGCGTTGTTAGAAATTGTCAGCGATTTGATTAAAAAGGGTGTAATTGAAGAGACAAGAGGCAACGTTTGCAATAGTCCTATTTTACCTGTCTTAAAACGAACGGACACTTCACAGCCACCTGTTTACAGATTTGTGATTGATCTTAGAGAGGTTAATAAGATTGTTGTGCCACAGTTTCCAGTTGTCCCTGATATAACTGCCTTGTTAACCATGATTCCAGCCTCCGCTGCATGGTTCTCAGTGATCGATTTAAAGAATGCCTTCTTTAGCATCCCAATTGAAGAGGAGAGCAGAGACATTTTTGGCTTTAGTTTAGGAGGTCGCAGCTTCCGCTTCAAACGCGCTCCCCAGGGCTACTGTGAAAGTCCATCAATATACAGCCAGGCTTTAAAAGCGCAGCTTGATGCACTTGTTTTACCGAGTGGCGCTATCCTTATTCAGTACGTTGACGATTTGCTAATCGCCGCGGATACTGAAAAGATTTGCAAAAAAGCTACATTGTCATTGTTGCATCATTTGTCTGCCTTTCATCACAAAGTGTCTCTCTCAAAATTGCAATATTGTCGACAAGAAGTGACCTACTTAGGTCATCTCTTATCGAAGGAGGGAAGGAAACTGACCCCAGAAAGAATTCAAGCCATTGCACAGTTGAGTGTGCCAAGAACACAGAGAGAAGTGCGTTTTTTCTTGGGCATTACTTCATACTGTAGGCATTGGATTCCTAATTTTTCCTTGTTGGCAAACCCTTTGTTAGCATTAACATGCAAAGACACACCGAATCCTATCCCATGGTCTGAAGAGTGTCAGAAAAGTTTTTGGGAATTGCGTAATGCATTATGTTCAGCTCCTGTGTTGGGTACCCCTGACTACAGCAAGCCTTTTACATTGTATGTTCACGAGAAAGATGGTTGCGCGTTATCAGTGTTAACACAGCCTTTTGGCGACAGACCGCGTCCATGCGCATATTTTTCATCAACCTTGGACCCTGTAGCGAGGGCATTGCCAAGTTGTCTGAGAGCCACAGCTGCCGCAGCTATGTCTATTCGACAATCTGCTGGACTAGTAATGGATAATACATTGATTGTTATGGTTCCGCATGCTGTGGACACATTGTTAAACAGGACCAAGACGCAGCACTTAACTAGTGCGCGATTATCCGGATATGAGCTGACACTGTTAGCAAATCACATACACATAAAGAGATGCAACACGTTGAATCCAGCTACATTATTGCCAATTCCAGCAGATCTAGATGAGATTGAGCAACATGATTGTCTGTTCAGAACAGAAGAAGAGACGAAAGGGAGAGTAGATCTCAAAGATACTCCCCTGACTGAGTGTGATGGTACCTTATGGGTGGATGGTTCGTGTTTCAAGCTCCCGAATGGTGATACGACTGCTGCATATGCTATCACTACTTTGCACACGATTGTGGAAACTGCACGTGTGCCACAAAATTCGGCTCAAGCAGCAGAATTAATTGCCCTTACGAGAGCATGCGTGTTGTCTGAAGGAATGAAAGTGAACATATATACGGATAGCCAGTACGCCTTTGGCGTGGCCCACAGTTTTGGGCGATTATGGAAGGAACGTGGGTTCCTGACTTCGCATGGAGCTAAGATTCAGAATGGCAAGTTGGTGAATGATCTCCTTGAATCACTGACCCTACCGTTGCAAGTTGCGATTATGAAATGCAGTGCGCACAAGAAAATCACTGATGATGTTGGTCGTGGTAATGCGTTTGCTGATGAAGTTGCGAAAGAAACAGCAAAAGATGTAAAGACTCGAATGTATGTTGCAGGCCCTGCAAGATGGGTTAGTGATGTTGGAATGTGTGAAAACACAATAGCAAGTGTAAAGTCCCTTCAAGCTGAAGCCACAGAGAAAGAGTTGAGCAAGTGGAGAGAAAGTATGGGTAAGTTGGATGAGAATGGTTGTTGGGTTGACCTGTCAGAACATAGGCGATGGTTGTTGCCTGATGCATATGTGCTTCCAGTGGTCACTATGGCACATGGAATGGCACATATCAGTATGAAAGGAATCTGTAAGTTATTGGCTCCAGTATGGCAGAATGCTGGAATTCCCAAGTGTGCAGAGAATGTGGTCAAGAATTGTATGGTATGCTTGAAGTACAACCCTGGTAGGGGAACCCCAACTCCAGCTGGTCATTTTGCGCCTCCATCATATCCATTTGAAGTTTTGCAGCTAGATTTTATTCACATGGAAAGGTGCAACAACCTGAAATATGTATTGGTGGTTGTTTGCGCTTTTTCAAAATGGATAGAGGCCTATCCCCTAAAAGATAATACTGCTCTATCCACAGCCAAAGCCCTTGTGAAAGAATTTTTCCCCAGGTTTGGAATGCCAAGAATGGTGTGGAGTGATAATGGAAGTGAGTTTGTGGGTAAAGTGATGAAGAATGTGTGTGAGGGACTAGGTATAAAGCAGAAATTCCACGCTGCAAATCACCCCCAATCAGCTGGATTAGTAGAGCGCTACAACGGCGCTTTAAAACTTAAATTGGCCAAAATCCAGGCGAGCACCGGTCTTAAATGGCCTGACGCTCTGCCTTTAGCACTCCTATCCACAAGAATGACCATACACTCACGAGTGGGACTTAGTCCTTATGAGGTAGTTTTTGGCCGCCCGGCCAATGTATGGGGTGTGCCAAGACCTACAAAATTCAGTGAAATCGAGCATCCAGTACTGCTTGATTACTTGTATGATTTGACGGTTAAACTGCGTGTTTTACACCAACAGGTGCATGATACTCTCCCCCCGGCCTCTGAGGCTCCAGGACACCCCATTGACCCTGGCACGTGGGTGCTCATCAAAAACTTCCAGCGGAAAAGTAACGATGAGCCCCGCTGGATTGGCCCTCACCTCGTACTACTGTCTACAAGATCAGCTGTTCGAGTAAAGGGGAAGAAGAACTGGATCCACGACGCCCACGTGAAAAGAATCCCTTTGCCTCTGCCGTATGACCAGTGGGTCCAGGAGGGTATCACAGACTCTGAAACAGACACTGTACCTCGTTTTGTGCCGTTCAGTGATGCACGCATAAAAGGCACAACTTCAGCACAGGAAAGTGACGATATTTTGCAAGAAGCTGTGCCACCGTCAATTCGATTGGACACTACCGAGCCTGAACTCTTGTTTCAAGATCAAACAGTACCTGTCCGTCTCCACTACAATCTGAGACCAAGGCCTATGGACAAATAAATATTCTTTTCCTCACCTTTTTGTTTTTGATACCATAGCTCTCCCATCTGAAGGACTTTCTTGATTTTTGTTTTTCGAACCACCATCCGGGTTCAGCCGCAGGGTCGCGGTGCCAAGACTTTGGGGTACAGGCCGAAGACGTTAGGTCAACGGTTCTGGTTGGTCTAGGGCGTTTCCTGGACTGACAGGCGTACTCCTTAGCAGAAGAAACTCACCCGCCGCGAGCGGCACGATTAGAGGATGGAGTTTTTTAAGATGGAGAGACCCGCTGAGGAAATGAACTTTAAAGCAAGAATATGTAAAATAATGAAAAGCAAACGTTTTGTGTTTTTATGCCTGTTTGTACTATGTAGTATGGTAGTGTTTACTGTAGGATTTGTATTCTTCTCCTCTCAAGAGCCCATTGCACCCACTGTACAGCCTATATCTCCTTCTACTGTCTCCTCACACTCTTTTCACCCTCTGCCTGAACATGAACAAGCCAGACGATCAGAATTTGTAAACAACTCGTTTATTCAGCTCCTGCACCAGCACCAACTAGTCATGAATACAACCAATTGCTGGGTGTGTGGTTTAATGCCACATACCATTAACAAGGGTATTCCTTATCTAGTGCTGCCGTTTAGTTACAATGGATCGTCATGGGCATTCCAGACCATGTTTCTCTTTGCCCTAGATGCGTACTCCCCGCGACAACCGCGTTCCATCAGACCTAGCACCAATAATAAAGCTTTAATGAAAGGAGTTGCCGATATGAGCAGAGATATCGATGCATACTCATCTATTCCCAAAGAAGAGTTGAGAGCTTATGTAGGGTGGAACGCGACGGGGTATAGTATTAGTCTGGGTGAAAGACAGCGAAAAATCTCATCCCCAATCTGGGTCGTACCCCACATAGGTCGGTTATGTTTGCAAGGTAATGGTCAGAATCCAAGAGCTCAACTGGGAAGAAGTGACTGTACTGAGACGTACACTTTTCCGTCACAGTTTTCCCCTGCGTTTTTGGCTGCCAAGGGTACATATTTTGTCTGCAATGACCGAGCATATACATGGTTGCCCCCTGATTTCTCGGGCACATGTTATATTGCGAATCTGCTACCGCCAACATTTACTGCTGCCTCTGACTATCACACGACCAGAGTTGTGAGAGGCGTGATTAGTAAGGAGGATACTGCCGGTCAGGAAGCGGGAGACTTCTTTTTGGGTTTCTTGCCGTTTTGGGGACCTATGGTCAATAGTAGGAACCTGAGACAACTGACTCGTGTGGTTGAATCCACTGTTAATGTTACGGCTGGTGCCCTTGGTAATTCGACAGCTGAGCTCCAAGCGGATCGCCTCATGACTTTGCAGAACCGCATGGTTCTAGACGTCATACTTGCAGACCGCGGTGGGGTATGTAAGGTTATCCAATCTAGTTGTTGCATTTTCATACCAGACAACGCTCCAACAGTTTATCAAGCCATCTCCAAACTACATAAAATATCTGAGTCCATACACGTGGATAAAGGAGATTGGTCACTGGTGGGGTGGTTCTGGGAACTGATATCTGCCTGGGGTTGGAAAGTTCTGATGGTCATTGGAATGATCTTAGCCATCCTTTTCCTGTTCTGTCTGTGCATACAGTGTGCTCCTGCGATATGTGGCCTCTGTGCTACATTATGTGTAAGGAAACCTGTATCGAGGGACGAGCTAAGTAATAGGATGATGCTACAGCAACATCTCCATGACTTCGTGAATATTGACCTGGACTCGGATTGAAATGAGTATAGTTATTGCCTATGTAAGGGCAAAAGGAGGGTCTGTCGTACTTTGCAATTTGGGACCGCGTAGGAGGCAGGGCCCTACCCCTGTCTATCCCGGTATTAGTGAACCGCGAATGGTTAATGCGGTATGTACAAGTGCTTTGTGTAACGTTTTAGCTATGAATGCACTGTGTATACGTTATTATACATCACTACGTGGGTTCCATCTTAGAGCGGTGGCCATCTTAAGGTTGCCCTCACATAGGCTACATAGCATGGAGCAAATACGAGCCTTTTAGAGCACATGTGTTTTCCTTTGACTTCTCTGTGACCTGGGCAGCTTGGCTCCGCTGCCCCAGGTCAGTCCGGTCTCACGAGTTCCCCGTCCTCTGGCCACCTGTGATTAGCATCAGGGCTTGACACACCATAAAGCCTTTACATTAAACACAAGCCTCCAGCTAATCTCTTTCGCACCTGACTGTTCCTGCTTTATGGCTTGTTTTCCAAACAGGAGATGCTCATGTTTATTGGGGCCTATCGATATCTGATGTGGGATCTGAGCCTTGCTGGGTAAATAATTGCGGGCTGACTTAACTGGAATGTGGGATGGTCATCATGACTCTGCCTTTTCGTTTGTAATGTATACTTTATATGGCCATATCGTAAACCAAGGAATGTATGCCTGAAGCAGGATATTCTGTATTTAAGGAGAAGCCCGTTTCTGTGATTTTTAGCAGTCTCCTGAGAACATACACGCTGTTGTACTTCTAGGATACCTGTTATTGGTCTGCAGCCAATAAATTGATCTTTGACTTCACCCAGAAGACTCTGTGTTTCTGTAGGTCTGAAACAGGAAGAACCCCGAAGTCATAGGGTGTGTTCCCCTGCACCGCTGGGCTTAAAATACCCAGTACTTCATATGATGCAACATCTGGATAAAAGTATTATTCAAATAAGACTGACGATGCTTCAATTCTTGATACGGAAGGGTATAAAAGTAGTGCTCCTCAGGCACTGGAGTAGTCAAAACAAGCAACTCACGGGCAGGAGTCACATCCTCAACAAACCACGTGGTTATACCAACAATAGCTACAATGATAATAAAGCTTGTCGCACAAAAAATCTTCTTCTTCTCCATTTTATAGTAAAAGTCAATATCTTCCTGAAACTAAAAGGTTGTCAGAACTCTTCCCCTTAGGCAGCCGTTGATTTCTTCACCAGCGGGCCAAGACGGGTGTCACTACACTAATGCAGGGCTGATCCCCCCCTTGCCTCATTGGCTCTCTGTTTCACTAACCTAAGGGCCGTCCTGACAACGTATCTGGATACAGGAAAGAAATCACTTCCTCGGTCTGAGATGATATCTTCCTCCTCCAGGAATCGCTTGGTCCGGGAAGAGCTCCTCAGTGTCGTTCGGTTCCACAGCACGGCCTTTCTCTGCAGTCAGGATTTCTCGATGGTCGGTCAATACAGCAGGCTCCAATAATCCAGGCGGCACTTTACGACAGTGCAAGGAGTGGATCCAGTTCTTCCGATTGGAGACTCGCACAGCTGTCCTCGTTGCGAGCAAGACTTGCTCAGGACCAACCCATCTCGGCTCCAGACTGTTCGTCCTTTCAAACACCTTGATCATAACGTGGTCTCCAGGCCGGAGGTTATGTCCTTCACCTGTGGACCGATCAGGGAGCGCTTCTCGAACCTGTTGATGAATAGAAACCAAATTATCCGTTAACTGTGCCAGATAATCATTCATGATTACACAAGGTACATCATACACTGACTTCGGTTTCGGTGGACCCCAAATATTCATTGGGCGTCCAAACACGATCTCGTAGGGTGTGAGACCGGTCCGAGAATGCGGTATCGATCTAATTGACAATAATGCCAGCGGTAAAGCGTCTGGCCAAGTCAAAGAAGTCGAAGCTTGGATCTTAGCGATCTTAAGCTTCAAAGTACCATTATATTTCTCAACCAATCCCGCAGACTGAGGGTAAAACACTGCATGGAATTTTTGGGTAATTCCCAGTCCTTTCAGGACATACTTGATAACGTCTGCTATAAAATGAGGTCCGTTATCACTCCACAACAATCTACAAACACCATATCGAGGGAAGAACTCCTTCAACAGCATCTTGGCTGTAGTCATTGCAGTATTGTCTTTCGTAGGGTATGCCTCAACCCATTTGCTGAAGGCACAAACCACTACTAGAACATACTTCAGATTGTTACAGCGCTCAAGCTGAATGTAATCCATCTGCAAAACCTCAAAGGGTGCAGTAGGTGTTGCAAATCCTCCTGCTGGAGTTCGTGTACCCTTTCCTGGGTTATACCTCAGGTAAATCATACAAGTCTGCACTACCCTCTTTGCCGTACTAGCGATCTCCGGATGCTCCCAAACTCGTGTGAGTAATTTGACAATTGCGGAAGCTCCGACATGCGCTAGTCCATGTGCCATCTGAACCATAGGTTGTACGAAAGCTGTGGGTAACTTCCATTTATCCATCTGCTTACTTCTCCAACACCCTTTATCATCTAATTCTCCATCATTGAACCATTGCTCCTGTTCCTTATCGGAAGCGGTTCTCTGTATCTCCAGCACTTCTCTCCTAGCATCGTGCCATCTTTCTGCCTGTGACTTCACAACATACATTGCAGTAGAGCCAGGCTGCATCTCAGTCTCTCGTGCCACCCGGTCTACCAAAGCATTCCCTTCTCCAACTTTATCAACCACCTTTTTATGGGCACTACATTTAACTATAGCAATCTTCTTTGGATATGTCAATGCAGTCAAAAGGTTGTGAACTAACTCTCCATACATTATCTGTGCTCCATGTGACGTTAGGAACCCTCTCTCCTTCCAGAGTAGGCCAAAATCGTGCGCTACTCCGAAGGCATAGCGGCTATCTGTATAAACATTCACACACAATCCTGCACTGAGCTCACATGCTCGTGTTAATGCTATCAGTTCCGCTGCCTGAGCTGATTTCTGCGGTATGCGTGCTGTCTCCACTATTGTTTGTAATGTGGTAATTGCATACGCTGCTGAAGTCGTACCATCTGGTAGCTTCAGGCATGATCCGTCCACCCACAGTTCTCCATCTACATCTGTAAAGGGCGTATCCTGGAGATCAATACGACCCTTTGTCTGTTCCTCAGTCACAAGAATACAGTTGTGTGCTTTTCGTGCTTCAGACTGAGTTTCCGGGAACGGCAACAATGTGGCTGGATTTAACGTTGCACACCTCTTTAACGTAATATGAGGAGCCAAAAGCGTCAACTCATATCCCGTTAAACGAGTACTGGTCAAGTGCTGCGTCTTTGTCTGATTAAGCAGAGCATCAACAGCATGGGAACTAATACCAACAGCTTATGAGATAACACAATTCCCTCGCTTTGGCGTATTGACACAGCTGTCGCCGCAACCGAGCGAAAACAACCAGGCAATGCTCGGGCAACAGGATCAAGTACAGCCGAAAAATATGCACAAGGGCGCAGCTTGTCGCCGTTCATCTGCACTAAAACTGATAATGCACATCCATCTTTCTCATGTACATACAATGTAAAGGGCTTCGTATAATCAGGGGTCCCTAACACTGGTGCTGAACAAAGGGCTTGTCGCAATTGCTGAAAGGCAATTTCACACTCATTTGACCAGGGAAGAGGAATTGGGGTATCTTTTGTCAAAAGTGCTAACAATGGCCTAGCTATGTGTGAAAACCCCAATATCCATTGCCTACAGAAAGAAGCAAGACCCAAAAATGCACGCACATCCTTCTGTGTGGAAGGTACTGGCGTGTCCAAAATTACTTGAATACGATCTGGTGTGAGTGCACGCCCCTCCTTAGACCAAAGGGGACCCAAATAAGTCACCTTTGGTCTACAGAATTGCAATTTCTTCCTCGACACTTTGTGATTGTGAGATGCCAAAAAGGAAAGCAAGGATAACGTGCACTTCTCACACAGCTCAGGAGTGTCGGCCGCCAACAAGATGTCGTCGACATATTGTATAAGGGCGACACCATCAGGAAGAACAAAGGAATCCAATTGTCTTTTCAACGCTTGACTGTAAATACTAGGACTCTCTGTATAACCCTGAGGGACTCTACAAAATCTATAAGAGCGGTTATTCAAAGTGAAGCCAAAAAGGTATCGGCTATCAGGATGAATAGGAATTGAAAAGAAAGCATTTTTCAAATCGATAACCGAAAATGTGGTCGCCGTTGGCGGGACCAGAGTAAGTAACGTCGTGATATCAGAAACCACTGGATACTGAGGTATCACTATCTTATTCACCTCCCTTAAGTCAATAATAAAACGATAAACCCTAGTATCGGTATCTTTCTTCAAAATGGGTAAAATAGGACTGTTGCAGACGTTGTAGGGAACTTCCTCCACTACTCCCACCTTAATCAAATCCTGCACAATCTGTATGAGTGCCTCCTCCCCCTCCTGGGAAACACGATACTGAGGGAGGCGTGGTAACACCGCACCCTCCTGGACACTAATGTGGACAGGCGGAATCACCATCTGTCCCACATCAGTATCGGAAGTGGCCCACAAAGTACGAGGGAGAGAAGCTAATACAGCATCCTCTGCAACCACACACATCCGTTCTGCCATAGGGTGATTATCGTTTAATATCACACGTACTCCAGTAGGGGAGCAGCGGATCGTAGCTCTGAAGTGCTTAAGCATATCAAGACCCATAATGTTGTCAGGCGTGTTCGGGGCAAGCAAAAACGGACAAGGTGCAGAAAGTTGTTCAACACGAAATGCAAGGGGTCGGGATAGAGGGCTTCGAGAGAGTGTACCATCAAACCCTACCGATGTAACCATTAAGCCAGATGGGGGAGCCCTCGGAACCAATTGTTTGGACAGCGCACTGCGAGTAGCTCCTGTATCAACTAGGAACTGATCAGTAGAACCCAGAACATTTGCTGAAACATAAGGACCCCTCTGATCAACCGGCACTTCAACTGATTCCAACCCCCATCCAACGCAATCCTACGCATGCTGCGAATCATGGTACCCAGAACGGTCATTCCCAGACATTTGATACTGATTTTGCCGATCAAATACATTAGGTCTATCTCGTTGCTGCACATTAGGCTCAAAGCGAGCACGATCATTGGAATTCCCTCTGAAATTCGAAAAGCCCCCTCTACCTCTCGGCGGTCCCTGACCACGTCCCTGACGGGGTGCATATAGTACCGGACAATCCCTGGCCCAATGACCCAACTGTTTACAATACGCACATTGATTTCTATTAACATCTGACCGACCCGAAGGGGGACCATAGAATCCTCCTCTACCTCTTTCAACACCCCGACGAGGCGGACCATACACTTGTGCTAACATCACCTTAGTTTTCAAATCTTTCGATTTCTTCTCCTCATTCCCCTTCGCTTTTTGTTCTTGACGCTCATAACACTGAGCCATGGTCAGGAGGGATGCCGGAGACGAGGTGGACCAAGAACTTTCACTCACCTTTAATCGAGCTGCTATTCCCGGTAATAAATTCGCCACATATTTATCAACAAAAAGATGTCGACCCGTATCATCCGTAAGCGACTGACCACTGAAATCATGAAATGTTTCCTCAAAGCGCGTAAAGAAGTCTGAAACTGATTCATCAACCTTCTGTTTACATGAGGCTAACATATTCCAGTCAATCTTTTTAGGGGGAATAATTGTTTTCAACTTGGTCAAGATAGCGGCAGGGAGATCTAAAATAATCTGGGGCGGTTTTTGCGCGGGTTTTCTCTCCCTATCCTCATCCTCAATCTCAGACCACTTAGCCTTAAAAGCGGCTTGATCATCCACCTTCCTTACAGATCGCCACATATCCGGTGGTAAAATGAGCCCAAAGAACAAATCTATATCTGCTAAAGTCATAGTACAAGAATTCAAAGCCCCTTCGACCTCTTCATAAAAGGCCGCTGGATTCTTGCGGGGGTCAGGCAATGCATTCTTTAATGCCATAACATCAGTCCTATGCCAGGGAGTATAAACCCAATTATACACAAAATATCCCCTAGCATCGGGGGAAGACATGTCTGGACTAGTTCCTGCTCCTTTAGGAGGAACATACAAAGGTGCCGCCTCTCGCATCGGTTTAGCATGCACTAGTTCGCTCTTATCTGAATGGGAGGTAGACGATTGTTTTCCGCCGACGTGTGAATCCGATTTTTCCTTCTCCCCTGTCTTTTGGCGCGCTCTCTCTTTAAGTTCAAGCATCGCGTCCCGCAATGTAAACAGCCGTCGAACCGCATCGGGTACCTTAGAGGGAGAAAAGACACCGTTACGTAATGCTTTAGAATCGGATACTACATCATCGGGCTCAAAAACATCAGAATATTTCCAAAAGGCAGTAATCACTTCCTCAGAAAAAGTTTCAGCAAAATACAACTTCTCTCTATCCTGCCAACTTTCCAAAAATTCCAATAATTCAGTAAGAGATAGCTTGCCTTTAAGCGCACGAAAATAAATTTTCCGAAGCTCACCCATACGATCAGTTGATAACATGGACCGCGTGTCTACCTTATCCAAAACCGATCCAGAATCCTGTGACCTCGGGGCAGACGCGGCAACATAAGGGGGCGGAGAGCGATCTAATAAATGAAAATCATCTTCGAGATTAGTAAGGACAGGATAAAGTGGCTGGCGGACAGCATATTGACCCGAGACTTGCAACCTACGCTCTTTCTCTTGTCTCTCCGCCAGTTCTCTTTCCTCCCGACGCTTCCCTTCCTGTGCTCTCACATGATCATTTTTCCGTTGCTCTTTATCAATCAGCGCTTTCTCACGTTTCTCTCGCTCACGCACTTCCTTCACCCATAACCATACACATTCAAACATGTCTTGCCGAGCACGCCGTTTACACATACACTGTTCCACATACTCAATCTTACACATATCAAACGATCCATACAAAGGCCATCGTAACTCAGGATCCTTTTTGGTGTATTTCCTCCACACTGTGCTGTACATTATAGAGGAAAGACCATGCTTCACATACATATCCCTATTAGGAGTCCCCTCCGGGGGGGCTGGAGCAGATTCCTCAAGATTTAACCGGTTTCCAAAGCAGCAGCACCACTTACGGAGTGCGCTAAAAGCAGGCATGCTCCAAAATAATGCAAAATATGCAGTATTATCAAAAAAATGGCACTTAAACTTTGCGCCGTTCAGATTTAAACAACTCCGGAGAAATATCTCCACATTACCTGCCTATATGTGTTGCAACGCATATATTCTCACAGTAATCAATACAAAATATGACCGGTCATCACAAATCAAACTCAAATAGCCAACCCAGGCTTCAAAAACTCGGAGCAAGTACCATACAACGGTTCTTACCAATCAAGAGTGTCCAGATTCCAACTGCCAAGTTCCAAAATTTGCCCAAACGGCTGTCACATGGCAAACCGACAGAAGAGGTCTCAGTCGAGGACCGGCGCCACCCAGATGGTCAGCTCGGAAGGGAAGGAAGAAACCTCGGGATGCCAGGACTAAAAGACGCCGCTGGCAGTGATCACATCCCCGGCCAAATTCCTCACCTTCGTCACGACCAGTCCTTCGAGCATCCGAGTCGCCGATGAGCCCCACGTTGGGCGCCAATTGATGAGTACAGGCCCCAGCTAGGCCCGCAGAATACAAGGGTTCGCTCTCCTGTAACAAAAGCTAGGAGGAAGTTGGCACGGAAACTGCAAATACAAAGACAGAGTTTATTAACCCTTAAGGGTGGTCCTACAACCTACACAACACTCTTCAGTATTGCATAGAGTAGCACAAAGAACTTGCGTACGTGGTCCCCTTTTATACACAACAGAGGGGCTCATAAGTGGGTGGATACAACATAGAGCAAAATTCATTACCATTTATGGACATTTTCGATACAGGATCAATATATGGGCGGAGTTAACAATTTCCTGAGCCCGCGAAAACATGGTCAAACAAGGACTAACTGATAACAGATGTGGTCAAGTCTGGGCATGCGCCAGACGGACAAAGGAACTATTTATAGACTGTTACTAGGCAGATTACAAGAGCAACTAGCGAAAAGGTAGGACTCTTCTCGTGCAAAGCACGTGGAGACATGACAATACAAAATGGAGTCCAGACTTTTGTCAACATAAAACAAGAAACATGTTTTAACTAGAGAGAATTCATGTCTTCAGTGAATGCTTAATCATATCGCTGTTTTAGTTTTCAACATGGGAAACTGCTGAAATGGGTTTTGATTCTGTGAGGGATTCTGACAAAAATTCGGGACCTGGTTAGAAATAAATCTGGGACCATTCGCATTTTGTTGTGGAATTGGGGCTTGAGGAACATGCACCACTGGGACTTGTTTCACATTGGTACTTTGCATTCTCTGGCTTGGCATATTTTGCTGTTGAACAGAGTTATTTACCTATATCTGAGCAAATCCTGAATTTTGAACTTGATTTTCACTCATTATTATGTAGGGATTAAGACGACATTCCCTCTTCTAATGCCCCAAATAATAACATGGATTTGGTTTCTTCATTGTGGCAACATCAATTCCAGTACTCTGGTCAATCAGGACACCTCGTCTTCTACCCTGTTGTAGATCACCATTTCCACCTTGCATCATTGGAACTCCTTGCGATTAAACACTTTGGATGGCACCAATGTTCCTATCTACGGTTGTCTCTGACCTCCTCTTGGTCCTGCTTTCACCTGTATCAACATCAATGTCTCCTTCAACCACTTCTGCTTCATTTCCAATTCATCACTACAATTTTTTGCGTATCTCAAAATCTCATCAATCAACTTGTTCTGCCAATGAATTAAATGCTGTTGAATTATCATGCTAACCTCAGCTCTCAATCCTGTCACACACCTCAGTACAAAGCTTCCCATATTTCTGGATTCAAGATTCTCCATTGTGTTGCTTGAATACCTGCAACAATCTCTCATAAAAAGAATGCACAGTCTCTTTAGGCTGTTGGGTTGTTCTATCAATCTTTTTTTTTTTTTTTTTTTTTTTTTTACTGTTTAAAATATTTATTTTAACTAATGTGCCCTAACATGCAGTATATGTGCCACAACAAGCAATAAAATGCATAGTACAAATACAGTCAGCATAGCAGCTAGTCCATAAATCAGGAAGGGAGATGTCATTATGAAAAGACAATAGAGCATAACCTCCCTCCCCTTGCTAAGAAGCAGTGTTAATATATATTAGAAGATCTCTGGGGTTTGTCAGCAGACCCCATACCTTAGCCTTTAGATGGTAGATCTACATCGTATGTGCTGTCTCGCTCTTCTTCCTGGAAAACTCCCTCTCCAAATGTGTGCTAATAATGCCAAAGTACGTTGTCCAAACAACAGCTGCATCGGTATGTTTTGCTTAAGGGCTAAGGCCTGGCCAGAACAAAATAACAAGGAGCATTGTTGTTCGACCTTGCTCACAATGTTCAGTCAAAATTCCAGGAACTTGCAGAGAGTGAACACAGTGAAGAGTTCTCATTTGAAAACAGCCATAGAAATTATTGAAAAAATAAAGTTGCGTAGTAACGTGCACAAAGCAGCAGGCAAGCTGCAGCGTGCTCATGCTAACTTAGATAAAACAACAATGTTCCAATGGCCATGTGACACTTGCAAATGCAACCAGACTTCAAAGAGTCTTGTGGGACCTGCATCTAATAGCCAACTTATCCTCCACGGCTACAGACTCTGAACCTCACCTGCATGTTGCCCTTCACCTCAGGAACACCCACCGTCGGTTTCTCACCAATTTGAAGCTCTGACCTGCAACCTGCTCTCAGTTCCAACAAAGCTCTTCTGGCAGTTCAGCTCCGACCCACAACCAGGTCTTCATGCCAACAACTATTTCCTTGCAGTCTCCCACCAATATGAAGCTCCGACTGAGGTTCCTCGCATGGAACTGGACCGAGCTAGAAGATAAACCTTCCACCGTGACAATCCTGATCCCTGCACCGACCCGTGCTCCATGGCAGTCGGCCTGAACTTTCGACTTTGCCCCATTTCAGTTAACCATGAGTGCCGCTTTGTGCTTCTTGGTGCTATTTTTACCTAAAACTCTAACAATTCTTAACCACAGTTCTACTTTTTGGATTTTTTTTTTTTTTTTTTTTGTTTTTAAAAGTTTTTATTGAACAATAATTCGATTACAAGCACGGGCCTACAACCACCAGGGCCGGCCGCTAAGTACAGAATGAATTATACATTTATCAAAGCTGCAGTCGGTTCCCGGGGGCCGGCCCCGTAGTGAGTCCGGATAGTTCTAGAGGCACAGGAGACTTAGATCCAAAAAACACAGAAAACTAAAAGAAAAACAAAAGGCGAGGCATAAAGACAAACGGCGCAGGTCAGGCTTCCTCCGGGGGAACTCCAGGTCAGACCATTAAGCAGCACACGAAAGGAAGGAGTACCGGGAGGCTGGGGACGGGGGGGGGGCCAAGGGAACTGAACGTCCATATGTAGTCATTCCAAAAGGTGCCAGGAACCGTCAAGGGTCAGGGGGACATGGCGATATCGGTGTCCACCAGGGGGGGCGTACAGATACCCCCGCGATATACATTCCATTGCCCCCAGATTCTGCCCCATGTCCCCGGCTTACCACGGGCAACATACACAGTCTTCTCCCTGAACATACACCAGTCCATATTCTCCTTCCATACTGACACGGTGGGCGGCCGCTGGGCACCCCAAAGCTGCGCTATATCTCTCTTGGCAATCATGTTCCCCAGGGCCGCCCACCGAGTCTGAGCCGCGCTATAATCATTGGGCTCCCACACATTCAGGACACAGCGACGCACCTCCGGCAGCAGCACAACCCCAGTGACCTGTCCCATAACCGTATGTACCCGGCGCCAGTAGTCCGCCACCTCGCGGCACTCCCACAGGATATGGAGAAAGGTGGCACTGAGCCCACAACCCCGCTTACAGAGCCCATCGTCGGAATATCCCATCGAGACCAAGCGAGGACCTGTCACATACACCCGGTGAAGAATCTTAAGCTGTACCAACCGGAGACGGGCTGGAATGGCGACCTCTTTGGGGGACGACAGTGCAGACTGCCAGTCCTCGTCGTCCAATTCCACCCCATCCCCCGTCCAAGCCTCCCGAAGGCGCACCAAGAGGTCAGCCCGATGATTAATCAGTTTCTTATAAATTAAAGAAATAGTGCTGTCCGGGACATGTCCGTCAAGTATGCGGTCCTCGAGGGGCGAGGAAACCGGGATCGTGGTCCCCTCTCCAAAGACCGAGAGCAGGGCGTGTCGAACCTGGGCATAGCGGAAGAACTCCCTGTCCGTAAGCTCATATTCGGCCTGAAGAGCCGCGAAAGTCTTAACCGCGCCCTTATGCCACAGGTCTCCCACTTTGCTGATACCAATCGTGTCCCACTGGTCAAACCCCTTCGTAGTCCAGAGGCTCCCCAGGCGATCGGAGGCAAACAAAGGAGTAGCACATGTCAGTCGCTCACCCCAGCCCGTGGCCGCAGTGGCGGCCCTCCAGGTCCGCACAGCAATCTTAGTAGGACCCGTAAGGGTCCGGCCAGCCGAGCGGGAGTACAGCGCCCTGTTATAGTCCCCGCCAGGAAGCAGGAACTTGTCCATCTCATACGCCGGGTTCAGGCCAGGCGCATACGTGGCATGGTTGATGGCCGAAAGCTGCGCGGCCCAATAATACCTGCGAATGTCGGGAAGCGCGATGCCCCCGTCATACCAGGGGAGAGTAAGCTTAGCAAGAGCAATACGTGCCCGCCCGTCCCACACCAGTCTCCTCTGCAGGCTCTCTACCTCCCGAAAGTAGGCCACTGGGATGGCGTCGAAGGAATTCTGGAGTGCATAGAGGAACCTGGGAAGGGACATCATTTTGAACAGCGCGGCCCGACCCAGCGGGGACAGGGGCAGCCTGCACCACCGGGCCGTATCCTCCCGCAATCGCCGAAGCGGACGCAGGAGATTCAGCTCATAGCGAGCCACCGGGTCCAGCGAAACGTATATCCCCAGGTACTTAAAGCCGCTCAGTGATACCTGGATCGGAAGCCGAGGCGGTAGGAGTGGAGGACCACCGGAGATCGGATAGACGCAGGATTTAGACCAATTGATCGTGAGACCCGAATTATTCCCAAAGGAAGTCAGAACGTCAAAGAGGACGTTGAGCGACTGCCGCGGTGAGGTGAGATATAGGAGAATATCGTCCGCATACAGCGAAACCCGATCTTCAAAGCCCGGGGCCCACCGGATCCCTCGAAGCGAGGGCTCCCAGCGGAGCCAAGCCGCGAGTGGCTCCAGGGCGAGAGCGAAGAGCAAAGGGGACAACGGGCATCCCTGCCTCGTGCCCCTGCCGAGGGCAAAGGGCCGAGAGACCCGCCCGTTCACCACCACCTGAGCCATGGGTCCCGTGTACAGAAGCTTCACCCAGCCAATAAATCCTTCCCCAAAGCCAAATTTAGCCAAGACAGCCCAGAGGAATGGCCACTCGATGGTGTCAAAGGCCATCGTGGCATCCAAACCAGCACGGCCGGTTCGGAGAGGAGCTCCGCCCTGGCAAGGGCGCCATGAAGACGCCGCAAGTTAAGAGCGGTGTTACGATGCGGGATGAATCCGCATTGATCCGGATGAATCAGATCGCACACGACGCTCAACAGACGATTGGCAAGGACTTTCGCCAGGATCTTAGGCTCCGCATTTAGCAGTGAAATAGGCCGGTAAGAAGTACAGCGATCTCGCGGCTTGTCCTCCTTGGGGATAACGACTATCGTGGCCAAACGCTGATCGGCCGGGAGGGAACCCGCCGCCAGAGACTCACGGAACATGCGACTGAGGAAGGGCGAAAGCTTGTCAGGGCGCAATTTATATAGCTCAATGGGCAGACCGTTGGGACCCATAGCCTTGCCCGAGCGAAGGGAGCGGATCGCGGTCGCTATTTCATCCACCGACAAGGGGGCGTCCAGCCGCTCACGGTCCTCAACGGACAGGCAGGGCAAGGCGATATCCCTCAGTAGAAGGCGAGAGTCGTCCTCATCCCTGTCAGTCACTGGGGAGTACACAGCCCGGAGGTGGTCGGCAAAACATTCCACAATCTCGTCAGGCTCCGTCACACACACACCATCCGCAGCACGCAACTCCGGGACCACACGATTCACTCTCTCCTTCCTGTCCAGCCACGCGATCAACTTTCCCGCCTTGTCCCCGGCATCGTACAGTCGACCCTGCTGCTCCCTATACATAGTTTTGGCCGCGTCAGTGACCAGGGACCTATATTCAAACTGTTTCAGGCTGAGGGCATGGAGCCCGTCCGGAGTAACATTCGCCTCCAAGGCCGACTCCAGCCCCAAGATGTCAGTCTCCAGCCTCACCACTGCCTCACTCTTGACCCTCTTAGCCACCACTATCTGGGAAAGGGCGTGTCCGCGGATCACGGTTTTAAAGGCTTCCCACAGGGACATTGCAGAAGACACCGACCCCTCGTTATCCAGGAAGTATTGGTCCATAGCCTTAACCAGGCTGTCACGAGTCGTAGGGTCTCGCAGGTACCATGGGTTAATGGGAGCGATCCGCCCTGCAGACCGCGGCCCGGTGTCAAAAACAAGCCACAGCGGAGAATGGTCGGAGATACCCAGCGCCAGGTGCCTGACCTCTCGAATCCGACCAGTCTGCGCCGCGGGCATAAGGAAGTAGTCTAACCTAGAGAGACTCCCATGCGCCCCCGAGTGAAAGGTGAATTGGCATTGGGTCGGATGCATTAATCTCCAACTATCCACCAGGCCGAAGGTCTCCAGCATCCCACCCAGCCATGCCTGGGCAGCGGGGAGGGTCCTTGGTGGGTGACGATCCAGTTCACCCGAAACCACAGAATTAAAGTCCCCGCCCATGAGCAGGAGGCTGTCCGGAAGGTCAAGCAGCATTCGACCCAAGTCAGTGAAGGTGGAGTTCTGGAGGCCCGGGGGGACGTAAACTGAAACCAGGGCAAGGGGCTGCCCCTCCCACCTCCCAATCAAACACACATAGCGCCCTCTGTCATCCGAGACTATCTTAGTGATCTCCACCGGAAGTGAGGTTCGCAGCAGAATGCCCACCCCCCTGGAACCAGTTGTGAAACCAGAATGGGCCACGAGGCGGTATCCCCCCCTGTTCATTGCATGACAAACATTGCCAACCAGATGCGTCTCCTGGAGAAACACCACATCAGGAGTCAAACGACGCAAATATTGCAGTACTACACCCCGCTTGATACGGTCCCCCAACCCATTAACGTTCCATGACATAAGCCTCAACCCGTCCCCCCCATCCCCCCCAATAGATCAAGGGTCCCCCAGCCTGCAGCACAGTTCCCAAATGTGGACAAAAATCAGTACCTCGCCCTGTAAACAAAAAACACACAGCAAAACAAACCCTCCTCCCCCCCAACCCCACCCCAGGACCAACTCCCCCCACCCTGCACCCCTGCGGGCCAAAAAACCCCCCCAACTTGCAGTGTGCCTGTCGCCCCACTAACCCCATTCTACGAAAAGAACCCCGAGGAGGTAAGGGACCCGTCCCCGCCCGCCCCCCTCACTGGTCCTGGTAAAACACAATATGCAAATGAAATAAGACCCGACTGTACAGTGCAAAAAGGCAAAATCAAGGACCAAAAGTCATTCTAAAGGGGACCCATCACCTGCGGTGCCCGCAGAGGGTCCGGGACGGCCACCTCCGTCCGGCAGAGAGTCCAGCCAGTCACTTGCAGCCACAGGAGAGTCAAAAAAGGCTGTCCGATCCCCATGTTCCACTCGGAGTTTTGCAGGGTAGAGCATCGAATACTTTAGGCCCAGCTCACGGAGACGACGCTTCACCCCTTGGAATCCCATCCGTTGTTTCTGGACCAGTTGCGTGAAGTCCGGGTAAAAATTGATGGTCGAGTTCTCATGACGAACCGGGCCGTGGGTCCGTGAGGCCTGCAGAATAGCGTCGCGGTCCCTGTAGTAGAACAGTTTGGCCACGATAGGCCTCGGGGGGGCCCCCGGCCGTGGCCGACCGCCCGGAACTCGATGGGCCCGCTCCACGGCAAAGAACTTACTTAGGCCAGCCGAGGACAACTGTTTCAGGATAAGTTCCTCGACCACGAGGTCAACCGGGCGGCCGTCAGAGGACTCCGGTACACCTATGACGCGGATGTTGTTGCGTCGGGCCCGTCCCTCGAAGTCCTCAAGCCGCCGGGCCATATGGTCGTTAACCACCCCGATGTCTCCAAGCGCGGCCCGCAGATCCGACACCTCCGCACCGAGGGTGGAGGTCCGTGCGTCGAGAGCCTGGACCTTCTCGTTAGTTTTGGAGAGGTCGGCCCGGATCAGGGTGACATCGATCGCGACAGTGTCAATCTTACGGGCCAGGGCCTCATATTGCGTCGCGATGGTTTCCCTGATGCCATCAATGGCGCCCATAATGTCCTGCAAGGATAGTTCCGTAGTGGCGGTCGCGCCTCCTTCCGCAGTATCCGAGGGGAGGCCAGCAGCGCCAGAGGGCCCCCTGCCCTGGGTGTAGCGGTCCATGTTATTGCTCTGGACTGCCCCCCCGCGGAGGGAAGCCTTGGTCTTGCGGCCCTCGGGACCCCCTTTGCCCCCCATGTGAACACGGTCACCCGAGGGGACCTCCAATCAAGAGGTGTAAGGCACCAGCAAGGAGACCACAAAATGTCGGTATAGGGGGTCCGAGGCGATAGGCGCTCTAGTGGCAGATGAAAGAAAACCTCATGCAGAGGCCCAGGAAGCACCTCTCCACCCCGAGCGCACCTCCCTGCCGGTCTCCTGAAGTGCAAAACCGAAACCGAAAGTGGTGGATCGGCAGCTGGCACCGCGCTGAAGCCGCTGTTGTTCAATTGCAGCCCGGTCCCTCGGGTCACCTTCACCCCGGTCACCTCCGTCGGGTGGGTCCCAAAAGTTCCGACGACGACAACTCAGGATTCCCAGGTCCGATTTGAGTTTTGAAAAGAGATATACGCTCAGCTGGTCTTTATCTCCCAGATTCCATAAGCCACGTCAGGATATTCTCAGGATAAATTCCGAGGAGCAGAGAGGGTCCGGGGAGCCCTGTGCTCACGCGACCATCTTGGATGCGCGCTAGGCTCCTCTACCTGTTCTATCAATCTTAACTCAATCAATGTCTTTCGTCTGTATCTTTCTTTTCAAAAAGGTAATTACCTGTTGATATGGTTTCATCACTATTCTGTGGCTCCTTCTCTGGCCACTGTACAGCTACTTCACATTCCGCCCATAAATCACTCGGTAGCACAATGTCAAAAAGGGTGTTCAAATATATCCTTAATACCTGTGAAATCTTCCCAAACCAATCAACCTGGAAGTACCATTCCACTGGCTTCTCTCTCATTGTGAATGACCAAAGGACATTCCAACTCCATGGTCCATGAACATGACCTACACCAGGCACATCTCTCAATGGAAAAATTAAAGCATCATCTACATCAGTCAAGGGCGAACGCGGCTCTCCTTTCATTTCCTTCCCACTTGTCCAACCATCCACTCCATTTTCAAATGCTCCCAATCAATTCTCTAATTTGCTATTTAATTCCTGATGTTCTCATTCAGTTTATGTCAGTTTCATCGAAAACATAAACTGTAACTTTTCTGCAATGATTTGGTCCTATAAATTCACATCAGATGTCTGAGCTAACTCCTACAGCTTATTAGGGGCTTCTGCTGCACGCTTAGTAGCATCACATGTATATAAGCTCATTCACTTGATAGGTATCTAATTTGGCAAGATCAAGCTTTCCCAAAATCATCTCATCCAATTCTATCTTTAATTTGACCACATTTATTGCATTCTACTTTCCCAAAGATGGGATGTCTCTGCTCAATCCTGAAATCTTAACTTCTCATGGGGACCCGTTGAAAAACCTGAATAAAATTATCCAATTCCTGTGAATTAACACTATTTTGGACTCTAGAAGAATTGGGCATAGCCATTCCTTGGAGGCTACTGCTTGTAGTACACTGAGGTGAATTCCAAATTGAAATCTGAGAATGTGAGATGGCTCCCCTAAAGGGGTAGGTCCTGCCTGATTTATTACTTATGATACAGAAGCAACTGTTGGTGAAATCACCATATTCTTAACCATAGGAGTTCTTCTGTGCCTCTCCATCCGGCGCGGAACATCAAGGCTTGTGATGTGGTTCCTGAAAACTACCGTTTGTAGAAAGGAACTGAAGAACCAATTGTTACCCGAACAGTTATTACATCTGGGGCATTAGAAACAGTATGGTTAACTGGAGCACGAATCCCTGACCTCTCTCCCAAAAGGTTCTGATTTGTATTAGCTGGGGCCGTGGCTCCTTCTAAGCTTCCACCGGTGACAGCATCACTCTTTCCTGCAGGTTAAGCCTCATTATAAGGTGGTGGACAGATTGACAACAACACATCCAAAAAGCCACCACTAGAATCGCTATCACTTTCTTCATCTGTTCCCTCTTCACACTCTACCCTATACTCCTTTTTCTTTTTCTTCTTCTCTTTCTGAGGTTCCTCACTTGTTAATGCAGGGTATAACGTAGCTCCTTCAATCATTTCAGTTCTCAATTAAAAAAAAACATATATATATTTTTATTGAATTTATGAAGAAACATTGCTGATTTCATCGGACTCTTACAAATCGTGTTGTGTACATTCATCAGGCAGTGCGCTAAGCAATACATAGTACAAATTTGGTACATTTTCTCACCACCCACACCTCTGATAGTTCAGTTTCTGCCCCATGGGCGTCTCCATGGTCTTGTGTGGGCTGTTGTGGATTAGTCACTCAGATCTGTGCCGGAGTCTTCCGGTGAGGGGGAGAAAATATTGCCTCGAAAAGCGTTCCATCTGCCCCACACCCATGTCCACTTTCGAGGACAACCTTTGTGGGTAAATACTTCCCTCTCCGCCACCATGGCCTTATCTAAATCGTGGCACCAGTGCTGGTGCAGGGGAGCCGCAAGCGCTCCCCAGCACTGTGCAATGTTGCGCTTAGCAAGTGTAATCCCTAGTGTTGCCCAAGCCTGCGCCGTGTGATTAAGGTCTGTAGGCTCCCATATGTTAAGAAGGCAGCACCGGGGCTCCCTGGGGACCTCCACTCCACTGACTCGGGTGATAGTAGCCATGACTGCCTCCCAGAATTGTGCTATAATGGGACAGTCCCATATTGTGTGTAGAAACGTGCCTGGTTGTCTACATCCCCGTAAGCAGAGAGGCGTCACTGCCCTCCCAATCCTGTGAAGAATTGTTCTGGTATAGTACGTTCTATGCAGTATTTTTAATTGCACAAGCTGGAGACGGGACGGGATTGCCGCCTCACGCGGGGATGCCAGGGCCTCCTGCCAGTCTTGATTGTCCAGATCCCCCAGTTCTGCCTGCCACCTCACTCTGAGGGCGTGTGTGGGGTCTTTCTGATTGTTTATCAGTTTAGGGTAGGTGAGAGAAATGGCTTTTTTGGAGAGGTGGTCCGTAAGGAGGCGGTCCTCGAGAGGTGAGGACTCGGGGAGGTCATCCCCTTGGGTCAAGGTCTTGGTGAGTGCGTGTTTGATTTGTAAGTAGCGGAACTGTTCCGAGTCGGCCATGTGGTATGTTGTTCGCAGCTGGGCAAATGTCACCATTTCTCCCTTCTTCCACAAGTCTCCCACCCTGGAGATTCCAATGAGGTCCCAACGACCAAAGCCTTTGCTATTCCGGAGCTTACCCAATCTTGGGGTGTCCCATAGTGGGGTGTACTGGGTGATTACCCCGTCCGAACCGAGCATGCGCTGTGCCGTGTACCAGGTGTGAATCGTGTGTGCAGTGGGGCCGAATAGAGCGCGTGCCTTGGCCTTTTTTTATATAGCGCCCCTAGAAGTCGGCCCGTGCCAAGGGTGTGTCGGTCAAGCCGTAGGGCCGGCTCATCCTGCAGGGCGAGGAGCAGTTCTCAATTTTTGTTCTGTATCCCATCTAGTTTCAGCCCAAGTACGTAATGCCTTTTTGACTTGACACTGATATTTCTCTTTTTCTCTGGCATGAGCTACATGCTCCCAGGCATTAAAGCCTTGTACTGTGTAGGTCTAAGAGTGTAGTAAGGACTCCCTTAATACGTACATACACTGTTAAGTTAGCATAACCACGTTCGATGTTAGAAAGCCATCTTGCTGCTTTTGCGCACGACACTGCGTTTACATGTTATTGCTTAAACAAACTGCTGACTCGAGCTTTGCCTCACACAAGAGCAATCTGTTGTTACCATCCAGAGCTCTGCGCAGCGACCTTGGTCTGTACATGATGTGACAAACAGTCTGGGTTGTTAGACAATGCATGTTTTCCACTCTAGGTTGATCGACCCACTATTTAGCCATAACACACAGGCAGCTGCAAATACCTGAAAGTTGGTGCTTTTAATATTGCAGCCCGCATGTTTAGTATTCAGACCGAAGACGAGCCTTCCTGCGAGAAGACTCCTGATGCTCCTGTGATGTGATTTCACTAAGCTGATCTTTGAGGTATGGGGTCCCCCCTTCAAGCCTAAGAGACCTTCTATTAGCATAATAATAACATTAGCTTCTTAGTAAAGGGAAGGTGGTAGTATCCACTGTCATTATAACATAATAACCCCTTTTATATTCTATGGTATTGTAACGATGCTGATGGTTTTAATTATAATCATTTGTCTGCTTGTATTAGCCAAAGTACTGCATCTTAGGACATGTGGGCTATAAAAATAAACTCTTTTTATTTTCACCGTGTCTCATTTGATTCTTGTTGTGGACTGATGTGAGAATAATATACGAACAGGTATTTCCGATTCCCACCATTCCTGAGAGTACACTGAGTAGCTTGTTCTGGGTTGTCTTTTCATTGGGATCGCCGAGCCAAATCTCGGATAACGAATGGGACACTTATGCTAGCCGGATACTGGGTTCTGGGTTCTGAGGTGAGTTTCTGGTACACCACTATTCACTGAGGTCCTGGGGTTCTACGCATAGTTCTGTGTATAAGCAGAATCCCTGCAACATGGCGCACCTAACGTTTGGTCTATGAGTTGAAACGCCTTAGTAGTGCTTATATTAGTCCACAACACCCTCATTCTTGTTTCCGGATAACAAGTCTGACGGATTTAAACCTACCTATTTCTGTTGATATAGGTTTCTTCAAGCTTGATCATTAAAAAGGTTATTGAACCCTTGTGCTACTGAATGCTTCAAGTGTAGCTTGTCCTTATGGCGGTAGATATTGCGGCGCATAGCCGTGCAGCTCTGAAACGTCATTTGACGCAGTATGGGGTGCCGGACACTGGTATGAACATCATCTTTGTGGTGGGAGCCGATGCGGCTCATCCTTATGAGTTATTCTACTCTTGGGTGACGATTCCGGCAGTAAGTGAGGACGATAATACCTTTCATTCTTACACTGCCGTGCCAGCGAACTATACACCGTATAGGACACAGGAAATACCAATATCTGCTTGGCAGCATCTTATTTGGTTTAATGGCGCCCTTCCCCATGTGGTTATACCGCCGAGAATGGGCCCTTTATCGATTGCAGGGGCCACTTGGCCGGTACTAGCCGGATTTACGCCTCATCCCCGTTACCTCACGGTGACGGTGGCTGAGTTGCGTGTACTGCACACTGCTCTTATTACAGTATATAGGGCGTTGGTGCAGTACGTTTCGCGCAATATGCAGGCGGGGGCACCTGCTGTTGCGGGACAACCAACTGACCGCCACGCGGTAGTCATTAGTCCTGTTATGGTTAATTCTGTTATGGGCAAGCGCCCCCAAACTAGGGATGATTTCCCCTTTTGGCTTGCTGAAAAATTTGAACAAATAGAAGCGGTATACCCGAATACATCTCCTGTGGAGAAACACAGGATCCTTACCATTAGTTTGCCTAAAGACTTAGTCCCCGACATTGATGATTGTGTAAACTGGGGCAAGGTCTTTGCAGCGACGTACTCGCAGTGCTTTGGCACTCCGTCTATGTTGATGCTGCCCTCCGTTATTAAACGTGTTCAAGATAACCACAGTGCGGAGTCTGCGATAGAATTAGGAATGCGGCTCCTCGGACAGTTTGACCTGGTGGCTACCATGATAATGGGTAACCTTAAGGGTGATGCTATGCAGTTCCAAGTTCGTAATGAACTGAAGAAAGTTGCTGATGAGGATAAGCCGCGGGAATTTGCGAAAATAATCTCGTCTGCGTACAGAGATTTGGGTCGTAGCTCTTTAGGAGTTAAACCTGTGGTCAAAACTCCCGAGATTAAGCAGCAGGGTAAGGCGGAAGCCTCTGGTAAGGATGACCGTCCAAACTTTCAGAAACAGAATTGGCGGTCGAAACAACAGGGAAAGCAGCAGCAGAAACAGGGCTCTCGGCCTGCCTCTCCCGTTCAGTCAGGTAGTGAACGCACTTATGATCTGCGTGATCGTGCTACTATTAAGTCTCCTGATAGATTTCAGGTTTCTGAACAACGTTCTCCTCGTTCTTCACAGGAAACATCGGCTTCACAGTCCGGTGGCGGAGGCGGTGGCAAAGGTCGGGGTGCTCCACAAACACGTGACCAGCCCCGACAGACTGAAGGTAAAGGCAAGCAGGACGAATTTGCACGACAAAGACCCCCGTTTCAGAAGAAGAAAGTGGCTGCTCTGACGGCAAGGTATGCCTCAGATAGTGCGGACACAGCTTCGGAACCGGACATGGGCGCTGACGCTACTGGACAGCGCAGCGGAAATTACCATAGTCCGTCAAGCTCTGCGTCCATTTCTGGCGGTGACAGCAACTGATATAATGGTTACTGTTGAAACAGCTGACACCAGAGTGGCTCCCCCTGACAGACTTTATGAAATAGTCTTACTAATTGAGGGTGACATACAACGTACAATAAAGGGGATTTTTTGGGATAATCTGACTACCACCTATGATATCCTCCTAGCGGAGGCAGATTGGCCCCCAGCTTTCATTTTAGAAGCTTCTAGAGGGGAGGAGGTAATCCTCCCGTCCTTTGCGCACACGGTGCCTAAGGACCAGGCTGAAGTGTACGCTGAGGAGTACCGTTTAGTTTTGGATTACCGGCACCTAAATTCCCATTGCCAGACCTGCGCGGTACAAAATACACACAGCTCGGCTCTTGTCGACAGTCTTGTGCGTAAAAGATTTAAAACGACACTTGACATTTCCAATGGCTTTTTTAGCCACAACCTGTCCACACTGAGTAGCCAGTGGACGGCGTTTACTTCGGGCGGCAAACAAAAACAGTTTACGAGATTGGCCATGGGCTACAAAAATAGCCCTGGCGTCTTCTCCGCTCGCGTGGTTTCTCTCTTAGAAAGAATAGACCCCGACGCATACTCCTATGTTGACGATATCTACCTCACGGATGATGAGCTGATGCCACATCTGTCTCGAGTCGACAATATTATAGTGAGTTTTGCTGACTATGGCTACAAATTCAATTTTGCGAAGTCTCACATCGCGGAATATACAGTGTTGTTTTTGGGCTACGAGCTCAACAATGAAGGTAAGGGACTGGCTCCCCACTTTCTGGAGAAGTGCGCATGCTTGCGCGCTCCTACAACGCTGAAAAAATTACAATCTCTCCTGGGCTTTCTGAATTTCGGACGTACGTATATTCCTGATTATGCCCAGCGTATCAAGCCGCTTTATGCCTTGGTACAACCTTCCTTTTCGAAGTCTAGCTGACAGCTAGAACACTCTGCTATTCTACAGTCTTTACAGGCTGATCTTCTTGCTTCACAATACTTGCTGACGCGTGATAACCGCATTAACCTGGTAATAAGAATAGTACCAGGCACCGTGGGTTTCACGTATTTGACGTTTAATGAGGGCGATACAGTCCCCATTGCGTATAAATCACACTTGTACACCTCTGCTGAATTACGTTTTTCCACGGTCGAGAAAGTTCTGACTGCTGTACAGATGGCGATCCTTAAAGAACGCGCACTGTCGCATGGGAAACAGATTCTGGTTGTAACACCGTATCCTGCCCTAGAGGCAGTGACTAAAGCAAGTGTACCAAATTCTAAAGCTTTGCATCCACGGTGGATACAATGGGCCACAACTCTGACGTCGCCAGATGTCACTTATATCTTTGACGCCTCATTACAGACTCAAGAGTACTTGCAGTATGAATTCGTTCATCCGGCTCCTCTGTCTTTGCGCCCGCTCGAAGAATACCACTGTGTCATATACACTGACGGCTCGGCGCAGCCCGCGATTGGATCAAAGCACGCTTATTCTGCGGCTTGCGCAATTGTCGTAGGTACATTCGTAAATGGTGAATTCCATTCTGCTGCAGTGCATACGCAGCCATTGGGTGATTGTACCACGCAATTGGCGGAGCTTCGGGCTCTGGTGCTTGCACTGGAGTTTGCTGATCCCCGTGTCACGACTCTAATAGTAAGTGACTCTTTTTAGTGTGTCCAGTCCTACAATGACAACTTACACTTCTGGTCTCAAAATGATTATCGAGATACCAAAGGTAGCACAATTAAGCATAAACTGCTTTGGGTTCGAGTGGCAGACTTTAAAGACCGTCTCCCTCTCGTGAATGTTATTCACACTCTTGGTCACCAACGACTTGGTGTCCATGCTGTCGGCAACAGCTTGGCTGACGAGGCAGCAAAAACCGCAGTGGCTACATACTTAGTGGCAGCAGTTACAAGATCCAAAAGTAAGATTGATGATGACATCTTGGCAGCTATTGCTGCTACAGAGAAGGGAAGTGATTACCCGAAGGGTTTTCCTTCTCGTTATTTTTATCACTTAAGTCCTGATAACGTCCCGTTAGTGAGGATTAACGACGTTGGTGACAGAATTATTCCCAACACGGACTGCAGACCAGCTCTGATACTAGCAGCACACGAGGGGTTGGCGTCAGCCCACGCCGGCGTGTCCGCTACTATATCTCTGTTACAACAACGTTACTGGTGGTTTGGTTTATATAAACAAGCACGCGCTTATGTTCTTGAGTGTGACATTTGCCAACAGATTAAACCTTCTACTGTTGCGCGCCCACCACAAACACAGTTGTACATATCAAATAAGCCATTTGGTTGTGTTTATTTAGATCACTGCGGTCCTTTTTCTTCTGATACTGCGTACAAGTATATCTTGGTTGCAGTGGATTCGTGCACACGTTTTCTTTGGGTATGGCCACAAAGGAGTGCTGATTCGCGGACTGTCATCAGGGATTTGCGTGTCTTTGTGGGAACTTTTGCGTGTGGTACCTTCCATTCTGATCAGGGCCCTGCGTTCGCCTCTAAGGCTTACAAGGAGGCTATGAGAAATTTGGGGGTCCTAGTCAAATTTTCGTCCCCCTACCGACCTGAGGGTAATAGTGTGGTGGAGCGAATGAACCGTGACTTAAAGCAATCATTGACAGCACGTGTTTTAGGCACAGGCCGGAACTGGCTAGCCCATTTGTATAACGTCCAACGTGCACTTAATAATCTCCCTAGAAGGTCTCTGGGTGGGCGGACCCCATACATGATGCTCTTCGGAATCAGAATGTTTGTTCCAGACCTTGATGGTCTAGACATGGCGGCGTCGACCGCACCCTTTGACGTAGATGATCACTGTGCTGTTTTACAGACTCTACAAGAAGCCAGAGACACTCTTTCGAAGGAACACTTGCCCTCCACGTCTGAAGCTGAGGTTCAGATTCCGGTAGTCGGCTGGCTACCCCGAGTTGGAGACCTGGTCCGTGAGAAGGTGGAGAACAAGAAGGAGTTCGGTCCCTCTTACCGTGCACCGGTTCCAGTGCTTGGAGTGCAGGGTACAAGAACAGTCATTTTACCTCCACTTCCTGGTCGAAAAGAAAACAGGTACATCTCTATTGACAATGTCAAACTTCAGCGAGTGGCCGATACTTCTTAGTCTGACTCCAGCAGTTTCATGCCAGACGATGCAAAGGAATTCAATGTTGGTTCCTGCTTCTACCACCTTGTCTGATGTTGCCATCGAGATGCAGTCAGTTACTGATCCCCTGTTAATACCACCGGCTGGTGGTCTGCCCGACGAGACTGAGTATGCTTATCCTACAAATGGTCACTCGCCTGTTTTACAATCTACGGCGCTTGACCAGTCCCGTTTCTCCTTTGACACTCACTCATTGCCCTCCACTCCCCCTTCGAGCATTGCTGTTTTTGCTAGTTGGTTTAAAAGACATTTTTTGGTTGCCCCTTGGACATACATCTGGCTGTTGCTTTTCAGTATTTTTTTGTTTATGTCCATTGGATTCGTAATAGTGTTTTTCCGTCTGGTGGATGGCCACTATCTCAAAGAGAGATCAACAATTAGACTTATCAATGGAACTTTGGCCCCCCACTCCTCGTCCCACATCATGAAAAGGGACCAGACTTTTGTGAATATTACTGTCTGGCCCGTCTTGGATGGAATCGCGTGGGATGCTGTTAAATTTCAAATTCATGGGCCTACAGAGGTCATTAATGTACCTAATGTATTTCGTGTTTCTATGGGTGATGTGGTTAAGCAGAACATACGTTCTGATGATTGGGATGTTCACGCCATTGAAGCACTGTTTTCAGATTTGAAATATTATGCCGCTTTTGATGCTGAAGATTTATATGAAAATGCGGCTAACTATGCGGAACAGTATTGTTTTCAGCATTATGGAAATCACTTCCTGCATAAAGCGAATACATTTAGAAATTTTGTAAATTTTACCCAATGGGAACACTGTCCCACCCCCTCTTTTGGCAGTTCACCTACATTAGTTGATAAGTATACTTATTTTACTGATTTCAGTGTTTCCGACCCGGCATCCTTTTATTTTAAGGTTATGCCTGAGTCTGCCTCGAAGGTGAGACTGACACACACCAAATTACTTTATTCTAAATCCTTTATGGATGAGTTGTCAATCAAAGGTTATGATCTATGGAAGGCTACTATTGATCTTAAGTCGGTTTGGGGTTCCAAACCGTGGCAGGTTCAGGGAACTGAAGCTTTACACCGTGCCTGTCTCGTACCAAATCATATGTTGTTTTTAAATTCAACCATCTTCCAAACCACCTGTTTCGGATTGGCCACTTCTAAAAAACTAAATTCACCTTCTGTGCTGGATCTGGGCGCTTACCCCAATTGGGATAACCACACAGATCTGTCCCTTCCTGCTGTGCAGTCATTGGTTTCTAATACATCTTTCAATATTTCGAAATTTAGTAGTGAGGGATGGTTAGTTTGGCAAAGCAGTTCTGATACCTGTCAACGTCGTTTTCTAGGGCTGAAACCAGGGTATACTCAGGAACGCGTAGACCCTAGGTTTGAGTCGTCACATACAGTAACTACATACTCTGTAGGGAAATTATGTCAGTCCTGGCTGCGACATTCCACCTTGGCATCTGTCAAAGTTCATTTGTCAAAATTACATGACAAAATAGATTTGAATAATTTTGTTAAAGGTCCTGTGGGTGGCAGAACAAAAAGGTGGGCGTATGCTATTTACAACGAAGTATGGAAATTGTCACAAATTGAGGCGGCTTCCAGATTGAGAGCTATTGATCAAGCTAATATGGAAAAGGTATTGGCAGTTATTGATAACAGCATTAACACTCTTTCTTCTAGAATTTATACATTAGACAATATTGTTTCTTCAATTGTTGATATTGTACATGATGATGTGTCTGTATTGTACCATGGTCAAAACCAGTTGCGTTCTGTTATGCAGTTTGCATGGACATTATAAACGTTAAAGGCAGGGAAGGTCCCCTGGGACTATCTGAATACAACATCATTATTTCTTCCCTTTAACCTTACTGACAAACAGCAGTTCATGTCCATGAAAGATGCTTCATATTCCTTGTTACATATTGAAAAATTGGAGCCGTTACCCTTCTCTGTGGCGGAATTGGATTCAGCAGTGTGGTTATTACATGGGTTGATCACTCTCCCGTTCGCGCTTTTTAAGTTTACGTCCTGTATGAAACACTATGCTCTGGGTAGATATGAACAGCTGGGTACCGCGTTCCTGCATGAGGTTTGGTCCCTCCCTTTTACGTATAGATGTACAAGGGACGGTACTGAGGTTTATCTGAAAGGTGAGGAATGTACCACGACACCTGATCGTTCTGTAGTATGACATTCAGTTGCACGGTGCTTGCAATGTACACGCCCCGAATTTGGCCTGCGTCCTCAAAGGTATCCCAGTCCCCGTGATTACACCATCTTTCACGCTGCTTGCAAACGGTAGTTATTTGATTTTGAATAATGAAGCTTGCTGCGGGATGTTAGTGGGGATCCCATACATAGTAACTGTATCGCAGAGAGTAGTCTGCTGCAATAATGTTCTATTTCCTCCCCCGCATGGGCGGCTGGATGTTTCCATCTGGCCTTCGATTCCGACCTTGAAAGCAGAGTTCAACAAGATGAGCAGAATAATAGCTCTATTGCACCAAAAGGAGCTGCCGTTGACTTCCTCTCGAGAAACATTTGTCCTTCACGTGGCAAATACGCGCACTGAGGTGCAGGCGCTTTTAAATACTGACCTCCCCCTGCATTTTGGAGCTTTGATCCAAACAATTTTCAATGCCTCGTCCACAACCGGCCTGGCTCATTTTTTTAAACTTGTGGGCTCAGGCCTCGTGACCTCTTTCCAAACTATTTTTGGTGTGATTCCGGCATTTTTTCATTCTATTTTCTCGAGCGTCTTTGGAGGTGTCCCGTTGATTCTGGCGCTAGTGGCAGGTGTGCTACTTTTACTTTTCATACTATGGAATGGCTGCTCTTTCTGTGCCACACGACAGCCTGTCCCGTCTGCATCTTCTTCGTGACAGGATGCTTGAATACTATGGCGTCCTGCCATTGGCGACTTTGAGCCTGGCATATGGATTATCCTTCCGGTATTCCTACTTCACCTGCGTGCAACCTGTCTTTCACTGCCTAGATTGTCCCTTTGAATGGCCTGTGGTGCGGCGCATGGAATCCTGGGTAATTGGGACATCGCAAGGGCGGCATATGACTTCTTGGATATGAGTTATTTGGAAGTACACGCTGGTTGCCCTCTGATGGTGCTAGAGGCTCCGCTAATTGAAGAACATGTATGTTCCTTTTCTTTGATTAACTGGATGGCTGAAACCTTTAGTGGCCGTGCCAACGATTTTCTGCTGGAAGCAGTTGCCACGTATGCTGCATATACGTTCATGGATTGAGTGAACTGTCGTCCACTATGTTTTTCCTCCCATGTCTTGAATGGTACCTGTGCCTCTGCACTGCTGCCCGGCGCAGCGTTTTTTCATTTTTTTTCCCCGCTACACGTTTGAGGTTTTTTGTTTTTTCTCTCCACTTTTGGTTTTTCATTCTCGGACTTTGCCTGAACTGAAACTTGTTTTTTGAATTGAATACGCCTTGTTCTGCTCTGTCGCACCTGAACTCTGCGTTCTCTCTTTTCTTGCTTACTATTTAGTGCTTCGATCAAGGGGGCATGTAGTAAGGACTCCCTTAATACGTACATACATTGTTAAGTTAGCATAACCACGTTCGATGTTAGAAAGCCATCTTGCTGCTTTTGCGCACGACACTGCGTTTACATGTTATTGCTTAAACAAACTGCTGACTCGAGCTTTGCCTCACACGAGAGCAATCTGTTGTTACCATCCAGAGCTCTGCGCAGCGACCTTGGTCTGTACATGATGTGACAAACAGTCTGGGTTGTTAGACAATGCATGTTTTCCACTCTAGGTTGATCGACCCACTATTTAGCCATAACACACAGGCAGCTGCAAATACCTGAAAGTTGGTGCTTTTAATATTGCAGCCCGCATGTTTAGTATTCAGACCGAAGACGAGCCTTCCTGCGAGAAGACTCCTGATGCTCCTGTGATGTGATTTCACTAAGCTGATCTTTGAGGTATGGGGTCCCCCCTTCAAGCCTAAGAGACCTTCTATTAGCATAATAATAACATTAGCTTCTTAGTAAAGGGAAGGTGGTAGTATCCACTGTCATTATAACATAATTACCCCTTTTATATTCTATGGTATTGTAACGATGCTGATGGTTTTAATTATAATCATTTGTCTGCTTGTATTAGCCAAAGTACTGCATCTTAGGACATGTGGGCTATAAAAATAAACTCTTTTTATTTTCACTGTGTCTCATTTGATTCTTGTTGTGGACTGATGTGAGAATAATATACGAACACGTATTTCCGATTCCCACCATTCCTGAGAGTACACTGAGTAGCTTGTTCTGGGTTGTCTTTTCATTGGGATCGCCGAGCCAAATCTCGGATAACGAATGGGACACTTATGCTAGCCGGATACTGGGTTCTGGGTTCTGAGGTGAGTTTCTGGTACACCACTATTCACTGAGGTCCTGGGGTTCTACGCATAGTTCTGTGTATAAGCAGAATCCCTGCAACAAGAGGTTCCTTCATCTCGCAAAATGCCCTGTTCAGATTTTCAATAATTCACAAATTAAATGTCCAATAGCATGGAAACATCAATGCACCCCCATTTTAAGTGATCTTTTGCCAATATGTCAAACATTTGCATGCGTGGAACCCCACATTTATGTTCATATGATGACCTGCTGTGCCTTCTGGCGGCACCTCTTCTCTTTTTATAACCGGGACTCTCACTTCTCCCTTAAGCAGACCTCGTACAGCCTTCATGGGCTTTAAGGGTTAGGGCTGGGTTAGGGCAAGTTTAGAATTTCTCCAAGAGATGCACTAATTCCCTTTGCTTCAGTTGCTAACCATCGGATATGCTACTATCTTGCCGCAGCATCCTGGCCCTTGAAGTGTAATCTCTTAGTCAAGTCATCGTAGATCTCTCCCCATTGGTCAAATAAACTTTTTATAGCTGACATGAAGCATTAAAAAACATCAAGCAATGTTATTTTTACTTGTGAAGCCCATGTGACTCCACAATGAGGACCAGGAATTGGTAAATATGATTAAAGGGTTTTATTTTTAGTTTAAAGGAAAGTTTATTGAAATTTGAGAATAACAGAATTATAGTAAAACCAACATATATAAGATCAACTAATAATGTAACATTATTATATGCAAAGGGAAAAAATAAAGAAATAAGGGGGAGACATAATCATTGATATATAAAGTATGCAAAAGGAGTATACCGATGCATTAAAAGTACAAAGACTTCTCCAGTAACAAAGCAGAAATAAATATAAAACACTCTATATGCATATATGTTTGAAACCAACAGGGAAAGTTTCAGGGAGGTTTGGGAACTTCTTCTGCACAAGGATTATGTGAGGGTAGAGAGCGTGCAACCATATTTAAAAAAATTTTAATTGGAACCCACAGTAAATCACGTTTAATAGCAAGCATAATGGGATAAACATAGGCCCTGTCTAACCTGTGATGATAACAGACCCCATACCACCAAGCCTGAAAAGAAACTTTGGAGGCATCCTTCCAAGACTTAGTGATTTGCTGGAACGCTACAGCTATAAGTAAATCAATAATGGAGGTATTGGTAGTGGAAGAAGACCATATGTCTGAGAGGCTACCTAAGAAAATATGTGAAAAAGTAAAGGGGAAATGAGTGGAAAAATTTTTGTTGATCTGTCGCCACACGTCATTCCAAAATTTATAAATCACTGGGCATATGAATAGCATATGCTTAAGATCTGCCGGAGAGGCAGAACAGGTCCAGCAGGTAGGGGTAATAGACGGATCAATCATATTTAGTTTAGCAGGAGTGATTAAAAGTCTATTATATATAAAAAATAACGTTTGGGTTGTGTTAGCTGCTCTAGACGATTTCCTCAATTTGATCCAAATTTTTTGCCATAAGGGAGCAGAAAAGGAGTCCTCTAAATCCAATTCCCAATCCCTTTCTACTTTGGATTTGTCCCGAGTGTTAGAAGAAGTATCTCTTAACTTTTTGTAGATTTGGGAAGCAGAAGAAGAAGCAAGTAAAGAAGGGAGGGGAAGAGGAGAAGAGTTGGTATGATCGACGGAGGAAGAGAGGGAGTCATAGCTAATTTGTGTAACCGCACGCAATAGGTTGTAGTTAGATTCAAAGGACATTGGCAAAGAAAAACGGGATTGAAGAGTATCAAAAGAGACACAAGTACCTGCATGAAAAAGTTGATGAGTCCAACGGAGACCAAAATCCCACCAGTCCTTCCAAAAAAGCATCTTATTTCTTATTTTAATGAGAGGATTATACCACAAGGAGGACTGCAGGAAGCGTGAACGAGCATCAGAACCGTCCAATAAAAAGGGAGAAAATGTTTTCCGAGAGTTTTTAAGAATGGGAAGAGAGAATCTCTTGGGGATATGGGACAGTGACACAAATTCTTCGAAATTGAAAGGATGAAAGAAAGATGATTCAACGTCTACCCATAAAGGTTGAGAGGTGCTATCAGAAATATGATCTGATAAAAGGGGAACAGAATGCCGAAGAAAAAATGAGGTATGATAAGTAGCAAAATCCGGAAAGTTAACTCCACCCAATTGTTTAGGGCATCTAAGTTTGGCAAAGGACATCCTAGCTTTTTTATGATGCCATAAGAATTTTGATAAGATGGAGTAGATATTTTTATAACAGGATTTAGGAATGTTAATTGGAAGATTAGAAAGATAGAACAAAATTATTGGAACCAACATCATTTTAATAGAATCTAACCTACCCCACCAAGATAAAAACAAGGGATGCCATCGGGTTGTAGAGTCTCTTAGAGTTGTTAGTAGGTTGTTAAGATTTAGTGTTACAGTGTCTTTAATAGAAGGTTTAAACCACAAACCTAAGTATTTGATCTTAGTCGGGCTCCAATGAAAATAAGAGGCCAAAAAATCTATGTGGAGGCAAAACTTATTTAGAGGAAGGATTTCACATTTGTCTACATTAAGTTTATAACCCGATACCTTCGCAAACTCAGAGACTTCAGACAAAAATGATGGAATAGAGGATTGGGGATTGGAAATAAATAAAAGTATATCATCCGCATAGGCCGAAAGTTTCAAATATTTATCTCCATAGGGAAAACCGGTGATATCTTTATTTTCTCGAATTTTTATCAAAAAGGGCTCTAATGCTAAAATAAAAAGAAGGGGAGAGAGAGGACATCCTTGTCGGACGCCTCTAAAGAGGGGAAATGAGGATGAGACAAGGCCATTAGCTAATATAAAGGATCTAGGGAAGGAGAATAATAAAGAGATGTATGCAAGAAATTTCGGGCCAAAACCAAACCAAACAAGAACCGCAAACATAAATTGCCAGTTAACCCTATCAAATGCTTTTTCAGCGTCTAATGCAATAGCAGCTAAAGAGTGTTGGTAAGAGTGAGACTTGCTTAATACATTAAAAAAGAGTAGAGTATTATCAGAGAGATGACGGCCCTTGATGAAACCACACTGTTCCTTACCAATTAACTTAGGTAAAAAATTTTCAAGACGAAGCGCTAGAATTTTTGCGAATATTTTGTAATCCAGATTAATTAGAGAAATGGGTCTATAATTCTTACATAGGGTATGGTCCTTGTTCTCTTTGGGGAGGAGACAGATTAAGGCTTCCTGAAAGGAGCCCTCAGATTTTGTGGACGCTATAAAGAATGAAAATAGTTGATGAAGTTTAGGAACAAGTAACTTGGAAAAGTGTAAGTAGAATTCGATCGTGAATCCATCTGGCCCAGGAGCTTTGCCTTTTTTAAGCAAGTGAATGGAGTCCAGAATGTCTTTAGGACCTATATCTGCTTCCAAGGGGGCAAAATCGGTTCCTGGAAAAGAAGGGGAAGGAATAGAGGATAAGTATTGAGCAATGTCAGTTGACAGAGGAGGAGACTCCGGAGTATAAAGCTTTTGATAAAAATCAGTGAATTCCCTCAGAATATCCTCATCCTTATGAAGTGTGATATCTGATGAGGAGATAATGGATTCGATTCTTGTACGTTCTCTTTTAACCTTAAGATACTTGGCAAGAAGATTACCTGCCTTATTCTGAGCAGTGTAATACTTGGCACTAGATTTAAGTAAAAATAGGTTTGCAGATTCGGTGGAGACTTTATTGAAAGAGAATTTAGCTTTAAGAAGTTTATCCAAGTCAGAATGGGATTTGGTTAGGTAGTAAGAGTGCTCCAATTGCTTAATTTGCAGGTTAATCGATTGTAAGGATTGAGAAGCAGCACGCCTCTTACGAGAGACAAAAGAAATAATGAAATCTCTAGAAGCAGCTTTAAAAGTGTCCCATAACACCTGAGGGGATATCAGAGAAGATTCATTTTCTGTAAAAAATAGGGATGAAAACTCAAGAAAAGCTGGGGTAAATTTGGGGTCTAATAAGAGAGAATTATTAAACCTCCATCTCCTTGTACCTTTTACGGGAGGGAGTAAATCTAGTTGCAAGGAAACTGGAGCATGATCAGAAATTAAAATAGAACCTATTTCAGAATGAGTAATATGTTGAGTTAAGGCTTTAGAAATAAAAATGTAGTCAATCCGGGATTGGGAAGAGTGGGCTGGTGAATAATACGTGTATTCCCTAAGTGTACGATGGCAGAGCCTCCAGGAGTCAACAAGAGAACGTTGGGAGATAGTGGAATTAAATTGAGTGTGCATGAGAGAGGGCAAGAAATGGGAGTTGGACCGTCTATCTATAAGAGGATCCACCACTGTGTTACAATCCCCCCCCAAAACAAGGTAATCATCAGAGAATTGCATCAATGAAGTGAGCATCTGGGGCCAAAATAGTTTATCCTGTGTGGTAGGAGCATACACATTAACAATAGTTATAGGGATGTTATCAATCAACAAAGATACAGTCACCCACCTACCCTCAGAATCATTGGCTTGGTCTATAACTTTGACATTTAATCGCTTATGGCAGAGAATAGCAACACCATTACGCTTCCCGGAACCAGGAGATGCAAAAACATGACCTACCCAATTACGACGTAATTTGGCAATTTCAACTTCTTTTATATGAATTTCTTGTAGTAATACAATATCCCCTTTCAGACTGGCTAAGTGAGATAACACACGCTGCCGTTTAATGGGAGAACCCAATCCTTTAACATTCCAGGTAAGTATAGTTATCGACATCTAAAAATATAACTTATACTAGAAAAACTGTATGAAATTCAAATATATATAAAGTCAATAAAATATAAAGCAACTTTATGAAAAACTTGAGAAAAAACGACATTGCACCTGAAGAAGTATTATTGAAAGAATAATATAGGGAAATATGAGATAAGAGAAAGTTTTGGAGAAGAAAAGTTGTAAGCAGAAAGGTATGAGTCAAAAAAGATTGAGGATCAGAAGTAAATAAAAAAAAAGAGAAATAACAAGGATAGAGAGAGGGGCAAAAAGAAAAGGAAAGAGAATAAAAAGTAAAGGAAAAAGATGAGAAGAAATGCATAACACAGTAAACAAAAGTACGAAACGACAAACACAGGTGACGAAAAAATACGATAACAAATAAACATACCACCAAAAAGAATGGAGAACGGGGTTGGTGAAGCCACATGAGGAAGATGGAACACTGAGACGGGAGACTCCAGGGCGACGGTAAGGAAGGGACATCTGCTAGGCAAACTTAGGATAACAAGGAACGATGAGGGACCACAAAGTCGCTACCTGATAGGGGAAAGAAGAAGGAACAAATTAGTCCAACAGAACAATATATGATACATTAAGGGAGAAATTAAACAGCACTAAGGATGAAACAAACAAATGCTACTAAAATATATAAATCCATCATGACTGCGGGACTTCCATGGACTCCATTCTGCAACTGTTCAGAAATTGTTGAAGCAGCGCTGGATCTTCATAACTGGTAGTCTTGTTATTATAAGTCACCTTAAAAAGACATGGGTGAAATAAACGGTAACGTGCATTTATGTTGCGTAGCGCAGGTCTCATGTCTAAGAATTTTTTCCGACGGTCAGCAGTCATCTTAGCATAATCTTGGGCAAAAAACAGATTAGAACCATGCCAAGCAATTTTCCCTCGTTGTTTGGCAGCCTGGAGGACTCTGAGTAGATCTGTATATTCCAAAAAGTACAAAATGACTCCTCTCGGTTTAGTAGATGTTGATGGAGAAGAACGGGATGGTGCACCTAAACGATGCGCTCTTTGAATATTTAGAGGAGGCGTTTCAGGAAGACCCAAAAGAGTTGGCAAAAAAGATTTGAAAAAAGATATTGGATTATCACCTTCAAGCCCTTCAATTAATCCGTAAATGCGCAGATTATTGCGCCTATTACGGTTTTCCAAATTTTCAATCTGTTGTTTAAGTTGAAAAACCTCCTTAGAGATAAGAGGAACTTGAGCTGTGAGATTTTGGACAGAGTCAACACGTAATTCCAGATCATCAACTCTCTTTTCAGTGAGCGACCAGTTGGCTTCCAGATTTTGAAGTCTGGCGTTAGTTTCCTCCATATGTGGTTTTAGGGCACGAATTTCATCAAGAATGAGTTCCATAGATATCGAGGAAGATGAATTGGTGGGAGAAGGTGGGTTAGCTTTAATCCGTTTACCAGAAGTAGATGGTGACGCAGAGGGTATCTTGGAACCTTGTTTAGCGTTTGAACGAGGAGTGAGCGGCATAGTAGACTTGGCTCCAAAAGAGTCTTTAATAGTCTCCTCAGTATGGTCTTGTAAAACATCAAATGGATTATAGCTCTCTAAATTCACCTCAGTGGAGGAACGAGCAGCATTGCAATTGCCGCAAGGCATTTTGATAGAAGAGAAGATACTCAGAGACCGTCAAAAACAAGCAAAATTGGGAAAAATGCAAAGAAAGTGGAAAACAGCAGTCCAGGCTAATATCAGGAAATAATGCTGAAATGAGGCTGAAAAGTAACTGCAGGCACCGAGGACAGACAAAATAAGCGCTGCTCAAAAAGCGCAAAGAAAACGTGATAATAGCAGAAAAGGCAGCCAACTTTTAAACAGCCTCGTCACACCGCTTCAGAAAGAGAGCTTAGGAACGTTGAAAAACAAAATGGCGGCCGCAACGATGAGGCAACCGAAAAAACATTAATTTAAGCATGCCAGTCTCACCCTGTGGAAGAACAAAGGCAGCATTCTGATGAGCGGCATTTCCGAATGCCGAAATTAGCAATTCCGATGTTTTTTGGTGCAGAAAAGGTTGCCTGCAGAGGTCGCGCTCCCTCACGTCCCGTCGGAGCTCCGAGGAACAGCGGCCATCTTCAAAGGCTCCGAAGCCACGCCCCCCCCAAAAGGGTTTTATTTGGATTACCAAATAATCCAACAAATAGGCAAACCATATGCAAGTTCAGTAAGTACATTAGTATAATCGGCAAAGTAAAATATCTCAGTTGGTTGAGATGCAATAGAATGAGATACAGAATTGTGACACCAACAATTATACAACAGCAAATCAGAGTGAACAGGTGTTCAATAAAAAAACTTCCCTTCTATACTCTAACATGGGTAAAATATAGGTTTATCTATCAAGGGTCTCTAATTCGAGAGCATAGAAGCAGAAGGTGTCAGCATGATCAGACATCAGTAGAAATCCAAAGGAAAAGAAAATATGTGTTTAGCATAAAGTTTCACACTCACAAGAATAAGGCATGCAAAGAGGTCTGTACCTCTCTAAGCCTAAAGGGAATCTCTCCTATGGGAACTCCCAAAAAAAAGTAAGAGGAGATTCAAAAACATCTTATCTCCGTTCACACCACCAGGATCCAATCAGAGCACTACTTGAGTGCATCTGCAACATAGCTCTGATTCTCAACGCATCAAACTAATGCTGCGGTTCTCAGCCTTGAACATCTTGCCATCCTGGTACACGATGAACTGAAAGCTTCTTTCGACCATTGTTTCTCCACATTCACTGCTAAATCAGGCCTCTCTATCAATTGTCTAATATAGACAATGAGCTTTTCTCTAGCTTATAAAATAACCAACGTGCAATTAGGAAAAAAGCAGGCTAGCAAGCAAAATACATTTCAACTGAGTCCTGTAGTCAGGTGAACCTAAATGAGCACAAGAACTACAAAATGTGAGCAAAGGAATACGTTTACATATGCAAATATAACTTAAAGTGTAAATGTAAAAAGTGAATAAAGCGCACATAATTCATGTTTAAACTGAGCATTAGTGCACACATGTATGATCTCTAAGTTCTATAGTAAATAACTTCTAGTAATACATTTAAATGTTTCACACACATTAATAAAAGTAAGGCACACAGTGAATATGTCAGGTGCATTTATACGATTTCACTTGACGTGTAAGGGCGAAGTCTAAATAATGGTGCTCCACAGACAATGGTCTCTGGCTTTACCTCACTCTGAAAATCATGTTTTGAGCAGTTGTAGTACAAGACTGCACTTCTGGATGTTACTCATCTGAGTACTTGGTAGCCAGTGTGGTGTTTTTGTTCCGCTTGGTAAGTAGTAAAAAGACAACTGTCCTATGTCTCCAAGACATACCTATGCTGGGAACTAAAAACTATTTTGTTTGTTTTTTTATATTCCTTTGTCTAACTTGAAAAAGGAACATATTGGGTACAATAAATTACAACTGGTTAAGTGCGCTGTCAATAACAAAGGTTTGAGGGCAAGTATTTTTTAAATAACTGATCCTTCTCCCTAATGACACTTATCCTTTGCTATGGGAGTTCTGAAGGGTTAGCTCTCTTGACCATGATTATGATGCTTTGGTCCTTTACTTGTGCCTCTGGCGTGGGTTCAGAACAGCGGGAGGAGCTCGTTTCTGGCTTGATTGCCTACAAGATGGCCGCTGGCTAATAGAGTTCCCGCTCCCCGGTCCAGATTCTTTTTCTGTCTCTCGACCATAGTCACGTTTGGCCTCTCAAAATGTTAGCCTAGGACAGCTGAAGGACATGGGAGAGTGAGTGTTAATTGAAATTTCACTTACCCGCCTTTAAGTAATCTGCTCTGTTTTCTACTGCATCATGGTGAGGTCGGTGATTTTCCCGCTGTTTTCATCACTGACAGAATTATAACCAGCCGCTTGTTTGTAGTGCCATCGCTCCTGGCTTGAATACATACTGCTACATACTCAGTTATGCTATAATTTTACCCCTGAGGATTTTTCCAGTCGCTCTCTTCAGCCTTTCTTTTTACCATTTATATGCTGGGAAAGCACATATTATGAAATATTTTCCATTATTGCTGTCTATCATGTGCACTTATATACAGTCAGTTCAGTCATTGGTGGTTGTTTCCTCATCCCACCTTGCTGCTGGTTGTACTGGCAGAGGGTGATAATATTTCCTTGAAAACTGGTTCTCTGACAAGCGTTGCTTCTGTTTCACACAAAGAGAATACTGGCAGAGGTAACAAACGACCTAAAAAAGACCCAGTCTCTCTTAGGAAACCTCCCTACCCCCATTACCATGAGGCGCTTAATGGATAAATTAAAAATGCTGAAACCCTTCATGGTGGAAACAACCTCTACTCTTCAACTTCTTGAAGGCAAATGGTCATCTCTTGAGTCTAGGGTATCGGACATAGAACTACAAATTGCAGAGTCTCGCGGCATCACTTCAAAAGTAACCTGCCTGGCTCAGGAAATCACTTCCCGCAAAAGACAATTTTAGAAAATCGAAACAGGCGGAACAATATTTGCGTTTATGGTTTTCTGGAGGGGGTGGAAGGAGATAATAATTTCGCTTTTCTTCAGACAAACTTACCAAAGTTAGTGGGTCTTTCCAGTAGTTTACCACTCAGCATTCAAATAGCCCATCGTCTTGTCCATAGGTCCTCCACCACCAATTAAAATACTAAACCTAGACTAATAATTATTCTCTTCCTCCAAAATACAGACTTGATGAAGGTTGTAGCAGTTTCCAAGCAATGAAAACAGTTAATTAGATTTAGTCACAGGATTTTTCTTTCACAATATGTGCCCTCAACCACAGCCGTTTGTCGCAGAAAATTCTTTAATTTGTGTCCCTCACTGCGTGCTAGATATGGTCTTCTTCATCCCTGCATTTTCAAGGCTACCTAAAATGACAGGTCCACTTTTTTCGACTCTCCTGCACAATTTAAGGGATTTATTCATTTCCACAAGAGAGAATCACTGGACACTGGTGGATCCTGAAGTTTTATGCATGTTCTGACTTTTTCTAAAACTTTTTTGATCTACAAATGGTTTGTTTTTACTGCCCTGCTATATCAGTCTTTCACCAGAGGTGTTTTCTCTTTTTTCCCCTCAGCTATTAGCGCTGTAGTATTGTTCGTTATCCACATAACATGGTTTGTTTTTACTGCCCTGCTATATCAGTCTTTCACCAGAGGTGTTTTCTCTTTTTTCCCCTCTGCTATTAGCGCTGTAGTATTGTTTGTTATCCACATGTTGTATAATCTTAATTCTATTGAATGTCCATCCCAAGCTTCTACTCTTGAATGGGTAAGATCTTCATTTCTCCTATGGATTATTTATGTTTTTTAATGTAGTACCTCACTTAATATCTATTTCCAGTTTTTTCTTACTTTTCCGGTCTCCTTTTCTCTTCACCTTTTCATTTCCGGACTGGGTTTCCGGATCTATTTATCCCTCATAGGGCACCTCTGTGCTTCATTCACTACGTTATTTCTTTCTCTCATTTTACCTTCTCAACGTTCGCCATCCTTCACTTGCTTCTTCTCCTGTGGGTGTTTTTTGGACTCATGGCCTTCCTTTCTTTTTTTATTTATTCCTGTGATTCCATTTTTTTTCCTATTTCATGTTTCTATGTTTTGTTTGTTTACATTGGATGGTATACAGTTATGTTTTTCCTTTTTTTAACAGAGGTAGCTATTTTCTCATAATGTTTAACAATGCTCCTTATTATTCGTTTAGAATTGTTTCTTGGAATGCCAAAAGCCTTAGAAGCCCCATCAAGAGCCAGAGAGTTCTTAATAACCTCTCTAAATTGTCTAGTTATATTGCTATGTTACAAGAAACACATCTCCACAAAAAGGACATTCATATGTTGAAAAAAAAGTTGGGTCAGTTCTGTTTATTGTTCGACTGCTGGTCATCATAAAAATGGTGTGGTTATTCTGTTTCATGAATCTCTATATGTTTCCATTTTAAAACAAGAAACTGATGCCAGATTCTTGCTACCATCAACGGTTGCCCCTACTCCTTTTTTTGGTCAAGCCTAGAGTTACAGCGCCTGCGCTGCACGCTTTGCGAGGCAAATTGTAGTGGGGGGGGGGGAGGGGGGGGGCAGATGTGAAAGTGCTGTGGAAGCTCCGCCCATATTTTTCATTGGCTGGCGTCATCGTCCATGATAAATGCTGACTTCCGTTTGATAATGAGGCTTCTTAGTCCCTCCTTGTTACCGCCCTGTCTCCTTTTGGGACAGCCCATCAGGACTGGATCTTTTACTTGCGACGCTATACCTTATTAGCTGGGGTGTGCTTTGAAGTCACTTCCTGTTCTTCTATGGAGCCTTTAATTAGTGTCCCTCCACTGATCAGGCTGTAATTCAGGTATTATTATCATTTTTTGTTTCTGTACCCTCTCCAACCCCACCACCTTAGAGCTTTTCTATAACTTGCTGAAAGTTATAAAAAAATAGCGATGTCGCATTATAACGCTGTGAAAAAAGCGCTATTACAAATACATCTCCCATCAGAGTGCTCACGACCAATATACCCATCTTCATTTTATACTACAGGAGTGCTCACAGTCACAACCTATATCTTCAACTTCATTTTTCTGTATATTTTCATAAGTAACGCATTGTTATTAAGCGCACGACAGCGACATGTCCACAGGAATTCTAATTTACTGAACGATCAACTGTGCTTTAGAATGTTGATTTGTGGCAGGTAGGAAACTAGGGTACTCTAAGAAAGGTAACATCGCCATCTGCTGGAATGACACTGAAAGCACGCTTAAATGAAATGACAAGACTGGTGTCTCAAAACTTGGGCGGTACAACAATAAAAGAGAAGATAGAGTTTTCTGCTGCAATGATTACGTTCTGCAGTTCACACAACATAACTGGCATTTGGTACAGTGCTGATGATGCACACTATTTACATCTATAATGACATGAAGGTCTTTACCCCCTGCTATCTACCTTTTCATGCTGCTTAACTCCCTCCAACCCTGCTGTCATAGCGCTTTTCCCATGACTTTCAGCCCGTTGCATGGCTGAGAGTTGTTTAAAAATAGCACTGTGCTGCATTATATTGCTATGACAAAAGTGCTATGACGCGCCCAGGACTAGCCACATTAAACTACTTTCCTTTTTCTTTTTAGCTATGCTGCCCTGCAGCCGTGCTGCTGTGCAACATGACTAAAAGACATTGACAAAGCCAATAGCTCTCACATCGGTGAGACCTATTGGCTTTGCCAATGCTTGTTAATGTTTATGGGCCTACTGGGATAGGCACTCACTCTGGAAGTCGCTCTCACCTAAATTAATGTTGGTAATGCATGCCAATCACATTTTTGGTGGGGACTGCAACAAACTCATGGATCCCTATTTAGATAAAAAATCTGCCTTCAAATATCTACCTAACAACATGTAAAAGTCCTTTCACAGAATAATCACACACAGAGGATTAGTTGATGCTTGGCGTTTTCTTAGTCCCGATCTTTTAGAATACTCCTTTTTTTCTCCTACTCACCACTCCTCCTCTAGAACAGATTATATTTTTCTGGATAAGAATCTCAAGCAACATCTCCTACACATGGAGCTAGGTCCTATCCTTGTCTCAGACCATGCCCCATTGATTATTGATTTAGGGCTCACTCACTCTTCCACGCTCTAGCAGGTGGCATTTCAATAACTGATTGTTATTGAAATGTGGTTTGTTACAGGTTTTGAGAAATGCATTGCTGAATTTTTTCACAATAATATCAGTCCAGATGTCACGTTTCACTATGTTTGGGACTCTTTTAAAGCCACTGTGAGAGGCTATATTAAAAATTACGTATGAAGTAAGAAACAGGAGACTGCCAGGGAATCCTCTGCCCTTTTACAGCATATTAAGAAATTAGAACACACATACCACTCCTCGTCTCACAAAGATGTTCTAGACCAACCCATCCAAGCCAAACTTGATTTCAATAAACCTTCTATTACCAAGGCTAGTAACGCCCTTCTAAAAGTCAATGCAAAGCACTACAGGGCCTCTAACAATGCAGGTAAGATGCATGCCAACTATTTAAAAGTTAAAAAACAAAGATCTAGGATGGGGGTCATACATGATGCTTCCGGTAGTAAATTATTCAAAGATCAGGAAATAATGACCTGTTTCGCAGAATTTTACTCTAATCTTTAAAACTGAGGGCACTTTACCCACTCAGGATTCCCTGGAATCTTTTCTTAAGACGATTACAAAACTACAAGCCTCACAGGTTGATTTCTCCCAAATAGAAGCTGATATTTCTTATGCTGAAATATGTACCGCCATCTCTAAACTCCCAAAGGAGAAAGTACCAGGCCCGAATGGTATTACTATCAAATTTTATTCTAAATTCTCATCTCTTTTGGTTCCTCATATGCTATCATTCTTTCAACATATTTTATCTACTAACACCAAGGCCAACTCGTTAATGGAAGCCATGATCTGTCTAATTCCTAAGCAAGATAAAGATTTGGCAAAATGTAAAAGTGACAGATCAATTTCCCTTTATCAACACGGATTGTAAAATGTTCTAAATAAAATTGGTATTCCAGACGACTTAATCTCTTCCTTTAGTCGTAATTGAACATTCCAGCTTCATCAAGGGCTGTAACATCTCTGATAATTTCCACACCTTTTAAAATATTTTTCATGTAACTTCCAAAATGAAATTACCCTTTGCAGTGGTCACCTTGGATGTGGAAAAAGCTTTTCACTGTGTCAACCGGGATTTTCTTTTTAGAGCTCTCAAGTGGTACGGCTTCAGTCCTACATTTTTGTACTATATTAAAACACTCTACTCTTTCCTCTCTACTTCAGTCTTCACTACCGGTCTTTAGTCTCCATATTTCACCCTCACTACACGTACCAGACAGAGCTGACCCCTATCACCATTACCTTCATCCTTGCATTGGAACCATTCTTAGAGTCCTTACGTAGATCCCAAGCTCTTGTTGGCTATACCCATAAACAGTTACATTTACTGCTTATGCTGATTACATTTTACTTTGTTTCTGTCCCTTCCACCTCTAGCCCTGAGTTAATCCAACTTTTTTCTCACTACATTTCGGTTTCCGGTTACCGACTCTACATAGACAAATCTGAAGGTATGCCTCTTAACAAATTTTGTCTACTGGATATGTTTAAAAATACCGGTTTCTTATGGTAATCCTCCAGGGTTAAAAGTCTAGGAATTCTATATTCCTCATGCATCAAAGAAACAATCAAGGCCAATTTAGAAGCTTTAGAACAAAAAAAATACTACCCTTTTGTCAAATGGTGCCCTCTTTACCTTTCCTGGTGGGGCAGACTAGCCACAATTAAAATGATGCTTGGGCTGCCCAGTATCACTTTTTCCCTACGGATGCTCCCTCCTTGGCTATCTCACATCTTCTTCCATTCCATTGATAGTTTATTAACCAAGTTCTTATGGAAAAAGTGGCCGGCCCATATTTTTCTATACAAACTCAAGAAGCTGAAAGTAAATGGTGGGGGTTAACTTTGCTGACTCCTCACAATTTAATTCCACTTTATCCTCAAGCAGAATTGGTCTTCTCTAGGTGCTTCTACTTCTACTCCCTCTCCTCTCTGGTGTTCTCTCATACTTTCCCCAAGTCCTCCCTTTTCTTCAGTTTGTTCTCATTTCTCAAAAACCTAGACATATGCCTTCTCCTTTATTAAATCATTCCAGTCACATTGCCAAAAAGTTTATTTCCAAGATATATTCTCCCTCTCAAATCTTATTAGTATCCCCCATTTATAACATCACCTTATCCAACAAAGTTCTCAAGTGGCCCTCCTGTGTAGCCTCAGGTATCACATTCATTTCCCAAATCATTTTTAATGATGAATGTATCTCCTTTGAGGAGTTACATAATGTTTTTCATATTCCTCTTTCGCATAGACACAAATATGCTCTTCTCTAGGACATCCTTAGACAATATAACACAGACCCCTCTTCCACCTCAGTTCAATCCCTTGGTTTTCTCATATCACCTCATGATTTCACCATAGAAGTTAAAACTGCTTTCATATATTAATAGATTTTTATCCTGGAACCAAAATCCAAACTGAACTTGCTTGGGAACAGGACCTTCAGTCTACTTTCTCCAATACTTTATGGAACAAATTGTGGCAGGAAATACACCACACTTCTCGCTCAGCCAGCGCTACTCCGACCATGTTTTTCTTTTACAATAGGCTGTTTCTTATTCCTTCCATTTTATTCAAAATTAAATTACTGAACAATAACAACTGTTATTCTTGAGGTTCCTCTAACTGAGACTTTCTTCATACATTCTTCCTATGTGCCAAGAACTCAATTTTCTGGTAGCAAGCATGGTGTAAAGATTTCCAGCTATTCTCTATTTCAGCCCCCTTCCACATAGTGTGTCTGTTTCTTGGCAGGTGTTCAGACATATGGACAAGAGACAAGACCAAAGGAATGTTAGTAGTTCTTCTCCTGGCGGTTGTCTTTCAGGTTATTACCTCTAATTGGAAAAATGTTGACAATGTTTCTTATTCAACATGGTGGAACTTGATATGCCATAATCATAGATTGGATACCTCTCACTCATACAAATTACAGATCGCCATTAAGAGAGATTTGCTATGACTTTCTCTGACGTCCTACCTTTCGCCACTAATATTAAAAATGATGAAGTCTCCAAACCTCCTTGAATTTCTTTTTTTTCTGGGTTTACCCTTCAGTTATTTTCTATCCCAATTCATAGTTTGCCGTTTGCCTCTTGCTCTTTCATTACCTTCATTCCCCACCATTCTCCTTCTTCCTTTTTGTTTATTAGGATCTACATGGTATTGTTATTTTCCCTCCTTTTTCGTCCCTCCCCCTTTTTCCTTATAAAATACATACAATTTGCAAAATGGCATAAGTATGTGATGCAAAACTGTTTCCTTTTTTTTCTTGTGAGATTTGTCCTATTTTATACTGGTTCTGCAATCGTATTGTATGCATACTTTATTTCTTCTCCATTATTAATGCTGTTTTATTTATGACATGTCTCACTCATATGTATACTTCCTTATTTTTCTGTGTTTCACTTTGATCAATAAAGCATTTTTAAACTTAAAAAAAAGAACAGCAGTAGGAGGTAAAGTGCATTGCTTTATAATTTGCAGCTTGAGAGATGACATCAACAAAAAGTGGTTTCATTGTAAAATAACACGTCAGTAATCATTCCCATCAATAATGTTTGAATTGCATCTCGGCTGGGCAATAGACATTATGAAAAGCATTATTGTCAACCATCCTGTACTGTTTTTGTTAACAACATGTGTATTGCTTTACAGTTGCCAGAAGGACCCTCTGATCTACCTTCAATATGTGCATTGATACCTATTGGACGCACTGAGAGAGGTAGGGTGGAATATTTTGTAGCATCAGGACCAGAGAATGTTGACTACACCTGCTGCAAAAGAGTCCTTTTAGATGTTCAAGCCTTGCTGCTTTCCCCAGACAGAGCTGGGATAGAGATTAACTGCTGCATTCACCAACATTAGAATAGAAAACAAGAGCGCCAAGACCTGCTAATTAGGAACCTGGGTAAATGCATGGTTCACCGAAGTCTCATTTACTATTAGTTTTTCAATTCTCAGCAATTAAATGGCTGGATGTAACTTACCGGATACTCACAAGTCGAGACTGACCTGTGTAACAAAGTATTTAATTAATAGAAAGAATTGCTCAATTCTCACTGATCACACAATTGAAAACCAGAATTAAACTCTGAATACACAAGTGTATATACAAAATACAAATGACTTGAATCAGAATAATCAACCTGGGTAAAAGATCATTTTTTTAAATATCTAAAACTCAGTCTTATTCTATTTCTTGTGATGTTGAGACGTTTTGATCTCATATGTCCCTTTCAAGGTCATCATCACGGGAGAAGATAGTAACGGACGAGGTTTTGTGGCAGCAAATGTAGGGGTACTCAAATTTGTGAAGCCCAGTGCTCGTCTGCAAATAATTTTTGGTGAATCTAAGAAGACCTATAGCTCCGCTGTGAGTTAGTCGGGGTATGGACGTCTAAAAATTGACAAGTATTTTATGGGACATGGTTGCCAATCACTAAAGAGAGCACCAAGGGGGGCATGGCCTTGATGGTGGCTGGGTAAGACATCTTTTCTCATCTCTCCGTGCTCGCCGCTGCCCTAGCACACTAGCTCCGACCTGCCTGCCTCGTGGGTGCTAAGCACGCTGTCGACACTCGCCCAGAGACGGAGACACCAGGGCTGCTCCGAGAGCAGTCCTAGCAGGGGTGCAGATGACTGCTTGCCGGAGCTCTGATGGCTGGCGGGCCTGAGGCCATGACTGACAGCCCTGGCCAGGCATGAGGTAAGGCCTGCAGCGGCCGACTGTTCAGGGAACTGGGGTTCAAAGAGACCTACTGAGAGCTGCTGGGCAGTGAGCTGAAGCGTGGAGAGGAGGAGGCTTCAACGGGGGCTAATGGCTCCATCCTGGGCCCCTACCAGGGCGAAATACATCCCTGGACACCTATTCGGACTGACTGGTCTGCTCCCTGAGGCCGGCTATCCTTTGCCTATGTGTGGAGCTTGCACCTCTGTCAGCAGCACACAAATGCACACCTGAGCCCAAAAGACTGGTGGGCCCAAAAATACGATTGACCAGAAGTGATGCGAGGCCTGCAGCGATTGGCCTGGCTGTGAGCTGCCTGGGACACAGAGAGCCCTACTTGGAGTCACTTGGCGATGGCGATGGAGTGGAGGAATTCCAATGGGGTCTGACGGTTCCGTCCTGATCCACTAGCCGAGTGGGGTCTATGCATGGATATCCATTCGGGTGCTGGTTGCACTCTGAAGCAGGCCGTTCCTCGTCTGCTTGCAGTGCTGGCTCCTATGTTGGTGGCCTGTTGACCCCGGTGAGTTATTGTGGAGTGGGGTGGCGGGGACCAAGAGGGGCTGAGGCAGTTGCCCTTCCTGTGAGATAGGGACCGTCCTTGGTTGCACGGGCCTGTAGCTGCACTTGAAACAGGAGCACTGTCAGGCTGCTGCCATCGGAGGGGTGGGGGGAGAGTTCCACTCATAACGTCTAGAGGCTGAGTGCCAGACTGAACCAGGAGCAGGTCAGTGAACATTGCCCCACTTGCCAGATCACATGCAAAAGTGTGGCAGGTGACATTATTGCCCGTGGCTTGTGCTTGAATACACTTGAGAGAGAGGGGAGTGAGAGCTGCGCCCAGGGCCCGCAAGGCAGAGCTGACTTTGTGTGACTGTGGGAGTCGGTGGGAGCACTGGGGACCCCCTCCTGTTGGGTGCGGGCATGGAATTTACCAGCGAGTGCCTACCTGGGGACACAAGCAAAGAGGGGCCTGACGGGATCGACAGCCCTCATTCCACCTCGAATATCATCTACTGGGATTCTCAGGGCAGTGACGGGTTGGTTTAGGCCCATGGAGTGACAGCATGGGGGAGGCCAGCAACGCAAGCTGCTGATAATGGTGACCAGTCATACAAAAAGGGACTGCTCCCTCAAAGAGATGCTCTCCCGAACCTCTGGGGCCCTTGCTAGGACTCGCTGCAGTGCCAGGATGAAGGCACAGTGGAGGAGCCAGTGACGAGCTCTTTCTTGGAATCCCTGTTCACATCATTGAGAGACGATTTACAAGAGGTCAAAATAGACCTCTCCCAGGGCACCAAAGAAATTAGCAGGGATGTGGACTCTTTGGGGGACCGCATTGCAGCTCTGGAGGAACAGGGAGATGGCATGAGGGGTAGGTCAAATCCCTTTAGCAGGTGATCATCTTCCTCTGCAAGCAACATATAGACTTGCAAGCTCATATGGAGGATCTCGAGAACGGATCCTGCCGGAATAACATCTGAACATGAGGCATGACTACTAAAGGGGAGGAGAAGGACCTTTTTAGCTACATTTGGTACCTCTTCTGCCATGTCCTGGGGGCACCCTCAAAAACCGAAATGAAGATCAATCGAGCATACCATGTTGGACTGCCACGCTCAAATATGGCTCCACCAGTAGTCATTCACTACTTCCAAGTCAACAAAGAAATATTGTATAAAGCACTGGAGAAGCACCCCATCAACTTTAGAGACCATACCCCGACACTCTACCAGGACTTGGCAGCAATCACACTGCAGAAACGGAGAGAGTTCCGACCTGTCACTATGCACCTATGAAGCAAGGGGGTGTCCTACTCTTGGGGGCTCCCCTTCTGCATTGTCTTTCGCCTGGAATTGAAACTTTTCCAATTAAGATCATTGGCGGAGGCATGTCAGGTCCTGGGTCAAGACTTGCCCATGGAGGGGAGAATGTCGGATTCCCCTTCCTATTGACCAAGGGAACGACAATCTAGCGGGTGAGGCTTTGCGACCCACCCGGACCCTGTGGAAATAGCCGAGGGGCAGCAGGCGGCTTTTAATGTGATCCCCACGTGCTGGCCAAGGCAGACAATCCCTAGGATGGCCGGTCACATAGCAGACTCACTCATAGCTGGCTGACCAGGTAGAGGGCAGGGGGATCCGGACCTTGCTGGCCATATTCTGGACCACTTATTGTTAACCTCGCAGAGCTGCAAGACTAAGGGACTGAATGTAAGTTGATCTTCCAGTTATCAAATAGTTTTTTCTTCCCGTTTTTTTGTTGGTGCTTACACTCACCTTTACAGCGGAAACAACAAGATGACCACACAATATTTATAGAGGCTGCAACATCAGCTAGTGGCTGCCTTGGATTAAACAGACTGCCATATTCTATAGCCTCTATTATTGTAGACAGATCTAATGCCGGCTACAACACCTAAGGTCCTTACTCTCAATGTGTGGGGGCTTAATAACCCGGTGAAACACAGGGCAGTGTTGTCGTACTTAGAAAATTCGGGGGCTGACATATGTTCCCTTCAGGAGACTCATCTTCTCTCGAAGGATTGTCACCACCTCAGGTCACGCACGTTCCCCCACCAATTTTTCTCCTCTGCTTTTACTAAGACAGCAGGAGTGGCCAAACTGGTGGCTCACTCCTTTAAAGGGAGAGTGGGACAAAAGGGGGCCAAAATGAGCGGCATACTTCTCACTTTTTTTCACATCATCAGGCAACTCACTAAACAGTCCCCTAGCTTGCAGGTAGACAAGTCCACTACCCACTGCAACAACATTGCCCAATTCTTTCATCAGAAAATTATCTCTATTTACTCTACCTTTTCCCCGAAAAACCCTTCCCCCTTACCCCATTCCGCGACCCCCCCCCTCAGCTTACAGCCACCCGCGCTTACTCACTTTCCCCCTTTGGATCTCGCCACTCTGGAATCCTTAGCACAAAAAGTAAAATCTGGTTCTCCTGATGACCCTGCCCCTCCAAACATTATAATGGCAGCCTCACAGGCCACCCTACCCATTATTAGGGAGGTCTTAAATGCCTCCATCTCTTCCGGCACGGTCCCGACCGCATGGAAGCAGGCTATGGTGAGAACCTTATTAAAAAGCCTAATTTGGACTCTACCAGCCTGAGCAATTATCGCCCCATTTCCCTGCTCCCATGGGTCAGTAAAATCATGGAGAAATACATAAACCTTCAACTAATAAGCTTTCTGGAACATCTTCACCTATTGGATCCCACCCAGACAGGCTTTAGACCGAAACATGGGACCGAGACCGCCCTTCTCATGGTCACAGAGGAAGCGAGAAAAATCCTGGATCAAGGAGGATCAGTGGCAGTGATCCTCCTTGATCTCAGCGCGGCCTTTGACACGGTCAGCCATGATACTCTGCTGTACCGTTTATCCCAGGCCGGGATTAAGGATAAAGCCTGGTCCTGGTTCCAGTCCTTCTTAGAGGACAGATCTTTTCGTGTGTTTGAAGGCGAGTCTGTGTCCTCCAGCAAACCTCTGAACTGCGGAGTCCCTCAGGGCTCCCCTCTGAGCCCTGCACTCTTTAATCTGTACATGAGGCCGCTGGCTGACGTCGTCCGCCCATTTGGAATTAAGATCATTTCATATGCGGACGACACGCAGCTGGTGGTCTCTATGACACAGGCAGCCAATCCATCTGCTCGGGGTGGGCTCAGAGAATGCCTGGAGGAAGTGAAGACCTGGATGTCCCGATCGTGTTTAAACTGAATGGGGATAAAACTGAGCTTATGCTCCTAGGCCCTTCGGATTCTAGCCTCCCTCCGTCCATGTGGCCGCCAAGTCTGGGATCCCCCCCCAACTCCTAAAAACAGCATTAAGAGTCTTGGAGTCTGGCTGGACAGTTCTCTGTCCTTTAACGTTCAATCCATAAAACTTTCAGCCACCTGTTTTGGCATCATGAGGATGTTAAAAAAAATTCTCCCTCTCCTCCCCCTGGAAGCCAAACAAGTGGTCGTACAAGGCTTAATTCAGTTACGCCTTGATTTTAATAATGTACTCTATCTTGGCGCTCCTGAATCCACTCTAAGAAGGCTTCAGACAGTTCAGAACTGCGCAGCACGCATTCTACTCGACCTCCCCCGCAGACAGTCAGTGAGGTCCGGACTGGCGTCCCTTCATTGGCTACCGGTACGCCAGAGAGTCATGTTTAAAGCTATGTGCATAGCTCACCAGGCCTTCTGGAATACTGGCCCTAGGATTACGCGGGACCTAATTTCCCATTATATGCCCAGCAGAAGCTTACGCTCCAGTCAGACCTTTTTGGCAACAGCCCCCAGAGTTAAAAGAGCTAGAGCCGGAGGCAGAGCATTTTCCCATAATGCTGCCATGGCTTGGAACACTCTCCCGTTGCATCTTAAAGCAAACTCTAACCTCACAGCCTTCCGAAAACAACTGAAAACTTTTTTATTTCATTCAGTCTAAGTCCCCTTCTCTCCCCTCTTGGGCTTCTGTGCGGATTATGGGTATTCTTCAGCGCTTGGACGCCTCCGTGCAGCAATTCGCGCTCTACAAATGTACATCCTATCCTTCCTATCCTATCCTTACCATTTTACACTGGGGGGGGGTCAGCTCTTGGTGGTGAGCTCTATCTATGCTCTGAATGAAGGGCAGAAGTCCTTCTTACTCACAACACTGGTGGAGACAATGTCTACTGCTGTGAGATCTCAACCTGGCATTTGACAATATCCTAGACAGGTCAACACAGAGACACGGCCAGGCAGGGGCACTATCAAAGGGAGGAATTGGGAGTCCGAGACTCATGGAGGGACTTTCACACACACACATGTGAATACTCCTTTTTTTACAATGCACATAAAACGGGAAACAACCTTTACAATGCTGTCATTACATCGCAATAAATTTACAACGCAGTCATTACATCGCAACATCCTTTACAACGCATGTCACTACAACGCAGCCATTACATTGCATGTCACTACAACGCATGACACTACAACGCATGTCATTACACCGCATACCATTACAACGCATAGTACCCCTACACTATCCAACACTTACCCTATTGTTGAACCCCCTGGAGTTAGAATAGCAATTTTTACCCCTACACTATCCAGCGCTTACCCTACTGTTGCACCTCCTGGAGTTAGAATAGTACATTTTACCCCTACACCATCCAACACTTACCTTGCTGTTGCACCCCCTGGAGTTAGAATAGAAATTTTTACCCCTAAACTAGCCAACACTTACCTTAAATGCAATGTAATGGTATGCGTTGTAAAGGTATAATGCGATGTAATGGAATGCGTTGTAAATGTAGTTTTAAAAAATTTGTTGCAGTGGCATGCGATGTAAATGTATGCGTTGTAAAGGATGTTGCGATGTAAAAACTGCATTGTAAAGGCATGGATTGTAAATGTATGCGTTGTAACGTCATACATTCACATAAAACATATGCTAGACTGGACTACCTACAAGGCACAACTGATATACACACATTCACCACGGAGACAGAGATACTCACGGCAACGCTCACCGACCACGTTGCGGTGACACTCTCATTGTATCTCCCCCCACTGGAGTGTCTCACTCGAATGTGGAGACTGAGAGAAACAATGTTACAATGTCCTGAGGTGGTGAGTGACGCAGGTCCAATGAGCTATAACTGAGTACCTTGCTCTTAACGATACACCCGACATTCCCATCGCTACATTGTGTGAGGCACTCAAAACAGTGGTTGGGGGAAATTGCAACCTCAGCAACTGAGAATAAGGTGCACAAAGAGAATGGGAGACCCTTACCAACCAAGTCAAAGAGCTAGAACGCATACACCAGCGCAAAGACGCCCCGAGGTCTGGCGCCAACTTTCGGCTCTCCGCTCCCAACTTGCAGGCATAGATTTAGACTGGGTGGAATACGCTGCTCTTCGCCTGCACCACACCTTTTATGTTGGGGACAAGTGTGGCCGGCTCCTATCTAATACGTTACGCACTCAGTGACAAGCTCTAGCGGTATCCTCCATATGTACACCAGTCAGAGAACTTGTCACTGAGGACAGTGCTGTAGCAGACACCTTTAGGGATTTCTATGCACAACTCTATTCTAACCAAAATCTTAATCCCTCAGACAGTGCCCGGTATCTTCAGTCCATGTGCACGTCCCCTCTTACTCCGGATCAGGCAGAGTCACTGGAAAGTGACATACACCTTGAGGAAGTTATTTAAGCTGTTTCCTATCTGAAAATTGAGAAGTCTAGAAAATATTCTGTCCTATCATGGCTCCTGTTCTAACGCAGCTATTCAACTCATTTGCCGCTCCTGGAGTGATACTGGCCTGGATGCTGACTGCCTTTGTTGCTGTCATCCCCAAACCAGGCAAAGACAGGTCGCAGTGCAGTTCATACCAGCCCATTTCTCTTTTAAATGTGAACCTGAAACTGTTTCCGGGCATCCTGGCTGGCAGGTTTAACCCACATATGCCTTCGATTATAGATCCAGACCAAGCATTTTTCATCCCTGATAAACAAATGAGCAACAATAACAAGTGTATTTTACATATTACAGAGAAAGCCTCACGTGCTCCTGGCAATAGATGCCAAAAAAGCTTTCGATAGAGTATACTAGCTTTTTATGCAGCAGGTTCTCTTACACTTTGGGATGTTCAGGGCACAGGTTTTGAACTTCTATTGTTCGCATACGGTGTCGGTCAGGATTAATGGGCACACCTCTGCTCCTTTTCAGACCTGTAGGGGCAAGCGCCAGGAGTGTCCATTGTCGCCCGGTGGTTGCCCTATACATGGAGCCCTTGGCTCAGAGGGTCCGGGACAGCCCTTGGATTACCGTAGCAGTTTTTTGGGGGGAACCAACACACTATAAGCCTCTACGTTGACAATGTGTTGGTGACCCTGGACGGACCTGCCACGGACCTACCGGCTTTCTTGAATGAACAGGAGACCTTTGGGAGAGCCTCGCGCTTTTGGAGCAGCTGGCATTGCAATACCCTGTCCAATGAGCGAGAGAGGGGAGCCCTTATTTGGGGATCAAATTAGCATCCACCATACAGTTGACTTCCTCTCTTAACTGTCAATTTTTATACCAGCAGGTCCTAAGCGACCTAGTCCGCTGGAAACATCACCAGATCTCCTGGCTGAAGAGAATAGCAACTGTCAAGATGACCGTTCTGTCAAAGATACTATGTCTTTTCTAAACACTCCCATTGACCCCGCCAAAGGGTATGATCCCTAAACTCCAGGCGTAATTACTCGAGTACACCTGGCTTGGGAAAAAACACACATGAAGAAGGAACTGAGATTTCTTCCCCCCAGGGCAGGAGGTTTGGGCATTCGAGACCTGCGATTATACTATCAGCTAGCACAATTGGACTACCTAGTGAAGTGGAACCGGGCTGAATCCGTGAATCATTGGTTGTTTCAGGACAGGGCAGTGGTGGGCACATCACTTTGAAAAAGTCCCCTTCCTAAAGATGATGGATGGACATCCGAAAGTTTATCGATCCCCCATCACAAAGGTGATGATGGAGGCCTGGGACCACACTAGTGTTCGGTGCGGACTGACTTCCTTCCACTGATCAAAATACCCACTGCTGGATAACCCGGACTTCACACTGGGTGTGGGCCCGGAGATGTTTGTGTGGTGGCGGCAGTCCAATTGCCGCTCTATTGGATACATTTGATGAAGAGGGAATGATCCCTTTTACTCAAATATGCACAGACTTTGGCTTCCCCAAAACTGAACGCCTACACTATATGGAGCTTCGCCATTGGTTACTACAGCTGCAAAACAGGTTTAATACACAGCGGCACCTCACCCCATATGAGAGATGGTTGATCACTAAAACTTCAGATAGGCAACTCATATCAGAGTTATATGCCTTCTTGACCCAACGTAATGAACTTATGAACAACGCCAGTCAAAGCCGCTGGAAAAGGTACTTAGGGAGGCAGTTTGACACTCGAGACTTGGTAGGAGATATAGTGCAGAGCCAGGCATACAGCTGGTAATGCAGCTCTCACCGAAACATTCACTAAATGGTTACATACTGGTATTATACCCCTGTCCGCCTTCATAAAGCTAACCCGGCTTGGAGTGCAGACTGCTGGAGGGGCTGTGGGGTACAGCGGACCCTGGTCCACCTATTTTGAGACTGCCCACGGCTACTCCTATACTGGACACAAGTGATTGACGATATCGACCTGTATCTTAACACACAAGAGCCAAGGTTCCCCTCCTATGCAATCTTAGACCTACCTAATACTTTAACATGCCCTCTAAAATTCAGGCGGGGGAAACAGATTGGTTTGGCGCTAGAGGCTTCTATACAGAATATCCTCTCACACTGGGGTACACCGCAGATACCAACCCATACCGGATGGTTACACCTGCTATGGCATATCCTAGGCATTGAAAAGATCTAATTAACGCTTGCCAATCAGAGTACATCCTCCGGAGATTTATGGAGCCCCTATTTGTCTTTGCTCTCACAGGACTTCGGGAATTGACTTGCCCTAAATATCTCTGCCTCCTAAGACTGCCGGAGATAGACTTGAAAACTTGACTAAACATCTGTTAGCTACAACATGTTGTTGCTGTCTTACTCTTGGCAGACGATTCGAAGTTAGTGGGGGCGGGTGAGGGAGGGCTTGGGGATGGGATTTGTTAGTTAAGGTACTTGAATGCCAAGACCTGCATGAATTGATGAGCGACCTCGAGAGGCTTCGAGGTGTCTGTGTTTTTTAAACTGGCACTATTTGGAATGCCAATAAAGAGAATGAACCATAAGAGAGCACCAAGTTGCCCTCAGTCACGTGGTGAAAAATACACTCTGTGAAGGTCCAGTAACGTGGCCAAGATTACACAAGGCACATAAGGTTGCCATAAGGCGAAACCGGCAGTGAGCCCGCCACTGTCTGGCGGGGGATGGTGGTAGCTTTGAGTAAATGCATGATTTCCAGGCAGCTTAATTTAGAATTAGAATGGAAAGGGGGGGCTCTTGGCCCCCCCGCCTGCATGGCAGTGCGGCGACCTCCCCCGGACTTCTCGGTGGTGGGGGCGTGACCACTGGGGCGCGCCCTACCACCGATTGGCTGCCTACATGACCCGGATGTCGTTAATCGACATCCGGGTCGGAGGGGAGGGGGGGCGGGCCACTGGGGGGATAAAGAGGTGGGGAGCGCCCAGGTGACCCCGTTGTTGCCTGGACGCTCCCCCACAACGGACGTGCCCCGGCGTTCAGGGCGTTAAATTTTCTCTTTGTTTTTTCCCCCCTTGCAGGTGCGGCGATCCCGGACGGCGCGGTGAGGCTTTGGAGCGTCCAATCCCGCGGTGGGTAGAGCGGAGGAAGGTAGCGGTACTGTTTGCTGATCCGGCTCGGACAATTGGAATAACACGGATAGAGGTGCGGCGATCACCGACCGTGCGGAAGACGGCTTTGGAGCTTCCAAGCTCGCGTGGGTAGAGCGGAGGAAGGTAGCGGCACTGATTCCTGATCCGGCTCGGACAATTTGAAGAATACGGATAGAGGTACAATCGAGGCAGCGGGTTCAGGCAGGCTGCCAGCGCCAGCGGAGCGATTTTCCCGAACACTCTCGGGGGGCGATTGGGGGGGTTTGAACCACGTAGTGAAGCGCGCTCGTGTGCGGTGACCAATACAGTAACAAAAAACGAAGAAAAGCGCGGGCATTCTGTATTTGGAGGCAGGAACCGTAGCTCAGCGGCAGTGTGGTTAGCCTGTGGTATTGCAGGTCCCTGAGAGGCAAGGGTTCAATCGCCAGCAGTGGAAGCGAGGTCATCTCTGAAAGGAAAAGTCTATAGCAATCGTTTTATTTTGTTAGGCAGGTAACAGGTGCCTTGCCTCACAACAGACAGTGAATTTCCTTTGTTTAGCCTTGTACTCCACGCTACCATAAATTGTGTGAGTGCTACGGTGGGGGGAACAGCTAAGGGGCAGGGGAGGTGTGGTTAAAGAAGGCCCAAGCTAGCTTTCACCAACTGCTTGAGAGATTGCTGGGTGGGGGGCAACAGCCAAGGACAGCGGGGGGGAAGTTAAAGTTTAAGCTACATACCTTTGTCTGAACGTGGTGCAGTCCGCTTTCACCGGCTGTTTGTATTTAACACTAGCATGTATTAATGCATTCTCTATTTTAGGCACGTTAACGCTGCATCCTGTATCTCACGTGGCGAGCGGAGTGGCGGACTTCAGTGTGGTCGCGGGCGAAATTCCGGCTGAAAGTGCGCCGGATCTTGAACGGTAAGAGGAGAGCGGGGGGCTCGCATTGCATTGCTTCTGGTAGCCGCCGGGTGGGTCTACGTTAGAGTTTACTCACCCCTGACAAACCGGATAAGCCGGGGCGTTGCGGTTACGGTTGCATGGTGCTTACAGCCCCCTGTATATCCTCCATCTGGTGAAGGTAATAAGCGCACTTACGCCTGTATTAGGGTATTAGTGTAGGGCGGTGCACCCAAGTCATGCCGGGGTCGATAGGTGGTGAAGGGGGGTCCAGGATGGAGGCTATGATGCAGGCCATGATGCAGGAGATGAACAGCATTAATAGGAGATTGAGTAAGGTGGATGAATTGGAGGCCCGCATGAATGAAAGGTTTACTGATCCCCCAGTCTCTTCAGGCAGGCCCGTGAGGCAGCGGAAGGCACCCTTGTCAAGAGGGGATTTTGTTAGCCCGCCCAAGACGTCTAAGGCCAAGAAGCGCAGGTGCAGTGCCCCAGCCCCAGTGGTACCGGTTTCGATCCCACCCGCACCCGCGGTTCCGGTACCCCTTATACCTGTGCCGGTAGTCCTGGCGCCCGTCACACCGGCTCCTGCCATACCGCCGGCGCTACCTCCTGTGGGGCCTACTTCCCCGCCCGTGCTACCGATCCCAGTGCCGGGTCTGCCGCCGCCGGTCACCACGTTGCCTGCCATGCCAGTGCCACCGGCCATGCCCCCTGGGGCGCCCGTAGTCCCAGCAGATAACCCGGACTCGGTCCCGCCTGAATTGGTATCTCAAATAGCGGCGTTATTGCCTTGGCTACAAAATGGGGGCGTATTATCAGCGTCGTCAGATCATGCAGCAGAAGCAGCACAGTTGGTAGAAAAGATTAAATCAGCAGCGGCAGCGGATAGAGCTGCGGTTCCCCCCTCTTCTTCACTTGCAGGTTCCAGCCCCACCCAACCGAAGGCAGATGGTGGTCAACCGGCCGCGGCGCAGAAAAATGGTAAGTAGGTGGCCCTGCCTCTCTTGGGTGATGGGTCATTGCCCTCTAGGAGTGAGAATTTGGCACAACATGTGTCCCAGGCAACGAAAGAGTTGATTTGGGCGGGAAAATATATTTACATTTTTTCATTGCTACTGGATCACAGGGAGATGGAACAGGCAAAGACACTAAAGGAGTGGATGTATCCAAGTGAATGGAGGGCACAGTGCGCTAGATTTAGGGTAGAGGAAACTTTGCTCAATTGGGTTAGGGCTTTCGCAGTATTCACGACCATCATGGCCGAACGGCCTCCTAATGTGCAGGCGCCATAGGCTTGCTACCAGAGTAGGATTGTGGGGTGGAGCGAGCAGTACCCGGGGGATGCCTGGAAGGAGTATGATGTCAATTTCAGGAAAGCTAAGGAATTTGACACATCATTGACATGGGACAAGGTTGACTCTGTGTCATGGCATAGGCAGTTCTCAGGGAGCTCTGCCCCACTGCAGTCCACCAGTGCGGTCAGGGGGTACTCCACCAGACCTCAACACCCCTTTCGGGCGGCTCAGGGGAGTGAGGTCCCGGGTAGGGGTAGGGGGGGGGTATGAGAGGAAAGGGGTGTGTTGGGATTTTAATAAGCGCACCTGCACGAGGGCCCCTGGCACCTGTAAATTCAGACATGCATGTTCAGTCTGCGGTCATCCCTCCCACCCGGAGTCATCTTGCAGGTCCAAGCAGGGCAACCACAGTCAGAGGGGGAGGGGGAAGCCAGTGTAGTTCAGATATTCTGGATATTCCAACCCCTATAGATGTTTTGGCAATGATCCCTTGGTTGAATAGGTACCCGAATCCCACAGCGGCCACTCTACTGCAGGAAGGTTTTTCTCAAGGTTTTAGGATCCCGGCAGGGGGCTATACAGGTAGCGCACATTGCAGGAATCAACTGTCGGTGCAACATAACCCCGCAGTGGTGGCTGCTAAGATTAGCAAGGAACTGTCCCTGGGTAGGATAGCTGGCCCTTTCCAGAAGGTGCCTGTCCCCGATTTTGTGTGTTCTCCACTAGGGGTAGTACCCAAAAAAGAGAAAGGGGAGTTCAGATTGATCCACAACCTGTCGGCACCGAGAGGTGCGTCACTGAATGATGCGATTGATGAGGGGATTTGTAGTGTAAAGTATGCCTCATTTGACCAGGCAGTTGATTTATTGCGGGCGCTGGGGCCAGGGGCATTGATGGCAAAATCAGACATAGAATCTGCCTTCCGCCTCCTCCCAGTCCACCCTCTGGACCACCATCTCTTAGGTTTCACTTTCGATGGCAAGTTCTATATGGATAAATGTATGCCCATGGGCTGTTCTATCTCATGTGCTTACTTTGAGGCGTTTAGCTCATTTTTGGAATGGGTCATGAGGGAGGTGACGGGCCACCGGCAGGTTATGCATTATCTGGAGGATATCCTTTTCTTAGGTGCGGTGGGATCTCAGGAGTGTGCTTGGGCGTTCCAGGAATTTTGCGTGCTCATGCGGTCTTTTGGGGTCCCGCTAGCGCCGGGGAAGACGGTGGGCCCGTCCACCTGTTTGGAATTCCTTGGTATCGAAATTGATTCAGTGGAAGGATGCTTCAGGTTACCCATGGCTAAGGTATCTAGCTTTAGAGCAGCCCTACGTCAATGCCTACGCAAAGACAAGGTTACATTGCAACAGCTACAGGAGGTGGTGGGGCAATTGAATTTTGCGCTTCGGGTCATCCAATGGCACGCCCTTTTTCACGCTCTATTGCCCAAGCTATGAAAGGGCTACGGGAGAAACATCACCACACGAGGTTGTCATCTGAGGTTCGCCAGGATATGCTTATTTGGATGGCATTCCTGGAGGATTTTAATGGCAGAGTAGTGTGGCCAGGTCCTCCCTCCACATCGGCGGAATTGGGCTTATGGACGGACGCTGCTGGGAGTACCGGCTTTGGCGCCATTCTGGGTACCAGGTGGGTCGCCCAGCGGTGGCCAGCAGAATGGAGGACACAGGGACTGACCACCAATATTGGCTTTCTGGAGCTCTTCCAGATATGGGTAGCATTGATGGTCTGGCCGGAACACTTATGCAACCAATCCGTGGTGTTCTGGTCGGATAACATGACGGTTGTGGAATGCATAAACCAGCAGGGGGCACGCTGTCCATTCATACTCCGTTTACTGAAGGAGATTGTGTTGCAATGCTTAAAATGGAATGTGGTTTTCAGAGCCAAGCATGTCCCTGGCATCCTCAACAATGCAGCTGACTCCCTTTCTCGCTTTAAAATGCAGGTTTTCAGGGAACATCTTCCTGCAGCAGATCCCAAGCCGGCGCAATTCCCGGCAGCACTTTGGCAGATTGGTGCCCCAGATTACAGGACCTCGTGGTTGCTAGCTTAGCCCCCAGGACCCAGACAGCTTACGAAGGGGCGTTTTTGTCTTACCGGGCTTTTTTGGGGCAGGAATGGGAGGTTAGGTGGGCCCAGGAGGACAGCTTTGCAGCGTACCTAGAATCAATGAACAGGGAAGGGCGCTCAGTGGCGGCTGCGAACAGACATAGGGCGGCGGTCTCCTTCTTCGCGCAGGGTAAGGGCGTGCGAGATCCCACTAGCACCTTTCTGGTGCGCAAGGCCTTGAGGGGTTGGCGCCGTTTACAGGGTTACCAGGGCGATAGGAGACGGCCCATTGGACTGGCACGGCTGACGGCCTTATTGGGGGCGCTGCACAGTGTCTGTAGCTCCCAGTGGGAGGTTATTTTGTTCAAAGCGGCATTCTCCCTGGCCTTCTATGGGGCTTTGAGGGTTGGGGAGTTAGTTGCCGGGTCAAAAGCTGATAGAGTGGGCGGAATACGGTGGGCCGGTGTGGAGATCAGGGAGGACGTTATGAGAATAACAATTCAGAGATCGAAAACTGATCAGGACTCTCGGGGTCACACCATAGTGCTCCACCGGGCACGGGCCAACCCTTGCTGCCCGGTTTCTCATGTGGAGGCTTTCTGCAGGCAGCGGGAGGGCACGGCGGGGGACACACTGCTGTGTCACGCCGATGGTACACCATTGACCAGGTACCAGTTTAGGCGAATCTTGGAGCTAACGGTCAGACTGGCAGGTTTCGATCCAAGGGAATTCGGCACCCACTCATTTAGGATTGGGGCAGCAACTGAGGCAGTGGCGAGGGGTCTCTCAGTGGAGAATGTAAAGAAACTGGGGAGATGGTCGTCTGAACGTTACAAGAGTTATGTACGAATTGACATGTTGTGACAGGATGGTGCTCACGCCCGGTATGTTTCTGGTTTTTTGCAGTTTCTCAAACCTGTGACGCAGGGGAGGAACTCGCCACCGGGCGCCAACGACCGACATCGGCACAGCACGGAGGACACAAGAAATTGGTGACTTGGATTGTGGGCCACTCTTATGTTAGGCGTGCGGAACATGTTTTTCTTTCAGGAGACCGTAGGACGAGTGCAGCGCAGAAGGGGTTGGATATCTCATTTTTCGGGAGGGGGGGTTTATGCCTCAGCCAGTTTCAGAATTTTTTCCAGGGACTCTTAGCTCAGCAGCGCCCCCCCCCCCCGTCAGTGGTGATACTTCACCTGGGGGAGAATGATTTGGCAAAATTGGGGAGGCGCGTGCTTATCGAGGAGATCATTTCCACTGCGGGGTGGGTGGCCAGGGCTTGCCCGGGTTCCACAGTAGTTTGGTCTCAACTTATCCCTCGGTGGCAGTGGCGAGGGGGGGTCTCGGTCAGGGCGTTGAATCACTCGGTACGGAGGGTCAACACACAGTTGGACAAATTATTTCGGACCCCCCAGTTGCAGACGATTCCACATGGATGTATATGGGGCGAGCATTTTTTACTTGAGGGACGGGGTTCACTTGACTGAGGCAGCGAACGTCTTGTGGTCTAATAATGTCTGGGCCTGGTTGGAGGGATTTGCAAAGTAAGCGCGCTCCTGGTTTAGGTCTAGGTAAAGGGGGAGGCCAGATCGTCGGTTAACAATGCTGGCCTGTGGCGGTAAGGTCATGACCGGTGAGCAACTATTTGAAGGACTGAGGGGGCGGGCATCATCCTACGGAGGTGCCCGCCCAGGGGGAGGGGCCATTGGCCCCTCCTAGAACTTCAGGGGCAAGGTAACTGCTGCTTCAAAGGGGCGCGGGTTGGGGAGTCACGCTTTCCTTAGGCTGGTAGCCACCCCGCGCGCGCATACTCATGACGTCACAGGATGGCGCAGAGTAAGGGCCCTCCTTTAGTGGGTAAATGAAGTTCAGGGCGTGGACCGGGTAATTACCGGGCCCGGCTGCGCATGCGCACACCTGTAGGGGAGGCGCAGCTAGTAGGACCTGACACCGGTTAGCGACCTTGCCATATGGCCCAGAAATGTTAGTATACAAAAATACAGAGGAGGATGTTAGACTCGGTTAGGAAACAATCTGTATTAGAGTCTTTGTTAAGGATAGTCACTCACACCTGTTGACAATAATGTATCTAATGTCCTGCTGATTTTTGTATAACTGTTTATCATGCAAATTTAAAAAATGTATTGTTTTGTACTTAATAAATACGGCCGGGGGGTCTCGCGACCTCCCGCCTTCCAAAGATACCACGTCTATGTGCTGTGTCCGGGGGTGGTGTGGTCATAGGGGGAGGGCGGTAGCCAGTCACTGACCATGTGGAAAGGGGGGGCTCTTGGCCCCCCCGCCTGCATGGCAGTGCGGCGACCTCCCCCGGACTTCTCGGTGGTGGGGGCGTGTCCACTGGGGCGCGCCCTACCACCGATTGGCTGCCTACGTGACCCGGATGTCGTTAATCGACATCCGGGTCGGAGGGGAGGGGGGCGGGCCACTGGGGGGATAAAGAGGTGGGGAGCGCCCAGGTGACCCCCTTGTTGCCTGGACGCTCCCCCACAACGGACGTGCCCCGGCGTTCAGGGCGTTAAATTTTCCCCACCCACCATCCCTGGAGTACGTGGTTGATGCGTTGCTAGTCCGACTAGCGGACATTGGGCGCGGTAAACTGTTAGGAAATGTTAGTTTCTGATGAGGTTTCTTTTAGGACTTTTTCTCCCATTGTAGCGATCAATATTGTATTGTGAAGTTATGTTCTTGATTATGCTTTCTCTTAGGCCTTTTTCTCCCAAGGTAGTGAATGATACTGTATTATGTGTAACTGGTGCAGTCGTGTTTAGGCCTTTCTTTCCCTTGTAGCTTTATGGTGTTATACATGATGTGTGATTTTAGTCAGTGTAGTTGTCCTTTAGAATTTTCTCCCATAGGTCGTCGTATTTATTAGGTATGGGGCATGCGGTAAGGTCATGACCGGTGAGCAACTATTTGAAGGTCTGAGGGGGCGGGCATCATCCTACGGAGGTGCCCGCCCAGGGGGAGGTGCCATTGGCCCCTCCTAGAACTTCAGGGGCAAGGTAACTGCTGCTTCAAAGGGGCGCGGGTTGGGGAGTCACGCTTTCCTTAGGCTGGTAGCCACCCCGCGCGCGCATACTCATGACGTCACAGGATGGCGCAGAGTAAGGGCCCTCCTTTAGTGGGTAAATGAAGTTCAGGGCGTGGACCGGGTAATTACCGGGCCCGGCTGCGCATGCGCACACCTGTAGGGGAGGCGCAGCTAGTAGGACCTGACACCGGTTAGCGACCTTGCCATATGGCCCAGAAATGTTAGTATACAAAAATGCAGAGGAGGATGTTAGACTCGGTTAGGAAACAATCTGTATTAGAGTCTTTGTTAAGGATAGTCACTCACACCTGTTGACAATAATGTATCTAATGTCCTGCTGATTTTTGTATAACTGTTTATCATGCAAATTTAAAAAAATGTATTGTTTTGTACTTAATAAATACGGCCGGGGGGTCTCGCGACCTCCCGCCTTCCAAAGATACCACGTCTATGTGCTGTGTCCGGGGGTGGTGTGGTCATAGGGGGAGGGCGGTAGCCAGTCACTGACCATGTGAGGCCGACCCTGGTCTTTCGTTATGAGCTGTGCAAACTGAAAATCATGCTCCAGCTTGGAGAAGCATCAGGTTAAATGAAAGCAGTTTAGACAGTTCAATCACACACAAGTGGTACTCTGCCCTGCGCCAATGCAACTGTTCATGATGGGGCTCCAGGGGCTTCAGCACATTGACCCCACTGAGTTTTTCGCTCCTTCAATTCCACGCATCTATTGAAACAGGTAATGCACAATTTAAACAATTCTAGAGGAGGGCAAGGGGAGACTGTCATACTCGGGGCAGACAAGGAACCAAAGCCAGCCATCGCAAATTGTGCCTTACCAGCTCCCATGCTGAGAGAAGCGTGTGGGCACATTTTCAAGGTGAGTTTTCAAAAGTTCTATCCCCTAACAATTCTTTAAACTTTTGACTTTTTCATCTCTTTTGCCCCACTCCTTCATCCGTCTATCTCCAGCCACAAACCCCCCAACTTCCTCCTCACCCAATCGTCTTTCTGCTCCTTTCCCCCTTCTTCCTTCCACCTCTCTGCTCATCTCACATTCTGCTCTCATTTCCTCCTCCTTTCTACTCCGTCTTCCTTCATATATAAATAAGAATCAGGGGTCAAAATGTATGTTTAGAGGATGCTACCCAACAACAGCCACTATACAACTCGTGTCGCCCACCACTAGATGGGGCAACTGTCTTTGGTGCTGCAAGTGGTCCAGTTTGAAAGGAGGGGAAGGGCTAAAGCGAGTGAAAGGGTTAACTTTCTGATATATCCAAGTAATCCCACAAATTTAAATATTTGCTTTGTATATGTTAATATACATGCAGTCTTTTTACCAAATCCAACACTGCCATTAGGACTCATTGACACACATTATGAGTCTTATAGTTCTTATTCAGAAGTGGGTATAATGGTTGGGTAGGTTAATGCATTCACTGCAGTAATTGCTACGTATCTCAGAAGTCAAAGTAATAATCATCATTTGAGGTTGGTAAAATGACCACCATAACACCACCTGCATACAGCATGCCAGGGTGGTCTTTCGCTAGAAACTGTAGTATATAAGTATATTGATTATTTAAAAAGGTTGAGGTTATTAAAACGGTTACAATAAAGATCAGATGTGATCAAGGATTTCAACAATGTGTTTTTGATACAAACATATCCGGCGTTAAATTGACTCCACACTACTAGTAGGTGATTATGCACAATTAGCAGTGACTCAACCTATATTTAGGGAGGCAGATAAACAGACAAATTTGACAATGAAGGGGGTTTAGCACCTGCTGCTGACATTTACTTGTAATCTGCAAGTCTCAGCTACGAATTCCAGTGGACCAATTCAACTTCCACAGTGGACTGCTGTTCTGCAAAGTTAACATTTATCCTTCTAATTCTTGGCCAATTTAACATGCATTGCCATTTTGAGACCAAGTCCAAATCGTTCTTTTCGTGAGGAGATAGCAGTTAGGTGTTGGTCCGCCCATCCATTTCCATCCCCTGATCACAGGCCTTACGTGGTCTCTAGCTTTACCCTACTCTGAAAAGCCTTTTTATTGAGCACTTGCAGAAAAAGACTGCACTTCTGGATATTTCTCATCGGAGGATTTAGTAATCTAGTGTGGTGTTTTTTTTTTGACAGCTTGGTAAGTAGTTAAAAGACAACTAACTGTCTAATGTCTCCAAGACACACCTAAGCTGGGAACTAAAATCAATGTTGTTGTTTTTTATCGCTTTGGCCAACTTTAAAAGCATATTGGGTACAATATATAACAACTGAAAAAGTGAACTGTCAATACCAAAAGTCTGAGGGCAAGTATTTTTAACAGGCTAAAAAGAAATGCAAGAAGAAGGCAATCTGCCTGTTACGCATTGCGCTAGGTCTGTTTATATATGAAAGTTGAGAGTCTGTCGGAAAATCATCCACTTTCAGCTGAACTGATTACGGAACGAGGATAAAAAATCAATGAATAACCATGCCGCACACTCCAACCGATCTCCATACCGAAATAAATAACACAGCAACCGCACCGCTAGAGCGACACCATCTATGTCTCTTTTCTCTAGTCGCTCCATGTCAGCATGAGCACAATGTTCCATTCCTGATGCTTCCCCTGTTTTCTCATCTGTTAGTTAAAATAGATGAACCAAGGTTCATCATAACTACAATGTCCAGTATGCATTAGGTTGTTCAATGAAGGCACAGGACTGCAGTATGACATCCTTAGCAACAGGAGTCCATGAACATCAAAACAGGTCAATACAAGACCCCCTTAGGAGTATGACAGGATTTGGAGTAGATACTACTGTGACTCCTCATCTCTGGTAGACAACCAAACGTTACAATCACCTCCGTAACCTGACTTTACCTATCGTTACGGCATTATCCCTTGGCCCTCTCTCCTTATGTTACCCACCGGCAATTCGAAACAAACCTCCCAGGTGTTGAGACTGCTTCTCTAGCTTAATGTATCGATTTGTTCCTCCCCCAAAATGTAGCCGGATATTACGATTGTTTGTTTTTCCATATGCTGTATCTATCTGTTCTCTATCCTTTTGGCTCTCTTCCCCCCTTTGTCCTTGTATCCCACCTGTTACTACTGTAAAGCTCTCTGATACCCTCACGGGTCTGGTTCGCGCTCTATAAAACACTAAATAAATAAACGAAAGAGTTAAAAAATAAGGTTACCAGATGACTCTTTGTCACCAGGGACACCATTTACCACTCTTTGGCCTTGTTGTCCTTAACAACAAGGTGTGTCTGATAGTTTTAGTCTTGGTTCATAACAACAGAATTAGTGGACTAGCAGGGCTGAAGAAACAAGGACTTCTAAAATGAAAGCCCAGGGCACATGATGTGTCTGAGAACATAGTCATCTAGTAGCACTTCTAAGACAAGCATTTGCAATCCAGTAGGTCTCGCATTGGTGAAAGTGAGAGCAATTAGTGTTGTAAATGTGATTATTTTTAAATTTCTGGGGCATATTCACAAGGATCTATCGTGAGTTAACGGCACTTTATCGCAGCCAAAGTTGCGATAAACTTATCGCCCCAATCACAAGCTGGTGTTAACAGCCCACAGCACCAGTTTACCCGCGATAGCAGCCGCAAAAAACATCGCCACAGATGACCCCCGCAGCTCTCGCTAATGATATGCAGAGTAGGCGTTCCCGTGCCAAAAGCTGAGACACCACTCCACAACATTCTCAACGACAGGCCAGATCTACGATAAGAACACAACACAAATGATAAGGTGCGTTAGCAGCAGGAAAATAACACCTGCTCTGACCTGGCGCAAAGTCAGATGACAGCCTGCACCACAAATCGGAGCTCAGCCCACAGCCACACCTGAAGACAAACAGATGCACCCGGGCAACTGAACATGCAGACCGGAGGGCCGAAAGGGCAACAACAACCGCCGCCACCACCCCAAGGACCCCCCTCCCCGGCACCCCCCTGACCAAAGACATGCCACATCAGCTACACCTAAACATGTACAAAATAATTCGCATGATGTCGCACAATCTCAACTGGTGACATGCATGTCTCGTCACAAAAAAGAGCATCACACATTCACTTTTGAAGCAACAAATGAAACTTTATTAAAATGAACACTGAAATGAAATGAAGACACATGGCGGCTCCCCTCAGGACACTCCGTAGGTCACAGTCTGCAAGACAAAAATCATGATGAGAAGGTGTGTCCTGCGCACATCAAAGGACAGAGAGAGAGCGAAGGAGAGAGAGAGGAAGAGAGGGAAAGAGAGAGAGAGAAGAAGGGAGGGGGAGAGAGAGAGAAGAAGAGAGAGGGAGAGAGAAGAAGAGAGAAGAGAGGGGGAGAGAGATCTAGAGAAGAAGAGAGGGGGAGAGAGAGAGAGAAGAAGAGAGGGGGAGAGAGAGAGAGAAGAAGAGAAAGAGAGAGAGAGAGAGAGAGAGAGAGAGTGTGCCGCCCCTGCGCACCCAAGCCACACTGCTCACCTGCTGCCAACGGTGTGTCTCCAACCACTTGCCGGTATGTATTGTGTTGAATTCCAATTAAACACCAGACGGAAAGTATAAGTGAACTCCTTATTCCTTTATAAACCCTTAGACAGCAGAGGTATGCGGGCACAGACGCCAGCAACAGTTTCTTTACACACAAAGTCCCACGCTCTAGAACCTCCTAACCCACAGTCACGTAGCGCATGCACTCGAGCCTTCTATAGAACACTACAAGATGGTTCGAGTGAATGAGCACCAACACTACACTTCCCCCCTTACACAAAACAAAACAAAAAAACAAGAACAAAAGTAATACATTTCAGTTAACACTCAATTTGTGTAACTTAGTCCTCCAATCACTTGGGCTTGGAGCATATACGTTTGGAGCGAGGAATCACCACTGCATCCTCAGACGCACTAATACCTTGTGCGCTAGGAGTGACTAGTTCTGAACATTGGTCACCATCATTATACACCACAGGTTCAATGTGGGTGGGATACCCAGTAATAGCAGTGTCACTGATATCATCAATCCAATCATATTTGACCATTTTCTTAACATTAGTGTGCATTACTTCCATCCGTCCTTTATATGAAGCTATCCTGTTAGCGTTCCAGACTTTACCATCACTCAAAATTGCGTAATTACATAGAATTTTAACAACTTTGAGGGGGGCTGAAAATGAGCTCTCACCTTTGCGTACAATTCTCCCCTTCTCAACCTTCACAACGTCTCCCACTTGCAAACTGACTTTCTTCCTTTTACTAACATCCATGTGTTTCCCAACCAAATGACCCTGGTTGGTCTGCAGAGAACGCTTGACACTTTCAAAAGAACAAGGAACACTTTTGGTGCAACTTAGCTAACCCATGTTGTCTTTGGTGTGGGGAGAACGTTCTCCCATCAGTTCAAATGGTGAGTGACCTGTAGATTGACATTTGGTAACTCTGTAGGCCCCAACCATTTTTCTCAACTCAACCTCCCAATCTTTTTCATTGCTATCAGAAAGTTCAATAATACCTTTTATAACTCTGTTAAAGTGCTCAACACTTCCATTCCCTTCTGGGTGATAGTTAGATGTGGTCCTATGTACAATTCTAGTCTCTTTTATGAGGTTCTTGAAACTCTCACCAATAAATTGCCAACCATTATCAGAGATTAACTCCTTAGGTAGACCCTCTCTAGGAAACACATCACCAAGAAAGTGTAACAGGTTGTCAGTATCAGCTTTCTCCACAATCCTGTACTCGGGCCACTTCGAAAAATGGCCAATTACTAGAAAAATGTATTTCTGTGAACCTTCTGTGGTTTTTACCGGACCAAAAATGTCAACACCAATCCTTTCCCAAGGCATATCGGGAACAACAATAGGATGTAAATTTGGTTTGAATGTGGTTAAACTTTTATCTGAATTAGTACACTCAAAACAATCTCGGACAATCCTTTCAATGTCCCTGTCGACACCAGGCCACCAATAGAACTGCTTAGTTCTGCATTTGGTTTTGACGATTCCTAAATGACCTTCGTGACATAAGTTGATAATTTCATCACGAAAAACCTTAGGTGGAACAAGCTTACCACCCCTGATCAATAAGTAATTTTCAAAGGAAAATTCGTTTCTAATTTTCCAAAATGAGATGCCAGTTTTAAGTAAGGAAGATTTGTCAGGCCAGCCTTTGAGGACAAATTCGCAAACTGCATGAAGTTCTTCATCTCGAGATATATTACTCACCTAATCATCGTGAGATATACTCGCTAATTCATTGTTAAACACACGTGCAGCAAACCACTGGTCCCAGTCATCACCAGTATACCAACGGTTAAGGGACATCTACTCAAAAAGTCCACAATTCTATTACAAATGCCAGGGATGTAAACAACATCATAAACAAAATCCAAAAGTTGTGCAGAAAAACGAGACATTCTCGGGGAAACATTGTTAAGACCCTGTGATGTAAGAACTTTAGTAAGGGGTTTGTGATCTGTTCGTAAAGTGACACAAGTACCCCAAACAAATTGCCTGAAATGTTTAAGTCCCCATAAACACCCAAGAGCTTCTTGACGCAAACACAACAACACATTCAGAGCCATCCCTTTGCAACTGGGATAGTACTGCTCCCAGGCCTCTCCCACTGGCATCGGTAGTGATATAACTTTTAAGTTTGGGATCAAAACCTTGAAGTGCTGGAGCAGAGCAAATATCTTTCTTTATGCCATCCATACATTTTTGACATTCATCCGACCAACAAAAGGTAAAACCCTTCTTCAACAATTGTCTAATGCAATACATTTTGTCAGCAAAATTATGTGCAAATGTTAAATAAAATTCAGCCAAGCGGAGGAAGGACCTGACTTCTTCCTTATTTTGGAGAGTGGGAGCTTTTTTGATAGCATCAATAAGCACTGATTTAGGTCGGATGCCAAAAGCACTAATTTCGTGGCCAAAGTATGTTACACTCTTGGTGGCAATTTTACATTTCAATTTTTCAGCTGTTAACCCTTTCGACTCCAGAATTTGTAAGACTTTGGTTAAGATCATGTTATGTTCCTCTAAATCCTTCCCCATGATGAGAATATCATCTTGAAAAAACAGTACCTTTTTCATATCTTTGAACAACTGGTATATAATGTGTTGGAACATAGCAGTAGCTGATGCCAGTCCGAAAGGAACGCATTTAAATTGGAAGATACCAATCGGAGTGACAAAAGCTGTAAGATGTCTACTGTCTTCATGTAAGGGAACTTGGTGATATGCAGACGTTAAGTCTATAGTTGAGAACCATACCATATTTTTAGTCGCTGATAGTAATTCAGATATCTTGGGAAGAGGAAACACATCAATGAAGATATTTTTGTTCAGTTCTCTCAAATCCACACATAAACGGATTTTGCCGTTGGCCTTACGTGCGACGACAAGGGGAGCAACCCAATCAGATGATTCTATACTTTCAATAATGTTTTTATCCACAATTTTTTTTATTTTTCCCCACCACTTCATCTTTGACACCTAGGGGAATGTTCCTAACCCTATGGATGCATGCCTTTGCACAGTCTTTGAGCACAATTTTGTGGGAAGAACCTTTGCGTTCACCGATATCCCCTGAGAAAACTTTCTGAAATCTACTTGTCAAATCCTCACATTGGTGTTCTTGTAGAGGATCAATACTTAACACAGGATCTTGGCAATTGGGATCAAGACGTATTCCAAGTTCACCTTGATCCCACCAACCCAAAACACAGGGTCCAACTACGGATACATATAATTTGCAGACAGCCAATCTCCCTTTGAATTCAAACGTAAGTTTACGAAAACCCAGAAGGTCAATGGGTTCACCTGTATAGCTCACAGGACTTATGTTGGGCTTTCAAGGTGGTTACCAATTTCCTTACAAAATAACTTTTCCCACTTGTTTTTATTTACAATTGTGTAGGGAGAACCTGAGTCTGCCATTAAGGTTACTAGTACACCTCCCGCTTTTATTTCACAAATAGGTTTTTTCCTCTTACATTCATTGTCATTAATACAACACACTTTGTTTGCATCATCATCCGAATTTGCACTCTCAATATCGTGCTCATATTCATCCACTATACACTTTACAGACTTGGATTTGCGGCAAGCTCGTGCAAAATGCCCAGACATCTTACAATAAGCACATCTTTGCCCTAGAACAGGACGTCTTTTGTCATTGGCAAGATGAGACGTGCTACAGCAACGGTAACATGTACCTTTGATGTCAGACACTTTTTCTGTGCGTTCTCTGTTTTTGGATTTTTCTTTTGGTGGTTGAAAATCATTTTTCTTTTTAATTTTTTCCAAACTAGTATGGCTAGTACTCCTGACAATTTTAAGTGTGTCATCATTACTATCGAACTTAGCTTTAGCAATGACTGTTTTTGCACAACGAAAGGTTAATTCTGCCTTACTAATGATTGCAGAACTTTCGCGTAAATTCGCGTCACCATTAATGCACAGTTTGTCTTGCAAGGTCTGGTTGTTACAATGCATGACTAGTTGGTCGTGGATAATTTCTTCTTCAATGACACCGAACTTGCATGACAAAGCTAACCTTCTGGGAGAGGCAATGTAATCTTCCACCTTCTCACCCGTTTCTTGTTTGCGGTGGTAAAAGTTAAACCTATGCACAGCCTTACAAAGAGTAGGTGCGAAATCTGCATTAAGATCCGAAATGGCTTGGGAGAACACATTACCATCACCTTCAGTTTTCTTTTGAATTCTGTCATACACTCTCAAACCCCCAGGACCTAAACAACATAGCAAAATGTTTTTTTTCCTTTCAGGAGGTAATTCTTTGCTCTCGAATGTGTCAAGGTAATTGATGAGGTAATCCCTCCATTCCTCCCATCTCTGGCTTGAAACCTCACAGTCCTTCACCATGAACTGTTGTGGAGCAGGTAAGTTCATAGTTGCCATAGCCATGTTTCTAGAAATGCACAAAATAAATACAGTATAACTAAATTAGGCAGATTAATGACACACAATACTAGTGTGCGTGTCGCAGTGGTGAAAGGCTGTGCTGGATGAGACACGGTGTGTGTGTGTGTGTGTCAGGGTAGTTGACAAACAGTATCCGAAATGACACACATATGTGTGTGTGTCACAGTAGTTGGTGAGGGATAACACAATCGGAAGTCACAAGAATATTCCAGGAATGTGTTTAATTAAACACACGAGCACTGCTTCGATTCTGCCGGTGAAAGAATGCAAATCAGCAATGTAATTCGGCAATTTACCAAGAAGGTCGATCCAAAATGGCCGCTCGTAACGTGATACTTGCGTGACCTAGCGTGTCACGTCAGATGTCAATAAAGTGTCGGAATTGGAGACCGTCTGACGTCAGGAAAACAATGAAGTAACCAAGGATGCAGGAGCGCTGAATACCGCCGCCACTCGTAAAATGCGGCCGATGGCGGTTACACCAACTGTCACCGGACACCCCAGACACCTCCAAAGACAGTAAACAGCCCAATACTGTTACTATTTCATGCCACAGTACTTTTTAAATTGAAAATTGGGGGAGGACTCAGTCACACGGCCTCAAGCCTCAACCACTAGATACAGAGTTATCCTGGCTGAAGTTTCCGAACATGCAGGGGAAAGTAGATAGTACAGGTGGCTTAAACAATACCTTTGCAGACATTTTCAGAATCGTACTTGTAGCAAAAATAAATGTTACTCTTTTATTTGATTGCTGTCGTTATTCTGTTCAAATTGGATGATGAAATATTCAATATTCTCGATCTTCATCCAATGTGCTTGGGTTCACGGGGTTTAAGCATCAATCGTCGCCATTGTTGAGTTCAAATTAAAAACCAGACGGAAAGTATAAGTGAACTCCTTTATTCCATCTTAAACCCCTAGACAGCAGAGGTATGCGGGCACAGCCGCCAGCAACAGTTTCTGTACACACAAAGTCCCATGCTCTAGAACCTCCCAACCCACAGTCACGTAGCGCATGCACTCGAGCCTTCCATAGAACACTACAAGATGGCTCGAGTGCATGAGCACCAACACTACATATTGCAGTTCACCAGGTCACACATCTGAAACAGAGTCCATATACATGATTGGCACAGTACACACAATTGCACAACACAACAACGCCTGCCCTCCCATGCACACCCAGGCAGAGGCACCCCAGCCCCTCCTGCCGCCCATCGGAGCATGCCCGCCCATGCACACCCAGGCCTCACTGCTCACCTTCCTTCCCCGGCGTGCAGACAAGAGGTCCCACCACATGCCGCTGCAAGCCACAAGCCCGGGGCCCACGGACATGGCACCCTCCACATCATGCAGCCCTGCTCCGCAGGCCACCAGGTCTCAAATTTGGTGCTGGGTCTTGATTACTCCATGGCAGAGGACATACCAGTGCAGCCGGCCTCATCGCAGGCTGCACAGCCACTCAGCCCAATAGGTGCCACTAACTCTGTGATCCCGGACGTAACACCACGTGGTGGTAGGCCCGCGCTGCCCGCTGGCTCTGGCCTACACTGTGGTCCAGCAGGGCACACAAAACCTGAGCTGTCCGGACCGCTGGGACGGGGCATCATTGCAGGCTGCACACCCGCTCAGCACTTAAGGTGCCCCTACCTCAGTGCACCCAAAGTCACTGTCCCGTGGCAGGGTGCCTGTGCCGGCCGCAGAGTTTTGGGTGCCACTAACCCTGTGCAACCCCAGTCAGCGCCACATGGTGGTAGGCCCGTGACAGCCGCAAGGCCTCGGGTGCCACTAACCCTGTGCGCAACAACTCATGGGTCCTTTATGATTGAGAACCGTGGAGCGTCCATCATCCAGTCACCACCGGAAGAGGGGAATGTGACAGAGGCAGAGTCACATGGCCTGTGATGCCTGTGCCGGATGGGTGTGGTGTGTGTGCAAACCTGCCCACAGGAAGTGGCTGTGACATGCTGACAACTAGACCAGTGACCTGCACACCACCAGCGAGTACGCCTGCTATGGGTAGCAATTAGGGCCCCCCTCAGAGCGTAAGCGGAGTGGTCTGGCCTGCCATATGCTGGACCAGCGCAGGGCTTGCAACAATGGCTCGTGGGCTCTGGGCGTGGTTCAGTCCATGTCCGAACATGGAAGTGACTGATGCGTGTGTCCCTGTTGTAGTGTCCACGGCACCCGGAACACAATATGCAATGTAGCACCCTCTGACTGGCATCCCACAGGATGAGCATCATTGAAGCAAGGGAAATCACTGTCCCTACATTCATCCACACATTCATACTTGAATGATGAAAAAGACATAACACGGCAGTGCGTTATTGGATGTCTATTGCACATCCAGTGCAGTTTTGCAGCTGGAGCGGTACAGGGCAATGCCAAGCACACTACACAATATGGGCCCCTGGAGGGCCAGCTAGAGTCCATCCGGGGATGACAAGTACTGCGGGAGAGGAAAGGTATAGTCCGCAGTCTGCTCGCCGTGTCATTGGTCATCAAACAGGTTATGGCAGTCCATGTCACTGTCAAAGCTGAGTGCATCAAAGTGTATCGTGGGTCAGTGGAAGGTCATGGGGCCATGTGCAGCACCAAGCTGAAACAGGCCAGGTGGCGGAAATGAATGCTAGTGCCTCCTTCTGATCACAAACCCATCCACGTCCTCATTCCCGGATGTGTGCTCTGCCCCACCTGTGGGTGTTGCAGTAACGGCTGAGGCACTGTATGCCACTGACACATCAGGTGCCGGAGTGGATTCGTCTGCCGCACTGTGAGTCAATGGCACACCAGGGGGGCGGAGATGTGGATGGTGTGGGGGCAGCAGCATTCATCATCACCACGCCTCGTGGCAGCAATGCCATGATGAGGATCTGCAGGGCATGGTAGATACCAGCTACATTTCACTGGTGTGCAGCGATGGCTGCCATCCTTTCCGCCTCCATCCACACCATGTCATCCATGAGCCTCCGCATGTGTGCCAGCTCATGGCTGGTACCGGTGGAGCCCCTCTGAGCAGACAGGTGTTCTCTTCGCGTCATGACTCCAGCGATGTCAGTCAGGGCTCGTTGGAGACCATGTAGCGGGCCTAGACACCCATGGATGGCGACCAGTTTGGTAGACATGAGGTCGAACCCCACCCGCACCTGCTCTGCCAACTCCCTCTGGCCCTCCAGCACACGGCGTTGGAAGGCCGTGTGTTGTTCCTGTGGGTCTTGGGAGACTGCCGGGCCGTGGGTGCCTCCTGCTGGGTGGTTTGGGTGGTGGGTGGGGTCTCCTCGATGCATCTGGGCAGCCCTGATCCTGGAGGTGAGTCGCGGATTATGTCAATGATGTTTAGGAGGGCTTGTGCGTCCATGCTGGGGTTGTCCTTCTCGTCATCAGTGAAGAGTGGCTGGTACTGCTCTGCAGGGGGTGTTGATCGTGGCCCTGCAATGTGAAGGGGAGATGGTGTATTACAATTTGTCCACATGTATGTAGCCGCATGGTACATGTTGACATTCAGACAGCATGCCATTGTGTATTGTGACAGTCTCTAGATCTGGGCGATGACCCAGAGTCATTGAGGGTGTGCACTGTGCTCTGCTTGATTGTGCATGTGTGCCATCGTGGCCATCTCCACCCGTTCCACCCAGTGCCTGGTGGTCACTCACCCTGTTGCGGTTCTTTTGTGTCCTGTTGAGCAGTGTCTGGTCCTCCGACTCCGGCCACAGTATCCACACTGATGACTGTCGACACCAGCTTCTCCATGTCATCCAGCACGAGCTGTAGTGCTGGGCCCCCACCTCCAGTCTCCATTGCTGCCTTCTGGTTCGCTGCGAGTTTCTCCTTGGTCTTTCGCTTGATGTCATTCCATCGCCTCTTGACCTCGTCCATTGTCCTCTTGTGCACTCCGACAGCATTCACCTTGTCCACGATGTCCCGCCATATTGCATTTTTGGTGCCAATGACACGCTGGAGGTGACGAACAGTTGTTGATGGTGTTCCATCACCTCCGTGGCTATGATCCTGTTCACCTGCGGACTGAACATCGTCTTCCTCTTCTTGTCCTTGCCCTTCCCTGCCCCGAGGTCCCGGGCTGGTCGTCCGGGGTGCTTGTGGGGTTACGCTCATCCTCTGCGCCTGCTCCGGCTGCCTCCATGGTGCGTGGGTGTTGGTCAGTTTGTGTTTGGGTGTTTTTTTCTACTTTGGTGATTTTTCCCGCCTGCCAGGTGTGTGTTGCAGGCCTGGCGCTGCTTAGCGCTGATTTCCTCATCGCGCTTTGGCCCATTGCAGGTTTTTTCACATTGGGGTTTGTGTTTTTATCTCCGTCGAGGTGGTTGTATCGCGGTATTGGCCGCGGTTTCGGCAAACTATCGCATGGGGCCGCCTTGTTGGGAATTCCAAGTTGACACAGGGTAATTGTCCCGCGATAGGCTGTGATAAAGTTGCGTTAACATTTTTTAGTGATGTTTAGGACACGTTCTTGTGAATATACCCCTATGTTTTTTATTTTAGAGTTGGCTGAGCCTTTTTTGTATTGATCCAACCCCAATTTATCAAGAGGCTGTGGGATGAGTTTGGAGGGAAGGTACTAAGTTGCACCCATAACAAAGAAGGTCCAGAAGTGGAACTCCAGCTTCCTTTGGCTTTAAACCCTGATAAATAATGGGAGAGGGAAGGGCTGCAACTGAGAGCGAGTGAATGGATAAATGCTGTACAGGAATGGGAGTTTGGAATGCTGCCGCATAAAACAAAATTAATGTGTTGATGAAATAAAAGCCGCACATGGGGATTTACGAAATGACTCGTGTTTGCGATTGTGTGCGCTAATCACTTAAAACGTTTAGAATGCTCCCAGCTCTCTCTGCTTTAATGCCAATTAGTTTAAGCAGCTGCTTGGAGAAGAAATGGGGGATGGGATTACTGCACTCTTCAAATTGAAATAGGTTCCGAGCTTACATTTTCGTGCAACACCTTCACCCAACCATTTTATTTGCGCTAAAAGCGCACTGCATTTTTGAACTTGGAATTTTACCTTCAGCATTATAAGAATGGGCCAAAAAATTCCAATGTGCAATTTGCTTTTTTCTAAGTTGGTTAAAAGTGGCACACACATCAAGTGGGCTAGTTGTCAAAAGGTGGGATTAGAAGGCAAAGAAATAGACAGGAATGTACATTTTGGATGTTTTATTTACAATATATTTTCTCTTTCACAAATGTGATTGATTATAAGAAAATATAAATAAGAGAGACCATTGCTTCTGGTCACTTGCTGTTTACAATTGTTAGAGTGTGTGCCCTAAAAGTATTTATTTTGATTGTTCTTTTGTAGAATAATTGAGTGAAATATGTCAGAGTGTGTCATTAAATAATTTGACTAAAGGTGGGCGCAGCATTAAAATGTCTGAAGAGCGTAAAGTATATTAAAGTCACAGAAAGAAACAAAAGCCAGACTGTGTAGAAGCCCCCCATGACTTCGATAAAGCCCTGTTTTTGTTTTTATGTCAAATAAAAAAGAAAGCTTTCATTAATTTTCTTCTTTAGTTGGTGTGACATAGAATAGGAAAGACCACAATGAAGGCCCCCTTGCCTCCCCACCATTTTTGCATGGAAACAAAAAGAGATCCATAACGAAGTCAAGAAAGCCTTCAGTTCTTCCCACCTTTCATTTCAATTAAATTGAGGAAGAACGGTTTTGCCTGCATTATGAGAAACAGCGGGGGGGGGGGGGAGAGGGGGGGTGAGAAGGGTGGCGGGTGGGGGAACATGCAGCATACATGAGAAACAGGGAGGAGTGAGAGGAAGATGGGAGAGGGTGTCGGGCATAGGAAGGAAACATACTCAGAGGAGATACTGAGGATGGGATTGTGATACGAGAGTGTGGCAAGTGGGGAAATGTGGAGCATACAGGTCGAGTTGTAAGTGGTGGAAGAGCAGCAGGGAGAGGAACAGAATTAGTGAGAAAGGAAGAAGCAAGCAGGAGCTATGGTAGTGAAGTAGTCCCTCATGCAGTTCAATTTCAACATTGCATTTCTAGTTGGAAAGGCGCGCTCTAACAGCCGATAACATCAGGCGAGAGAGAATTACTACTCTGGCTGATCCAAGCTGCGAATGGCAATTCCTGAAAAGAGGTAAGCCAAAAAAGGCAATGGTTGAATAGGGACTTTCCTAAAGCCCATTCTAAGCATATGGCAAGCAAAAGGTCCTTGAAACAATGTGCTGTAAACCATGGGCCTCATTCATGAGAAGTGACGCATAGCTGCGTGAAAGCAGCGATGCGTCACTTCTCAGTGCGCCCTCCTTGCGACACCAGTGATGCGTCATATTTATAATATGACGCATCATGTCGCAAGGCAGGACAGATACGTCAGTATAACTGACGCATCTGTCGGCGCAAAAAGTGGCGCTTTGCTGGAGTTGTGTCGGAAGCCTGACACAACTCCAGCAATGTTCCTTTCACATGGGGCAAGCCCCATGTGAAAGGGCCTGCATCACCCTTACACCTGCCATGAGGCACGCGTAAGGTTTTGACGCATTGGCGTCCTAGAAGTGGCGCAGCAAAATCTCATAGATTTTGCCACACCACTCCTACAACCCTTTCTTGCAGGGGTACGCCCACCCTGCATACATTATACCTGGCGCAGGTATAATGTAGCGCAGGGGTTTACGAAGTGACGCATCTACCTAGATGCGTCATTTCGTAAATATGGCGCAACATGGCGCATGTTTTATGCCACTGGTACATCACAAAAAGTGACGCACCGGTGGCGCAAAAGTGACACAGGGGCTCATAAATGAGCCCCCCAGAGTTTTAAAAACCTGGGAGTAATAATATCCCACTTTGAAAACAAATATTGATTAAATAAATTACCATGGAAACACTGCTATATCTTAAACACAGTCTTACTGTTAGCTTCATAGAGAGTTTCACTTTCTTCACATGGAAATGTCTGCTTGATGCAGTAGGTAATAAAAGGCACAATTTCAAGAAAGCAATATCTTTAATAAATGTAAACCTTCAATCACCAGAGGGCAACATTAGTTTGCAACCAGGATTATCACTTCACCTGATTGTACCCATGGGGAAATTGGCACTAGGCACTCTTTGCATACAGCTGCATAGTGTGACGCATGTCATAGTTAAAATGTATTTGGTCCCTTATCACTCACAAAACATCTTTCTCTAGTTGTGAAAATGCAACACTACACCAAAATGAAAAGAAATGAAAAATCAGTGTTAAATAGTACATTAGTGCACAATTAGATCTTTGATATAACACATAAATACAATTCTTAGAGCTGCAGAGAGTAGAATTGGTCCTTCATTGTGAGATGCTGCATCTATACTGGAACAACAAAATGGCAGTGTACAGAATGCTTGACTTAATCTCAGCCACTAGCAATCACTTGGGGACTCATCCCAATCCATCATTTTTCACCCACCATGCCACCTCAGTTTGGACCCAGCCTGTGCAAATCAGTCTTCACCCTGCTCCTCATGGGAACAGATCAGCCCGAATTGCCAGTTCAGGTTCTTCCTAAACTGGAACACAAGCAACCCAGGACCTGTTTTGCCCTTATTAAAGCTCTTCAGCCAGGTATAGCTTGATTCCAGTAGCACAGTGAACTCTGGACCCACGCCTGGGCATATTCAGTGCATTTAGGGCATCAAATGCAAAAACAACATGGTGGTGGATGGAATTTTTGAACTAATCTCAGCCTTCTATTATGGAGGTTGCTATGGAGTACAGCATCACAAGATGCAATATTAGAATGGAAAAATAAGTTTGAAATTGTAATTTGCATGATATTTTTAAAAGATAAAAGGTCAGAGTAGAACATTGTAATCCACAGGGAGGTTTTGGTAAAGAGTGTCATACATTTTGTTACCCCTCTAACAAACCACGCCATCAAAACCAGGAGCAACAAAAAGTGTGGGAGGAAAATAGGGTAGCGGGTAAGTTCACTCTTGAACTACACCAAAAGAAACTGCTGCTTTTATGGCTGATGGAGAAAAGGGACAAAATGATAATCTGAATTAATGCAGACAATGAGTTCAAAACCTTGAGGAATAATTATAGAAAAGATATTTAGACCTTTATGGAAGCGTTTTTAGTAAAAAGATGGGCTGATATAATTGGTTGGGTCCATTGTCATGACTGAAAGAAATCATGTGAATCAGTGACAGGACTGTATAAAGGTTGCAAGGAGGTAAGTAACAATGATATACAAGCAATGGTTTGGGAACAGCTCGTAAAGTAGTTATACTTCACATCCAGCATAACAGAATGGGCACCCGTTGACTCCCCTTTTTTAAGCATAAATATATGTGATAAAATGAGCATGTCAATGATACATTCCTCACAAACATCAAGCGACCGGGTGGAAAAGGACTTCCCATGAATATCATCAACTCAGACTGTAACGTACGGATTCAGCCAGTCTCTATTACCGCAACCCTAGAGCTTAGAGCGATCTCAGAATCATGATAGGGATTGATCCTCCATATTATACCCCAAAAAAGAGGCTTTAGTAATCTCCAAACTTACCACACAATCGCCCTATTAGATAGCAAGACTAAACTTTTTGACAAAACCCTATTAGATTAATTCATAAAATGGGTGGAAGACAGAAAGCTCCTCCTACTGTAGCATCAGGATTCCGCAAGGAGAAAATGACAACAGTTAATACCTGACACTGAATATTCAGGCAAAGAAAAATATACTATTTGAAAGTAATAACTTTTTGCCTGTTTCTTAGATTATTTATTGGTTTTTGTCAGGGTGAATATGGCCATTCTTTGCTGCTTAAACATGGAATTGAGGGTTCTCTGTTTAGTGCAATCCACCTGTTACATTGGAAAACCTGGGTCCGAGTCAAGGCCGAGGACAGGACTAGGAACAGCAGAAAGTTTTATGCTACATTTATACATCTCAGGTATGGGTGAGTGCTTGAAGGGAGTAATATACTTCCTACCAAAGTTGGGGGGGAAAGCATAGCCCTGCTCCAGTGTGTCAATGATATGGTAATTTTGGATACCACCCCAGTTGGTTTGAACAGGGAACTAAAAGCAATTAATAGCTACAACAATTCCAATGAGTTGGTAGTCAATATAGCCAACACAGACATAATTGAGCATTGTAAGCAAATGAACAAATGTATTTGGAGGATGGTCTCTGAAAATGTTTGAAAGGTTGAATACGTGTATCTAACTCGGGGTCTGGCAGGATTAGAATGCAGGACCAAAGGCATTGGAAATGAAATGCACACACATCAAGTTTCACTTAGAAGAATATTTTTAAATATATATAATCCCACACTGCCATAATCCTGAAGTGTTCAAAACCAAGTTAGTACCTTTACTCATATATGCAGGTCTAACGTTTGGAATACAACTGTACCATGCTGTAGAGAACATATGTAGTGTATGTTTAGCACTTTTTACTAGGTTTACCAAAGGCATGCTTGATAAACCAATTGAAGTTGGGGCAGGGATTCTCTGTTTATAAAATACTACGATTGTCTAAATGATGCCCCAGTTGACTCTCTCAAGAACTGGCTAAGGATGAAATATCTGAGAGCAATTTATTTTTTAAGGATTAATAAGAGTGCATAAAACTATTGTGGAACAAGAGCACATTTTTGCCGTATGGAACGCAATGAATCAGTACAACTCCTTTTAAATGCGAATTCAAGAAATAATCCCTTGCTAAAGTGACCATGAAGTATTCATCAAACTTTGTCTTTAACATTTACGTTTCCCTAACTCCACAATTTATTTTAATAGGCAAATCAGATAGAGAAGTTAAACATAAGTTCATGTAGTTTCACTTCCAGTGAGCAATCAGAGTTGCAAGGGTGAGTGATGCCAAATACATGTGTGGAGATTGCAGATTGAATGCAGATTAGTTGAAAAGTCCTTCCAGGTGAAGCAAAGTAGTTTTGTGGAGTACACAGCAGGCCACAGGCAGTGCTCTGAGAGTCCTTCTGCAGGTCCAGACAGTGAACTGAAGAGTGGGTCTGATGGTCCTATTGTTATATACACACAAAAAACAGGAAGGTATGAGAGGTCAATACTTTCCCTAGTCCTCCCTACTACTTCACTATAATACACACAGAAGGGAAAATATGCACAATACACTGCCTATCTTTAGATTAGTATTGAAGAAGCCCTACTTGGAAAACACATTCAAACACGACACCGGGCACTTACTTCGTTAAGGTACAACGTCTCCAACTTGGACCACTTCTCACCCTCCAGGGCTAACTCTTTTAGCTGTGGATGCCCTTTTTAAATGCTGAATTCACTTCCTCTCCATGTCACGTGACCGCTGTGTCACATAATCTCGCTTTTCTTTGTTTATAAAGTATTATGATTGTCCAAACAATACCCCGTAGACTCTCTCAAAAACTCGGTGTGGATGAAATATCTGAGAGCAATACATTTTTTAAGGATTAGTCAGAGCGCATAAAACTATTGTAGAACAACGTCAAATTTGTGCAGAATAGAATACAGTGAATCAGTGCAACTCCTTTAAAAAGCGAATTAGAAAAATGTATTCCGTGCTAAAATGACCATGAAGTATTCGGCAAACTGTCCCGAACTCCATAATTTATTTTATTCGACAAATCGGATAGGGAAGTTAAAAATAAGTTCAAATAATTTCACTTCCAGGTCTTCCAGTGAGTTGCAAGCGCGAGTGATACCTAATACATATGTGGAGATTTCCGGTTATATGGAGATACATTGAAAAGTCCTTCCAAGTGCAGCAAAATAGTTTTGTGGAGTACACAGCAGGCTACAGGCAGTCCTCTGAGAGTCCTTCAGCAGGTCCAGAGAGTGAACTGAAGAGTGGGTCTGACAGTCCTATTTTTAGACTTGGCACCTTCTTTGAAGTAGGAGAAGTTTCTAGAGAATTCTCTTTGAAGTGCTTGAATTTACCTGTTTGCCCTTCCCTGGCTTCTGACTGGCAGCATGTACAATGCATGGGCGACAAGTCCTTTGTGTGAAGGAGGATACAGCTGTGTCCAGCTCTGCCCCCCCTACCCTGCCAGTGATGGAACATCCAGGCACAACTAATCCCTCTATTGTGTGGCTGTCTGAGAGGAATAAACAAAGTCCAACTGCCAACTATACCCAGTCATGTGACCCAGGAACAGACTGAAGGCACCAAATAGATAGGGCAGGAAAATGTCAACTTTCCAAAAGTGTCTTTTTCGAAATTGTAGCTGGAAATCTGACTTTACCATTAAAGAGCATTTTTAATTACGATTTCTCAGAAACCAAACATGAAATGTTTACCTGTTCCCAATCAAACGTTCGCTCTTATCTAATGTAATGAGGCAACCCGATGTTATCCTATGGAAGAGGTAGGGGTCACAGTAGTGAAAAATGAATTTGGGTGTTTTTCACTACCAAGACATGTAAAACTTAAAAGTACATGCCCAACCTTTTAATTACAATGCACCCTGGCCTATGGGTTACCTAGGGCCTTCCTTAGGGTTGACATATGCAATTAAAGGGGAGTTTAAGGCTTGGCAAGGGGGTTATATTACCAAGTCGAATTGGCAGTTTAAAACTGCATGCAGGCTGCAATGACATGTTTTAAGGGGCTACTTAAGGGGTTGGCACAATAAGTGCTGCACACCCACTAGTTGCATTTCATTTACAGGCTCTGGGTATATGGCACACCATTGAACTATGGACTAATTATTACATTACATATGCCAATCAGGTGTAAGCCAATTTTACCATGTTTTAGAGAGTGAGCACATGCATGTTAGCACTCGTTAGCATGTTTGGGTGAAGACCACTCTAAGAATGATAGGTCTAACACTGGTGTAGTGGCACTGGGACTCAGAGGTAGGAGGAGCCCCTGCACTGTCTGCTTCTTTCAGTCCTGGCAGTGCTACCCTCAGAGCTCGTTCATGCTGCAATCACAACTGCAAGGGTTCTTCTTACAAAAATACAGAGCTGGCTGCTAGTTGACAGCCCTGCCACATCCCCTTCTGTTCTTTCATTGCAGATCACACATGGTGTCTTTATCAAGCACAGAGGGCCAGTGGTGTGCAGGTTCACATTTTTGCAATTGGAGAACATATAAGTGCTGTACAGTCTGTGCTCTATGTCAGAAGATAAATGGTGTGGAATTCTATATTGCAGGCTGACAAGGGCAGGCATTCAGTGAAACCCAGATAAGTTCCCAGTAAATAGCGCAACAGCCGCACTTTCTGTGTTACATGTCCCATTTTTGTTACCTATTATGGCACACGCAAGGAAATAGATATGACACTTTCGTTTTGAAATGCTCCACACCAGTATGCTTTATCTCCTATACCAACACAGTGCCAAGAGATGCAGGATAGTCTCATTAAACGTACAGTTGGCTCAGTGAGACTTACTACATCTACTTGTTGATAATTATAGAAATCTACCATTGAAATAGCAAATGCCTAACCAAAAGATCGCGAGGTTCATTCACGGTGCCACTCAGTCGGTGCTCTCTTCCACAACTTGTCTTCATAAGCATTACTGTTTGTTTGGATTGTCTATAACAACACAACTACTAGCCATCACACTACTACAATTGTGGTAATTTGGACTATTTCAAGCCCTCAAAGCTATAAGAATGGCTTGGGCGGCAAGTAATGTATATTGAATTAATAATTAACTGTTGTTGTGGTCATCTCTAAATTAACCAGACAGTGCCACTTTGGTGCAGACTCTCACAAGCGCCGGTGTTGACAATTAAGTGCCGGTGCCGCAGCACTGGAAACCCCTTGCTTAAATTATGCTCTGGGGTGTGTAGAAACTGCTACTCATCTGGGCACTTTAAACTTACAAGACCTTCAAGCGCTGCCAACCTCATGTTTTTAGAAAGGCTTGTACTGCTGCTGCCAAGTGCAACACCTGTTCCATGTTTGTGATGGAGGCTTACCCTGCTGTTGCCCAGCAGGATACTCGTTCCACCTGTGTGATGCTGGCTTGCACTGGTGTTGTCCAGGATAACACTAGTCCCGTGTATATGAGGTAAACATACACCAGGCCTCCATTTGTCCCACCTCAAAGGCATGCTTGCACTACTACTGTCAAGTCCTTTTGTGTAAGCTGATGAGTGGTTACCCTGCTGCTGTCTCTGCTGTATATGTGCGTGAGAGAAGCTTGTAGAGCACTGTCTTCACCATATAAGCTGATTACCTTTCCAGATGAACATATCACTCATACAGTCTGTGGTAGAAAAGAAAAGAGTATTCCAAGCGGGGGCCCTGCTCTCAAAAGAACATTACTAGAGCACGGACATATTGCCTAAATTACTGGCGTCGCTCTGTAGTAAACCATGTACAGATATGCGGCAATAAAATAAACTATTTTATACATACCTGCTTCCATTGAATGGCTTCACAGCACTACAAATGCCAAGTGTCACTAGTACCCAGAATACTAGATTTCATTTTGAAGTTTGGAACCCCTTGACACAAATGAAGGCAGTGTGAGCTGCTTTGAACTGTGACCTTATGACCCCCTGCTTTGTGTGCATCTCCACAGTAAGCACTTTAGCCCACATAGCTGCCTTGATAGTTAGACTCAGTGGACCTGGTTTACAAAAGTAATCTGAGACATAATTCTAACTTTACTACTCCTAAATGCCTTCTGTGAATACCGAAAGTCCTAAAGTGAGGATTTTGTCTCAGATTACTTTTGTGAATCGGGCCCAGTGATCATATTTTGATCAGAAAGCTAACTATCCACAAAATTGCCCATGCTCAATTGCTTTGCTTTGTAGGTAGCAGAAAAAGGCTACCTTTCATAGAGAGGACTAGTTTGGTCATCTTCATTTTACCATCGGAAGTTAATACATTGTTGCAATTCAATGTCAATGCGTTAACTTGTTTTTCTAACATGCATACTGGATATGATATGCCGCCAAAAACAATGCTCAAAGAGATGTTGTATCTCGCCCCCTACCTGTCCTTTCTGAGGTGTATGGGTTTGACTTTCACATGCCTGGTGCAGGGTTCGAGGCTATCATACCACAGCGCCTGGTGTTGGGAGAAAATTATGCTGATGGAGTTTTAGCAATGGTCGGCCCGTTGACAGATTGAACATTTACCAAGGGCGTTCCCGCGTGCGCGCGTGTATGTAGGGGGGTTCCCTGCTTACATAAGGCTGCTAGGCCACTGTTCCTGAAGGCGGGGCTAGGCGCATGAGAAACGCCATGTGCCGCTATTCAAACTCACCGAGATACTGAACAAAGCAAAAAAGGCCCCCACCTGTCCAAAAGCGCCCCCCACTCTTCCAGTCCACGGGGAAAACGCCCGGTGCCCGTACGGCAGTCGGCCCTGCCCGCAAGTGGGAGGCTTGACCTGCAATTAAAATGTAGATGGCTAACAGCTCGAACACGGAATATGACATATAACGCTGCCTTTTGCATTCTGAGCGATTAGTCAGCAGGTCTCTGGTTTAACTGAGAGCCGTAAATGGCCTTGCAAGTGGCAAAACGAGCAGTGAAGAATCTTACACTAGGCCAAAAGCCCCTCTGAGAGCTGAACCTGTGGCACACGGGTTAAACACACAGGTCGCTGCAGCACTCTTGCTCTAGTAATTGCCTCTGGACGACGAGGGGTGTGAGGATTTCACATAACAGAGTTCCTGCCCTTTAAAAGTGTTTGCGTTGCTTAGCGACAGATAACTACTAAGATGTGAGGGAGCAGCACCAATCGTCAAGTCTGCAGCATCCTTGACCGCCACATTGGGAAACAAGCATTTACAATGCAATGGTCTCGGCATTGGTAAAGTTAGAGCTATTGGCATTGCTCATGACATTATTTTTGTTTATGTTTTTGTTTTTAAAACATTTAAAGAAACGGCATTGTTATTTACAATGTCAATAGCTTAATCACTCTCAAATGCGAGACCTATTGCATTTGCACCCACACACAGAGCCACCTACACACACACTGATTAAGCTATTGACATTGTAAATAACAATGCCGTTTCTTTACATGTTTTAAAAACAAAAACATAAACAAAAAAAAACGTCATGAGCAATGCCAATAGCTCTAACTTTAACAATGCCGAGACCGTTGCATTGTAAATGCTTGTTCGCTAGCCGAGACCTAAAAACTAAATAAAACATGTTCCGCAGAGGAAAATACAAGCAGCCTTCATTTTGTGTTCAGGCAGTGTTCTTGAGTGTGTACAGTTTTCCCCTTTCAGATGGTTGTGAAATCTATGATGGGGTTTAGTGGAGATGTCACCTGTAGGATTAAGAAGACCTGTGTTGTTATCCTGGCTGTCCTCACTTGACCGGATTGTGGGATCCTACGCATGATTAACCCATCCTGTTAGTACGGTGGTGCTGCATTGGAATCACAACCCTTCCTGTTGCCCCGTGTGCAGCGTCTGTGTTCCGGTCTTGGCACAGACATGCCTCTCGTAATAAATCACTCATGCATACATCAGTGTGCTCCTCGCAGATGCATTCTCTCAATTATTTACATTTTCACCTACCACTTGCTCTGTGATTTATCCTGGGGGTGTATCCATCCCTCCATACGTGATTAACATAATTCCGAACGAGAACCCATTAGTCACATCACACTAAATCACCATTTCACCTACCACAATAAACACCCTCCCAGTCTGCAGGCAATAATAAAAGAAAAACTACAGAGGAACCAGGCGAAGACACAGAGATAAGGGCCGTGCGCGCACACAGTTGACTCCTGTCTCCCAATCGCGCAATAATCAGTCCACGCAAGGTATTTTAGCGTAAAAGGCCATTTTATTAGGACAGGGTTGGACAACCATAACCAGAAACATAACACAAATCCCCAACAATCCCCAACCACAACATTCCTCACTACCCATACTCTCCAAGACTCCAACTACTCCATCCCCACTTCACACCGCAACCTTCTCACTTCCATTCGCTTCCTCCCTTCTCTTCCAAAACTCCACCATCATCTCCATTCGTCGTCCACTGCTCTGACGCACCCCCACGTTTCCCCAGTATCCCCCTCCCCGGAAGGGTGAGTATGCCCGTCATGGACTCCTCCCCCCTCCCCAATCCGCCCCACACACACACAACCCGTCCTAAACTGGCACGCTGAAAACATGACCTCCTCAACTAGTCATGTACTTGCCGGGTGGGCGGGTGGCCAACGATCCACTAACTATCCCACCCTGAGGCGCTGGGGAATGGAAGAGGAAGGACTTCCTCTTCCTGCCCCTTTTAATCCCTACCTGCGACCCCACCCCTTATCCCACCCCTTCCTCCCCTGTCCTTCCCTTGCGCGAACTCCCCGGGGGAAGACTAGACCGCTGGTCTTACTTCCCCCGGGGGCCTCCTCGCGCAATAATCAGTCCACGCAAGGTATTTTAGCGTAAAAGGCCATTTTATTAGGACAGGGTTGGACAACCATAACCAGAAACATAACACAAATCCCCAACAATCCCCAACCACAACATTCCTCACTACCCATACTCTCCAAGACTCCAACTACTCCATCCCCACTTCACACCGCAACCTTCTCACTTCCATTCGCTTCCTCCCTTCTCTTCCAAAACTCCACCATCATCTCCATTCGTCGTCCACTGCTCTGACGCACCCCCACGTTTCCCCCAGTATCCCCCTCCCCGGAAGGGTGAGTATGCCCGTCATGGACTCCTCCCCCCTCCCCAATCCACCAACCAGGGAACCCCCGGAGGGCGGTTACCTGCCCCACCCCCACAAGTGCACCTTTCGCCCTCACCTCCGCATACACCAGATCGACTCATTCCACAGCCCACTGATAAAATCCCTCATCTCCATCATATAGTAAGCGTTTCCCATGTGCGAAAGGTGCACGCCATCGGCCCTGAAAAGCAAGGGCTCTTCGAGCCGCAGACCAGGATGCGCCAGCACCTTGATCCCACAGTCCTCACAAAACACTCTCATCGCCCTATTTAATTTTCTGCGGGCGCGTTCCACTGCAGCGGGCTTCAACGCCCCCCTCCAAAACTTTCTGGGAATGAACTCTGTCCACACAATACAAGCGCCAGCCAGATTGCGTTTGATCGCTGCCAAGTCCCGCTGCATCAAATAGATCAAGGACACCGCTGATTGCCGCACCAGATCGTTCTCCCCCAGGTGAATGACAAGCAGATCCGGACATCCTTGCTGGGAGACCTTCTTCGTGAGCCAAGGCAAAAGCTCCCCCCAGCGCATTCCACTCCTACCCCACCAGAAAACCTCATGACTGCAGCTTCTCAGGCCCAGGCTACGCCCGTACACCTGCCTGTCCGAAAACTTGGCAGCCCAATGCACAAATGAATGTCCCACTATCCAGGTAACCGTCTTGGCTCCAGGACCCCCAACACAACCTACGAAGAAAAAGGAGCATTAGAAACGAGAAAGGACGCGCAAAACGCGCACCCAGCCGCCGCGCACCCCTCCGCCCTACTTCCTGACGTACCGCTCGCAGCAGCGCGAACGCCATCTACCAATCTTCCTGATCTTATCCCAGGACCAACCCAGCCGTGCCGCCGCCGTCGCCGCGCCGATCCGGAAGGAATGAGTCCCATACCCCGCCGGGTCCCTACCTAAGCGCCGCAACGCCATGCGCAGTACCGCCAACAGTTGGTAAGCCGTGACCCTTTTCCCAGAAGCATGACAGAAAATCTCCCCAGCCACACGGCCGCACTGCCCGTAAAAACTGCTCCACTCCCGCACCGGACACACTGCCAACTCCCCAGACTCATTCAGCCACACCCACGCGCCTCTGCCAACCTGATCCGTCTTGGAACGCCCCAGCCATATCCCCAGGCGCCCCCCATCCAAACGTACATCCTCGAACCTCATCCCCATCCCCCCCTACCCCCCAGCAACTCCGAAACCCGAAAAGCCCCAAAAAACATCCACGTCATACATAGGCGGAACAACGCCAACTCATACCGATCGTAACACAGAAAACCCAACTCCCCCAACACCTCCACCAACAGGTCAAAAGTGATCGCCTGGCGCAACGGTGCTCCCCCCCGCCCTCCCCGCTCCCTGGTCCAGCCCTTCAGCATCCTGCTCAGCAACTCACCCTTGGCCGGATCAAAACCCAGATAGAGCTTCCCATAGAAAGAAATCCCCGCCAATTTTCCTGCAATCGTCACTGACGACAATCCCCTGTCCATGCAGTGCAAAACATAGCGCACGACACCCGCCTCACACTCACCTTGAGACATCCGCCACTCATCCCGCGACCAACCCAAGAACACCCCCAACTCCACCCATGCCATACGATACGTCCGCCGCGTGGACTCGGCAACAGACTGCTCCACCAGATTCACCACTCTCACTCCCCCCAGCTCCAGATACCCTCCGGCACCTTGGTCTTGGCAAAGTCCGCTCCGGGCGCCAACCTTCGGAAACGCTGCCACTGCGAACGAGACAATGCATCCGCGATGTCATTGCTAACGCCCGGCACATGTTTCGCGCGAAACAGCACATTCAAGCGCAAGCACAGCAGCATGAAACTTCGCAGCAAGCGCAGCACCCGCAGGTCCCTTGCCCTCTGATGGTTCACCAAATCCACCACCGTCCTGTTGTCCACATGAAAAAGCACCGATCGGTTCTGGAATTCCTGCCCCCACACCTGCAGCGCCACCAGCAGCGGAAAGAACTCCAGAAACGCAATGCTCCTGCCCTGCGCCAACCAGTGCGCCGGCCACTGCTCCGCACACCACCGACCATCCCAGAAAACACCAAAGCCGCGCGCCCCAGCCGCATCCGAAAAAATCTGCACCTGCCACACCATGTTGTCATCGGCAAAGTCCAAGGAGACCCCATTGAAATCACTCAAGAACCCCTGCCACACTCGCAGATCCGCCCGGACACCCACCGAAATCCGCACCCTGTGATGGGGCAACACTGCCCCCGACATGGCCAGCCCCAGCCGCCTGCAAAACGTCCTGCCCGCCCGCACCACTCGGCACGCAAAGTTCAGCAAGCCCAACAAACGCTGGACGGACCTCAAATCGATCTTCCGTTGCACCACCACTTGGCTCAGACAGTCCTGTATCTCCAACACCTTCTGCTGGGGGAGGCGCGCCATCCATTCCACTGAATCCAATTCAATCCCCAGAAACGCCAGACAACAACTGGGCCCAGCCGTCTTCTCCGGCGCCAACGGCACCCCAAACTCTTCCGCCATCCTCTGAAAGTGACCCAAAGCCGCCCCACACTCCCCCGACTGACCGCGGCCTACAAACAAGAAGTCATCCAAGTAGTGGGACACCAGCCGGTGCCCCGCCCTGTCAGTGAAGGCCCATTGCAAAAAGGAACTGAAAGTCTCGAACAGAGCGCAGGAGATCACGCACCCCATGGGCAACACCTTGTCCACAAAGATGGCCCCCCCGAACTGCATGCCCAGCAACGAGAAATCCTCCGGGTGAATCGGCAGGAGGCGAAACGCCGACTTGATGTCACACTTGGCCAATTCCGCCCCCCGCCCACACAATCGCACCAACCCGATCGCATCATCCACCGACGCATACAAAACCCGGGAATCCTCCTCCGCGATGAAATCATTCACTGACCGTCCCTCAGGCCATGACAAATGGTGTATCAAACGAAACTCGCCAGGTTCCTTTTTTGGAACCACCCCCAAAGGGGATATGATGAGTTCGGACAGCGGCCACGTGTCAAACGGGCCGGCCACGCGACCTTCCAACACCTCCTTGTGCAACTTAGCCTCCACCACTCCCGGCAACTCCTTCGCCGACCGCAAATTCTCAGCCCACCTGCACTCCCGCGGCCCCTGGTACCCCACTCGAAACCCTTCTGTGAATCCCCAAAACAGCCGCAGCGCCGCCGCCCGATCAGGGTAGCGGGAGAGCCATGGACCCATGGCCTCCACACTAACTGGTGTAGGAGCCCTTTGGCCCAGCCTGCCCCCTTCCCTTCGTGACCCGCCATTGCTCGGACGGGGTGGCCAAAGTGAAACACTGCGTGACCGGGTGCTTGCCTCCACACTTCGAACACTCATGTTTAAATCTGCAGGGGTGGCGGGAGCAGAATCCTTTGTTGAAATTCCAACAAGCCCCAGTGGTGGCTCCCCCGCTCTTAGCAGGCTGTCCGGTTGCGCCGGCAGCGGCAGCCTGCCCACCCGCACCCCCAGCTCCACTCGCGCCCCCTCCCGCCCCCCCCGAGGCGGGACGGGACTGAAAAGACCGATAAGCCACCGGAAGGCCACTCGCAGTGTGGGTAGCCGCCGAGGACTGCGTGGAGGCCATCCATTGCACCCACAGCTCCTGATCCACCTCTCCCCAGGGCTTATCAGGGTTGACGCTGACCCTCGCCCGAAATTCCTCATCGTAACTGAGCCAGGCAAAACCCCCAAAGTGCATCTGCGCTTTTCTGATGATATCCATGTATTTGAACAACGCAATCGCCCTATCCGGATGCTTCTCGCAATAAATACTGGCATAAATCAGGAAGGCCGACGTCCAATTTTCCATAGTTATCAGCACCCGTGGCCGCCTTGTCAACTCCCACTCCTCCTCTTTAGACCCCTCTTTCGCCTGAATCTCCCGATGCAACAATTTAAAGACATCCACATATTCGTGTTTCCAAATCCTGCCCCTCGTCTTTTCAGACAGATGGGACCCCAGGGGCATCGCCAACCCCATATAAGGCAGCTTCTTCTTATGTTTCTTACCCCCTTCCTCCTTCCCATCTGTCACCTTCTCCGTCTGAACACCAGCTCCCACCATTCGCTTCTCATCCCCCTCTGGGGCCGCCGCCTTAGCCGGCACTTTCGGCTGCGCCGTCTCTCCCACCACCCTCACCGACCCATCCCCCACCCCCACAGACCTACAAGACTTCTTACGCCCCTGCCCGAACCCCTCATCCCACGCCCCCCACCATGTGCTCTCACCTGTCAAAGTGCGTGGCACCTCCTGCGCCCGTCCGCCGGGACCCGGGGCTGACACCCTCGCCGCTGGCGCCTTGCTGCAGCTGGCTTTGCTGTCCTGGAAAACACCAAACTTCCGCGTTGCCACCGGCCCCATCACCTCACGCACTTCGCCTTCCTCCAACTCCTCACTTTCCGACTCGTAATCCAGCTCTTCGCCCACCACAGGCTCACTGGGCTCCATGCGCACCTCACGCACTACACGCTTCATTCCTTTTCCTTTCTCTCCTAGGACAAACTCATACTCCGGCGCCGATGATGCGCGCTCCCTCGATGGAGGGCAGGCCGCCGCGGACCCCCCTACTGCTTCGTCCCGGCGTCTGGAGGCCGTCGTGCGCCCCACCGGCCCACCCCGGCCTCTACCAGCAATCAGCGCTGGCGTGGATCCCACCCCCCCCTCGTGACCGGCATAGTCCGAGGGGGCCCCAGCGCCACCAGGTCTCTGCAACGTCAAGTCCGTCCCTGCCTCATCCAGCCACACCCAGCGCCCGCGCCCCCGCGCCGGCCCCGCCCCTCCCCCGCGCGCCACAACCCGGGCCGCCGCCCGCTCCCCCTCCCTGGCCGCGCACATCTCCTCCCAGCGCCGCTCCGTATCTTCGATCAGCCGCCGCTGCTCCCGGATACGCTCCTCCAAAGACATCTCCGCCCAGCGGTTGTCCCACCGCCCCTCCCCCGCGTCCCGTGCCCCACGACCGCGGCCTGCGCCCCCAGAGGAGCCAGGCGTCCCAAGCCCCGACCCCCGGCCCCCCGCCGCCTTCGCCGGGCCCTTGCCCTTAGCTCCCCGCCCCCCACCCTTCCCTTTGCCCCCACCCGCCATGTCCGGCCCCTGCTCCCCCCACCCACCGCCCTCGCCCCCCGCGGACTCACTCCCTGAAAGATACAGGGCAAAATCATCCCCCACCTGCTCCTCCGGGTCCTCAGCCAAGTCGCTGTCTTCACTGTGTTCAACCAGAAACGAGGCCCCCCGCTGCCCCCAGCCCCAGCCCCCCCCCGATCCAGCCGCGCCTCCCCAGCCCCACCCTTGTCCTCACCAGCCCCCCCGCCCATCCCCGCAGGCACCTCAGCCGACGAACCCATTGCCGGGAGGCTATGACGCCTATCTCCAGGCTTCCCCCCAGGCCCCGCCTTCCTGCCCCCCCGCGCACCCACCGCGTGTTTCTTCGGAGGCGGTTCCTCCATACAGGCCACAACGGCCGCTGCAACCCCCGCGGACGCCGAACGCGGAGTCCTGGACATCCCCACCCATGCCTGCTCCAAAACCCCCGGCCGCAGAAGGTCCGCCCTCCCCGCACGCCCCAACAACTGCAGCGCCGCCCGCACCGCCGCCTCATCCGGCGCCTGACCCCCTCCCGATGCCATCGTAATCGCGCTCCGCGCTAACCGCCGCTCCGCCCCCGCCGACTCCACCCGACACCCACAGGCCGCCAAACGTCGCCAAACGAGGCCGCCCTGTCACCCGCTCGTAACCTCACCAACAAACTCCGCTTCCGACGCGAGAACACGCCCCCGCCGATCCTCCGACTCTCCACAGGCCCCACTCCGCGCACCCAACGATCCACTAACTATCCCACCCTGAGGCGCTGGGGAATGGAAGAGGAAGGACTTCCTCTTCCTGCCCCTTTTAATCCCTACCTGCGACCCCACCCCTTATCCCACCCCTTCCTCCCCTGTCCTTCCCTTGCGCGAACTCCCCGGGGGAAGACTAGACCGCTGGTCTTACTTCCCCCGGGGGCCTCCTAATGCAGAGAAAAGCCTCGTGAAGTGTGCGGCATTTAATGTCAGAAGCCATTGGTCTTCCGCTAGACTGGCCTCTCCGAGTCCTCACTCCGGAGCAGGCCCTGTGAAGCGAGAGCACGGAGCAAGGGGGCGTGTCTCACCCTTCAAAGACAGAGCTGGAGTCTGCCCACCCCTCCTCCGACTACATATACACATCTTTGCCAATAACTCGACGCTGACGACGGAAGCATGCTACAATTACTTAAATTACACTGCACTCCGCTATTATGCTCTAATTCAAATATCACTTGTGTCATTATCACTGCTGAGGCAAGCGTCAAAATAACTGAAGTATGTGCAGAAATTTACTTTTGTAGAGTTTGTGCACTTTGCATAAATGACCCCACTGGTAAAGTATATCAGGAAAATTTTTTTTTGCGGATTATGTTCATGCATACATTTTTTAGGGGGGGGCGAGAACTTTTATTTTGCTGCGAGATTTTCCATATGGAAAGCTTACTTTGTGGTCATTTTACATACCTTTTCCTTTTAACAATGCCATCCTGGCGAAATTATATTACATGCATTTATGTATTCGAATTTTCTAAGCATGCAAAGGTTACATATAAAATTTGCGAGAACAAGCCCATAGTCTAAACGTGCTACAGGATCATATACACGCTTTGTCAGGGGTAAGAGCTACATAAATGCAATTTAAACAAAACATACATAACTATATACAAAATAAATAAACACAAAATAAAATGCTGTGACGGCCAATGGAAAAGATATGTCTGCCAGTCAGGCGCGCAACACCCATTGGACTCACAGGGCTTCAGCTCCCCCCCCCCCCCCACTCCCCCTCGTGTCTGGCAGCCCGGGATGAGACCGCTTCCCGGGCAGACACAAAGCCGGGCCCGAGCACTTCACAGGTCTTTAAAAGACCATTTGCATGTTAATGAGGCTTCGCTGTTGTTTCACCCCTTCTAAGAGCCCCTGCAGCTCCACTCTGCCTAGATTCAGTCCCCCACCCCCGAAATCAGCGCCACTCTGCCTACTGTTTAAAGATTCAGCCCCCCCCCCCCCGAAATTTTTGCTTAGCCCCCCCCGAAATTTGGCTCTAGTAGCGCCTCTGCTGCCAGTCATGTTTTTAATCTGTGCAATGACGTAGCAAGTGCACCATAGGACCCCAGGCGAGCATGTTATAATGACCTCTCTACCCACAGTTTGGTAGTTAAAAACAAGTATAATGGAGGCCCACTGACTGCAACTGATACTCGGTTAGTAGCTAAGCCTCTGATTTCCCGAGTCAACCTGTAAATACGCAGGAACTGTCTGTAGAGCTCTCAAGCTACTAGTTTGGGCAGTCCAGGAATTTTCTTAGAATTCTGGGATTTGAAGTCCTGGCTGTGTAATGGGTTATACAGGACTACAGATAAAAGAAAAGCATGCAACTAAAAAACCCGAAATGGATGAGCTACTCACGCATGGAACTGGACAGCCCACAGCTGCCGGTAATGCCTTCTTTCCGTGTCCTTCCCGCAGGTCTCCTGAGAGGACTACGACGTCAGAGCTTCACGTACCAAAACGGTTGCCTTGGTTTCAAAGGCTTCTAATTGGCAGTGCCTTTCGTTTTTTTTCATCGCAAACGTGAAGTTGCTGTGCACGTTATGCATGGGAGAAAGCTGACCAAAGACTTCTCTGTCATGGAGGGAAATACGAAAAACAAACAAACTGTGAGTGCATGAAATGGAATCAGCATCACCAGTCCCACTGCTGAAGTCTGTGAAATGTAAGTGACCAGTTGGCTTCAATGAACTAAGAGCTCCTGTGGAGTAGCAAGCGCCCCTGAAACTCAAACCCAGCTGGATCTCGTCGAGTCCTGCTCGGGAAGATGGGGGAGGCTGCTCTGTAGATCAGGCAAACATTAGCAGGAAGATGCCGAAGGCACGCCGACCCAGAAAAAAGAGAAAGGCAGGGGCGGTTGAGGCGGGGGGGGGGGCGAAAGATATGAGACTGCAGGAGAGAGGGAAAAGGAAGCGGAGACGAGGAGCGAGAGAGGAATGTGCCTGGCCAGACCAGACGACTCACGCATGGAAGGGCACCGGAAGACACCACCGCCTTTCTCCGAGGTCAGCCAGAAATGCCTCGGAGAAAGGCAGCGTTGTTTTTCGGATTCGGGGGCGTGTTTTGCTGTTGTCTCCTCCCTGAGACTTCTCGCAAAAAACACGCCCCCCAATCCGAAAAGGACGGGGCCTAATCTGAATGACTGACCTCTTCTCCAATGGCTGGCCAGCATTCAAGAGGCCAGCCAATGGAGAACAGGGGAGAAGAGGGGCGGGTTCAAGCCCCTCTTCTCCAAGTCATTAAATCTCGGAGCGAGACTGCGCAAGCGCAGCCTTCGCAGCCGAGACCTAAAAATGATAACTCGCCATTTCTAAGAGGATAGTGCAATACTCAGAGCTCCATCAGTTTTCAACATGCTGGTTTTGAGCTTTTCGTGGAACTTTAAGAAGTTAGGGGCATATTATCAAGAACAGCGTAAAAAATATCGCCGCTTTAGCGGCAGGAAACTGCCGCTAAAGCGGCAATAATGGGCTTGATGAAATGCCCTTGAGAATTCCAATAGAAGCCCATGTTCTGTTGTGAACCTGGGCTCATATTGGAATTCTCAAGGGCATATTATCAAACCCATTATCGCCGCTTTAGCGGCAGTTTCCTGCCGCTAAAGCGGCAATCATTTTAACGTCGTTCTTGATAATATGCCCCTTAGTAATTTACCTTTTTTTTTTCCTGGCTTTAGTTCCAGAGCTTAGGTGCAAAAAAGTAGAAAGGCTGATTAGCGGTTTTCGTTTTTTGAAGGGCTGATTTCTAAGTTTAGCCTCTATGTACACTCTGTCCCTCAAAGGTATGTAGGGGCATATTAACAAGGGTCAGCGATAAATATCGCAAAGCGAGCTTAGCGCTAGCATATTTATCGCCGGCTATCTCTGGAATTTATCGCCCGGTTACCGCGTTATCAACAACGTGCATCGCCGAGGCGATAAAAATTCCAGAGATAGTGTGGATATCGCCGTTTTCCACCACTATCTCTGGAATTTTTATCCTAGATGATAGGGCCTGTGGTCTTAGCCACAGAATCCAACCCCCATGTTAAGTATGCCTTAGTCAGGAATTTAACAGACGTTAAATTCCTGCGTTAAGGCATACTTAACGCGATTTAAATAATTGCTACCCTTCCTAGTTAATATCGCGAAACTGTCTTCGCGATATTTCCCTGGTTGGTTTCACAGCCACGCCTACTTTGCATCTCATTAGCGATGCAAAGTTAGGCATGCTGGAAACGGGCGCTAAGGCAGCAAAACACGCGATAGCGTGTCTTTGCTGATAAGGCGATAAAATTATCACCGCTTTTCGGCTGAAAACGGCCGCAAAAGCGGTGGTAATCTATTAGCGCCGCCTTGTTAATATTCCCCGTAGTCTTTTTCTTTTATGTAACCTGGCAGGCCTGAGTGAACATTTTGTGTAACAAATGTGGTTTTGAAGTTTATTCGTGCTCTGATAGTGAGTCGGTAAAGTCGTCCCGTGGAATCTCGCAGAGATTTTTTTTTTATTCCGCAGAATTCCGCAGAGTTACACTCTGCAAGTTCCACCATCGCAATTTAAAGGAATGTACATTTTCAATTATTTTGGCAATGAACAGTAGAGTTATCATTGGCCTTAAGTTCTGTAGTTTTCCTGAGCTGGGTATAAGTTTGGTTTCTTCACAAGTGAGGTAACCTGACTCCAGAACATTCTGGAAGGAGACTTCTGCTAGAGATGAGGGTAGGATTTCAAGGTGAAATGGTAGAAACTGGTCTGAATATGTTCTGAATAGGGTACCTGGCTCAGCTTCTATAAGATGTGAGCATGCATTGATGATTATTAAAATCTTACCAAGGGCTTCCATATTCTGAGGTCGGAAGGCAGACCATGTGGACGCACAGCTTGCTGGAGTGGTGGGTGGGTGGGGGCTTTTACCAGTGTTAATTTAATGCTTTTGAGTTAAAAAATGTTTTGTAGTTAGATAGGGTTAGAGCAAAATATGGCGGCGGTCCCGCCCATGGAATTACAATGCAACCGCCATGGTGGCGGCCGCATTGGGCAAGTTTACCATTGCATGGGTGCTGCAGGCTGCAGCACGAGCCACAATGGTAAAAATGCAGGTTTTGCATTTCCCTGCACTACGTGGCAGGCACCGTATGGTGCAGGGAAATGTTGGGGGCACCATAGGTGCCCCCAAGTGCAGAAGGAAAGTGCCCCTGCTGAAGGGGGGCCCGCAACAGGCCCCCAAAGTCAATCTTTGCCAGCCTTTAAACGGCGTGTAAACTGCCATTCAAGGCTGGGGGAGATGAAGCATCCTAAGACGGCGAACGGTGCCTGGTAGGCGCCGTCACCATTCTAGGTTTGCTTTCTGGGTCTGACAGGCAATCGTAACGATTGCCCGTGGCGGACAGACTTCCTGTCTGCCAGCAAACCACCCACCATCCTAATTTGGCGGGCGGAAAATGGCCGCAAGTTGGCGGTGAATCCGCCAATGGCAGGCTACTGGTGGCGGGTTCACCGCTATCATAATGAGCCCCTTAATTCTTTCAAATATGATTCTTGGTCTGTTGATTATTTCTTTTGTTTTATTTTTGTAGTAATCCCTGTTTTTGATCACTTAGGGCCTTATTCGCAAAGGTAGCTTACACTTTTGAGTAATTTACACTTTTGAGTAAGTTTACTACTTTATGTCTATTCACAAAATCCAAATGTAAATTTACTTCAAAAGGGTGACTTACATGTATCCTTCACATTGAAGGGCCTGGGGGGCTATACACTTTTGAGTAATTTATACTTTGGAAAACGTTACACTATTGAGCAAGATTACTACTTTTTTGATATTCACAAAATCCAAGTGTAAATTTACTTCAAAAGTATAACTTACACTCTGATTTTGGGCTTGATTCACAAAGGTAGCATACATTTTTGTTTTCAGTACTGCCATTGGGGTTGGGGAAGCTCGAGTTGCTCCTCCATTTATTGCAAATCAGCACAAATCTCCACCCGGCTAGTGGCTTCAGAAGCTCTGCAGCCGCAAAGGTTGCCCTTTACTGAGGCATCCTCAGTTAGGATGAACACTGGCCTTTTATTACGCCCTTCTCTGACTAACCGGTCACATGTGAGCCAGATCTCCCCATTGTTACAGGTCCTGATGCCGCATAACCACTGCTGTTGATGCTTACCGGTCCAGCTTACTGCTCAATGGGAGAGACAGATTCACTAAGAGGGTTGGCTGTTCGCCGAGCAGCTGTCAGGTCTCCTCCATTATGATTGCAAATTACACAATTGAGCATTCAAATCTCAGGTTCTCCATGTTTTGTCCTCCATATTATGAGTTATAGCTCCTCGAGACAGATAAATATAGACATTGTAAATAGAAACAAACATTGGCAACGTCAATAGGTCTCGGCTATTTGAGGTAGTGTCTTTGTCAATGTTTTTTAGATAGGTTATACAGCAGCATGGCTGAAAATTAAGGAGAAAAAGCGCTGTGATGCAGCCAGCATGGGAGGGAGGATGTGGCAGAAGGAAACAGGAAGTGAGTGTGGAGGCAGCACAGAGAGTGAGGGGGAAAACTGCTATGACACTGTCAGTGGTTTCTGCATCATATCACTTTTATTATGGTTATGGTGTGTCAGTGGGGGACAACACGGACTATGAAGGGAAGGAGTGGGCAACACAATACGGGCATGGAAATTATGAAGGGTGAGTGGGAGTGGGGCAAGCCAACATGGACACTGATAGGAGAGAAGGTGGGAGCAAGATAACACAGACACCTTATCGAGGGTTGAAGGGAGGGTGGGGGCAAGCCAACTCGGACAATGCAGGAAGGGCGTGGCAATCCAACATTGACAATAAACAAAGGGAGGGTAGGGGCAAGCCAACACTGACAACAAATAGAGGAGGGCAGGGAGGGAGAGGTGGTGGGGCAAGGAAACATGGACAATAAATGTAAGGAAGGCAGAGGCAAGCCAATACTGACAACGAATGGAGGGAGGGAGGGTATTAGGATGGGGCAAGTCAACACAGACATTGAATGGAGGGAGGACGGGTGGTGGCAAGCCAACATGAACAACAGAAGGAGGGGGTAAACAGGCAGACGGGGAGGACCAAGGAGGAGGAGAAGTACACAAGGGAGCCAGCTGAAAAAGACACTCTCTGGTAAAGTACTTCAATACAAAGAAAAAAGTAGCACCTACAAAAATGAACAGTGGAAGGGCACAAGTAATGCGTCCATACTGCATGAAAGGAACAAACACACAAAGAGGAAGTAAGCCTATGACAGCTGACCAATAAGAAGCAAGCAAGCAAGCTACAGTGAAAATGAAGCAGTGGTAAGCAATGGGTGGTCTCTAAGCCCATTGAGTGAAAATAAAATGTCACAAAGAGACAGCAAATGTGCTGGCTAAGCAAGACCTAAAAATGGGGAGATAATCTAAGAATGTTTATACACCTCTTCAGAAGCAGGAGGTCCACATGTTTCTGCTGTTCACTTCCCTTAAAAGGAGGTGGAGGGTCTTACCCTTCTTTAGGACCTTACAGTGCTACATGGGCTTTGCCTACAACTACTTCACTTCCATCAGTATCTGCTTGCATGTATGAGATGGGATAAGATGTCACAGGGTTGCACGACAAACAAACCTAGTGGTATTGTCCTTGTTTGTAGAATGAGGATAAATATCCTGATTAGGGTGCTGACTACACAGCCCTAACAGTCTACGTGCCACCTGGAGGTGAAAGGGAAGCCTTTACCTCTGTATTGAGTCTTTGCTTTGCCATCAGTTAAATATGAGCCCAAGCCTATTTTATCTGTTAGTCCATCACCTGAATGTCCAAGTGTATGGACTCTACCAATTGATACCATTCTGGTAATTGCAGTTTGGGATATTTTTGGTAACCCACAAGTAAATAAGTATTCACCACTAGTTGGTTGGGCCAGTACTGCTCTTCACAGCATTTCTGGAGGACACACGTTTCTGTGCTTGTCTACCAAACAAATACTCAATGCAATGGAAAATGTTCTTCTTTACCAGTATACTGCATATCTGCCATACAAATAGTCGCCTTCGTGCTAATGTGCAATGATTTGTGCACAGTTGTGTCTTGTTGAACACATTTAGCAACAGGCCCAGCAAGGATACCCTGTGTATGGAGTCTGAAAGCACATCTATTTAATTACTGAATGGATCCGGGTATCCATTCATTGGAGTAACTTAAAAGCTAGTGACAGAGGTTGATCCAATGTGTGATCTTGCATTTTTGCCAGTGTCGTAAATTAATGATCTGCCATAGATACTGCATTTTTTCGTGTGTGCATGCCTCTGGTCTCTGGATGCACCTCTGCACTGCTGTAACATTACCCACTCACACCTGGGTATTTTCTGTGCTTTCTCAGTGGTTAAGAATGGCCCAGCTTCACCCAGC